>NC_090931.1:1403547714-1404186881 GCF_040938575.1 Ambystoma mexicanum | reverse complement strand
TTAGTGCCTTGATTGCGTAAGCAGCAGTTGACGTGCCATCAGGTAATTTAAAACAGGAACCATCACAAAACAGTTCTCCGTCTGGCTCTTTCTGTGGGGTGTCTGTTAGATCAACTCTCCCTTTTGTTTTTTCCTCAGTAACCATTAAACAATCATTCTCACCCACTTCTTCATTGGGAGGGGGCATTAATTCTGCAGGATTCAAAGCGCAACACCTCTGAATTTGAATATGTGGTGCAAACAGGAAATTTTCATATCTAGTCAATCTAGCTGATGAGAGATGTTGCATCTGTGTTCTGTTAAAAAGAACGTCTACTGTGGGGGCACCATCAAAATTAAGGCGTGCCCCAACACCATTCCCTCGGTTTGTTTTACTGACGCAGCAGCTCGGCGACAGCTCGTAAACAACGCGGCAAAGCGCATGCTACAGGGTCCAGCACGGAAGATAAATAACTGCATGGTCTATTTCTTCCGCCTTGTTCCTGGGTCAATACAGCCAGCGTGCAACCCTCATTCTCATGCACAAATAATTTAAAAACCTTTTCATAATTTGGTGTGCCCAAAACTGGAGCTGAGCACAAAGCAACTTTGAGCAGATCAATGCATTCCGACATTCCTCACTCCATTCTAAAGACAAGGCAACATCCTTTTTTGTTAATGCCACCATTGGTTTTACAATCATTGCGCAATTCGCTATCCACTGCCGGCAATATGAAACCATGCCTATTATGGCTCTGACACTTTTCTGTCTTTGGAATAGGCATACCAGAGATACTCTCTATTCTTTCTGGATTCAGTCTTCTTCCCTCTTTCGAAACTAGGTAGCCCAAATAGGCCACCTCCTTTCGACAATACTGGAATTTTTTTAAAGAAGCTTTATGACCATGTAATGCTAAATGTGTCAACAACATGGCGGTACCCTCTTTGCAAATGTCTTCTGAGTCAGCAGCAATCAACAAGTCATCAATGTACTGCAATAGTACACAACCCGCTGGTAGCTCTAGCATATCTAGGTGTTCTTTTAATGCACTGCTATAAATACTTGGGCTCTCAGTGTAACCTTGTGGAATGTGTGTGAATGTGAAAGAACACCCTCCTAGTGAGAAAACAAATAGGTATCTGCTATCTGGGTGTACAGGAATACTAAAGAATGCATTCTTAAGATCGACTACACTAAAATATGAAGCCGAAGCTGGAAACATTGTCAAAATGGTAGTGACATCTGGGACCAAGGAAATTGGGGATCAACTACTATATTCAATGCGCGTAAATCAATTATTAAACAGAACGGTATTTCATTACCTCCTTTCTAATAAACTGGAAGAATGGGACTGTTACAAGTGCTACCAGTCATTTCTTCAATCACGTTTCTTTTAACCAAATCAGAAACTATGCATTTCAATGCTTTCTCTCCTTCCACTGAAATTTTATACTGGGGGATACGCGCAATGTTACTCCCTCTTTCAAAACAACTCTCACCTGCTCTATTTTCAAACAACCAACATCATTATCATTCATCGCCCATATGCAAGTTGGTACCTTAGTTAATTGTGTTGGCAAGGGTCTTGACAAGAATTGGGACACTGGCATTTTCTGTGGTGAAATCGTCAAAACAATGAATAACCGCACTTAGTTTTTTCTACAAGTTTAAACCTAATAGATTTTCTCCGCAATTTTGTGTCAACAGAAACGGGCAAGACTCAATGAATGGTCCTAGTGTTATAGATACTGACTGTGACACAGAGCTAATTACTGGGGTACCTGCGAATCCTACTGAAACATTATTTTGCCCTGACAGTGGTATCTCTGGAACCAAGTGATGTCTATTGAGCACTTCTGTGCACCTGTGTCAACTAGAAAAGTGTGCTCCTTATTCCCAACTTTCATTTCTATGTAGGGTCCTTTCTGGTCAATGGGAATAGACACTGGTGCTGACCCCTGTCTTGGGCTGTCCTAGCAGAATAATACATCATCTGATGTAAAGTCACCAGAATAATATTTATTTGATTGAGTATCAAAAACATTTCCATCTCCTGCTCGATTCTGATGATTTTGATTCTGGCTCTGATTCTGGTTATTTCCTTGGTTATTCTGACTTTGTGGCATACAAGTGTTTCTATTTTGCCCCTGTGTTGCCAGGCGACCTCTGTTCTGTCGTCTCGGGCCATTCCCATTTCTATTCTGCAAATGTGGGCACTCTGCTCGCCAATGACCCTCTTCCTTACAATATGCACATTGATTTAGTCCAAGTGGACCTCCATGCATGTTGGAGTAATTCCCTCTTCCTTGTGCATTTCCTCTACCCATATTATTATTCCCTACCTGCTGTAGTAACACTCCTGTTTTCAGATTCACTCTATCTTTCACCTCTTTTTCTTTTTCTATATTTACTCTATTTTCATAGTACTGGGCCATGTGTAATACCTCACTCTGTGATTTTGCTTGCCACGCACTTTCAGATGTCATTCTCAAATTTTGGATTTGAGGTAACAACTCTCTCTCATATTTGTCAACAAATAGTCTTTTCCCGGGTTCAGTGCTTAAATCTTGTCCACTAAAATCTGTAAAATTTCTTCAAATCTATTGACATAGTCAGTAGCCAACTCATCTTTGCCTTGCACGCATGCAGTTAGTTTGTCTCATATAATTCTTCTTTCAGGCACTATAACCTTCAATTTCTTTACTATTCATGCTGGTTATGCTGACATATTTGACGATGGCTTTTCGCCAGCTTTTCTGTCCGCATCCTCTTTTATTAAATTTTCCCAAGTAGCACCCAAACTTTCATGATCATCTACATTCCTAATTTGCTTCCATATATCTGCAGGGAGAATTACAGGGAATAATAGGTCAATATCGCTCATATTAAAAATTGCCGATCTCTGTTTTTGACACAAAAGTGGGAGGGACTTCTCTCATTGGAAATATCGCACTAGCTTTCCCTCCTTTCTCTCTTCTATTAAGTACTATAGCTAGATCAAGGGATAGAGCAGTCTTTCCAGTTTCAGACAAACACACTCTCTTATATACTGTCATTAACTCAGAGGGACAGCAATCATTTCTCTCAACATATCTATCTTACAAATATTCAACCATTATTTGTAATGCTTTCCTTTGCATCTCTATTGTGTACAGTTCAAAAGTATCATACACCTCCATTATAGGAATACTAGCATCCATAATCCATGTAAGCGCTTCTCGCGTACATATTTTCATTTCTTCACTAACCGGTTTTGATGGTGGGCAAAATTGCATCTGTACATATGTTGCTGACCCTCGTCTCCCTTTCTTTACCTCTTTGTACTGAAACCCAGGAGCAGAAAACATGTCTGAATATAATTGATCATCTTTAAACTTGAATAACCTGTCCACATGCTCCTTCATTTCTGAATCACTTTCTCTCAATTGTGAAAAGGCATTCAAATCCTGCAACTTCTGCGGCGGAACCATACCAGTTAATTGCTTCCATCTTTCCATGAGATATTCTCCCATGCATTCCAACAATACCTGTTTTTCACTGAGTTTCTTATAATCATACATCGACCCCAGCGTCCATGCCTCATCATTTCCTTCGATGTAAATTTCTGCCTGTACTTTCAACTCTCTCTTCCTTTCCCTGCTGACCGCACTACGGGTTATTCTAGCGTACACGCTTTGTGCAGGCCCCACCTCTCCAACGCTGCCTTCTCTGATAGCTGTGGATTCAAGCTCGGTAGGTGGAGGGGGGAATGGGATCCCATGTTCAGGAGGGGCTGGTGCAAATGGAACAACTGGAAGGGTGGGTGGCAACCTGGGTTCTGGTTGAGCAATGGGCACTGATGCAATTGTGTCAATCTTACTTTTGGGGCGTTCTTGCCTTTTCTCATTTAAAATCTTATTGATTAGTTCATCTGATGCGTGCAACTCTTGCTGAGGATATATTTTTTCTATGCCTTATTGAAGGCTCCTATCCGCCCTTCTGATATCCTCATCCCACTGTTTTTCTTCCTGTTCTAGTGCTCTATCTGCATTAGATTTGTGCCTACGTGCATGTTTCTCTCTACTTCTTAAACTGAGGTTAGCTTCCTTCCTCCAGTCTCTGATGACGTCAAATGTCGCAGGGCGTGCTTTCTTGTGCAGCAATACTAATTCCAAATGCTCTATTCGTGGCATTTCAAAACTACAATTTTTTGGCCATTGCAAATCTTCTACGTATCGTGTCTGCCTACGCTAAATTTCACAAAACATTATTGCCCCTACTCCATACTTCACATACATCTCAAACGCTGGTGACCCTACGGCCAGTTTCCAAAGATTGTCTACCACAGTGGAAAAATCCCACTAGACAGGAAGACAATTTCCCAGGCATGTTTGATCTTATTCGTACCTTACCCTGGGCAGTTGATCTTGCAAGAGCAACTCTTAACCAATATCAGGGCTGTTAATAATCGGGGCACGACTTACCTGATCAATCAACTCGTCTCTCAAGACACAATTCGTCCATATACAGACGCAACCAAGTATCGTCGTGTCTGCGTATCTGGCGAATCTGCCTCGTTTCGGGACCCTTGCCTTCTTGCTCTCTGGGCAGACGCGTCGATCAGGGACCGGTTGTGTACAAATCTGCAAAGGAGTCTCTCATCACTTTCACAGGGGTGCCTCGACCTCGATTCATTTTTTTTCAGCCTTCTTCAAATTTCAATGTACACAATGGAGCAAATGGGGGAGGGTCCCTATTCGGGTGCCATTTTTTTACGGGCCCTGAAGACCCTTGCGCATGGAAACAAGGCACAATCACCATACACAAACTGATATGCCAGACACAAGTTCAATTCCTAAAATCTAGGGTTTATTGCAAAGCAAAAAGTCTCAGTCGGCCGACTGGATCTCACGTCTCGCAACGTGTGTCACCCAGACCTCGTGAGAAGCAAGAGAGTGAGCATTCTACAACATTTACATATATACAAAAAGATCATCATATTATCAGTCAGTGACACATCAAAAACCGCCCATGATGTATCTTCATTAGCAAGGGTTCGGTGATTGACAATTATGACGAGTATGACACCTTCTAAGACATTTATTCAGCAACAGTTTGCAATCTGTGAAGGCGCAGACACTATTCTTTGTTATAGAAAACATAATGCTCTGTTCTGTGAGCGAGCTGTGTTCGTAGGAGAGACACATTCCAAAGCATGCTATTTTCTAGTTTCTATTCGTTTGCTAGGGGTCAGTTTGATCTAAAGGGGCCCAGTAAGGGGGGCCGTGAAAGAGTGTATTATTCATGTCTTTAGCTGTATATTTCTACAGTTTCTGCAGTTTCAGCAAGACCAGCTGGCACCTGCTTGGTGATTAAATGCCTCTCTGCTCGCCTTCAAGGACTCGTGAGGGAGGAAAGCAATGTATTTCTGTCTGGGCTAGTCTCTCAACGTAACTTGTGGCCTCGCTCTGTGCAGGGGCAGAAGAAATAGAATTCATTTTTGCAAAGGGTTTGAACAGAAATGCAAGAGAAAGCAAAATGGTGAATTCTGTTGGTACAAAATGGACGCTCTATGGTTATGCTGAGGATTCTGTACTGGCGGTGCTGGGCATATGATGCGGTTGGTTTTCGGCCAACATAATATACTGTCTATGCTATGGTAGGGTATTTTCTAGACTAACAGCACGTTGCCGCTGAGCTATCCTCCCGGGACGATATATGTAAACAATAAGGAAATAAGAGTAACCACACATTTGGACTTTTTTAGGATTTCCCTTGTATAGTAGCTATAACATGACAGCAATATTTGGAAGATTAAAACAATAAATGTACATGTTTATAGCCCAAATAAAAATGATCCTCTCATGTGTTCTAATATTGATTTTCTATAATCAAAGGTTGCACCCCAGTGTAACATATGGTTTAGAGATCATGTGGATCGTTTTGTGAATCAAAATTCAGATTGAGATTTTCTTAACAAACTTGATGGGATCCTTTGGAGAAAGTCCTAGTACTAGGTCAGGGGGTTCCGATAGCTATTATTCAATATGAACTAGGCTTATCGTCTTTGCAATTTTACACACACTGGTAACTTCTTGCAATCTATGGAAGATAGTAAATCCTGCAAAGAATACATTATAGGATGATCTGGAAAAAATCAAATTGGGGAATTCCTCAAAAGGTGTTATAGACTGCATAGAGAAATGTTTGCATCTCTGGGTATGAATGAAGATGTGCTTATGACAAAGCCATATCTGGTGAGAAAGAGGTTAAGGGATTCAGATTAGATAGTAACAAGGGATTTGGCCTTAAAAAATATATTGTTTTCTGAAGTGGCAAAAAAGGAAAACAAATCGGGTGATATCCCAAAATATCGTCAACAATACCCAGGTGAGAAATTTTGGAGGATGTTTATGGGATTGCTATTTAATTTGCTCCTTATGTTTGAATATACTTGGTGTTAGAAATAGATTAAATCCTAAAGAGAGCACTTGTAGGTTTTGTAATCATCCTAGCCAAATGGAAACTAATGAACGCCTATTAATGAACTGCAATATCTTCATAACCTTGAGGACAACAGTATTTCAAAATGTGTTTACAATCAACAATTTATTGGTTCCAAACATTTCTGGCAGCAACTTGTCTCTGCTGACCAAGTAGCCTTAGTTAGAATCGCTGTGAGGCTTATTTATTAAATATTTCCAGGAGATGAAACCAACAAAAACATTTGACATCTGTCTATATAGTACACAAGATGTTCAACATTGTATGTTTAAAATAGAATTTTGTAATGTTTCCAATAAAGAATTTTGAGGACATTCATGTTTTTAAATTGAGTATAAGGATCGTCATTTGTATAATTAATTGACATATTGATGTTAAATGAATTTGACAATTGTTCAGCATGTGTTTTTCAATGATGTGGTTTTGTATGTGTAAGGTTGAATGTAAACCATAACACTTAAAAAAATATAAAAAATGTGATTTTAAAAAAGTGGATTGCTGTGAACTCTGCACCTAAGACTCTCACTTGCCTGGTACTGCTTGTGCTAGGAATCACTATGCCAAAGGACATTTGAACTGCAGTGAAATACCATTTTTGACCAGATTCCAACAGTGGCAATCTAAAAATATTTTTCAGAGTAAAGTAAGCAAAAGCAATATTGAATAGAGAATATGATATACATTTGATCATTGGAAATCTGGGTTTCGGATCTTTGTGCCTGGCAGTAGGTCTTTGCCTGCCAGAGTCATTTTACAACGAATATCAAACATTTCTATAGTGTTAATGGCCGGTGTGGAGAGTTTACACAGCTGCAATAGCCTACAAGCCCATGGTGATAGGCCCAAGTGAAGCAAGCGCCCTTCCATGCAGGTGCCATTAATGCTATCAGCGGCCCACCATCACACAATAGTGTTTCAACTCCCAAACACTGGTTTCCTTGATGGTAGGGTGTGCATGGTCATGCACCTTTTTTTTGTTCAAAGGGCAACACATGCAACCTTAGAAAAGATGGCCACCATGGAAACAGGGCTTTCAGGTTTGAGCCCCTATTCCCTTTCAATGGCAGTGGTGGAGCATGGATGGAAGCTGAAGGAAGCGGTCCTGGAGGTAAGTGAGTGGGCCGGTGGAGGCCTGGTGAACAAGAGGAGTGAAGGGTGGAAGACGGCAGCAGCGGTGTGGGCAACTGAGGGGTAAGAGAGGTCCTGGGTGAAGAGCAAGTGCAGTCGAGAGGTGCACCTGGAAAACAGCGTTCAGCGTTCCTAGAAAGTAGGTCGTGATTGGCTGATTTGACCTGGCAAATGAGGGAACTGATATGCTGGCTCTACTCTCCCGGGTACTAATGAAAATAATGTGCAAGCTGATATCAACCGGAAGTTGGAAAGCATGGCAGGTACAATTAACTTAATCATTGACTATTGGGAATGCATGTGACTTATGTGTCCATTATGCACTTGCATGCTGTGTAAATACTCAGAAGAGGACAATAATGTCAGCATGATACTGCGATTAATTTGGAGCATTTTTACCAAATGACATACATTGTGGCACAAACCCAAATCACACCTTCTGTGTCAATTATTTGCAATTTAGGCACTTACTGGCCATGCTGAACATCATGAACTTTTTTCGAAAGGGACGGCTGCATGGCAACTCCACGTTGAGAACCTGCACCAGGCAAGTAAGACCCAGAGCCAAGCCATTGGTGTGCTGCAGCATCAGGTTGAGAAAGACTGTATTGAAGTTCTAATTAGATGTAGACCCAGGAATGCTAATGAGGCAGCTGATGGCTGATGCTGCATCTTTTTGGGGCCTGCTAGACTCAACTCACCTGAGGTCTTCAGGATCACCTCAGTCCCCATGGCACTCACTGCTTGTACACAAACCAGTGCGTTGGACAACCACTCTTCTCTGACAGTGCGAGTACACTGTGTACTGTTGTTGCTGATGACTTCCTAAGAAGTGTTATGGTTTCTTGGGTCTAATCTAATCTTCAAACAACACTATACAAGTAGTAGGGTCTCATTATGAACGCAAAAGAGTAATTTCCATCAATGATTATGCACTGCGTCGCTTTAATCTTACCATACAGTGCACATGTTTAAAAGCGAGCCACAGCAGTAATAAAGTGCTCATGCGTTAGTAAGTGTACTGAGCACCCGGGGCAGGGGTGCAGCCAATCAGGTTGCATGGATCATGGGCTGAAATCTCTCATCTCAGCTCGTGTTCCAGGGAACCCACCGGCTGCCTCCCCCGCCATCGGCTGCCACATACCCCCACCCTCCCTTTTCTTTTAAAAAAAAAAGGATTTCCTAACCCCCTTTGCCTACCACATTTACCTGATTTTTGCGGTGGCAACAGTCTAGTGGCTTCCCTGCCACACTCTGTTGCAGGCCGCCATGGTAATGGAAGAGGGGCTCCATATGGAGTCCCGCCTTCGACAACCATGGTAGCCATGGTAGCCATCTTTGCAAAGGATTCTCATTCATTGAACTGGACGTGCACAGCCGATCATTCAAAGAATGAAATTCTTTTTCTTTTAGTGCCCCGGGATGCCGGTTTGTTAACCTGGGGTGCTCATGCCGTTAGCACCCTGTTCCAAGGTCTGCAACGGGGGGTAACATCCCAGGGGGGGTGGGTGGGTTAAATATTCCATCTGCCTGTGTCCCATCACAATAACAGTATCATGGGTCTTTACTCACTGGCAACAGATATCATAAAGTTAATATCAAATGTCAACACTCTGTGTAGCAGTGCACACAACACCCAAAGTGTCCCTCTCTAATTCTTCTGTGTATGGCCTTCACCAGGACTACAAACATTCATTAAAATCTCCATCACATGGCTTCCCTTTACAGCGTAGTGTGATGCCTCATCTTAGTTCTTCACACATTATGCAGATATCAGGTTCTGACTTGTAATCTCACTGATCAAAGCGCATATGTTCCATCTTTAAGTTCCTGCCTGGAAGGTCTGGAAGTAGCTAACTTCGACAGTGCTTCCATTTTCTTCAGTTTAGACCATATCGTCTCTGACTTCTGGTCCTCATCTGTGGCTTTCCTATGTAGATTTCCTGTGCAGAAGCCACAGACGAGGTCGCGAGTACCCATACACGCACCAAGGCCCAGTTGGAATTAATTGCTTCTCTTATGACCATTTTGACAATGGCAACTTTTGAACTTTTAAACAGTTGTGGCATTAAAAACATCTCCGAATGAGATCGAGGGAATGGGCAGAGCGAGTGTGGCCAACCCACCACTGGGAGTTTGCAGTGTTTCCCAAGAAAATACAGAAAATATTGGGCTGGAACACAATTTTCAGATGAAATCGTGGGCAAAAAATTAATTAGGATTGCAGTTCTAAACACATCACATCAGCTATTCCAATTCTTAGTTGGCAGGTCTGCCCAAGTACACAAGGGCATTGGCTTTGCAATAGGTGTATGGGCCCCTCTTACAGAGAATATTGACACCACATCACTGAAGCAGAGATTGCTGCAGAATGCTATTAGCACACGGATACAAATAGACATCATAAATGATACGACAGTAGAAACAACAGCAGTTGGGTATCCTGTGCCAGGAGGTATTATGTCTATTTTTGTTTCTGTGCTAGGTGAGAACATACACATCCCCACTGCCAGGAATACTGCTACCACATGCAAGGATGGTCCCGCAATATGCCAGGTGGCTTCCAAAGTAGACCAGAGTATTGATCAAAGAATCCAGGCTGCTCATTATTATGGGGGTGCTGCCCAATAACCCTAGGGTGCTTCTCATACGAGGAAACATATAGAACCGACCGCACGGGTTGTGCGTAAATACAACGTGGTGCATCCTGGTACGTTCAAATATGACACAGTTCAGCTCATTAGAGACAACACTGTAATGCCGATTGCCACATTGCCAAGCCAGTTCCAAATAACCCTAGTCAACCATTGTGGAGCCACAGTGCCAACATAGGACTTCTGCAGGTTTTCTACCTTGTCCATACAACGGTGGTCAACCGACTTCACATTGCCCCAAGAAAATGAGTATTTTAGACAGTCTCATGCCAGTCTTGCCACAGTTTAGAACACTGTCATGGTAGTTCTACATTGATTGGGTTATGAAAGAGAGCTTAAGCTTCAGTTAAGGGGGAGAGCTAGAGAAATAACTCTACCGCCCCCTCTCTCTTTACCCATGGCCTCATCATCGACAATAAACAGCAAAAAAGATTTCAATGTCCCTTTGTTTGATGAAATTTGGTTAGGTTAGGAGCCTCTTAAATGAAAACATTTCTGGAGTTACTAACCTCTGATAAAAACATAAATATCTCACGTGCACTATAGGAGGGAAGAGGTAGGAATTAGTTGGAATAATTGGAACATGGCATATAGGATTTCCTTGGATTTTCCATTCTCCACAAACCAGTGGAGAACACTGGATAGATTTCCCAGTTTTCCTTTAACCTAGAAGTCCTTTCATGAAGATGCAAAGTCTGTCTTTTTTAAGATTCTACAGGATGTGCCTTTGTCTCATGGAGGGTCACCCAAAGCCAGGCAGTGGAAATAGTTATTCACAGTTTAGTCAATGTGATGGCATCTTGGGGAGCAGACATATGTAATATTGACATAAGTTATTAGGTTTTGTCTGCAATAAATGAGCTATATAGGTGGTGGTAATGCTTCTGTGTGATAGATACCAAAAAATAGTTATATGCAAGCACGCACAACTACATCAGCCGTCTAGGGTGTGGGTGTTTATGCAGGGGCTGGTGTGGTAGATACTTAGTTGCACAGTTTAAACTGTCTTTGTTGGATAGGGTGAGAAACATTTTAGAGTCATTGGGGTAGGAGACAACCTGTGAGAAGAGGTGTTTAGTTTCTTTTTTAATGGAATTAGGGATTTTTTCTGACAATGTGACAGTCTGTGTCACAAAACTTAGATCTGCAAAATCAGAGGTATGTTTAAAATCCAAAGGACAAGGCTCCTTGCTGAGACCCTCTGAGGGATCACTAAGAAGCAAGATGTCCACATACTCATAGACAAAAGGAGTGAAAAAAGTTGCAATGTGTCTTCTGCACGAAGTGCCGGCAAGTGTCAGTCTGAGGTTCTGAGGTGATACTGCTGGTTCGTTGTTTGAACTCTCTTGTTTCATTGTGCTGTCTGACGGATTTAGGAGCTGCAATCTACATGGCTGAAAATACTGTTTTGTCTGCACCTTTAAGGCAGAGGCGTGCCTGGCATAGGTGTGCCTGGGGACGCTGTGAGAGAAACAAGGAGCTCCACCCCCCCTCAATGCAACAAAATCCCACGGGACCGCGAAGCGGTCGCAAAGTTCCAGCAAGTGTCAGTCTGCAGTCCGCAGTACCGACGTGCCATGCTGCCATGGCTGGCCTCTTCCACATAAATGGCACGAAACTGTAAGTACCGGAACTTTGGTTGCTAACTCACTTTTGGGAGAAAGGGAGAGAGGCATTTCAGCTTGATTGAGAAGTTGAGGAAAAGAAGGAAGGTGGCCTCCCCCATAGGGACGGACTAAAGAGGTGGTTTGCTCTATTTTCCCTTGGGTGGTACCAACGGTGTAAGAAGCGCCAATCCCTCTAGTTGTTTAGGTATTGGCGACTGCTTGTTAAGAATCACGTCAGCCAAACCAGCGGTTCAAGTGAGGAATACTTGGGCCCGTCTCGGGCTTGTCTAGAGCACAGCATTTCTTTCCTTTCGGGCCAACTCTTGGAGGGCAGTGGTAATCATTAGCAGGGAGCCCCAGTATCACAGGCCCGGATTGAAAATGTGGGACAGAAATCAAAAGGCTGTCCCGTCCCTTTGAGGTGTGGGTGTGCATCACGGCGAAGACTGTTTCAGCTGTGAATATTCTTGAAAAGGCGGGTCCACCCCCCACTGACCCAATTCCATCGGACTCCAACCCCCGAGGTAGCCTGTCAGTGATCGGGGGCAACAAAGCTTTACTGCCCTAAAATTCACCTCATTAGGATCCTGTGGAAGTGGAGCAGGCTGATTTGAGCCAAATGGCCATTCAGGGAGACATCAAGCTGGGTAGTCAGCCCTTGGCCCCTGAATTAATGCCTTTGATGGCTCAGCCCACTACCCAGAAAGATGTAAGAGTTGTAACTACAGCCTTGTCAAGGGGTTCGCTGGTTTTACCCCAAAGGAAGGCAGGTTTTTACCCTCACCCCCAAGAATATACAGGTTTGCAAAGTCGCTGGGGAAGACTTGGGGGAAGCTTCCGGCTCAGCCGTTGACTAAGAAGTGTTGGCAGCCGAGAGGGCTGCTCCCGGAAACCGCCACAGCCATATCCCATTTTACTTACCAGAGGTCTGGGCCCCATATTCTGGTATCCCCCATTGGGCAATTTGGTGAGGGATGTGAACCTATTGAAAGGGTAACACCGGCAGGACCGGTGCTACCTAATCAGGAGAACTGTTCAGCGTCAAATGACCCCAGAGACAACTCGGGGAGATGAGCAACTATGAGGGTCTAAGGGAGGGAGGGTTCCTTCTCAAAAGGATAGTGGATCCTTCAGTTGATCCCAGATTCCATCCTCTGAAAAGATTGAAGAGGAATTCAACAGATGAAATAGGGTGGCAAGATCGGGCCTCATTCCCATAACAGAATTGCCCTATGACAGACGAGGACCTTGTATTGGACCTTGCAGTGGCGCAGGCCGAAAGTCAGGCCCTGAGACCTCCCCGCATCGACTCAGGTTCAATTGCAGCTTTGACATTGACTCTGGCCCCGTTAATGAACCTGCATGAAACCATGATTAGAGACCAGTCCACTCTTATTGCAATGCTGCACACAAAGCTCATTTTCTGCAGGGCTTTGTGACAGAAATTCCGGGGAACTTGGACAAACATAAAGAAGACATTGCTAACATTTTTAAATCAATCATAACAACGCCAGTAATAGAGAAGACCAAGAGGAGGAGTGAACTCCCCCCAAAATCTCTGATTAAGGTTCCAACAAATAATCTACCTGTATTCTCTGTAGCGCCCACGTTGGGGGCTAATGTTGAAGAAGATGTAATTCAAATACTAGAGGATCATGATATGGGTCCCTCGCCTGTACAGGTTCCATTGGACATCCAGGAGCATAGGAACGAAGCTGCTCAAATTAGAGGAGTCCAGCCCGAACCAGCTGAGCAACTGGAGGCTAATGGGACCCATGTACTGCCGTCCGGGGCCCAGGTCAGGGAAGAGGTGGCGCAAGCTACTCCGGGGTCCGCAGGACCACCTAATGATCAAAAAACATACAATATTTTTTTGCAGCTTACAGCATCTGATAATGTCAATAATAAGTCCCTACAAACAAAGAGAGTAGCATTTAAGAAGAAATTGACAAAGGCAAAGACTATAACGAAGCCTCTCGCTTCCAAGCCAATCGCCCAAGATCGTCTACCATTGAGTATGGCAGGTGGCTCCCTGTGATTCATCAGGAACATATTACGAATCAGGACCCTTGAGCTAAAGGACCCCGTTGGAAGCAACGAACAGAGTGTATTAAAATCACCAATATCATCATGGCCCCAGGGACGGCAACTCAGGGGAAATCGCCAGTTGGAAGATTCAACGGAGGAAACGTCGATGGATCTATTAGATCTCTCTACATATTCAATCGAGGATGATGACATTTGATCTGCACAAATGGATTCCCCTATGAGCAACGGTCCCCAAGATTCAAATTTGAGAGAGGTAACTAGAGGCCCGATAGATGCTCACACAGAAGTGGCTGCACGAGCCATAGAATCCTACAAGAGTCCGTTTGGGGCGGCTCTTGCAATTGGCCAGCGAGAGTGAATTTTACAATAAAGGGGCTTGATGATTAAAGCTACCTTGATCCTCCTCCCCTTAATAAGATGGTGGTAAATGCGGGGGATAATTCGGGCCACATCATGAATGGAGTCTGTGAGAATAATAGGAATTTCAAAACGCTGGAAGAGAAAAGATCTTTCCTATCTAAACCCATTAAAAAAGGGAAGCTCATTAAAAAGTCAGTCTTCAGCATGGCAAGTTAAATTTCACTCTCCTGTGTCAAACATAGAGCAACCTGAACCACGTAAATTGGAAGAACTCATCAAGGAAGAAGCTGGCGCCCATATGCTGTTATTGGAGAGAACTTTGATCATCAAAGATAACGTAATCTTAAATAGAACAAACGTCATGCGTCTGATGAACTCCATTTCGACCTTGAATCAAATATCATCCAAGGATATAATGCTGGTGAGATTTCCAGAGGAGCACCATACAGATATTATCATATTACATCTTTCCTCAGCTAGTAGGAAAGAAATTCTACTGAGTCACAGGGCAAAATTGTTGCCATTGGGTTTCGTACTTTGGGAGTGTGATTGGGGCAGTCCAAACCATAGCCAGTGCCCTCAAACTCCAATATTGAATAACCATCAAGGAGGGCCGCCTCTTTACCGCCAGACTACCCAGCCTACCCGGCTGACACGAATGAAGAGGGAGGAAAGGGCTCCTCAAAGACACAGCCCACTGGCAATGTCATCTCGGCTAGTAAGGTCCGAGCAGGTCTATATTTCTAGAACAAATATGGAGTATGATATGATATGATATGATATGGTATTTGTAACGCGCCTATACACGAGTGTTTCAAGGCGCGACGAGGCAGGGAGGGGGGGAAACAAGGGGAAGACAGACAAACGATCCTACTAGGCCAGGTGTCATTCAGATCGCGCAAGTGCAGAGGTAAGGGGAAAAGGAGAAGTGCAGGGGGAGGAGGTGGGGGGGAAAGTGCAATACAGGGTAAGTAGCGTAATAAAATAATAAATAATAAATAAAAGGGCCAGCTGGTGGCAAGTGCGAGGTAAGTGCAGAGCAAGTGCTGGGAAGGGGGCTGTAGGGATGCAGTGACAGTCCCGCAGTGCAGGGGGAGCCAGGGAGGCAGTGCAAGTGGAGAGTGGCTGGGCCCTGGGCCGAGGTCACAGAGTGGCCCAGATGCAGGTTAAGTGCAGACTTCGAAGGGGAGTTAAGCAGGTTTAGCAGGGGAGAGGGAGAGAGAAGGCAGAAGCGAAGAGGAAGGTTTTGAGGTGCTTCCGGAACCGGAGATGGTTCTCCTCAAGTTTCAGGGAGGCAGGAAGGCTGTTCCAGAGGGAGGCCCCTGCTGCGGAGAGAGATCTGCCCCCAGCTCGTTGCTTCGAGAAGCGGCTGACCATGAGAGAGTTGGAGACGGATGAGCGAAGGGCTCGTGAGGGCAGATATTTAGGAAGAGAGAGTTGAAGGTATTGTGGCCCCAGGCCCCAGAAGGCCTTGTGGACAATGCAGAGGGTTTTGAACTTAATCCTCGCAGCCACTGGGAGCCAGTGAAGAGATTTCAGTCCTGGAGAGATACGGTCCCTGGGCTTGAGGCCAAGGACAAGTCTCGCAGTTCTGTTCTGGATAAGTTGCAGAGGGCGGAGAGTGGAGGCAGGCAGATTAAGATAGAGGCTATTACAGTAGTCCAGCCTTGAGAGAACCAGGGCTCGGGAGACAGTGAGCTTCTGGGGGAAGGAGAGGAAGGGAAGAATACCTCTGAGGAGGTGCAGCTGGTAATGTGACTTCTTAGAGACGTCGGAAATATGAGGAGAGAAGGAGAGTGTGGAGTCGAAGATGACCCCGAGGTTTTTAGCTTTGCAGGTAGTGGCAGGAAGGGGGCCAAGGGAGGCCGGCCAGAGAGCTGCAGGAAAGGAGGGAGTGGGTGTGCCGATGAGTAGAATCTCAGTCTTACTGGCGTTAAGGCAGAGGTCATTGGCGGCACACCATTCCTGGATAGCAGACAGACAGTCGGAGATGAGGGAAGGAGAGGAGGAGGCCGAGGGTAGCCTGAAAATGAGCTGGGTATCGTCCGCATAGCACTGAAAGTGGGGGCAGAGAGCGGCGATGCGGTGGGCAAGGAGTGCCAGATACTGATTGAAGAGCCAGGGAGAGAGGTTGGATCCCTGGGGGACACCACAGGTGGAGAAAAAGATGTCAGAGAGGAAGGAGCCCATTTGGACCTGGGAGGGTCGACCAGAAAGGAAAGAGGTCAGCCATGCCAGAGCCTGACCAGTGATACCCAGGTTATCATGGAGACGGTTGAGCAGGATGGCATGGTTGACAGTGTCAAAGGCAGAGGAGAGATCGAGCAGAATGAGAACACAGGGAGTGTTGGAATCGAGGTTCAGGAGCAGGTCCTCACGGATGTTCAGGAGAGCAGTTTCCGTGCTTCTGCCCGCTCTGAAGCCGGATTGATGGTCATGAAGATTACCAACATATTCAGAATGGAGGTTAAGCTGGGAGATGGCCAATTTCTCCAGGAGCTTGCCCAGGAAGGGAGTAATGGAGATTGGGCGATAGTTGGCCGGGCAGGAGGGGTCAGAAGAGGGTTTCTTGAGGAGGGGGTGCACAAGGGAGTGCTTGAGGGGGGATGGGAAGACTCCAGAGGCGAATGAGTGGTTGCAAAAGTCAGCTAGGGCAGGAGCCAGGGAGTCGATGTGGTCCATGATGGTTTTGGAGGAACAGGGGTGAACCTGTTTAGACGAGGTTTTCATAGATCGGACTTGTCTGGAAACCTCATCAGCAGAAAAAGGTGGAAAAGCAGAGAAGGAGGGCGGAGGGGCGGCTGCAAGAGAGCAAGAGGAAGAGCAGGGAAGAGAGGGAGGGAGGAGAGAGGAGGAGAGCGAGGACAGGATGTCCTGAGTTTTAGAGATGAAGTGCGAGGCCAGTGCAGTGCAGAGGGCCTGGGAAGGGACAGGAGAGGTAGAGACTGCAGCAGGGTTGGCCAGCTCCTTGCAGATTTTAAAGAGTTCGGCCGAGTTGTTAGATGCCTCAGAGATGCGGGCTTGGATAAGGGCTCTCTTCTTGGTGAGAACGGAGAGCCGGTATTGCCTTTGGAGCAGGCGGCAGGCCAGTTTGTCAGAGGATGAACATGAAGCACGCCATTTCCTCTCTGCCACCCTGCACTTGCGTTTTAGGGTGACGAGATCCGAGTCATACCAGGAGTTGCATTTGGCTTTGGGCTTCAGGCGGATTCTCATGACGGGGGCAAGGATATTGAGAGTATCAGATATAGAGGAGTAGAGCATGGAGAGGGCTGCGTCAGGGTGGGAGTCAGCCGAGGGGGGAGAAGGGGCTGAGAAGGTAGCAGCGAAGGCCTCAGCTGACACGCGCTTCATGGGTCGGATGACCGAGAAGGTGGGTGGCAGTGAGGAGGGTGGCTTTGCCTGTGGGGTAGGGAGGGAGAGGTGGGAGGATAGGAGAAAGTGATCGCTCCAAGAGAGAGGAGTGGAGAGAGGGAGGGAGAGGGGAAGGTCAGAAGAGATCAAAGCATCAAGAGTGTGCCCTGCAGAGTGAGTAGGCCCAGACGGGAGAATAGAGAGTGAGAGAGAGTTGCAGAGTTCACGGAAGAGACCTGAGGGGGGACAGGAGGCATCGAGGTGGATGTTGAAGTCACCGAGAAAGAGGAGTTGGGTGGTTGAGGACAGGAGTGAGGAGGAGAGGTCAGCCCACTCAGAGAGGAAGGAGGAAATTTGGCCAGGTGGCCGATAGATAGTAGCCACGGTAAGGGAATGGCTAGGAGAGAGAGAAAGTCGGCAGACAAGACATTCAAAAGAGGAGTAGGTCTGCGTAGGAGTGACAGTGGCAGGAATCCACTCAGGGAAGATAAGGGCAACACCACCCCCTGAACGGTTGGGCCTGGGCACGGAGAGGATCTTGTAGCCGTCAGGTAGGAGTGTGTCAAAGCTGGTGGCAGAGCTGGCAGTGAACCAAGTCTCAGTGAGACCGAGGACGTCGAGGTCCAGTTCCTCAAGAAGGCGACAGATATCAGAGGAGTGCTTGATGGCAGAGCGAGAGTTTAGAGTGGCAATGTGGAGAAGATTGCCATCCTTGAAAGTCTTCCGGGGAGGGGTACAGATCAGAGGTACGCCCTGCGGAGGTGTTAGAGAAGGAGTTGAAGAGGGAGCAAGAGAAGGGGCAGGGAGGGAGGGGAGAGGCAAGGTAGCCGAGGACAGAGGAGGGGGGACAGCGGGAGCGGAGAGGAAGTTGATAAGGCATGGGAAGCGTCTATCAAAGAGGTGAAGGTTGGCCTGAGGGCCTTGGACCAAGACGGTCCCGTTAGCATAGACATTAATGATGGCTTTAGAGGAGTGGAAAGGGGCCAAGAGGACATCCCAGCGGGTGCCACCATTAATGGGAGAGGTAGAGAAAGGAGAGAGCACAGCGACCATGTGAAGGGTCCATAGGTCAGGTGAAGGCACGAAAAAGAGAATGTCAGTGAGAGTTTCCTTGGAGCAGGCGCTCGTGTAGGTGTCAGCGATAGGGAGGCCTGGGTTGGAGACCAGGATGTCCTTTTTAAACTTTTTCCTACCGGATTTAGTGAGGAGAGCAGGATAGTCAATGGAGAAGCAGTTAGAGTAGATAGGCGAGATAGAGAGCACCATGGAGTAGGATGGGAGGCGGATGACACGAGTATGCAGACAGGAAGTGAGTGGAGGGCACTAGTTTACCACAATGCAGAGCAAACAGTAATGCGTAGTAGGTCAGGGCCACCTAAGTTTGAGAATCCTGCGAGGGGAGAAAAACACCCTAGTTTACCACAATGCAGAGCAAACAGTAATGCGTAGTAGGTCAGGGCCACCTAAGTTTGAGAATCCTGCGAGGGGAGAAAAACACCCTAGTTTACCACAATGCAGAGCAAACAGTAGTGCGTAGTAGGTCAGGGCCACCTAAGTTTGAGAATCCTGCGAGGGGAGAAAAACACCCTAGTTTACCACAATGCAGAGCAAACAGTAATGCGTAGTAGGTCAGGGCCACCTAAGTTTGAGAATCCTGCGAGGGGAGAAAAACACCCTAGTTTACCACAATGCAGAGCAAACAGTAATGCGTAGTAGGTCAGGGCCACCTAAGTTTGAGAATCCTGCGAGGGGAGAAAAACACCCTAGTTTACCACAATGCAGAGCAAACAGTAATGCGTAGTAGGTCAGGGCCACCTAAGTTTGAGAATCCTGCGAGGTTGCCGCGGGGGGTGGAGAGCAGGTGGAACTGGCGCCTGGCGTCCCCTGCGGACACCTGCAGACACACAGGGAGCCGCAGTTGTAGGAGCCGCCCTTTGCCTAAGGGGCCCTTGGCCTAGGGGGCTGCCGGGCAGGGGGCTGCCGGGCAGGGGGCTGCCCAGAGGGAGTGGGATAAAAAGCAGAGGGAGAGGAAGGGGAGGGGGGGTGTGGGCGGGAAGGGAGGCGGGAATGGAGAGGGGAGAAGGAGGACCAGGAAGTGAGGGGGAGGGAGGGGGCAGGGGGCAGCACACAGACGCGCACGGAGCGCAGGCAGCAAGAAACGAAACGAAATTCAAAATAATTAACTGGAAGGCTTAACTGGAGCCCAACGGGGCTCGGGAGGCAGCCTCAGCAGCAGGCCACACGGGGCTATGGCGACCGCTCCAACACGCTCAGGCTCAACAATGGAAGCGAGCGTGGTGAGCGGTCGAGCCGTAGTCCCGGAGCGGCTGCAAGGACAGCCAATCAGAGGGGGGGGTGGGCGGGAAGGGAGGCGGGAATGGAGAGGGGAGAAGGAGGACCAGGAAGTGAGGGGGAGGGAGGGGGCAGGGGGCAGCACACAGACGCGCACGGAGCGCAGGCAGCAAGAAACGAAACGAAATTCAAAATAATTAACTGGAAGGCTTAACTGGAGCCCAACGGGGCTCGGGAGGCAGCCTCAGCAGCAGGCCACACGGGGCTACGGCGACCGCTCCAACACGCTCAGGCTCAACAATGGAGTACCAACAACTCCTTATAGCCCTTCTAGTAGAAAGGGTTTATTTATTTATTTATTTATGTATTTATTACATTTGTATAGCGCACAGCAGCCCTTAGGCATCGAGGCGCTGTTACTTACAAGGATCTTAGTTACAGGGTGGGAGCAGCAGAGATGGCTTTACACTTATACAATGGGATACATATTTGCATACAGTTGTACATTAGTGTGCATATATACATGATACATTTAAGGGTTAGCTGGTAATCTTGGCACAAGTCAAGTGAAAAGCACTGTTTTCATGGCTTTCTGGAAAGCAATGAGGGATGTCTCGCCTCGGAGGGTAGGGGGTAGGGCATTCCAGTGCGAGGGTATGAGGTAAGGGAAACTGGTGCCACCTGCCTTGGATTTCCTTACCATGGGCACACAAAGCATGTTGGCGTAGGGTGTTCTAGTTGGTCTTGCAGAAGTGTATGGGTGAATCCTTTGGGCAAGGTAGTCAGGTGCGGAGAAGTGGATGCACTTGTGAGTCAGTGTCAGGGTTTTGTATATGATTCTTTCATTTATTGGGAGCCAGTGGGCTGTTTTCCCAAGCTGAAATGTGCTCTATTTTGGATATGCCTTGGGCTGCGCAGAGCGCGTTGTTCTGGAGGACTTGTAGTCTGTCCAGGTTTTTTGAGGAGGTTCCAAGGAAGAGTACATTGCAGTAGTCTAGCCTAGGGCCAGTAATGGCTCTGGCTATGTTGGTGCAGTGTTCTTTGGAGAGAAATGGCCAGGTTATGACATTGTGGCAGAATTCCAGCCGTCACCACTGATCCAGGCTCTATTACTCTGACTGGAAGCGGCTTCAATAGGAACCGTAAAGACGATCATGTTGATACATTTATACTTGAATGTGGCCTCAAAGTGGAGAGAATTTATTTTTCGATACAGTCGTTGCACTGACTGACAAGGTAAGAGTTGACTATCCAAACTTGGATATGCTTGTATGTGGAGACCTCAATATTCACTTCTTTGATTGTGCAAGCGACCTTATTGAAGACAAGCCACTTTTTCCATCCCGACAAGTAAAGAGAGGTCTACGTTGGAGACAAGAATTGTCAGAAAGGAACATCTATTTGGTAAATGGACAGATATCTGGGGATTGCCCTCCGCGGGCAACATGGAAAAGAGGGTGTGACTCAAAAATGCTAGATTATGTTTTTGCCTCTGAATTACTTCTTTCGGATTTATTAAGTCTGGAGATTCGGGATACAGAGAAAAGCAATCATAGGTTGTTGGTGTTATCAGTTACATCTGGCCAGTCAAAATCCCCAAGCACAAAGCGCCATCCTTGGAACTTGAGCCAAAAAGAAAATAGGCTGAGGTTAACATCATCTTTACCCTTACCTGAAGCACCTTCAAATTCGCTAGCCATTAAGGTTGGTGATCAAGCCATTTTCAAAGCCTTTATCCCTATGCCTGCGAGAGTGAATAGACCAGGATTCACTATCGAACATAAGTACTATCCTTAAGTGGCCAAGAGGAAGAAGGCTTTGAATAAGGAGCTAAAATTAAGTTCTTTAAGCCTAGGACTGGAGGCCATGGAATATGGGAGAAAACTCAAACAAGCCTTTAAGAACTGGATGAAGGCACATAAACATTTACAGGCCGATTCATGTAATTCCTCTCAAAAGTGTCGCACGCGGCTGGTGCACAGCGTGCCTGTGCAAATGTCTGCACCAGCCGCGTGTGATAAAATCAATTTCCGCGCAACAGCGTATTCATGGATTCTCACCTCCAAAAGCAGACGTGGCGCAGAGTGGCACAGCGACCCTGCAGCAGCGCCAGTTACGCCCCCAAGAACGCCCTCGCGCAAGGAAAAGCCATCAAGATCGCAAAACCATCGCAAAGGGCTGGGCCAACCCTGTACCAGTTTACCGGACTGGCAAACAGCAAACGCAAAGCGGGGAACGCGTATTACGGGTGTCGGGAACACGCGTGCGCAAGAAGTTTCACACGCGATCTGGCCTGGGGGAGCGTGTGCGTGTATTTCAGGGGTGCGCGAGAAGTATTACACACAAATGGCCTGGGTGTGTGTATTTCAGGGGTGCGCGAGAAGTTCCACACGCAAATGGCCTGGGCGCGTGTATTTCAGGGGTGCGCGAGAAGTTCCACACGCGAATGGCCTGGGTGCGTGTATTTCAGGGGTGCGCGAGAAGTTCTACACGCGAATGGCCTGGGCGCGTGTATTTCAGGGGTGCGCGAGAAGTTCCACACGCGATTGGCCTGGGCGCGTGTATTTCAGGGGTGCGCGTGAAGTTCCACACGCGATCTGGTCTGGGGGAGCGTGTGCGTGTATATCAGAGGTGAGCGAGAAGTTTCACACGCGATTGGCCTGGGCGTGTGTATTTCAGGGGTGTGCGAGAAGTTCCACACGCGATTGGCCTGGGCGCGTGTATTTCAGAGGTGCGCGAGAAGTTCCACACGTGATTGCCCTGGGCGCGTGTATTTCAGGGGTGCACGGGAAGTTTCACACGCGATTGCCCTGGGCGCATGTATTTCAGGGGTGCGCGGGAAGTTTCACATGGCGATTGGGCTGCGTGCGGGTATTTCAGGGGTGCGCGGGAAGTTTCACACGTGATTGGGCTGCGTGCGGGTATTCCAGGGGTGCGCGCAAAGTTTTACACGCGATCTGGCCTGGGGGAGCGTGTGCGTGTATTTCAGGGGTGCGCGTGAAGTTCCACACGCGATCTGGCCTGGGGGAGCGTGTGCGTGTATTTCAGGGGTGCGCGAGAAGATCCACACGCGATTGGTCTGGGCGCGTGTAGTTCAGAGGTGCGCGAGAAGTTCCACACACGATCGGGCCTGGGGGAGCGTGTGCGTCTATTTCAGGGGTGCGCGAGAAGTTCCACATGTGATTGGCCTGGGTGCGTGTAGTCCAGAGGTGTGCGAGAAGTTCCACATGCGATCGGGCCTGGGGGAGCGTGTGCGTGTATTTCAGAGGTGCGCGAGAAGTTCCACACGCGATCGGGCCTGGGGGAGCGGGGTACATGTATTTCAGGGGCTCGCGGGTGGTTTTACACGCGATCGGGCCAGGGAGAGCGGGGTACGTGTATTTCAGGGGTGCGTGAGAAGTTCCATACGCAATTGGGCTGGGTGCGGGTATTCCAGGGCTGCGCGGGAAGTTTTACACACTCGCCTACAACACGTATTCATGGAAACGAACGTGGCCAATCCGGAAACACGTACGCCAGCAGGAAGTAGGCGTACGTCCACCCGCACAGCATAAAAGTGCACGCAAACAACAAACAAGCTCAGACGCCAGGATGAACATACCGTTCCTAGCAGCAGTGGCCGTGGGATACCGCAGGCGGAGGAGGATAGTCCGGGCCATAATTTTTACACCCAGAACCAGCCTTTTTGGGATGCCTGATGACCATGTGTATGGGAGGTACAGGTTTCCACCTCACATAATACTCGACCTGGTCAGTGAGTGGGAGGATGACCTCACATCAACCACCCTGTGCTCCCAAGCACTCAGCCCCCTGGAGAAGGTCCTCAATGTACTGCACTTCCTGGCCACTGGATCATTTCAGCGGACAAGTGCCATAGTGGGGGGGGGTGTCACAGGCCACGCAGTCACGCTGCCTACACCAGGTCTTGACCATCATCACTGCACGCCCATCAGTCCGCAGGCACATATACCTGCCCAGAACACCTGCAGAAAGGCAGGCTGTTGCCCAGGATTTCTACAGGGTGGCACAATTACCCAAAGTGCTAGGTGCCATTGATTGCACCCATGTGGCTCTACGTCCCCCCAGGGCAACTGAGCACATCTATAGAAACCGCAAGCATTGGCATTCCATCCACGCCCAGGTAGTATGTGATGCCAAGGGAATCATCACCTCAGTATACGCCAACTATCCAGGCTCCACCCACGACAGTTTCATCTACAGAATGTCTACAATAAACCGGGACATAGAAGCTGGGCGGCATGGCGATACATGGCTGCTCGGTGAGTATAAATGCCACTGTGCATGCATGCATGTCAGATACTGAGTAATGTCACAACCCCACTGATGATACCCATCACCACCTCCCCAGGGGACAGTGCCTACCCTCTCAGCACCCACATGATGATGCCAATTCGGAACTCCACCACGCCACCCCAGGTAAGATACAACACAGCCCACATTGCAACCCGGGGCATCGTGGAGCATGCATTCGGAGTGCTCAAGTCACACTTCCGCTCCCTTGACCATTCTGGCGGGCAGCTGTTATACGCTCCCCCAGTAGTGTGCAGGATCATAGTGGCAGCATGTGTCCTGCACAACGTTGCAACACGCCGGGGCCTGGCCGTGGACATGGTGGTGCCCCCACATCCCCAACCACATGCATGCCCACTGCGCATGGGAGGGGAAAGGGCACGGGGTGAGGCAGCCCGTACGCAGCTCGTGGCTAATTACTTCACATAAAATCACACCCCTGTGGAGTGCACACAGCCCTGGCACATACCAGCTGACAATCAATGATGATTGTAACTGACAATTATGATGTGTCAATGGACAGTCAACTGTCACAACCATACCAGCCTGAGATTGTACATCTGGAAGTGTTCCATTGTGTGCTTCCCTACCTACACAAACACCACCAATGCTGTGTTCAAAAGACACACTTCTATGCTCCTAAAATCATTATCCCCTTGCAAGACACAACATGACTACAGTGCCATGTCACCCAACCCCTCCCCAGCACCGCCACCCAACACATCATGGCATGACATGCCATGTGAGAGCAAACAAAGTCATCCCCCAAACATGACACGTGTCACAAAGTACAGTGTCCCTAATGGAAACTGGCCACACACAATATGCTCACATAAATGTAGAAACAACAACACACATGACCAAATACTTACCACAATACAATCGACATAGCATAAACATGACAGTACTAAGGCAAAGGATACGTAGTCTTACAACATGAGAATGCCAGCACATCCACCACCTCCAACTGTACAGTGTTGTTGCCACGCACATCTGGAAGTCCACTGCTCACAACATGAGCTCCATCTCCAAAGTGGGCGGCCTTGTGAAGACATGAGGAATGAACCTGCAAATTAGGAGGGAGACATGGATGCACAAGCACACATCAATACACCATGCAGTGCACAATACAACAACAATATGCACTAGAAATGTATACACAGTATTGACTACAGACTGCCCACACAGCTCATGGGAGTCCAACGTCACTGTGTAATTCACTGTCACTTGGGCACACCCTTTGCAAGCCCATGGAAACGGGAAGCAGGAGGGGTGTGTGTCTCACGAACCCAAGCATCTAACCCAAACTAAGGACAAGCCTGCATGTGCCCAGCCGGAATCCAGTGGATGCCCACGGGAGCCACACAAGGCAACACACTGCAACAAAAAATCAAAAATCAAAAATCAAAAATGGCCATGTGTGGGCCAGGGGGGCTGGGGGAGGCCACCCAGGAGGTCCGAGGACAGGGTGCCCACCAACAGCCACCTGCGTGAATGTTGCGGAAAAAAAACACCTCCATGGGCTCATGGCCTGCACGGCTACTAAATAGTGGGAGATTCACTGCTGGATTCGCTCAACCTCTGCTGCTGCTGCCACAGGAGGTGGTGGTGCTATGGGAGGCAGCCCACGCAAAGCCCTAGTTTGGTCCTCCATGGCAGCAAGCATGCGGGTCTGGAAGGCCTCGTTCTGGAGGGATATGGTGCGGAGATCCCCATGCAACACCCGACGTGTTGCCCGGACCTCCGCCCGAGTGGCCTGCATCTCTGCTGAGAGCTTACGGGTGACGCGCTCCAGCTGCTGTTCCGTCCTGGTGACAGTGGAAGCCTCAAGGTCCACAAGAGTCTGCCTGAGGTGCCGGACCTCTCTCCTCAGGGCTTCCCTCTGTCCCTGGGCATCTATAGAAATTGATTCCCTCAGATTGTCCAGGGCCGCCTGTCTGTCCCTGTTGGACGCCAACATGTCCTCCCTGACTGATTGGCAAATGGAGTCTGTTGCCTGCTGTAGTAGCTCCATCTGCCTTTCTGGGGGGACAATGGAAGTGGCCACCCTCTCCACGGCTTGAGCAATCATTTCTGATGATGCTGCCTGTTGGTTGGCCATACCGTAAATGGATTGCTCCCATGCGGTGTTGCCTGGTGGCGGACGGCCACCGCGTTGGCGGGCACCACACCTGTCTGGGGCAAGGCGAACTGCGCCTTGCTGTGTCGGCACTGCCTGAGGCTGCAGGACTGCATTTCCCCTCTGAACTGCTGGCCCAGGAACAGGATCAGATGTTGCGGAGTGTGGCCCTGCATCCGTAACCACCACAGGCGCACCTACCAACACTGACATCCCCATAGTGGGCTCTACCCCTGGTGCAGGTGGGTCGGACAGAACAGTATCCCTTCCATGAACACATACCTGCGAATCCACATAGGCCTCATCCGAATCAACACCTGAAAAGAGTTCTGGGGAGGTGCAGCCAGGGACACCCCTGGACAGTATGGCCTGCAGTAAGAGAGGGTTCTCCCCCACCACCAAACCACATCCCCCACTGGTGCCTGGTCGTGCTTCAGATCCCTCCTGGGCCTGCACCATCTCTTCTCCCTCAACAGCATCAGGTGCGTCGTCCTCTGCAAAAACATGAAAGACAACAAATGGATACAGGCATTAGCACCATGGCACGCTATTAGGCCAGACAAGCCACAGTACCAGTACTTGATTTACACATGTCCCACATGACTATAACCCTCCCATGCATGCACTGTCCATGAGTTGGAAGGGGAGGGAAATGTCAGACACTGATGACACCAAGATGGGAGAGCAACACATCAGCTGCATGCTGGCTAGCAGTGCCATCACACATTGGCCTGTGAGTGGCATGTCCAATACACATACATGACACATGCCATCACACAGATGGCATGTACCATTGGCATGTCATATATGTGACAATAGGGCAGAGTGATGCGCAGTAGAACCAGGTGAATTCCTACAATCAGCCTGAATGAACACAGCTAAATACGGAACAATGTTGTAGTAAGATGCCACTTCAAGGGCAACTGGCGCGATGTAGTGCAAAACGCCTACTGTGCCAGAAGGGATACTGTAATACCCAAATCCCAGGGCGCCGAATGCATTGGATGAAGCACATGGGTGGGCCAAAACACTCAGGCACACACATCCTGACCTGGCACTCAATCAGAACCCATCCCACAAACAACATACACATGGATCACACACACATGCATGTGCACTCACCGGACAATGCCTCGTAATCTGGCAGTTCTCCCACACCTTGGATCTGCTCCTCTGTGACGTAGGTCCCAGCAACATGCTCATGTAGAGTGAGTTCTCTGTCCTCTTGTGGAGACCCACCTCCAGTCACCAGAGTTGCGGCATGACTTGAGGCCAGCTTTTTCTTTGCCCTACGCTTAAGGTCAGTCCAGCGCTTGTAGCACTCAACAGCTGTGCGCCTCATAAACCCAAGGGCACTTATGCTGTCCGCGATGGACTGCCAGTGTGCCTGACGTCGAGCAGGTGTAATCCTACACCCTGAAGTGACCAACATTTCGGTGTCATGTTCGGACACATACTGCACAAGGGCATCCAGTTCGGCATCATTGAAGCTAGGCTTCCTTGGCGTGCCGGACCGTGTAGCTGTGTCGGGGTCATCAGCCTGTACTGGACGAGCACTCTTCCTCTTTCTTTTTGTGGGTGGTGGGGATCCAGAGTGCCCTACGCCGCTCTGGACACTAGAGGCAGGAGCACCAGTGGACTGTGTAGTAGTAGTGTGCGATGGCACACTGACCACATGACTTTCTGCAGGCATTAGCTGAAGTGTGATGATGGCAGGGGGAACCTCAGTCTGATGTACCGGGACCAACGCTGTCCTTGCTGGGAGAGTCAGAGCTGGGGTGGACGGAGCTGCAGCTGCCCCTGCAGCCTCCCCACCCCGCCTACTCGGGGCAGCAGATGACATGGCTGCCCCTGTACCACGTGGCCTGGTGACACTGGCTTGCGCTGCCACCCGTGGCCTAGACTTGGCGACCTGGAAGTCAGCCTGGGAGTCACCCTGTGCTAGGTCATGTGCCACCACGGGCCGGTCCAACAAGGGCTGAGCAGGGATGGTGTCAGCCACGTTTCCCTCAACCATGGGGGGGGGGATGTGTGTCCCTGACTGGTCCTCCACACGTGGGGGGCTAGGGGAAGTCTGCAAATCCTGGCCACATCCCCTACCGTGCCCACCACACCCACCTCTTGAGGCTCGGCCACCTTTGCCACCCTTACCACTTGCTCGCCTCCCAGCCATGGCACTGATGGAGTTGTGCTTATGGGATTTGCATTGGACAATTGTCCTGGGCAATTGGGGGTCAAAGGGGTAGGGTACTAGATGGAATTCGTACCCAAGTGCTCTAGCAAGGCTGTATGGAACCCCTGGGCAAAGATGACGGGTCACGCAACGCACAGGCACCCCTAAAACAGAAAATGACGTGCACGTGACCCCTCGTAGACCACGTGCGTGGGAAAAGGAACATGCACTACGCTGTGGCACCCAGAAACACAAAAAAGAACGTATGCGTGTCACACGCAGCCTACAATGACCTCTGAAGGGGTACGCTACACACGGGCTAGCACAGTTGGTAAATACGTGCGCGACTCACCGTCTGCCTGGGAAAAGAGCGTGAAAAATACGCGCGTGTGCGCGTTGGCAACACCCCCGCCAAAAGAAGAATTGTACACTGTCTGAGGAGACAGGACAAAAGGAGAAGTCAACGCTGTTTGAGGAAACAGGTCGAAGAGAAAATCAGAAAAATACTGACAGAGGTAACAGGGAGTACGAACTAGAAACGCTGTGAAGTAAATCGCGTGTGAACTGACAAGAAGTACAGATTTCACCCACTCGCTCTCCACGGGAAGCACGTACAAGGAAATGACGTACTACACGCACCTTTTAAACCGCACCACAGGTCCAACGTCACTTCCGCGTATACGCACTGAGGCACTATCCTCCAATTACGCGGGCTGACACTCGGACGTGCAGTTTTTGGTCTTGTAACATTCCCCCCGGGTACAGGGACACACCCGCGCGTGTCACGTCACAGACGCGCCTGCGCTGTCAGGGCCTTTGGTCCAATGGAATCGCGTACACAGGCCAATCGCGTGTGGAACTTCTCGCGCACCTCTGAAATACACGCGCCCAGGCCAATCGCGTGTGGAACTTCTCACGCACCCCTGAAATACACGCGCCCAGGCCAATCGCTTGTGGAACTTCTCGCGCACCTCTGAAATACACACGCCCAGGCCAATCGCGTGTGAAACTTCTCGCGCACCCCTGGAATAAACGCGCCCAGGCAAATCGCGTGTGGAACTTCTCGCGCAACTCTGAAATACACGCGCCCAGGCCAATCGCCTGTGAAACTTCTTGCGCACCCCTGGAATACACGCACCCAGGCAAATCGCATGTGAAACTTCTCGCGCACCTCTGAAATACACGCGCCCAGGCCAATCGCGTGTGGAACTTCCCGCGCACCCCTGGAATACACACGTCCAGGCCAATCGCGTGTGGAACTTCGCACACACCTCTGAAATACACGCGCCCAGGCAAATCGCGTGTGGAACTTCTCGCGCACCTCTGGAATACACGCGCCCAGGCCAATCGCGTGTGGAACTTCTCGCGCACCCCTGGAATACACGCGCCCTGGCCTATCGCGTGTGAAACTTCTCGCGCACCCCTGAAATACACGCGCCCAGGCCAATCGCGTGTGGTACTTCTCGCGCACCCCTGAAATACACGCGCCCAGGCCAATCGCGTGTGAGAAACTTCTCGCGCACCTCTGGAATACACGCACACGCTCCCCCAGGCCCGATCACGTGTGAAACTTCTCGCGCACCTCTGAAATACACGCACACGCTCCCCCAGGCCCGATCGCATGTGGGCCTTCTCTGGCGCACATTTTTTTCCTGCGCAGGGACGCTACCGCCTGCTTTCGTGTGACGGACATGTATGGGCCTGTGCGCGTCTTTGGCCGTGCGCTGTTTTTCCCTATTCGATTCCATGAATACGTGTTGCAGGCGAGCGTGTGGGCGTTCTGCGCACTTGCCTCCTGTACTTCCCCCGTGACGCCCACATTTTTACGAGTTGTTCCCCATTCTGCGTGTGTCGCCCCGTGTTACGCCTACTTTTGTTATGTGTGCCGCGCTATGTGCGAATTCGCTGTGGCCTTATCGCATGGCGTTCGATGACCTGTGCGCCAGCGTGCACCGCGCACTTTTTCAGCGCACATCCCACATTTTGCGCGTGCACGGACTTCCATGAATTGATGTGCGATGTTTTCTGTGCGATAATCGCACTTGCACTGCGATTTTCGCTATTTCACTGCGAATCGCACGTTTTCGCACGCATGTGCCATTTTTTCGGCGCACATTAATTCCATGAATCGGCCTGTTCATTTTGCAGAGAGAGGCAGAAATGATGCTGCTTCATATCGCCTCAAAAAATACAATGGAGATATGGAGACTGATTAACCACCTCTTGGCACTTCAAGAAGCTCTGCTGTTTAATACTATATCAGCGGAAAAAATTGAAGCAACATTTTGAAACAGTTTCTGCCTGCCCTGATTTGAGGTTTCCCAAACCCTCTGTGACTCAGAAGAACAATTATATTTTTCTATGTCAGAGAGTGCAATATATGACTTGATCCTTAGGGCCAGTAACTCCAGAGCGGCACACCCAGATGGAATGACTAACTTACATCTGAAACAAGATCCGGAATTCTGGGCCTCAGAACTGGAGTTATGGTTCGAGCACATTTAAAAGACCAAAGAAATTCCAGATTCTTGGACAAGTGCAACTATCGTCCCCATGTTTAAAAAGAGGGACAGGGCAATGCCAGCTAATTATAGGCCCATGTAAGCAGTAAAATCTTCGCTTCTCTGCTTCTTTAAGCCTTATCGAATTGGGCATTATCAACGCAGCACTATCATCCCTGGTAAACGGGGGTTATCAAAGGCATGGGAATGGCAGTTAACCTTTTCATCCTCAATATCCTTAAAACAAAGGTGAAGGCAAGGAAGGGGTGTAACGTTACGTGGCATCAATCGACTTTGTGCAAGCTTTTGACACCATGGACCGCCAGTGTCTGTGGTCCAAATTGGAAAAGTTGGGTTGCCCGACTGATATAAGAGAAGCCTTGAAATTACTCCACTCGGGAACTTCCCTATGTGTAAGATTAGACCGAAGGGGCCTGTCGACCGATCCCATTGGAACATTCAATTGACTAAAACAAGGTGGTCCTTTGGCGCCAGCTGTCTTTAATTTGTTTATTTCAGATGTAGAGGAGGCCTTCGAAAATGTCAGATATTTTCCACCCTCATTGGCCGGCATTCAAATCGGAAGACTGCTCTACGCTGATGACCTGATCCTGCTCGATCAGACCAAGGTGGGTCTTCAAAGGCAGGTGAGTGCCCTGGAAAAGTATGTTGAACTTAACGGGCTGAAGATCAATGTTAAAAAGTCTAGAATCCTAACCTTTGGGAAAAGAAAGAACAAGAGGGTAATACAAAGGTTTGGTTTCTCAATGGTGATAAAATCCTGGAAGTGTCGGCACTTACCTAATTGGGGCTTTGCCTAAATGACAGTGCTGCCGACGCTCAAAGAGAACAAGTACTGCGGAGCAAGAGAAAGAATTCAGATGCTCAAGTTATCATCATAAAGAACAGATACTGTAAATTCTCTTTGATTCCTGTGATTCAATTCTTTCGACTAAAGGTGTCTCCGATCTTGACCTACGGGGCTGAAACCTCGTTTTCACGTTCTGTACTAATTTGGGGGAAACTCAAGGGCTTTTTTTGGAGGATGTTATTATGCCTGCCTAACTGTGTCCCAAATCAGGTGATAAGGGCAGAATTGGGGATGATTTCCCTCTATTCTACTAAGATCTGGAAAACCCTCTCACTCTTTACGAAAAATGGTGCAGAAGGGAGTGAAGGAGGGTTGGCGACAATTGGCTTGGCTATTGTATGCATCTCAGAACCCCTAGTGACCACATGGAGTTCATTGTGTATTGACATTTTAACCGCCCTGGGTGAAACAGTTGAATCTCTCCGTCAGAGGCTGCACGAGTCAAAAGAAAAGTATACGATCTGGAATTGATCCAGTCAATGGAGGCCAGATTTAAATCAAAAATGTACGGTAACAACTTCAAGGACCCAAGAGCTAGGGGCTTGTTGCATCCGTATTTGTCTAAATTCCTGTGCAAATTTATGCGGGACAATTTCTTGAGGATGAGGACATATCTATATTCAACAAAGGAAGTTCTGGAGACACAGGATTATAAGTGTCGACTATGTGCTCGTGATCGTGAAACTTTATTCCACCTTATATTCCATTGTTCTGGTTGTCAAAACATTCGATCAAAATGGCTGGCTAAGTATTATGATAAATTAGTAAATTTGACGACAGAGGAGTGGTGGGGAGGAATGATGTCTAGCATGCAAACGCTAAACCTTGGCTTTGTTGGCTTCGTCAAAGAATTTTTTGAAGTAATAGCGGCTAAACACACCTAAGTTATTATGTGGTCTGAAAGTATGGGATCACTCATTTAAATAAGGGGGCCAAAGGGTTTATCTGGATTTTGGTAAAGGGGCCTGGACCTCACCTGTAGATTAAAGAGTATGGGTGCTCCCGGCAAGGCGGGTATGCAATGAAATGTTGAAAGAGATTTTGTATATGTTAATGAATTGTACTATGTTTTATTGTATGACTACAGCTAAGGTTTAAGTTGAAAACCAAATGCTAATAAAAAAATAAAAACAATATGTCTTCTGCCAGACATAACAAGCCCATGTGACGGAAGGGACGTGCACTGTTACCATGTTGGCTAAAAATGTGCCAAACATTTGTGCTTGCAAACAGAAGAAGCCTATAAATAAAATAAGACATCTTCTAATGGGCTACTCCAGATGACAGTACTCCCAAACAAGCCCAATTCCCTAACCTACAGGTGAATCCACCTCAGAACCCTGTCGTAGAGCAAACAAGGTTGGGCCTCCTTATATCAAGGAAGACCTTAAGAAAGGAGGAAGAACGACTGGACACAGGGGATGAGGGAGGAAGAGGAAGGGCTACAAAAGCTGTGGGAGAATACACGTAGAGGTGATTAAAGAAGGTTGCACTGAAGGCTGGATCCTGTGTATTATTGGATGCCCTAGTCCAGGGCCTGTAAGGAATCGGTTGGCCTGTCCTCATTACCCTGTGGTCCAGACAGAGGCCACAACAACTTGCGACGAGTTCTAGGATCCGGCCCACAGGCCCTATGACTGGCAGAGTGGGAAAACGGCAGTCTACCGTAATTAGGTGCCACAGTAGGAGTGCCTGCATTGAAGACGTGGCACGTCACAGAGAGAATAGTCGCTGCAACCAAGCTGGCTCACTGTGCGGCCAAACAAAGGAAGTGATCAACCGCTCTTTGCTCACCACCGTGCAGCAAACCATCTAGCTTTCCTCCCTGCCTTGGAATGCAACTCGGACCAATGCCCATGGCCTTGGACAGGGAAAAAACGGACTCCAGGTTGGCACTGAGAACAAGGGTCACATGCTGATCGTGACACACAACAATATGCCCCTTCTTCTTGTTGCCCACCAGCACACCCCTGTATTTGTTAGGAAACTACTGACAAGAAAGTTACACCAACAGGTCTTAATGAACAAAAGAGGTGGTTCCCCAAGACCTGTCACTAATGGGATAACACTAACAACTGAGAAAATACTGAAGCTGCCCACGAGATATCCGAGCCTCGCATCTCTCAGAAACCTCATCCGCATTACATTTCATCAACACATAAATTGCAAACCTTGCCTGAGTATGCAACAGAGGACGAGAAACAAACCCACTCAACCTCTCCTTCCAAAGGGTGAGGGTGAGCTTGTTACCCAACAGTCATAAAGGACAAACTAAACATCCCTTTTGTCCACAGTGCAGGCATAAGCCCAACCACTGCTGTCACACTCTCTCCTTAAAATTCCCTGCCCGCTTTTTTAACAGAGCCACGAACAGCGAGGCCAACAAACCGGGCAGAAGGGTGATAGAAGACTACTTGACATTACAGTACATCAGAAATCAAATAGTAAATATGGGCAATCTCCGTGGGGTTATCTGGTCCAGTCATTTCTTTTACCCTTACTTTATGGGGAAAAGCTGAGGATCCAGATGTTCCCACTTTCTGTGTTTCTCTTTCCTTTCCTAGAATTGAATTTTTAACTGTATGACCATCTACATACAAACGACATGACCAATCCAATCCTATATATATGACCAAGTCAATTGTTTCTGCATGCCCAACTCAATCCTTAATGTAGGACCAATCCAGTTCTATCTGTATGACCAAATACATCGTTTCTGCATTACAAATTCAATTCTATCTGTATGACCAACTCATTCCTCTCTGAATGACTAATTCAACCCTATCTGTATGACCAACCCAATCGTTTCTGCATGACCAACTCAATTCTATCTGAATGACCAACACAATTGTGTGCGCTCTGAGGCCCATGGGAGTGTAGCGCTCTACAAGAACTAAAAATAAATAAATATATGGGGGGGTGCTGTTGCACGCATCGAGTAGGGGTGCCTGAAAGGCGAGCTCCGGCTCGAATGAAAATCCTGTTTAAATAAATCCTCCCAACGCCGTTCCAGACGCTAAAAAAAAGGAAGATTCCTGTGGCGGAAGGCCTCCTGGATAGACCCTGAAGAAACTGTGCACATATGTGATGAGAACGCCGTGCTATCCTGCCTGAAGCGCTTTGGCGGCCGAGAGGCATTGGCGTAGCCACCCAGCGGCTCCACGGGACATTCACTGTGTGCCGGAGGTGCGGAGGGAAGGAACGTGCTGCATTGGGGGAGGGGTGCCACAGTGTCTGCCATACCTCAGGGCCGGGGAAGAAGAACGAAGTGCGGTCGCCCCCAGCCTGGTGCATTGTGCTGCTGCCTGAGGACACCACAAACGACTGAAGCCGTGTGGGCAGAGGAGGAGAGAAGCGGAAAGCCGGTTTGCAACGAGTGACGCTGTGGCAGCCGCCGGGGGACTGGCCCAATCTTCCCCACACAAAGGCACACTGCCGGAGGCACATTGGAGCGGCGTGGATCGAAGTGGAGACACGCGAGGGGGGCGAACTCCCGTCCCTCACATCAAGTAAGTGGATCCTCCCCCACAACAATAAACACCAGGGTGGAAACTACACCCACCACATGGAACGTGGTGTGGATCACGGGTAAAGCTCCTAAATGAACACCATAAACCAGTACTGACACTTCTGAGGAGACACAAGCGGCTGCACCCCCCCGCATTCAGGCGAAAACAACGACTGGATAAACATAAAGCCCTGGGTAAACAACACATGGAGCGTGGTGGGGATCACTGGTGAGAACTCCTGAGTGGACACGGTAGGCCAGTACTGGCACTTCTGAGATGGCACAGGGGGCTGCACCCCCCAACATATGGTGAAAAACATCGATTGGATAATAATAAACCCCTGGTGTAGCATGGCTACCAGTGCCCTAAGGATATCCAAAAATACAGGGGGCAGAGCTGGGCGGCAATCACCGGGCTAAACTCCATTCACGCCAGAGTGGTCCGGTAGTGCAGAGGTGCACTCCCCTAGGAACCACATTAAGAAAAACATCCTGATCAGAATTTTGGGGTCCACCTGGTAAAGATTTCGGCTCCATAGAAGGAACAAAATAAGTGGGAAAACACCCTGTGCGGGTAGAAGGTGCAAAAGGGAAAGCACTTCCATACTTTCCGCTCTCTTTCCACTGAACAATTTCACGGTCTACTTTAATACGTGGGAGAGCACAGTCCACTCTCAAGCCTTACACTACAACACATGGGCCACACCGAGAGGAAGGGCACAGGAGGGAAAAAGACCGGCCCAATGGACTCCTTCGCCAGCTCCCAACCGCATAGGGCGGCCAATGGGGTGGCGCAGGCGCCCGACAGGCAGGAAGAAGATCCCATAGAGCGCTTAGCAACACTGGTCCAGAACGGATTCATGGTGGTCAATGTCAAACTGGATGACAAAGCAACGATTGGAACCCTGAAAGCTCGAGTGGAGAAGGAGAGCACGTGTATCATGGAAGCGGAGAGTAGGATAAGCACGAACGAAGACACAATTTCACAACATGGCCGCGACATAGCCCAACTCCAAACAGAACTACATAAAACCCAAAGTAAGTGCGAAGATTTAGATTTGAGATCACGAAGGACAACATCCGGATTGTTGGAGTTGCGGAAACTTTTGGCAAGGGCAACATGGAGAGAAAAGTGGAAAACCTTTTGAAAGATATCCTGGGAGCAGAAACCTTTTCGGAGCACTTCCTCGTGGAGAGGGCCCACCGCACTCTGGCACCACCACCGAAGCCAGGGGCCCCACCTCGCACCATAATAGCACGTCTCCTCAATTACAGGGACAGGGATGCTATATTCAGACTGTCCAGAGAGAAAGGTACTTTACATTTTGAGCACAACAGAATACACATATACCCAGATTTCTCAGCTGGTATACAGGCACAGCGACAATCCTACGAATTGGTGAAAATACAACTGCGGATGCGCAACGTGCCATATGCCCTCATCTTCCCTGCGAAGATGAGAATCCAACATGGTGGTAGAGCCCACTTTTTCGAAAATCCCACAGAAGCCATAGCATATGTGGAGGCCTCTATCCCGCCGCCTCCCAGGGACCGGGTAAATGATAAAAACGCTAGACCACAGCCGGGAGAGGAGAGGCGAAATCCAGCAGACTGACAGAAGCAAACCATCTACTCGCCGTCACAGGAAGAAAGGAATACTTGCAAAAAACGGCCTGGACATAGATTTATTGTAGTTTCGAGCCGTGGGCCCCTGACAGGGTCAGCCGGATGGCCACAGCAGGCTACCCTCAGGAAAGCTCCATCAGTTTAGGGGAATGCCCAAGGGGAAGGTTTCGAGAGTTATTGGGCAGCATCGTCGTGTTGGGGGAGATGATGCGTGAGGGGGGTCAAATTGCCATATGAGGCTTAGATATGTTGAGCTGTATGGGAATCGGGTTGGGGGATGTGGTTCTGGGACCCAGTTGGAGGGGTCCTACAAGTTAAAATTTGTGGTCGAGCCGCTGTATATGACACGCTTCCAAGAAATACTGGGATAAGGAACACAGTAAAGACACATAGTCATGGCACACACTAGAGCAATGACTCAGGGGCCAAAGCTAACACTTCTTACATGGAATGTTCGAGGATTGAACAACCAAACTAAAACAAGCAAGGTGGGAGCCTATGTCACTAGGCACCACCCTCAGGTGATCATGCTGCAAGAAACTCACGCTCTCCGGAAGGTAAACACAGAGTTTTTGAAGAACTGGGGGCAGCATAGATATTACACTGAATACTCCACACAGGCAAGAGGTGTTGTTACCCTGATTCACCCCTCCGTAGGCTTTCGATTTGGTAAAAGCAAAATAGACACTCAGGGTCGCTATGTCATAGTATGGGGCAGCAGTGTGGGGAGGGAGATGGTGTTAGTAAATACCTATGGCCCTAATCTGGATGGCCCTGATTTTTACGTAGACGTGGTACATGAAATAGGCTACACTGGGAGTGAACAGATACTGTGGGGAGGGGACTTTAACACCATCCTGGACATCACGCTAGACCGCTCCACTACCAAACACCGAAATCCCTCTAAGACAGCCGGAATGTTACAACAAATCCTACTACAATTGACAATGGTTGATGCCTGGAGATCGCTACATTTGCATAAGAGACAATACTCATTTTACTCCTCGGTGCACGACACTGAGTCTAGAATAGATTATTTGCTGGTATTCGCATTCCTCATGCACCAGATCAGTAACTGCGTGATACTTCCCTGCACTCTGTCAGACCACTCCCCCATCATAGTGGAAATGGTACTAGAAAATGTAAAACCCCCGACTAGGAGATGGAGGATGCCACCTGACATTCTTAAGGACCCAGCGGTAGCTGACGCACTGCATATAGAGGTGGAACACTTCCTTGATACCAATCGGTTGATAGGAACGCAGCCCTTTGGGAACCCTTTAAGGTATGGGTGAGAGGGATACTCATTTCTAAGTCTTCGGGTATGTTGAAGTCAGTCAGGGTAGAATTGGCGGAGGTAGAGAAACATTTGGGAGACCTAGAAGCGTGTTATACAGTCACACGTGAAGATAAAACCCTCTCAGACATTAACAGCAGTCTACTGGAATTCAATAAACTAGCAACTAGGGAACTACTATATATGGCAACTCTGCTTAGAGCACGGAGGTACGGTGAAGGGAATAGAGCAGTTCGTACCTTAGCCAACCTGCTGAAGGCGGAGAGATACATACACCGATCTCTAGCATATTGGCAGGAGACGGCACAGTGACCACTAGCGAAGAGGGAATAAATAGAGAGTTCACCCGTTTTTATTCAGAACTGTACTGTAATCATGATTTGAAATCAGCCAGTGATGTAAGAAAGTACCTCGATAATATCACTCTCCCAACACTGCCCATAGAATATAAACGTGCGCTCGACCAACCCCTAACAACTGATGAGATCACAGAAGCAATCAAATCCTTAGCCAACGGAAAAGCACCGGCTCAGACGGATTGGGAGTAGAGTTGTACAAGGAACTAAATGAGAAACTGGCGCTGGTGCTACTGTCAGTATGGGACGAAGCTATACAACTAGGAGCCCTCCCAACATCAATGAGAGAGGCTATAATAACAGTGCTTTTGAAACCTAGGCGACCACCCAAGGAGATGTCCTCCTACCAACCCCTTTCTCTAATAAATTACAATGCCAAAATATTTGCTAAAATCCTGGCCACGAGACTCCTACCATATATTCCCACGTTAGTACACTCAGATCAGTGCAGCTTCATTCCCACCAGTTCAATGGCACTAAATCTCCGGAGACTGTTTGGAATCATGGCCCAGATAAAACCTGAAGCCCAGGCGGTAGCCGTATCCCTCGACGCTGAAAAAGCATTTCATTCAGTGTCATGGACATACCTATTTACAGTGCTTGAGAAATTCGGAATTGGCCCGTACTTTCTGAGATGCGTCGGGCTACTATACTCTGACCCCAGAGCTAGAGTCCTAACTAACCGTACATTGTCTGACTGGTTTGGATTGTGCAGGGGCACGAGACAGGGATGCCCATTGTCTCCCATACTGTTCGCCCTCACAATGGAACCAGTCGCAGCATCCATCAGGGAACATCAAGGACAGAGGGGCATGAGGATGGCTGGCTTAACCCAATCAATATCCTTATACGCGGACGACACATTGCTGTATGTCTGGGAACCTGATATACATCTAGGTCCAGCAATGAAAATCATACACGAGTTTGCCGATTACTTAGGTTATAGGACCAACAAAACTAAGTCCGAAATCTTTCCCCTAACCCCTGCCACGAGGTGCCCGAACAACACACATGGACTGCAATGGTCTCCCACTAAAATAAGATCCCTGGGAATTATTGTGTCGGGGATAAAACCTCCCTATACTCAGACAATCATGAACACCTATTGAGCACTATCTCCACCAAACTCCAGTCTGTGGGCAAAACTTCCTATTTCACTTATTGGTCGAGTGGCCATACTAAAAATGGTAATCCTACCGAAGCTATTATATATTTTTACTAACATCCCGATATGGCCTGGTGGACAGTTTTTCAAAGCCCTCCGATCCATGGTTGTAGAGTTTGTGTGGTACGGGGGGGGGGCCAGAATGAAATGGGAAAAAATGGTGGAGCCATATAATAAAGGGGGCATAGCAGCCCCGGACTTTGAATTATATTACCTGGTGGCGCAGGCCCAGTTTGCCAGATACTGGTATGATGATCTGAACACCTCACCTCACATCTGCATAGAGAGACACGCAGCACATCCAACCGATTTACGATCCATCATCTTTAAAATTAAGCATAAAGATGACTGCCCATTCGACCAAGTCAGTACTACAGTACATGCATGGTCTAAGATCTATCGTAGGCTCCAACTGGAAACTCCTTATTACTCGGAAGCCCCCTTCTGGAACTTCCCCGGCATCGTGCCATCTTATGACCCTGATGTTCAGAAAACATGGAGGCAGAGGGAGAATTCAAAATTAGAGACATCTTCCCCAATGGTAAATTTATAACACTGGAAGAATTTGAGGTTGGGATGGGGAGGGATCAGTTGAAAATACTGCAATATCACAGGATGCGAATGGCCTTTAAGGCTAGATGGCCACTATTTCCAGACGAACACCCTCCACACCCATGCCTCGTGGCCTTGTCCACCCAGGTGGGAGTCAGTGTTTCGGGGCTCTACGCAGCTGTACAGACAAACATGCCGACGGTAAATAAGATTAAAGCCTCCTGGGAAGCTGACCTGGGAACTACCATATCGGATGAGTCATGGGAAAGATACTGTGAACTAACCAAGAGGGTATCCATTAATGCAGGCCTCCGCCTGATCCAAATTAAGGTATTAAATAAGTTCCACTACACACCCAAGAAAATTGCTAAATTTGCACGGAACGGCCCTGACAGCTGCCAGAAATGCGGGAGCGAAAATGCCGATTCATTTCACATGTACTGGAGCTGCCCACTTATATATGGATTCTGGAGAGAAGTGGCGAACATTCTAGTAGAAATCACCCAAATCCCAACAGACTTAACACCCCAAAAATACCTATTTGGGGACATTGGGAAGATATCAGAAGTCACTAGAAGACTATTTAACGTTGCATGTGTAGTGGCTAAAAAATGTACATTACAGAACTGGAAGAGTGCACACGCGCCACGCATAAATCACTTCCTCAAAGAACTGGTGTATGTCAATGAGTGTGAGGAACAGTATGTAACGTCACTCCCGAGGACAAATAAACCTAAAGACATTTGGGCTCCGTTCAGAGTGTATTTATGTGAGTTGGGATCTGCTAGTAGTAGCCCTACAGGGCCCTGAAACGAGCCAGCTTTGTAAATATTATGTGTCTTGCTGTGTTTCTGTACTTGACATCTAAGTTACTGAAATGTATGGAATGTGGTGTTGATGAGGCGACGTGTACCACAATCAATAAATAAAAGTTTTAAAATAAATAAATAAATAAATAAATATTTGTATGACCAACTCAATCCTATCTGTAAAACCGATTCAATCCTATCTGTATGACCAACTCAAACCTATCGGTAGGACCAACTCAATCCTATCTGCACAACCAACTCAATCCTATCTGTAGGACCAACTCAATCCTACCTGAATGACCAACTCCATTGTGTGCGCTCTGAGGGCTATGTGCGTGTAGTGCTCTACAAGAACCACAAATAAATAAATAAATATATGTATGACCAACTCAATCCCATCTGTATGACCAATTCAATCCTATCTGTTTGACCAACTCAATCGTTCCTGCATGACAAACTCAATCCTATCTGCATGACCAACTCAATCCTATCTGAATGACCAACTCAATCGTATCTGTATGACCATCTGAGAGGCATTGGTAAGACAAACTCATGTAGTTCCTGTAAAAAGCGGATGGGTGACGAATTCGTCCTTAATTTGCAACTTAAGAGCCTTTCAGAGTAAAGTGTAAGGAGTCCTTGTATCAGTTAATGGCTTGAACAGATTGACATAAGATCTGACGTCAACCATGGCTTGCTGTCCATCACTTGACATGTTTACTTAACAAAAGCTGCCATATCCATATCCATGTACCCAAACTATGAGCGGAAAAAATGATACGATTGGTCCTGTCATTTAACGAGACCGGTTAAACTGCCATCACTGAGGGTGCAGCTCATGCCAAAGCAAAGAAGTGAGGCTTAATAGTGAGCTAGACCACACACCCAGCACTTCCTATGACCCGGCCGACTTACCCAACAATGGTGACATCAGAAGAAGGAATTCCTTTGATCTCAGTGATCATGAATGGCCAAATCGCCATGGTCTTGGGGCTGTCTGCCTCTGAAGAAGATCCATTGTCCAGTTCCAGTTGTGTCGGCGTCCCAATGTAACATACTTGGGGCATTTTCAAGCCGCAATCTGTTTTGACATGAAGATATGGACAACCCTTCCCTGTGAGCACTTCGCCCCCTTTCTAATGTACACAAAGCGATGCATGGCAGCCTTCCCTGAGACACCTTTCTAGAGGAAAAAGCTCCTGGTACATAAAAACAACTATCAGCTGTTCGGATCCAGGATCTAACGCCTGAGATCAGATGAGTGAAGACCATGTAATGAGAAGTCTGGTGGTGCTCACACATGTTCTTCTCATGCCAGCAGCTCTGGACACTGCTGCAAGCTCATGCGATGGGGAGAAATCATGTGATTGGCAAGGGATCCGCACAAAAGGTCTGTACATGAAAAAAAGGTGAGTAATAGCAGCAGGTTACTCCTGCCAGGTACACCAGGTCCCAATCTCCAGGCAGCACACAAAGCGAGCACCATGCATTTGCCCCTTCCCGCCCTCAACGCCACACGCTGCAACTTCATACTCCATGCCCGCAATGCCAAACCACGCACAGACCCGTGCCAGGCAACCCCCAACTTCAAAGGCATCATGCTGATTATGGTTGTTAAAGAGTTCCAGGGCAAGGAGCATCTGCCTGCCACCGCCCAGGTGGTCGGTTAATTTGTGCTTGGGGATAACGTGTAACCTCAAAGTGTGGCCTCTGCTTTACATAATGTCACGTTTCTAAATAATAAAAGGTCTCCTGGATTCCTTACAATTCTAAGCTCTGCAATAATGGCTGCTTCCAACACAATAGTTACCAATCGATCTCTGAAGGGTGAAGGGAGCAGTCAGGTGTCTGGGACTGTAGGTTGTACACAGATTTCTAAAGGAAAGACTTAAGGGCTCAATACAGTTTCCCCCGATCCGGGCATAAATGTGGCTAATTCTGGCACCAGCATTTATTCCGGACTGGGGAAATGCAAGTTTTCCGGTGGGAGCAGTGGTCTATTGGCAGGGTTGACCTGCCGGTAGTTCAGAACTCTACAGGCAAATAAATGCCAAAGTCACCAGCACCGGTAGTACCGGTACCAGGGATTCCGGCAATGCCATCCCTTGGAATCCTATGGGACTCCATGGAATGGGAATTTAGCAGCGTCTCTGACGGCAGTAATATCCTGGTAATGCTGGCATAGCAAGCGGCAGAAATGTTAAGGCAGTTTTGCTGGTATCCCGCCAGAATTACTGCCGTGATAGCGGTAAAACTGTAATGAGGCCCTTCGTCTGGTGAGCTTTCTAACGAGCGAGTATTTGGGAAATTGTGATTTAGTCCCGTAAGTTTCTTCGCAAAGTGTGTTGGCCATTGGTATGATAAACACATTTTGGAGCTGTTTAGAGCAGGGATTTAATCAGCTGCGCAGTTGCAGGGAGTGAAAACAGAGGCCAAGGATTCTTTTAATATTAGAGGAATAGGAGAACTGAGAGTCAAAGGGGACTCCGGGGGACTTCAAAAGTGTTACACTTTAAAGAGTGTCCGGATGATGAGCAGCTGCTGAAGACAGATGTCATCATCAGTCATTTGGCTTGAGGGCCTGGCTTTAAATGCTCAAGTACAGCCTCATTTGGCAAATATACAACTGGTCATATTACCCGTTCTCTCTGGGTGTTAGCAGTATAGTCACCAGTGGAGAGACCCTTGCCCTTACTGCTATATGCTGCTGAAGCGACTATTGCGAGGTCTAGTCTTGAGAAACATCTACATGTGACAGAAAGCTTTGGAAATGTGAATAGCCCAGGACCACTATGTTGTTTATTCCTTGTAGAAATATCACATACAGCACTGGGATGGGATGGCATGGTCAATAGGTTTGTATTTTTGGGGACTTTAACGTCTGGGCTGACGTTGCCTCGGACACTTCAGCAGTTGAATTATCCCTGCTGCTGAGCGATCTCTTTCTAGTTCATCACGTTCATGGTTCGACACATTCTCTGGACCATACCCGTGATCTTATCTCTGCATCGGACGGCCTGATTGAAGTGCGCGCTCATTTGCACTTGTTATGGTCAGACCACTTTCTGGTTCCTTTTACCCTTCTCTGTGTCCCTCCTCTTAGGGATCCCCTCTTCTAGGGCGCGCTTATCGCAATTGGAAACAGATAGACCTTACAAGACTGCCTTCGCAAATCCTTGAGAGCTTCTCTGCGGTGACGTCCAGGGACTCCCCTTGATGATCCTCTAACAGCTCTAGCTGATGAGGTTTCACCGCTGAGAAAACAGGCTCAGCCCTTAAGGTGCTCTGCCCTCTGGTATACCTCCGGCTTTTGGGCATCGAAATTTGTATAAAAGCAGTCAGAACATGCCTGGCGATTGGCATACTTGCGGCTGACAGAGGTTTTTCTTAACATGGCTTGCCTAAACTACCATCAGGTCATTGAGATGGCCAAAACTGCTCATTATACTAAGTACATCTCTATGGGAGTTAAAACATCCAAAGCCCTTTTTTCAGTAGTTAAGGAGTGCCCTTGTCCTGCTTCTATTCTATCTCAGGTCCCTGTCCCTCAAGATCTGTGTGCCTCCTTGTCATACTATTTCGTCCAGAAAATCTCTCTCATCAAAGCGAACATCTCGACCTTCATTACTGCCGAGCAGCAGTCTAATCCTTCCCATTGTGCCTCCTGCTCAGGCCGTCTCTTTTTCTTTTTTTTCAGGAGGCTTCAGAGGAGCGTGTCTTGCAAGTCATTTCTGGCATTAGATCTTGCTCCCCACTCGACCCCATTCCCCTTCACGTGTTAAAAGAGATTAAGACAGAGGTCTCCACTATTATTTACGTCTGCAGTCAACTACTCCCCTCAAGTTGGAGACATTCCAACAGCTCTTAAATTTCCTTGGTTGCTCCTCTGTTAAAAAAAGCCTAGCTTGGACCCTTCTGTTTTGGCCAATTTTTGTTCAGCCTATCTCCCTCCTAAGGGTTCTCATGAAGGTCCTTGAGGCCATTGCTACTCCTCTATTGAGTGACCTTTTGGATGAAAACTCAATTCTTGATAACCATCAATCAGGGTTTTTCCCACCTGATGGAGACCGAATCAGCACTGGTCTCCATGCTGGACGATATCACTTTGATTTGGTACCAGGGAGGAAGGGCTCTCCAGATTATGCTTGACTTATTGGCGGCACTCAGCACGATTGACTAGCTCACCCTGTGTCATCGCCTCGAGGATGTTGGCATTTCCGGAATCATCCTCCAGGGGTTTACCTCTTTTCTTTCCCATCGTTCACAGGCTCTCTCACTTCCTCCTGACAGGTCTAAACCAAATACTGAGACTTGCGGGTCCATCAAGGGTCTGCGATCTCAACTCTTCTGTTCAATATCTACGTGAGGCCCCTGGCTGAACTCATCCACTCTCATAGGTGCGGTTTATATTCTTATGTAGATGACCCCCAATTTATTCTGAGAGTGGCTCACGATCCATTTGATTCTGCAAGGTGTCTGAGAGCGTGCCTTGCATCAATCGGTCGCTGGATGAGCGCAAACTGGCTCAAGCTTAACAGAGAAAAATCTGAGGTCATGATTTTTAGCCCTCTGGCTCAGAGTCAGGCGTGGACCTTTGATTTCTAGCCCCCTAGCTTAGGGAACATGACAGTGCCTATAGACTCTGAAAAGCCTTGGCGTGAAAATCTCTTCCACCCTGTTGCCTGAACTACAGATTAGCGCCATCTATAAATATTGTTTTTTTCAAGTTTAAGAATAGCAGAAAGGTGGCTCCTTTTTTACTGGTGTCCTTGCAGGGTCTTGTGATTGCCAGAGCAATTTGAGGTCTACTCGATTAACAACCCAAATATCACAATCACAGGCTCCAGATCCTACAGAACCTAGCTGCTCGTCTGGTTGTGGGTCTGCCTAAGTTTTCCCATGCCTTGGCCATCTTGGCTCAGCTCCACTGGCTACCTGTTGACTTCAGAATCAAGTTAATGGCTCTTTGCCTGACTCATTGTGCGTTCCACAAGCAGGTGCGGTTTTTCTCCAGAAGATCTACGCTCACACCCCAGTCAGTGCTTTTCATTGGCTTTTTGTGGAGCTGACCATCATTTGTGGAGGTCTCTCCCTTCTCTCTCAGGTTAACTGCAGACTTTTCTCATTTCAGGAAACTGATTAAAACCTTCCTAATCCCTTAATTACTTTTTTCATGCGCTCTGTCCCTAAGTTAGAGGTCTTCTCTGTTTAAGCACCAGCATACCCCCGGTTCATAGCACACTACAGAAATGCCTTTAACATAACATAACAATTGCGTTGAAAGCAAAAAATAATAACTATCTGTAGCTTGTATCACATACTTAGCGCTCTCTGTCTTTCTCTGTCCCTCTATCTCTAGCTGTCTCTCTCTGTCTGTCTCTCTCTCTCTCTCTCTCTCATTCTCTCTCTTTGTCTCTCTCTCTCTCTCTCTCTCTCCGTCTCTCTCTATCGCCCTCTCTTCCTCTCGCTACACCTCAGTCTCTCTCTCTCTCACTCTCTCTCTCTCTCTCTCTCTCTCTCTCTGTGGGCAAGGGCAAGGGCTGTGAAGTGTGCTTACTCTGTTTGTTTTCTCTCCCTGTCCTGCTACATGCTCTTTCTCCCTCTACTTCCATCTGTCAGCGCCGCCTAGCTTTCTCTCTCCCCCTTAATAATTTACAGTCAGCACGGATGCTGTTTGATATCCCGATGGCTTAGGCCAGCAAAGTCAACATCTTGGATTTTTCAAGCAGTGTGATCTTGGCTTGGATGGACAGATAAACCAGTTACTTAAAAATGCCTTTTTTAAACTCCAGCTTCTAGACAGAGCAGCACGATTCATTGACCCTGAGCATCTGCCTAATGTGGTAGGGGCCCCGATAAACTCAAAAAATCGACGATCGTAACACTTTGTATGTGGGCAGTCCAGGCTATCAAACCAAAAAAACTACAGCAATTTAAAACGCAGAGGTTTGCTTGATTGTTCACTTGTCCAGCTATGATTCTACTTCAGCCCTGTGCCAATCTCTGAACTGGCTCCCGATTGGCAGACAAATTGATTTCATAATCCTCTGTCTTGCTTTGAAATGTCTCCATAATCTGTCCCCCATTGTATCTGCAGATATATCCCATCACAAGCTTTACATTAGAAAGATGTGATATGGTTGGTCATCCCTTACTCTAGGTGTGTGCATAGAGGAGACCAGTGATTTGCAGTTATTGCCCCGAGAAAATGGAAGGCTCTACCATTTAGCATCTATGAGATGGACAGCTTTTGGCAATACAGGAAGGCCATTAAGGTCTGGCTGTTCTGCTCGCTTGATACCTTGGCTCACGGTATCTTCAAGGAGCTGCATTGGCTGCATAGTGTATTTTGTCTGCGCCTTCATGTAATTTAGCTTGTCTGTAAAGCGTTACAAATTCCGATCACAAGTTACACATTTTTGCTCAAACCATTTTAGTTCAAATCTTTTCGCTCGAGTTTTTCCAGAAAAATGTAGATAGTGAGGTGCGGTTATCCAATGTTGGTGGAGGATTTGTAGGGGGACATGTAGGGGCAGTGACAGGGTGTGGGAGATCTCACCCACTTTCTATAAAACCATTTGAGAAATAAATTCAAACTAAAACGGTTCAAGCAAAAAAAGATATACATTCCCCTTTCCCTCTTTCTATTCCCATCTCTCTCTCCTTCTTTCTATCGCCTTCTGTCTCTGTCTCCTTTATCTTTCAATCTCTTTCTGTGCGTGTGTTCGAGAATATCTAAGTTCAGTGCAACAGAACCCTTGACATTCAGTGAAAAAATCTTTACTTTAAGGTGCCTATTTAATGCAACAAAACCCCTGAAATTTGGGAGGCGTTAGAAGGTTTGCCAACTTAATTATGAGGACCCGAATGCATGGGACCTACGCACACTGAAATCACAAATGACATCACCAATGACATCACATATGACATCATGTATGACATCAAAAGTACAGCAACCATTGCGGGCATGTAAGAGGGAGGCAACATTTAAAAAATACGTTTCTGCATATAATTGTGGATTCAAGTGCTAAACTTGATTGGAGTTTGAATTTAAAATACTGTCCATTTACAACCAATGGAATCTTGCACACCAGAGTTACTCTGTTTTGAATGAGCCTTTACCATGATGAGATAGTCAAGTACCTTTATCACTCTGTTCTAAAAACAATGCCCTAATCAAAGTAAACATTTGGGTAGTACAGTTATGACGTTGCACCAGCTCACCAAAGATTAAAAAATACATGAAAAGGAAGAGTATCCGAGATCAATGTACCTACATATGACAGACAATGTACTTTTAGTATAAGAGATAAAAAAGGTAGGCCTAAACCATGTCAAATGGTAAAGGTTAGGGCAGGTGGCCTGCAAGGGTCAACCTTGCTGAAAAACAGTTTAATCTTCGGAAGACACAGGGTTATCAGGACAATAGTTGGTAAGATACTGAACAGACGAAAGTTGTAATTGTTTTAGTGCCAGGGTTGGAAGCTAGCATTTTGTTGCATACATATTTTGGACCATGACTACCTGGATCCCTCGCCATTGCCTATTCTGGGAAGTGCTATTGGAAGTTGTAATGTAAAACTTCTAGAGATCCAAAGGTTGCAGATCCCTGCTGCATTGCATCTGAAATTGTAGATTCCTATGTGCAAGGCCAACTTTCTTTATTTTTCCTACCATTATTTACAATGCTTGGCAAAGGTTTTTGGACCTTAATAAAAGCCAGGGCATGTAGCAACTGTGCTACAATGCACTTTATATTTCAAATACATTCAAAGAAAATTCCCCATGACTGGTACCTACCAATAAGGCCATTGAAGAGGTCATAAGTGGTGTCCTAGTTGATTTATGGAATCTGACATTTCCTATATGATGTCCTTTGTGGTGTCATCAGTTTCCTTAGGGGGTGCGCTATAGGGGCCTCATCATTAAGGTGGTGTAGCATCCAACAACTGCTTAATTTCAAGGGTTTTGTTGCATTAAATCGGCACCTTAACTTCACTTCAATTAAAGGTTCATTAACTGAATTTCAAGGGTTTTGTTGCACAGAATGTTTTCACCATTACTGACCCTTAACAAGTGGTTTTCACACAATTCCTACAGCTTTGTTATGCTGTACCTCCCCACTCCTGTAATTCTACCTTTTCCTTCTGATGTCATATCCCTGCCTCTCTTAAACTTGAGGAGAACCATCTCCGGTTCCGGAAGCGCCTCAAAACCTTTCTCTTTGCTTCTGCTTTTTCTCCTCCTCTCCTTTGCTGACCTCTTGGCTGTAACCGAAACTGCACTGGCTACTTGGACACCCTCTGATCTCAGGCCCAGGTCCCTGCCCTGCCAGCGTCACACACCTGCACTGTCCGCCTGGCAGCCCGCACTTAGGGAGTGTTTCTGTATCCCTACAGTCCCCCTACCAGCTCTTGATACCTGCTTTCTGCACTTACCCATGCACTTGCTACATTCTGGCCATTACTTACCTGTTGTTATTATCTATTTCCATGCACTGAACTGTCCCTGCCCCCTTCCCACGCACTTGCACGATCTGAATGACAACTGGCCTAGTATGATCATTATCTGTCCTCCCTTTGCCCCCCCTTGCCTCATCGCACCTTAAAACACTTGCGTATAGGCACGTTAAAAATGCCATATCATATCATATCATAGCCTCTGTTATCAATATGTGTTCTTCAGATAAACAACAGGTATTTAATCTATTTTGTCCATTAGATAAGAATGGATTACTAATGGTTGACTGAACCAAAGAAGAGGGAGTGGGTGTAATGCAATGGATTACTAATGGTGTACTGGAATGAGAAACAGGGCGGTGGGGTATTGCACCAGATAACTAATGGGATATTGGGAGGAGCAAAATTGGAGGGGTGGTAATAGAGATGTGGGACAAGGAGGTGAGAGGTGGGATAATGAGGTGCTGGGACAAGGAAGAGTGAGGTGGCATTAATGTAATGGCTTATTAAAGGGATAATGGGACGAGGAAGAGGAAGGTGGGGTAATGCAAAACATTTCTAATGGGTTTCTGGGATGAAGAAGAGGGAAGCGGGGTTACGGCATGGGTTACTATTGGAGAACTGGGACGTGGAAGAGGGGGGCAGGGTAAAGCAATGGATTACTAATAGGGTACTGGAACAAGGAAGAGTGAGATGGGCTAACGCTGTGGCTTATTAATGGGGTAATGGGAAGTGGAAGAATGAGGTGGAGCAATGGCGTAGTAAGAGGAGGAAGAGAGAGGCAGGCGAATGGAGTAGTAAGAAGAGGAAGAGAGAGGGGGTGATGGGGAATTGGGATGTAGAAGATGGTGGTGGCGGTAATGAAATTAATTTCTAATCGGTACTTGGATTGTGGAATCAGATAATACAATATTAAGGCTTTTACACCATGCAAAGAGAAATACACGAACACAGGCTTGTAAAGATTCCCAGAATCTTTATTGCAATACTGAACAGTTTACAAAACAAAGTACACAAATAGCTATTTGGCCGTCATTACTTCACAGAGACCACCAGCAGGTTCAATGTGAGCAGTGAACAGGAATTGCAAGCTGGACATGAGCATATTTATACAGTTTCTTTGTAACGATGTCCAGCCTCCTACAAGCTAGGGTTCGCGCCAGGTTCATTCCTAATTCACATATCTCGCGCATGTGGTTTACTTCTTAATACATTTACTAACAAGCACTACTATTCTCTGGATTTGACTTTACACTCTTTACGCATTTACTTCAATGCAGGTCAAACAGATGTTTCGCATATGATGTTTAAATAGCATTATCGTTCTTGTATACTTGTAGGTTAACATCGCTGATTCGAATATTCCCATGATCCCTAGGTCAACAAAGGACAAGGTCTACATGACCCTAACATGTAGCCTGCAGGCATGTTGGACATTAACTCACCTACAGAGGTTGAAGAGGTTAAAGTAAGAACAAGAGAACACAGGTCGGTCATTTTAGGCTACAGGGTGACTTTGCATGATAAGCCAAAATGGCGGCTTTAACCTAAAATGGAGGCTTGATTAACTTAAGGTCACGATCTTGCGATGCGGATTTCAGTATCAATATTATATCAGTTTCAACAGGATGAGGAAGAGGGAGGCCAGGTAATGTGACAGATTACTAAAGGGTACTGGAATAGGAAATAGTGAGGTGGGTAATGCAATGGTTTATAAATGTGGTACTGGGAAACTGAAGAATGTGATGGGGTAATGGAGTAGTTTATGTTTATGTTTATTCATTTATATTGCGCACCAGACCCGAGGGCATGAGGGGGCAGGAGCAGTAAGGTTATTCTCAGCTTGGTTACAGTGCTGTACAGTAATTTACATTGAATGCATCGGTTAATACAGTTGCGATGGAAAAAGTGAAATACAATTTACAAAAATACAGTGATATACAGTTTACAAGGAAGCATAGAGTGCCAAGCCAGGTCAGTTATTGGTTGTTATTCTTTAACCACTGAATATAGTTTTGTCTAAAGAGGGGGTAGGTTTGGGGTGTCCTAGTAAGAGAAAGAAGAGAGAGGTGGGGTCATGGTGTACATCGATGAGCAAGATGGTGGTGGTGGTGATGCAGGGATTTCTGATGGGATTCTTGGATGAGGAAGAGTGAGGCTAAATAATGTAACAGATTACTAGTGGGTACTGGGAGAAGCAATAGGAAGGCGGGGTAATGGAATTAATTACTAATGGGGTACAGGGACAAGTATTAGGGATAAGTGGGTAATGCAACTGATTACTAATAGTGTTCTGGAACGAGGAGGGAGGCAGGTAATGGAGTATTGGTATGAGAAAAAGAGAGGTGGCAAAAATCTAACAGATTTTAATAAATATTTAATCACTGTGCTTAGGGGCTGAGCAATGGAATCCTCATAGTTAAGGTGCCATAGCTTCCAACACCTGCCGAATTTTAGGGGTTTTGTTGCATTAAATCAGCACTGTAAGGTCACCTAAAAGTTTTTTTTTAACTGAATTTCAGGGGTTTTGTTATGCTAGGGTTTTGTTAAGCTATACCCCCCACCACCTGTAATTATGTTTTTTTCTTAAAACACAAATTATCTCATATCATTTGGTATCAATGTCTGTTCTTCAGCTATGCAACATCGGGTTTCTGAAGCATGTTATCCTTTTTCTGTGCCCACAAGATAAGAATGGATTACCATTGGGTACTTGGACGTGGAAGATGGAGGTGACAGTAAAGGTAGGACCATTAATTATGTACTGGAATGAGGAAGAGATGTGTGTGTGTGTGTGTGTGTGGGTGTGTGTGTGTGTGTGTGTGTGTGTCTCAATTGTTACATACTGGCTATCAAAGAGGTTACTGAAACAATTTCTGGTAAGCCTCACGGATATTAACAATCAACACAAATAGGTAGATAAACAGACGTAAGGTTGTTACATCTCATTGCTCCCAGGATGTTACCTAATGCCCATACCCTGTTATATATCCCCAGAATATGCTCCATTTCTCTTTAATTCTTTCTCCAGACTCATGCTCCCATCATATTGCCACAGGCTATAGGATGACCAATACCCCTTTCACAGACATTTCGCCCAGAATTGTGTCCACTGGCCCACATAATTTACCCTGAAGCTGTCCCAAAATGGCTGCACAATGCCTTATCGCATTGCCCCAAAAGGCACCCTATGCCTCATGTTTCCTTGCGCGCAGAAGGTTGCCTTATGCCCCCTTCACATTCTCACTAGATTGCCTGATGCTGCTCCCATCAAGAACAAACCCATATATGTGCACAAACACACACAAAGAGATATGTACACTTTCTCCCTCACACTCACACAAACACACACAAACACATATGTGTACACTTTCTCCCTCACACACACATACACACACTCTTTCACTCAACCACTTCTTCTTTTGACGCGACTGGTTCCATGCCATTGAAGCATAAAGCAGGGATTGGTGTCACACCTTCTTCTTGCTGGAGTCAGTTTCCTTGGCATACACTGGTAAGGGCACCCTCCAGCACCTGTATTGTAGACTTCTGAATCCCCTGGGATGAATGATCAGGGAGCTACCATTTTGGGGAACCGCCTTCATCTAAATTATCTGTATGTCTCAATGTAGAAAATCTGTTGGTGGCTTAAATCACTGCATGATGTCTCCTCACTTTGAGTTACACCGTTGCTGAGCCTCAAAATGGTTGCACAGGTGCCCGTTTTCCAGGTGCAGCATGGGGGCCTCCAAATACGACTCCTAAATGAGATGCTGGAGTGTCATAAAGTTAGCGGTGCCACTTATTCCTGGAACTCTCCCTTCGTGAAGCCACCTCTGCTGAGGGGTCACCACAGTGTCTTCTATTGTTGTGGAACACTGCGCGGAAGCCGTCTGCCATTGACTCCTCCGTTGATGAAAGCATCGCACCCGCCTTTGTTGAACTTGCATCCCTATCCCTTCCTCGCCCCTGCCTTCACCAGATGTTGCCTTTTTCACAGCAGGTGAAAGAGAAGATGTCGGGCGGGTCTCGCGTTAACCTTTTTTGAGGGTACCACAGATGGGATAGTCAAACTGTTCCTAAAAGCACTGTTTTATCTGGCTGACTCCAAAAAAGCATGCCGTCAGATGTTTCAAGATTCCGAGAAAGACAGATGTTGTTTAAATCACACGGAGCCTGTGTTCCATGTTGCTGCAGCTGACCATTACTGCATGAGAAACAGAATGGGGCTGTTGCTTGCCATCATAACATCAGCGCTCTTGGATCCTAGCTGGTCCATAAATCAAGGTTCTGGAATATCCTCTTGCCTCTTGCTCCCTCCGCAGAAGATCAAGGAACTTTCTGTTCTTTTCAAAACGTCCACGCGCCAACCTCAAAAGGGTACCCTCACCCCTTCCCAGGGGACACCCCCAATTGGCCCCTCAATTGATGGAGCAGAAGCAAACGAGCATTTTCATTTCCAGCATTAAAATCTCTTTTGGGACATTTGTAGGCAACGAAAGAGCCAGCGTGCACGAGGATTATTGCGAGCATGGCACATGACGTTCTTTTATGTCTTAATCTTAATGGAGAGTCACTTTGTGACCAGATATATTCCATTTTAGCGCCAACTTCTTTGGAATGCCAGAGTCTGAAACTCAAGTGCGCAAAATATTTCTCAAAGCAATACCCCCTGTCATAAGCCTCGCCTTCATCAGAGGTCTACACCTGCAGACCACGGGACGCGCAGTCACACCTGGGCTTTGGGATAATCTCTGAATCTGTAAAGCAACCCCCATGTAGATTCATTTCACGTGGATATCCTGAAAAGGCAGCAGCGAATATGTCTCTCAGATTCACTGAATTCATATGTATTTCACGTGGATATCCTGAAAAGGCCGAGCGAGTCTGTCTCTCAGATTCACTGAATTCCTATGTATTTCACATGGATATCCTGAAAAGGCCGAGCGAATCTGTCTCTCAGATTCACTGAATTCATATGTATTTCACGTGGATATCCTGAAAAGGCAGAGCGAATATGTCTCTCAGATTCACTGAATTCATATGCATTTCACGTGGATATCCTTAAAAGGCAGAGCGAATATGTCTCTCAGAGTCACTGAATTCATCTGTATTTCACGTGGATATCCTGAAAAGGCAGAGCGAATATGTCTCTCAGATTCACTGAATTCATATGCATTTCACGTGGATATCCTTAAAAGGCAGAGCGAATCTGTCTCTCAGATTCACTGAATTCATATGTATTTCACGTGGATATCCTGAAAAGGCCGAGCGAATCTGTCTCTCAGATTCACTGAATTCCTATGTATTTCACGTGGATATCCTGAAAAGGCCGAGCGAATCTGTCTCTCAGATGCACTGAATTCATATGTATTTCACGTGGATATCCTGAAAAGGCAGAGCGAATCTGTCTCTCAGATTCACTGAATTCATATGCATTTCACGTGGATATCCTTAAAAGGCAGAGCGAATATGTCTCTCAGATTCACTGAATTCATATGCATTTCACGTGGATATCCTGAAAAGGCAGAGCGGATATGTCTCTCAGAGTCACTGAATTCATCTGCATTTCACGTGGATATCCTGAAAAGGCAGAGCGGATATGTCTCTCAGATTCACTGAATTCATATGCATTTCACGTGGATATCCTTAAAAGGCAGAGCGAATATGTCTCTCAGAGTCACTGAATTCATATGTATTTCACGTGGATATCCTGAAAAGGCAGAACGAATCTGTCTCTCAGATTCACTGAATTCATCTGTATTTCACGTGGATATCCTGAAAAGGCCAAGCGAATCTGTCTCTCAGGGACCAGAATTAGGGACTTGTGAGATCTGTAATACTGCATACAAGGGTGCCCGGCCGAGATCTGTAATACTGCATACAAGGGTGCCCGGCCATGATAGCGAGGTGAGACAAAATGGCTGTGTTTGCGCAATCTTGGGAGGATAGCTCAGGGGCGACGTGCTCACCTTGGAAGCAAGCCGACACGGAGCAACACAGGTTCGATCCCCGGGTCCACGCTTAGAAACCTCTGGGTATTAAGCGCATTATAAATAACCTATCATATCATAGCAGAGAAAGCTTTATGACCCTAAGGAAAAAGTCTCCAAAGCCATCTCATGTTAAGGAACTGGGGCTGGTTCTAGCAGGAGGTGCTAGGTTAAGTGACTTGAGGGCACACTGAGAGATGCATTCAACAGCATAAGTGAAATGCGTTTACGCAGTATATTCTTACTTTAATCAATAGAGAAAGGAAACATTTGGGGTCAGTTTGTAAAAAATGAAAATTACCTGCAGAGAATCTGCAACGTTAGCATTTTCGTGCATTGGGGTCCCCCACATTCAATTTTAAACATTTACGAAGGACGGGAGAAGGAAAGACTAAAGCAAGGTGAACTCCCTTTTATTCTTTAACTTTCCTCTCCTTCTTGTTTAAAAAGGTAAACACGGCTTTCAAATGATGGTTTCCAGAAAGCATTTACTTACGGAGTCCTATGGAATCTGCCGGTTCTTTAGCAGCTGCACCACCAAGGCAGGTTCCGTAGGAATCCATTTGTTTTCCGCTTGCACGAAAGTTACACCTATGCGTAAAAGGTACATGCCAGGTGTCGACGAAGAAATCCGAAAATGGAGGAGGCACCCCGATAACCCGGGCGGTGTCCTCCTCCTAAATCTCCCTCCCCCTCCTCAAAGGAGGGGAGGAAGGGCAGAGCGCGGCAAAGCAGGGAAAGCCCGCGGAAATGAGAAGAGCGCGGCAAAGGGGGAGAAAAAGCCAGCGGAAGGGGGACAATGGAAAGGGGCGGAGTTATCCCCCTTTAAAGCAGGCGGGTTCCCACTGCAGGCATCATCCAGCCTTGGCGTGGGACGCCCGCCTGCCACCGAGGACTTCGTTTTTCGAGGGGCTGTGACCAGACGAGGAGGTTCGTGTTACCCCAGTGAAGGAAGAGGTCCGGTATGGAAAGTTCCAGAGGTGGTTCCAGAGAAGGTGTTGCCCAGTTCGCGGGAGATGGAGATGGCGCAGCTTGAGCGAAGAAAGAGGTAAATGGCTGGGCACTGGGTGGTTGCGGTTCGTGCAGCTTAATCCCACGCAGGGCGGATTTGGGTTAATTAAGGAGACGTGCAGGCAGGACGGTAACGGCAATCAGTTACTGCGAAACCCCCCAGGGAACTGGGGTGGGGGGGATGTCGGAAGCGAGAAACGGTGTTCTTTAAAGGCGAAAGCAGGTTTGAATCTGTGGCTTCCTTTCCGCACATGCGGGTCCAGGAAGATTAGGAAGCGGCACGGAGAAAAGGCGCAAGCCACTCAGTAACAAAGTGATTTCCCTGTGCCTGGATAGCTCAGTCTGTAGAGCATCAGACTTTTAATCTGAGGGTCCAGGGTTCAAGGCACTGTTCGGGCGTTCCTTTTTAAAAAGTAGATATGTTAGCTGTAAGCATAGACGTTATGCGGAGGCATTTAGCGAGCGTCCGGGGAAACAATGCAGTTAAGGGTACTGTTGGGGGAGGTTAAGATGCACGCCTCGCGGTTGATTATTTCAAATGTTTGCATTGAAGAATGTCTAAGTAAAGTCAAGGAAGGTGAATCAGCATGCTTGTATACATCAGGGCGCGAGGCTTGCAAATATGATGCATTTGCTGGGGGGTGTTTCCCATGCACGGGGTGCAAAGCGCATGCAACGGGAGCCTGGCTAGCGCAGTCGGTAGGGCATGAGACTCTTCATCTCAGGGTCGTGGGTTCGAGCCTCACGTTGGGCGAAAACAACTAACATTTAGCTGGACGGTTAGCTCAGTTGGTTAGAGCGTGATGTTAATAACGCCAAGGTCACAGGTTCAATCCCTGTATAGGCAAGCTAACAGAACGCGCCTATAAACAGGTGTGCCTGGTGCACTTTTTTATGGGGATTTAGCCTAAAGGCTCAGAGCGGTGCAGCCTTTGTGCTGGTTTATGATTAAGGTCGATAAGGGATTAGGTGGTTCCCGAATTTTCGCACCACACATTAAGAAACCCATAGGGCATTTGTAAAACGCCTATACACAAGTGTTTCATGGCGCACGCTTTTAGGATGATTTAACTTACTGGTGTAGGCCGGTGCAACCATTGTGCAGGTATATGCTTAAGGTCGCCAAGTGAGAAGGCCGTTTCTCAATGTCACATTTCGCACATTAATAGTAGCGGCAGCAGAACTTGCGGTGTAAGTTGCATATTGCACCTTTGGTTGTCGGGCTAGGGGTACTGATCGTGTACCCAATCTGGTCACACAGTGGGGGAAATGTTGCAGTTGCGATCGGGGTGTCCACACCAAGGAAAAGGGAGGTGATTGTTGTGGGCATAGCAGTGTGAAGGTTGGCCGATGAGGGTTTTGAAGCTGCAGTCATAATTTATAAAGAGGTGGAGGATAGCTTTGGGGACAAAGTGCTCGCCTTGGAAGGGCGACGGTACCAAGCGCTCCAGGTTCGGTCCGCGCTCAGAAACCTTGGGGTATTAAGCGCATTGTAAACAAACTATCATAGGGCATACACAAATGTTGGGGGGTCTAGAAATGCGGCCAGGTATCCTTACAAAGCGGTTGTGCTGTGTTGTATTGGTGGTCAACTTGTTGGTGTCATGCACGGCAGTTATTTAATGGTTATTTAATTTTCGCCCCGCACGTTAAGAAACCGTTATGGCATTTTAACACGCCTATACACAAGTGTTTCTGGGCGCCCTTTGTTAGGACGACTTAACTTACTGATTAGTGCGGGGCATCCAGGGCCAGGTTATGCTTGCGGTCACCAAGTGAGTAAGCCGTTTTCTGAAGGTTCGCGCCACACGTTAGGAACAAAGAGGGCAGTTATACGCCTATAAACAAGGTACAGGGTGCGCTTTTAGGACGAGGTAGCTGACTGGTTTAGGGCGGGCATACAGGGTGCAGGTTTATGCTCAAGGTGTTTTAAGGGTTTGGCCCGCAGATGCAGGAATATTAGGAGTAGGTGTTCAGGGCCTCGGCACATATCGCCAGGCAATTTACGGTGCACAGTATTACTGATCGGGAGACGTCCATGGGGGCGGGGACCGGGCGGCAAGGTTCATTAATGAACGAACGATGAATTAGGATAAGGGCATGCAGGGCTCCCGGGTAACAGGTCGCCGGTCATATTGGATGCAGGGGAGTTCGTCGCAGAGCATCGTTTATACGCTATGCAGTTTGAATGGCAGGTAGAAGCCGCCGTTGGGGGTTGTAACAACAGAACAACCACAGAATAAAAGAGCCTGGCTTCGGCCATCCCCGCGGATGGGGATTGCAAAGATCAGAATGAAATTGGCTGGGCAACACACACCAACCAGGCTTGCAGCAGAAAGGCAAGTGAGGCTGCCGATAGAGATCACGCAGGTTTAGGGCGCAGCGTCGGTCCATTAATTGGTTAAACACGGGTACCCACGGAAAACGCACACCAGGTGGGTTACTAGGAAAGTTAAAGGGCCACTTTGTTTCGTGCGCAAGAACATTGAAGAGGGCAGGTCAGCTCGTCACTTTAGTGGTATACCGTATTTCGGCATCATCCATTCACTCTTGGTTTAATTGTTTGTACATGCTTCCATAGTTTCGCCATTTGCGTTGTTTAGGGTAATGGGTATGGGAATATATTGAGCGATGCTAATGTTTGGGTTGTGCAGCTCAGCTGGGGAAGGAGTTGGGGCTTCTGTTGCCTCTCCTGGACGGGATGGGTTGAAGAAACGGGGATCCCTAAGGGCAATTGGGGGTTCACCCTGGTAACTTAGTATGGCATGATTCTGTCCAGTGGGTGTAGGAGCGCCGCAAGGTTATCCTTACAGAATAGCGCTGCAGGCAGTATGGCAGGACCCGTTCCATTAGATGGGGCAGCGCGAGGAGGCCCGTTGTACAAAAGTGCGCGATAAGCGGGTTGCATGTTCCTTCACGCTGTAGTTGGGGATAGAGGTATGGCGCTATACGCGCAATTGCATTACACGTTCACGATAAAGGGAAGTGCCAGGAGGAGGGTATGATTTAACGGCACTATGAGCATAATGGCCTGACCCCCTTACAGTACCCAGAGGTACAGCACTCGCCATGGCGCATGAAAATTGTATGAAGGAGGCAGCGCAAGGGGAGCGCCACGGGGCGCGTACTTCTAAATGTCGCTAATAGCATTATTGCATGCCTCTTGCCAGTTGGGCGGGGGAGCGCCACAAGGCTAGTATGGAAAAGGGCACTGGGAGCATTCCCAATTATGGGTTTCATTTCCCAAGTATGAATGCAATTCAAATTCCCAATTATGAATTCAGACAAGGGGCCAGCTGTCAGGCGTACACACTTAACAAAGCTGCAAAGTGATGCGAGGGGGGAACAGTTTGGCTTGGGCTCAAGTACTTGAAATTTAAAAACGAAAGGTGGTACACCGAGAAAAGCAGGAACGTGGTTAAAGGCGCAGGTAGCAGGGTCAGCGCAGCCTTGCACCTGACCAATGAGAATGATCAAGTATCAGTGGTAAAGGTGTGCACGGCAGGTAACGATATAGAGTGAGTTGGGGGATAGCACCGCTAGGTACGCCTGATGAGAGGCAGTCCTTTTGGTTATGGCAGTTGCCTTACATGTTAAGAAAAATGGAAGGGGGGAGCCCTCTAGTGAAAGATGGGAGGCGGTACACACAGGACAGGAAAAAATGGTACCTGGGCTGAGACAAGGGGGAAATGAATGCAGAGGTACAGGTCTAACAAGGGACTATAAAGGCAGCTCCTCCTGTCCAGCACAGGCAATCACCCGGGTGGTAGCTCACAGCAGGCGGAGCAAGATTAAGGTGGGGGGAGCATTAGTCCAGTAAGGGGGTAGATGAATTGCTAAGGGTGGAAAATGTAGTCCCTGGTTGAATATACAAGAGAGTGAGTGCCCGGCCCAGCACGGGGCTGAGGAAATGTCACTGGAAATTGGGCACAAGGTGCACAAAGCTCCTGGAAAGGTATTACACAGGGCAGGCATGGGCGGTGCAACCCAAGTTCCCCGTAGGATAACCCAGTGGATGGCAATTGGGCACAAGGTGCGCAAAGCTCTTGGAAAGGTAGTGCACAGGGCAGGCATGGGCGGTTCAACCCAAGTTCCCCGTGGGATAACCCAGTGGATGGCAGACATTTGGCAGCAGTAGGGACAGAGCCCCATAGTAGAAGCCAGCTCAAAACTCTGGGAAATGTAACAATAAGGAAAGACGGCACAAGACCACGGATTCTTGTGGGGCGAGAGGACTGGGAAAGGGGAAGTAAGGCAAATGTGGTGCCTGAAATTCTAACTTTAAAAGTGTCCCGGAGCAAGCCCGCCCTGGTTAAGGCGGAGCAGGTTGGAAAGGGGACAGATGGAAAAAGTGTCCCAGAGCAAGCCCGCCCTGGTTAAGGCGGAGCAGGATGGAAAGGGGACAGATGGAAAAAGTGTCCCAGAGCAAGGCCGCCCTGGTTAAGGCGGAGCAGGATGGAAAGGGGATAGATGGAAAAAGTGTCCCAGAGCAAGCCCGCCCTGGTTAAGGCGGAGCAGGATGGAAAGGGGACAGATGGAAAAAGTGTCCCAGAGCAAGCCCGCCCTGGTTAAGGCGGAGCAGGATGGAAAGGGGACAGAGGGAAAAAGTGTCCCAGAGCAGGCTCGCCCTGGTAAGGCGGAGCAAGAGGGAAAGGTGGCAGGGGCAGAAGTACAGCAGACATGGCCTTAGCATCTTAAGCTCCACTGAATAATCTCGAAAAATTGGTGCTCATCGGGTGGCATGGGGGGAAGGAGGTCTGGGTGTGAGAAGGTACATCAGGCCGAAAGGAACTTAAAATCGACATGCCACCTTCTTTCCCCACCAGCAACAGCCGGAAGGAAATGAGATTGGGATGGGTGGGGTGCCGGGGTTGATAGGGGCGCAGCTGCAGCAGCAGGTGCGCAGATAGCCTGGGAAATAGCAAAAGACGGACATATTGGCCTTATGTCGGGGTGGTGCTAAACCGACAAGTCTGGGAAAGGGGGCCTCTGAGGGTTTTTTGCCAGAGCAGTCACGGCTTGATTAATTTTAATTCCCTTGGGTATATTATGGAAGTTGGGGTACATCTGTCACCAATGGGGTTGGAGATATTCTTCTGGACACTTTGCACAGAAATCCAAGAAATGTGAGGAAGGAAGCAGGGGGGAGCCACGGTGGGCGGTAACCCACCTGTGGCGTGGCGGTGTTTGGGCAACCAAACACAAGAGACAGACTCCGGATGAGCCAGGAGAAAGCGGGAAGGGTCTTCGCCCTTTCCAGACCAGCGCCCCTTGGGAGCCTAAAACGGCAGGGGCGTCTGGGGGGAACAACAAGGGCTCAGCTTCCCCCAAGGAAACGGCACTCTCCCCGCCCACAGATACCTGCAGGGGCAGGCGAGGCTCAGGCGCAAAGGGTTGGGAGAGTTGGGCCTATGATGGACTTTTGGAAAGCAAGGGGGAAGCAGGTTTTGGACATGGAGCGGTCGCCGCATCTTCCAAAGTATTTCCACTAATGTGTGCAGTATGTTTTATGATTTTGTGGAAAATAAATCTGCGGCCTTTTATGCCAAAAAACTAAGCAAGGCTCATGTCACGCTTTTCTGGGGGGGAAAAGGAGGAATGAGCTATTGCTATGTAAGGGGTCCAAAATGGACGGATGCACGGGTTATAGGCTGACATGACGGAAGAGGAATGCAGGGCAAAGATGCTGCGTCCACTCCGTGCGCCGCCTCTGTCTTGTCACGGCAGGAAAATCGGGCAGAGCGGGAAATAGGAAACGTGAAACCAAATCAATTATTTCTGACGAATGTGCCCTTTTTTCCCATAAGCAGAGGAGTGAGACTTCCCGCAACCCCCCCTTCAGCCTCGCACCCTGCCCGTTTACTATATCCCATACCCAAACTAAACATCGGTACGTTTGTAGTAAAAAATTTGAGGGAAAAAAAATCGATGTAATTGGCATTCGGCAAAAGTGGGTAATTACCATAAAAAAGTTGAAATCAGATTTACTCCTCGGTTCTATGCTCCGTTTTGCAAAAAAGTAACCACCACCTAGAAATGACAGTTTGCAGGCGGCGTTCACCAATGGATTATTATGGAATCCACCTGCTCTTTAGCAGGTGCTATTTCGAGGTAGATTCGATAGGAATCCATTTTTTTTTGTTTACAGCTGCATGAAAATGTCATGGCGGCGTAAAAATGAAGTGCAGACACAAAATGGACGAGGAAAGGACGGCAGAGTGGTTAACCATTCTCCGTGCCCCTCCCACGCCCTCTGTGAGCATGAAAATGGCCTGAAGCATAACATGGAGGGATGAAAGCTATACGCCTTGCTTTTACACCTCTGCTGCCCCTACCCCTTATAAAAAGATCTACGTATCAGGGGCGTTGCTAGGGGGGGCTAAGGGGGCTATAGCCCCTGATCTTTTGGTTGTAGCCCCGGATAGAATCTCAGGAGCTACAGCCAAAAGACTAGCTAGCCCCCAGTCCTGACAGTTCTGATATCAGCTTAGCCCCGGGTCTTTACCAGAGCTAGCAACTCCCCTGCTACGTATAGATAACCTGATTAAACAGATGATACAACCACGGGACACATGTTCCACATGTATTCATTCATCTGCACATGATCCCACAGTCAATATCCGTGTGCAAAAGGGAATGAGAGACTTTAGACGCAGTACTTGGGGGCAACCGCTTGTTTCCTTTACCTGCCGGTCACCTTCTCATATCACTTTCGAGGAATGTGGCCCTATTCCTCCTTACAGAACTGCTTCCTTTCAGTGACAGTGTATGACGTTGCTGCATTCCAGCATTCCACTGGCGCTTAGATCCAGACCATCCCATTCTAAAATGAAGAATGCATTCTTCTGCAGCCATTCCTTCATAAATATGTTGGCATGTTTAGGATCATTGCCTTGCTCCATGACTCACTTTTAATTAAGCGTTAGCTCCAGCCCGAATCATGAGATGGGAATTGCACCCTTCAGGGAGGACAGCAAACCCTTTGCCTATAAACCCCCCGGGTTAGTGAACCGCCTTTTCAGGTTGGCCGGGGCAGCAACAAACCTCCATTAATGAATAATCTCCAGCACACCGCAGTACAGAGTCTACGGCACATCTAGGAAGCCAAGAAGCCAGCCAGAGCACACGGGTACGCATCACACTGCATGCCTATGGAAGATAGCTGAGGGCAAGGCCACCCACCCGCAAGCATCTGCAATCATACGCCATTTCAAGACGCATCGCCAACACCTCTGCCATTAGAAGCCAGCTATCCCCCACAAGACACATTCCGTCCAGCTGGACACATAGTGAGTGTCCGGGACACATAATGAGTCTCTTACTCTTGCATAGACTCCAGAAGACGCCAAAGCACTCATCCACATGCCAGCTAGATATGGGTATCTAGTAGGGACTTGGCCACCTCTACCCACCTTCATATTGGCTAAAATACATACACACATTCTAAACTCCTCTGCAGGGGCGTTGCTAGGGGGGGGCTAAGGGGGCTATAGCCCCTGATCTTTTGGTTGTAGCCCCGGATAGAATCTCAGGAGGTACAGCCAAAAGACTAGCTAGCCCCCAGTCCCAACAGTTCCGACATCAGCTTAGCCCCGGGTCTTTTCCAGACCTAGCAACTCCCCTGCTCCTCTGACCAGTTTTGCCACACCTTGGGAAAAGGCACTGTACAAATGACAAATTACGATAATCTCTTTCCCAAGACTGGCTTGAGTGCTGCGGGCAAACGCTTTGCTGTTCCCGCTCAGCCCCTGCCCTGCCCCTCCTCTCAAGCAAGGGACACCGCTGCAGCTCCTAAACTCTCACTGGGCATGCTCACTCCAGTGCACCCCCCAGGGTTGTTCATGTCTGGTCGCACCCCTGTCCCACCCACTCTTTACCTCCTCATCAGGCTGCTGCCACTGTTGATGCTCCCCAGCCTGTCGGGAACGAGCATTCGGAAAAAGTGGGCTGAACGACAGAGAACTGATTTCACTCCTAGAGATAACTACGAGGACAGAAGCCAGCCCTTCCACAGGGAGCTAGAACTACAAGGAAAAAGGCCAAGACTTCTACTGGGGTCAGTAACTATCAAGTCTGGGGCAAACCTTTCTACTGGGAGAGATGAATGTAAGGGACAAAGGCAAACAGTTACAGTGAGAGAGAGAGAAAAAAGGCAAAGGCGAGCACGTGTGGTGAATAGCTGAGCAAGCTTTTTCCTTTCTGAATGCTATATCTTCCGGCTGCCACGTCATGGCAGAGAAGTATGGAGCTCATAATAAACTGCTATGATGACTTTGGGTTCCTATAGGATGGGGGAAAGGTACATTGGTGTATATATAGTTCCCTTGTGGGTTCCTGTAGGATGGGGGAAAGGTGCATTTGTGTGTCTACATAGTTCCCTTATGCCCCCACTGGGCACCGCCTGCAAAGATGGTTGATAAGGACAGTGCTCGGCATGGAAAATGTATGCAGGGGCAGGATATGCACAACATATGATTATGGATGGGTAGCGTTCAACTACAGGTCGTGTTCAGCCTCAGAGTTTCGGAGTGACGTCATCGACAACTTGAACTTTGAGTCCACATCCTGCGCCACGCCCGAGGGTCAGGATGCTGACAGATTTTCAGGATATCCCTCATTCATTTTCATGAGGAAAAATGTGCATACATTTAGAATCAATGTATGCAAATGTATCTCATGAATATTAATGAGGGGTATCCTGAAAACTCGACATGGATCCAGCCCTTGAGGCCTGGAGCTGGACAACCCCCATAACAGATAGTATAGGAACTCCACCATTGATTGTTTAAAGTGTGTTGGTAAGTGGGCAATGATGAGACAACGTTGAGGCAATGTTACATCTTCTGTATTGGTGTAGCTTAGGTCTTAGTGCTGCGCCTGAACACCGCACCCATCACCCAGGTAGACCTTCCAACTGACCCAACCATCGCTCTTAGAACCCAATGCTTAGCACATAGGGGATGGCTTCACGCACAAACCCAGAGATGATCTCTCACACGAAGCACCTAGCCACAACACACCTCCCTTCTAAGAGAACAGGAAGAGGCACTAAGCCACAACACACCTTCCTCCTACAGAAACCAGAACTGATATCAAACCACCTGTTACATCCGAGGTGATAACACACCCAAACTCACAACAATGTCCTTGAACTCAGTACACATACTATAAAATGAGGTATATATCCTGGAAGAGAGCGATAACCAGGAGGCACTCGGCAAGACCCCCTCCAGCAAATATATGTGTAACTTGTTACACAAGCAAATTATGCTCACCGTAACTAGCAAATATGGCAGGGAAAGTGTAGCATTTATCGATTATTTGTAAAAAAGAGATATTTCTATTACCCATAGGTAGATAGGTTACACTTGTTGACGATGAATGCCATTCACAGGTCTGAAAAAACGTGCTGTCGATTTGTATTTATAAGAGGAACGTGCTGTTACGGGAAGCAACCAATCCCTCACTCTGTTTTCAAGATGCCTCAGATGCCAGCTCTTAGTGTTCTCACCCACAATGGTCCAATGACCTGAGAAACTGCAAGCAGTGTGCAAGCTGAAGATGAGAGACATGAAAATTAGTGAGGCTCTGCTGCTCCCTCCCACATCAACAACAGCACAGACTAAGCTTCCCAAGAACACAACAGCCAAAGCAAGGCAATCAGCTGCAAGTCCGAGCCCCGATGATTTAAAAACAAAAGCACTCTGGAAAAAAAGCCTATTTTTGCCTTTAAGAAGAACAAAAATTTAAGAGACACCTTGGTCCACACATATATTGAACAGATCAAGAATCCTAATACATTGTGGGCCCTATCGAATGTGGTTGGACATTTTAGATGTGGCAGCTGTGTGGCATGTCGTTTTACCACACCAACGAAAACTTTTCACCACAATGACTATCATCGCATCCTCCAGACCCACACCAACTGTAACAGCAAGTTTGTTGTTTACGGCATAAAATGTCCTTGCCATCTGCTATACGTAGGCAAGACCACCAGACCAGTCAAGCAATGGATCTCGGGAACCCAGGTCCTGCATTAAGAATAAAATAAGCCTACGGTCGAACACTTCAGCCGTTTAGGACATACCCATGACGACATCTCCTGGACCGTCATACAACAACTGGTTCCACAAAAAAGAGGAGGCGACAGGGATAAGGCACTCACGAGACTAGAACAACAACTGGTCCACAAACTCAACACTGTCAAGACAGGATTGAATACTTCTGTTGAATGGAAACATTTTTATTGTCAGTAAGTCGAACAGATACTCCAACCTGCAATGCTGTGCCGGATTGTAATGTCCCAATATGAAGGGAAGTTTTTTGTATCAGACTATCAGTGTCTACCCCTCTCATAACCCAGAGACGTTTCCACCAGCATCAACCACTCGCATCGATCCCTGGTTGGTTCCACACTCTCCGGGATCTATGTCCTCTAGTATGGGCAGGTAAATGTATATATTTCACATCAATTATCATTTTTCAATTTTGGAATTTTTCTTCGCATCCATGCCAATGTAGGTTCTAGCAGGTCCATCTTTTGGCCTTTTCAATACCGGCATTCAGCTGTTAACAATATACACCTGTGTCACATGAGGCACACCATCTTTCACCTGGTTCTGTCTCTCTGCCATGCTCTAAATCTGAATATCTGAAACATAAGCTCTTGTGCATAGCCCTGGCACAGACTCATTGTATACCAGAAACAGTGTATCACTCATCTGTTATTACATCTATGCCAAATGTATGTTTTTCCATCATGTATATGGTTGCCTTTATAGTGGCTTTTATTCATGCATTTCGATTTCACGATTCATGTTGGTATATATGTTTGCTGTGGAACTGTCAACACACATAAGATTACTTTGGGCCCACACGAATAAATCCTTTTCACACGTGTTATCCAACCATTGGGCTATTAAAAATCAGCCCTTAGTAGTAATACCTATTATTCCAACCCGTGTGAGACACGCGTATCATCAATACTTTTTAACCAGTGGCACTCATACAGTGCCGGCAGTATATGTGATCCATTTTGTCCTGGCACATTACGCCCACTAAATAGTTTAATCACAGTGTTTCATTACATCCAATAGAGACACTCCATGAGAGCAGAGTCCCTCTGGCTGTGCCAGGTTTTACCTCCAACCCAGCCAGCATACCACAATACGAGCTTCCTCTATTAGCCCGAGAGCACGTACACAGGGAAACACTTTTTTCAATGTTTCTCGTCTCTCATTGGTGCTACGGCAGCACTCGGGTGTCTCCGCCCCCTTTTCCCCACGTGACAGCACACCATTGGTTCTGCCAATGATGACGCGCCACCAGGGGTGCGCCTGGTTCCGTCCTATCAGGGTTACACGTGTTTTTTTATAATGCGGTTACCATGGGAACGGCTTCACTCTAGACAGACCTCGCATCAAGAGACGGTGCAGCCGCAGCTCCAGACGGAAACTTTACGATACCGAAGTAAGTGCAAAGAAGCATTTTCGTGTTCGTGCGGCAGCCTTCTGCCGTCAATACGCTATCCAGTCCTGCTGTTACCACCAGGCTCTGGATTTTCGTATCACTAAGTGCCTTCACGAACAGCAATGATTATTCAATCTTCAAAATCTCAATACGACAGAACCCTCACTTTGACATGTTATGTCGCACACAGGTTTTGCCACAAATGGACTGACTGTATAAGCTACAGACACACCAAGAAGTGGGTGATCAACCCCTCATTCGAATTTGATGACAGTCTTTACCACGTGAGGTAAGACTCCACCTTTTACCACCACTGTATAACTAGTCATTCAAACTAGTCATTCAAAACTAGGTTCCTCATAGAACCTCTCATGGCGAGTCACATGCCAGCCTGTCATCCACACTAAGATGGATGTCTTAACTTACCCTAGCACTGGATAGGCCTTAGGTAAGATGTACGCTCCACATTTCAACTGAGATTTTTGTTCCAACAATTTAGCATCAGGTTTTGAGCTTTATAAATTATTCAATCATTTATTTTTTAGGTCACTACATTACTTACCATACTCCATTTGTCACTTTAAGATAGAGAACCCGGGACCCAAATTTACTCCATCACACGTCCTGATGAAGGCCTGCACATAAAGCTGCATTCCACAGCTCACCCCAGGGCCGAAATACCTTAGTGTCGACGATTACACCACATGTTCAGTGCACAATTCATGCATTGCTTTGTTTTTTGCTATATGTTCACATTGTACCTGCATAACCAATATGTTTTTGAATATTAGCAGAACTTGTATGTCAACCATTTAGATCCAGTTCATTCCACTGGATTATACTCACCTGTATTGTGTTTCTAAATACTCCTGGGTACTCTATCCCCAAATTGTGCCATTTATCATTTGTAATTTTTTATGCTAATTAAATGTATTAAGTCAAGACATGCGCAGGTATTGACTTCTTCACTTTGTTATGAGACTACTGTATGGGTGTGACCTCTCACCCTGAAATTTTGTTTTTTCGATTCAACTACGCCCACCAGGGTTTTATCAGGGCATAGCCAGGTGCCCTTATATATATTCCCGCCTGGCCTATGGCCAGCACTAGCATTTAGTGCAGGCTACTATCAGCGAAGTCCCAGGTGGCTACTCTGCCTGACAAGGTATGTGCTAGGGATATGGGATTTGGTAAGTCTCTTGACTTGCATATTCAACCCTCTGGGTGAGCTCCATTCAACCACTATAGCTTGTATGCTAGGCCTAATCTGGTACTAGCACACTGATCGCTGCCTTTCCGGCTCTCCTTTTTCTAAAAAGGTTGGCTCTGCTCATTGAGTGCGTCCATGGTCGTTACCACCATTCAGTCTATAGAATACACTGCCCAGTTCAAAATGGCTGCCCTTGCGGATCTGTGATGCTCAGGGTCATGTGACTTTGCCATTCACATGACCCATAGATTCAACCATAGGCAGTATTAATGAACTACTGGCGAGCGGGAAGGGTGTGCCTTTCAACCCATCTCTGCCGCAGTGAGCAAAACTTCACAGCATCACAACACAGGTAAGGAGAAGCGGGCGGGCCAGCTATGCAATTTACATCCTGCGTCCTGGCCCGATCGCGCTCCAGGCGCACCAATATACCTTAGTTGTACATCCAAGTCGTCACAACAACATTCTTGTGGCCTCTGTGACGTTGGTCCCTACCCATCTCTTGTTTACCGAGTGACCGAGTACGTTGGTACTGGCTTTTTGAAACCTTTAAAACTTGCTGGCAGGGAGCACAACATGTGTGCGTTCCGTTTTCCACCATGGCATTTGTAACAAGTATTTTCACAGTTTTGGATTCTTGTAGCATTTCAATAATCCAATCATGCCACCTTTGTTTGACTGTGGAGTTCACACAAGATGTTTTTCTTTTCCTCATTTGTTACTAGGACCTGTTTAGTTGCTAGTCTTGCATTTGGTCAATTTGGATTTTTTCCATTTGTATTGTTATTCTTCTTTCCTTTTTCTACTGATTTCAGATTGTCCGTGAATAGAAATGGGGACCTCAGCCTTGCTCATGAAGCATGGCTGCTGTAAACAATTGTACATTTGTGTGTGTAAAGAATTATAAAGAATATCCCACTCTATGAAGTAAGTTTTGATACATTTGGTTTGCAAATATGGCAGTGTTACAGACTTTGTGAATGTTCTTTGTGTCAATGTATTTGCTTTTGTATTATTTTTACAGGAGTACAACACCTGCCCAAGTTTACCTCATACTTTCTTTCTGCCCTGAGGAAGGCTCGGCCTTGTGAATTGCGTGTGGCTGGTTTAAGCCGAAACTAGAGTTGGCATTATGTTCTGTTGAAATATATTTTTTCAGGAAGTAAGTGACAGTGGGGTGTGTATTTTCAACACCTTTTTAGGTGATGGGTCAACACACAAGTGTGTTCCAAGATGTATTTTCTGTTAGGGTCTGTGGATTGGGTCTCTATTCTTATTGTTCACAGTTTGTTTTAGCGTGTGTTCAGCGTGGTGTACAGGCTTTTGTTGGCACTTTGGTGGTGGAGATATTTTCTATGGCTCTGTTGGCTTTGGTTTGGGTGACATGTGCACCATGTGTGGGGCAACTTCTATTACAAATGCATGTGCATTCTGTGCCTATGTCTTATTTTTAACATGCATTTTCTAATATAAAAAGAATGATTGGCAATATATTCAATTCAGTTATTTTCGATAAATAATTTTGTGTTCACTCCAGACCTGTACTGATCTTTTGTGTTTTGCTCTTAATGCCAATTTGGTCATGTGGATGTTAGAATAATGTGTGGCCAACAGACAATTTTGTTTGCATTTTGTGCCCAACAGAAAATTCTTTTTGCAGTTTGTGCTGCATAACTGGTAATTGTGGAATATGTACAAGGCACATTTCCAATGACTCATTCTTGAACACCTGAGGTTTTTCAGAAATATTATGACTCAAAATGGATCTGGGCTTCAGTGGGAGTGAGCGGCATCATTTTAGGATGGCTTCTGAGCAGACACTCATATCACTTTGATTTCAGAACACACCGCAGGTGAGCATTAACTGTCCCAGGCAGTACAGCTAAATTTAACAGTTTCCGTCTGGCGGCCAAATATTTGGGATGACTAGAGTCTACGGCCAATGGGTTATGTGCTTGATCCTGTGCGCAACAGGACGGCTGCCAGTAGGCTGCAACGACTGGACAGTGTGTGTGGCTTGATGTCACCAGACACATATGTTTATGCAATCAACCCACCATTCAGCAGAGCCAACTTGCTATGTCCCTAGAGTCCTGCCCCTAATAGTGATCCTCGTACATCGCAACAATGCAAACCAAACCACAAGGCACTTGCAGTCTAAACAGAAGGCTCCAGCTAGTTTAATAATGCTCAAAGTTCCAGTTTTAAGCATTTAGAATGTGTTCTTTGTGTGTCGCCCATTTTAGGCATTGTGCAGTCTGATGGGAGCGAATGATTGTGTTGTTGCCGGAATATTGCTGTACTATTTGAGGATGTCATGTTTGATAGTTATAGCCCACATACCTGTATCGCTTGCTTTACCTAATAAAAGTTAATTAAAAGGTACGCGGATAATTGATCCGAGGCACAGAAAAATAAAACAAGTGGCTTAGGAGCCCACACTTTTGGGAAGGTTTTAAAGGCATAGTTCCAACCCTGAAATGGAAGTTCTGGAGTCAACAACTTTACCACAAGGAAGAAAACTAAAAAAACAAAAAGGGAAAGAAAAGAATATGGGCCTCATTACGAGTTTGCCGGTCCGGATACAACGGTACCGGTAAGCTTACCGGTACCGTTGTATCCGGAATGACAAACTCAAGGTTGTGCTCGCGGGCGCCTTTCATTCCGCCAGGTCTGCCCTGGTGGAATGAAAGGCAACCGCGAGCACAGCTTGCCTGTAGCACAGGCACGGTAATGAACTGTGCCAGTGCTACAGGCATCCCCATTCCCATTGAGCCCTATGGGGCCCAGTGGGAATGCTCCATTCGTGGGTGCCGGACTTTCTTGCAAGTTTGGAGGTCGCCTTGCCGGTTTTAGCCTTGCCGGTTTTACCAGCAAGGCTACCTCCAACCTTGTAATGAGGCCCAATGTCTGTCTAATGTTGAGAACTGGATTCACTCGAGATTACTTTCCTTTCTTTGAAGAGGTGGGCCTCATTACAAGTTTGCCGGTATTCCGGCGTAAATCCAGAGTTGCCGTTACCGGCACTTGGTCTGCTGGAAATACCAGCAGATTACAAGTGCCGGTAATGTCCCTAAATCCCCATTCCAGGGACTCCAATAGAACTTCATGGGGAGGTTGTGCATTTTTTTGCCAGTAGGGGGCGCATTTACTTCCATCTCTTAGCTGGAGGTAAATCCTTAACTCCTATCGGCAAAGTTGTAGTTGGCCGGTCCGTTAAAAGTGCTGGTAAAGCTAATACCGACACTTTTACCGCATCCCGGACAACTTGTAATAAGGCCTTTAGTAGATGACTCAAAATGCATGGACTGATTATTTGTCTGTGAGAGGGTCAGTCAATTTCCAACCACTCGATTGAACAGCATACACCTGATACCAGTGGGTAGTGCCACCTGGAAAGTCTCGGTGATGAGGGTTAGGGTGATGTGCCGTCCGGGGGTAAGTTGCTAAATTAGAACTTGGTGATTTTGGTTCTAATTCTGAAGTTTCAGGTTTGCACCTGGAGAGGCGCTAGACAATCAGAGGGCAGACTAGAGGAACTTTGCAGCGGTGTGCAATGTTGCATGGTGTAAGCAGGAGGGCAACGTTTTCCGAGTGCGAACACATTGGGCCTCATTACACGGAATGCGGTAATGGTTAACGGCCACCGTTAATGGTAACGGTGGCCGTTAACCATTACCGCCTTACTACGAGGTCCCTTAGCGGGTTGGTGTTTTAACGCCTGCTTTTTGCAGGCGTTAAAAACCAACCCGCTAAGGGACCTCGGAGCTAATTACGGCACCGCAAAATTGCGGTGCCGTAATTAGCGCCTTCCCCATTCCCATAGAGCCCTATGGGGCAGAAATGGGAATGGGGAAGGGCAATGGCGGAAGGGGGATTTACCGCCCCACCAACCTTGGAATGGGGCGGTAAATCCCCTTTCCGCCAAGGCGGTGCCGGTATTTTACCGGCATGAGCCATGGCGCTAACAGCGCCATGGCTCACTGCCTTCCGTGTAATGAGGCCCATTGGGTTCAAATTAGAAAACCTTGGCATCATGACAAGTGGGGATGCTAGAAACACTAGGGCAAACATTGCCTGAGTGCTAAAAGCAAACCCTTTTCAGTGCAGTTTTGAATCAGGGCAAAGTGTATCCTAGTGTTAATACTTGGGAAAATAGTCCTAATAGGACAGAAGACACAGTGAAGGAAGAGGGAGCGGCAATGCAGGTCTTTTCTCTGCTACCTCTAAGACCGCCCTCTCCTAAGGCGCTTTCACTGCCTTAGAAAGAGCAAGGCCTTTCCGGCGCATGGAAAGACATGAGAGGGCAAAACAAAACATCTCACTGGAGATAATTGGACTTGCGCTTAGCAACCACTCAAAACATGGAGGGGCAGCATGTTCAGTATTTTGCGCCTCAACGAGCCAAAGAGTGACGGAAGATGGGCACATGGACAACCGGGCAGTATGGGACCCCAGCCCAGTTGAAGGAATGTTCAAATAGACCCTCTATGCAAAGCTGTGAATGCCTCTCTGCTCAGAAAGACTTCTAAACCCATCACTAGCGTGGCTGCGACACCAGGTAATTCTGGAATGTTGTCCCTCAAAGACTTTGCTCTGGAACAGCGCACAAAGGCAGGATGCACAGGGCATGGTCAAAATAAAGGTCACTGTTAACAGATTATTTTAAATTGGACCTTGCCAAGCTTTGCAGCACTGCTGCTGATGCAAATTAGGAGGCAGTGAAAGAAAAAACCTGATTAGGCCCATTCTGGCCTTGAACATGTGAGCACAGACCCGTACAGTTACCACAGCAATTACTCAACACAATGAGCTATCTGCCCTGGCTGTATAGATGTGGCTGGCTGGTGACCAGCCCTCTCTTTTACATGGAGGACCGGGAGAGGAAGGTTCGACGGACAGTAACAAAGGTCCTCTAGTCACTCTAATGTGTCTCTGTTGAGGCAGCCCTTGGCTAGAGATGGGATGGAGAGAGTGATGATCACATGCAGAGAGGCAGACAGACCGGCCCTGGAGCCTGAGAGGCTGCTGGCCTACCGGATGAATGCCCGACCTGTCCAATGGCCAGTCGGCCCCGGTGGTATCGAAGAGTGAGCATTTGCATCAAACATTCTGGTCTATGTTGATTGCCGCTCCCTCAGTGGAGTGGGCAGGTCCTGATGCGGCCCCCTGGATTATAACTATAGGCCTGACTCAGGAGGAGCAAATGTGCCTGTGGAGGTCCTCTGCCGGGTGCAGCGGAGAAGGTGCCTACCAATCCAGGCAAGACTCTCAGACAATTGCCAAGCAACACGTACATCAATCATCGAAGGAGCAAAGGCACTACCCACAGATCTACTAAAGGATGGATGTTACCACTACAAATAGTTCCACTCATATCTGCTTAAACTTCACTAATTTGCAGGATGTGAATGAACAACAATGATGATCAGGAATAGAATATGAAGTACATATTATACAACTTTAAGCCTGTAGAGGGGAATGCTTGAGAGAAACCCTCTGATATAAGCTGCTCCAAACAGAGGCAGGTAAGTGTAAGAGTTAGGGGTGATCAAAGTGCCTAACCCCATACTTCAGCCGTAGCAAAGGCAATCAGAGTGCGACGGCGAAACGAATCCGGCCACAATGCACCTTTGGGGGCAGGTTTGCGCTGATTGGCAGCGGACTGCCACCTGAGGCTCTGCAGATGTATTGGACTAGGATTTCCATTGAATATGCCAGGTAGGACTGATGGGAAGAGTAGTCCAACACACGTGCGAGCCTACGGGTGCAGACAGCTGGTATTGGTCTAAGATGAATTAAGTTCACAAAGATGGAAAATGCTGCCATGGGCTTTCCACTGGGTTTAAAAGCTATGGCTCAAGCGATTCCATCACAATTGTTGTTCTCTGTTGAATGGAGACAGTATATATGAGTGGTGGGCAACTTGCGGCCCTCCAGATGTTTTGGCCGCAGCTGCCCTGATACGGCACCATCAACCATGATGACTAGGGCCGATAGGAGTTGGAGATCAAGGCATTTGGAGGGTTGGAATTTGCCCACCAATGGCATCTGCAGGTTGACCCACCTGCACACTGGGATGAGAAATGCCTGCTGCGCCTCACAGATGAGACCAAAATAAGGTGTCTATGTTCTCCTGCGGTCTGAAAAGCCACTGCAGTTTAGGCCCGATTTCTCATTTCCGGGAAGGGGTTGGTGAGAGCGCAACAAGGCCGATTGCCTTTTGTATTGACACCAGTGATGTCTTCTCAGTTGTCTACAGGTTTCAGCTAAAGCAGCTGCACCGCCTGTTGCTCTTGGTGGAGGCTTGGAAGGAGAACTTGGTCAAGTGTATTCCCCATCATTGCTGTCTTTCCCGGGCCTCCGATGGCTGGGGATGTGCAACTCCCATTAGCTGGACTTATCTCAGTGTCCTGGGCTATTTGGATTTCCAGGAACTATTATGATAAAAATGATTCTTGGCCAGAGACCGCCAGTGCTGTTTACTATGGGAAAGTGGCTTCTTAGAAACAGATGGCAGGACGCGGGCTTCACGGTGTCCCTCGGAACCTGAAGAAGTGATAAGAAAAGCAAAGATCTAAGCGTCCCAGCAAAAAGCCCGATGTGCGTAGGAAGAGAGCAGAGTGTGACTTGGAGACCCGATACTAAGTACGCCATGGAGCAGTTACAATATACATACATTCATTCAAATCCAATTCCCCTTATCTGCAGGCTGACTGCGTCCGGAGGAGTGGACATAGAAATGGGACTATACGAAGAAACACCTTACTTTAAAAGTGGGCACAGAGATGAAACCGCGTCTCTTTCATGTTTAATAATGTTGTGTATTGACTCTGCAGTGGATAGGAAAAAAGCATTAACATCCTTTAGTTATAGCCCAAATGCTACTCCCTTGCAAAACTGCACCTGTACATTCTCAGCGTGTGGATGCATGCCATGGACGCTCTGTATTTTGCTGGGGCACCGAGTACTGAAAGCATGTGCCTTTCCCATGACCTCATGTCTGAGATGGTGTCAGAAGTTGCAACTTCCCAACCTACTCAGGGAACATTTTAAGACCTGAAATGAGTTCTTTTTATGATCACTTTCAGTTCCTTGCAGACTACGCTTCCTGAAGCGGAGCGTGGCTGACACTGGGTTTTAATCTTATCCTCCATCGTAGATTTCACTTGCATTTAGTCTCCACGGAACAACATGGTCGCCTAAACCTGCAGAATCCGCACACATTAAGTAAGATTCAGTCTGTGCCCTAAAGTGTCACATGATGCCATGACATGGGTTTCCGCCATCTTAGAATGATAAATAATAATATATAGCGCTGATTATTATTACCCTGTTGGCCATTCCGGGATCTGCACAGTTGTCAAAGCGAGCGCTCTACTCGCTGTGCTATCGGACAGGCTAATGGATTTATGCAGCTGGCTCGTCTAATGAAGCTTACCTGTGCATATCCAGGACCTGGATTACTTACTCTTTGCCCGCTACCCGTTTTTGGAGCCACAAGCATGGTAGGAATTGAGCAGGAACAAGACAGAGCTAAGTCCCAGCCATCGTTGATGCCCTATGCCCAAGCCCTTCTATGTAAAGGATGCTCGCTGCGCATGACTGCAGTTTACCCTATGCACTGTTTTAAATTTGAATGCGTGCTAAAGCCGTCTTTTGCTCACCAGGACAGCCCAGGCCCAAAATGTTAAAAGGTCCATTGCTCCCAAAGGAGTATATATGGCTCAAAGTTAGCAGGCATTTTACTATTAGGGTGAGTTTTGGCAAAGATTACATGAGAACCACGCCGAGTATACATTATACTTGCACAAGGATTGCATTCTTGTTTTACGATCACAGTCATTTTTGTCAAATATGTGCTCATTCTTATATCCTCAAAAAGCACTTTGATTTTATGCAAAACAGCCAGCCTCTATCATTGAGTTCATTAATCTACAACATGTTCCACTGCTCCACTGCTCTGCTAAAATCCGCCCCCGCCTTAAGGCAGGGTGTGGGGAGTGGGGCTTCCAAAAATAAAATGTGTCCGTTGACGTCACTGGCCACAATCGGTCAGTTTTTACTTATCAGGGCACTTCTTGGCTAGAGTTTTGAGCGATGTGACACGTCCACCGCCTTACTGCATTGAGTATCTTTTCCCATGACACACAAACAAGGCAACTGCATCGGAGTTCTGTGAGGTGGTGACGATGAACGCTCCTTCTCTACCTATCCGTGGCCCACGTCCTGTAATTACATTAAGAGTGACTTAAAGTAACTTAGATGAAGCTGAGCTACCTACCATGATTTAAAGAACTCCAAGGGGATACCAGGTGAAGACATCAAAGAGGGCCACTGACTCTAAATGAAGGGTGGCCGCTCCTTTCCACACTCATCATTCTCTACGGGGGCACCTGCTGTCCATTGTAAAACCTCTCATCCATTTTACTTTCCATTAGTGGTCTATAATTTGGTTTTAATCTTTGCTGACGGTGTCTCAGATCAAGCTACAGCGTCGCCTGTGTCTTCAATTGCCTCAACGCAGAGTGAAACTTCAAAGTTTGGTTGCACATTGGGCCTGCCACTTAAATGCCTAATCGCACACCCACTGAGAGGGCAGTCCAAAATCTTTACTGCAGAACCAACTTGCTCTCTGGAACAGGAATGTGGCCCTGCCCATTCATCAGAGGGTGGTCTCTTTCCACGGGAGAAGTGGGGGTGCATGAGTGGGTGGCGGGGGAAGAGGCGGGCATTCTGGGAGTGTTGCCTGTCTGAGGAACCTGTTGGTGTTATTCACACAGTTTCCTTTGCATGTTTGGGAGTCCGAGGTTTACGCAGAAAGCACACATAGGACTGCCTCTCCACTGTGCGATCCCCTTAAGTCAGCATTGCCTTATGGAGCTGCCCATTCTGCTCCAATGTTTCCATTGGAGCCCAGCATCCGTGGGCTGTCCAGCCACTCCTGTTAGCGGGCTGGATCTCTCTGTCTCGGCATGTGGCCCTCTGGCAGATAAACTGTGACCCTTTAGTGAGATATTTCGATTTCCAGGATCTCTTGTAGTAAAAAATGTCTTGGAGCGAGACCACAGAAGTGTTTTACTATAAGGAAAATACTTAGCAGTGTCCCTCGGATCATCAAAACAATGATAATAAATCGGCAATCTCCCCATGTGGGACTCCATGGAATGGGGACTAACCCACCATTGCCGCCACTTCTAAATGGTTCGTAATTCTGGCAGACCAAGTAGTGGTAACAGTATTACCAGTGGTTGGTTTTCTGCCGAATTTCCTGGTGGGATGCCACCAAACTCGTAATGACTCCCATTGTTCTTATTTTCGGTTGAATCGTTTATATTGTGTATAGGAACCATGACACATGGTGAAGGTAGCTATGGCTATTATCCGTGCATGGTCCTAATTCCATTCTGTTTCCTTACCCGGCATGCACACAGATGTGTGTTTCAAATCTACCTCATCAAGCATCCTGTTTCCACCTTCCACCACCCTGCAAGGAGTGTTTTACTACCCACTGCAACCATAAACATGTCAATTTACCTCATCAAGCATCCTATTACCACCTTCCACCACCCTGCAAGGAGTGTTTTACTGCACTCTCCAAACATAAGGATGCAAAGCTACCTCATCAAGCATCCTGTTTCCATCTTCCACCACCCTGCAAGGAGTGTTTTACTGCTCTCTCCAACCATAAGTATGTAAATCTACCTTATCAAGCATCATATACCACCTTCAATCACCCTGCAAGAAGTGTTTTACTACCCGCTGCAACCATAAACATGTCAATTTACCTTATCAAGCATCCTATTAGCACCTTCCACCGCCCTGGAAGGAGTGTTTTACTACCCACTGCAACCATAAATATTTCAAGCTACCTCATCAAGCATCATATACCACCTTCAATCACCCTGCAAGAAGTGTTTTACTACCCGCTGCAACCATAAACATGTCAATTTACCTCATCAAGCATCCTATTACCACCTTCCACCACCCTGCAAGGAGTGTTTTACTGCTCTCTCCAACCATAAGGATGCAAAGCTACCTCATCAAGCATCCTGTTTCCATCTTCCACCACCCTGCAAGGAGTGTTTTACTGCTCTCTCCAACCATAAGGATGCAAAGCTACCTCATCAAGCATCCTGTTTCCACCTTCCACCACCCTGCAAGGAGTGTTTTACTGCTCTCTCCAACCATAAGGATGCAAAGCTACCTCATCAAGCATCCTGTTTCCACCTTCCACCACCCTGCAAGGAGTGTTTTACTGCTCTCTCCAACCATAAGGATGCAAAGCTACCTCATCAAGCATCCTGTTTCCACCTTCCAGCACCCTGCAAGGAGTGTTTTACTGCTCTCTCCAACCATAAGGATGCAAAGCTACCTCATCAAGCATCCTGTTTCCATCTTCCACCACCCTGCAAGGAGTGTTTTACTGCTCTCTCCAACCATAAGGATGCAAAGCTACCTCATCAAGCATCCTGTTTCCACCTTCCACCACCCTGCAAGGAGTGTTTTACTGCTCTCTCCAACCATAAGGATGCAAAGCTACCTCATCAAGCATCCTGTTTCCATCTTCCACCACCCTGCAAGGAGTGTTTTACTGCTCTCTCCAACCATAAGGATGCAAAGCTACCTCATCAAGCATCCTGTTTCCATCTTCCACCACCCTGCAAGGAGTGTTTTACTGCTCTCTCCAACCATAAGGATGCAAAGCTACCTCATCAAGCATCCTGTTTCCATCTTCCACCACCCTGCAAGGAGTGTTTAACTGCTCTCTCCAACCATAAGGATGCAAAGCTACCTCATCAAGCATCCTGTTTCCATCTTCCACCACCCTGCAAGGAGTGTTTTACTGCTCTCTCCAACCATAAGGATGCAAAGCTACCTCATCAAGCATCCTGTTTCCACCTTCCACCACCCTGCAAGGAGTGTTTTACTGCTCTCTCCAACCATAAGGATGCAAAGCTACCTCATCAAGCATCCTGTTTCCATCTTCCACCACCCTGCAAGGAGTGTTTTACTGCTCTCTCCAACCATAAGGATGCAAAGCTACCTCATCAAGCATCCTGTTTCCATCTTCCACCACCCTGCAAGGAGTGTTTTACTGCTCTCTCCAACCATAAGGATGCAAAGCTACCTCATCAAGCATCCTGTTTCCATCTTCCACCACCCTGCAAGGAGTGTTTTACTGCTGTCTCCAACCATAAGGATGCAAAGCTACCTCATCAAGCATCCTGTTTCCACCTTCCACCACCCTGCAAGGAGTGTTTTACTTTTTTTTCCAACCATAAGGATGCAAAGCTACCTCATCAAGCATCCTGTTTCCACCTTCCACCACCCTGCAAGGAGTGTTTTACTTTTTTTTTCCAACCATAAGGATGCAAAGCTACCTCATCAAGCATCCTGTTTCCACCTTCCACCACCCTGCAAGGAGTGTTTTACTTTTTTTTCCAACCATAAGGATGCAAAGCTACCTCATCAAGCATCCTGTTTCCACCTTCCACCACCCTGCAAGGAGTGTTTTACTGCTCTCTCCAACCATAAGGATGCAAAGCTACCTCATCAAGCATCCTGTTTCCATCTTCCACCACCCTGCAAGGAGTGTTTTACTGCTCTCTCCAACCATAAGGATGCAAAGCTACCTCATCAAGCATCCTGTTTCCATCTTCCAACACCCTGCAAGGAGTGTTTTACTGCTCTCTCCAACCATAAGGATGCAAAGCTACCTCATCAAGCATCCTGTTTCCACCTTCCACCACCCTGCAAGGAGTGTTTTACTGCTCTCTCCAACCATAAGGATGCAAAGCTACCTCATCAAGCATCCTGTTTCCATCTTCCACCACCCTGCAAGGAGTGTTTTACTGCTCTCTCCAACCATAAGGATGCAAAGCTACCTCATCAAGCATCCTGTTTCCATTTTCCACCACCCTGCAAGGAGTGTTTTACTGCTCTCTCCAACCATAAGGATGCAAAGCTACCTCATCAAGCATCCTGTTTCCATCTTCCACCACCCTGCAAGGAGTGTTTTACTGCTCTCTCCAACCATAAGGATGCAAAGCTACCTCATCAAGCATCCTGTTTCCACCTTCCAGCACCCTGCAAGGAGTGTTTTACTGCTCTCTCCAACCATAAGGATGCAAAGCTACCTCATCAAGCATCCTGTTTCACCTTTCACCGCCCTGTAAAGAGTGTTTTACTACACACTCCAACCATACCTATGCCAGTCTACCTCATAAACCATTTATTACCACCTCCCACCACCCTGCAAGGAGTATTTTACCACTCCTTCCTATCATAAGTATGTCAATCTACCTCATCAATCTTCATATTACCAACTTCCACCACCCTTCAAGGAGTGTTTTACTTTTATTTCAAACCATAAGTATGCCAGTCTACCTCATCAACCATCCTATTAATACCTTCCACCACCCTGCAAGGAGTGTTTTACTTCTCTTTCCACCTATAAGTATGTCCATCTACCTCATCACCGATCCTCTTACTGCTCTGTTCAGTGGTGGAAAGCGGGGTCAGCCTCTGTGCATTATGTCTCACAGAGACACATCCATGGAGACACATCCATGGAGACACATATGGAGAGATATCCTGACTTAGTTATCTTGCCAGATGGCCAATTCTGTCAGCTATGAAGATGGTGTGATAAAAGTGTGATAGATGCTTCCGCTCATCACACCATGCTGCACACAGACCATAGATGTATGCAGACCTATCACCAAGGGCTCATAGTAGAATCCATAGGCCCAGAACCAGTCAGGCCCCTACAATGCGGGCCAAAGTCTTTCGATATTCTACATACGGAAGGGTTTACTCAAGTCATGCTGGGCCCCAAAAGTGCCTATGCATCATTGTGTTATTATTTCAATGGTATTGTGCAGTAACTCAGAGTGTGGCGTGCTAGAACGTACAATGCAGTGAGATTCCAGAACATGTTTATGGAGGGTGATTTCAAGTGTGGGGGAGTTATGCAGAGACCCTGTAAGAGGGCTAGCTCCTACCCCGGTACCCCAGTGTCTGGTACACACAACACGAATGCATGGTCATTTAAAAGTGTGCATACATTCTACCCTGAATGCACATCCATCCACAATATTAAACTCTCATTCCAAGAGGCGCCTGCCTGTTCCTTTGGCTCTGCAGTTTTCTGCATGCACCTTAAAAGTACAGTACTTTCCACAAAGGCTCCTTATCGGCGGGCCTTGCATCCTGTAGACTCTAGGAGTTTAGCATCCAAAGGAGCTACTGGTGTTCAGAAAAGGGCAATAGTGTTAAACCAATACATTAACACATGTCCTGCCTTGAACTGGTCCCCGTTCTGGTGGCAGATTGCTTTGCTGCATTAAATCCCTGGAGTTGCTGCACCTGCCATATTACGCTGCCATGTGTGAGGATGCCTGCTCCTTAGCCCATGCTGATTCGGTGCCTTTCTTTTCTACGACGAAGAGTGGCAGGCTATGCTTATGCAATGATGCTAAGTGCTGTGTTGGGCTGTCATATGCGAAGCTATCCAGCATGGCGCCTTCTAGGCTTATGCTAGTCTAACGCTTTGACCTTTTAAGCTAAGACTTGCTAAAGATTTATAGTATGTTTTAAACTGATGTTTTTATGTCAATCCAAAGCAAAGAAATGCCTTCCACTTAGAAAGCTGCAGAGCAAGAATGGACACATGGTTTTCTTAGGCAATCACCCACTGCCTCCATCCCGAACACTGCCCAGTAAAGCGCCATGTTCATTATTAATGTCCCATGAACTCCAGTAGCAAAGGATGAAGGTCAGCTCATTCTATTATATAATTGTCACACTCAATCTCTCCCTTCCACTGGAATTTAGCCTACTATGTCTCGGGATTGGGATTGGGAGATTCGTTGTCATATTACCCTTTTGTTTCCACCAACATTTGCGCAGCACACAGCCAACTCTTGGCACTGAGCCCTCTGTCAGCGGGCTCAACAGTAGCATGTCTCTTGAGTACTCTGCATACAGGAAACCCATTATTAATTTCCGTGGTTTTTAAACCCCAAGGAACTCTTGAGCACATCTCAAGGTCTTCACACAACCATGACTCATTTTTAATTAATACCAATAAGACATTGCACGGCTAAGTGACAAGGCAATTGAACCGTCCAATATGAACACTTCTTGATTCTTTTCATGACCTCGTTTGTCCTGAACCCATGCTTCTAAACATGCATCCCAGCAATCACTGCCACTCAACTTTATGTTATCCTTCCCTTTTTGTTGTGTTGTGTTGCTCTCTGTTTTCTTCTCAGACTTTCTCCCTCTATGCCATGTGTCTGTTTACCTTTTCCCAGTTTCCTTTTCACGCCGCAGACCATGGTTTGATTTACGCCCTGCGTGGGGTCACCGTTCCCCCATGTGGACATAGTTTTGGTGCTTTAAGACCACTACAGTGGTGATGTGCACAATGTAATAACATAGCATATCCTGGAAGAGGCTATGCTGTTGCTAAGAGAGTTTGCGCTATCACACATTTATATTGAATGAGACTTGTTTCAAAGGACATCGGAGCACTTTATAATTAACAGGATAAACAAACAGCAACAAGTACGGTAGGACAATAGATGAGGTAGACAGATTGGCGAAACATGCGAGAGAGGCTGCAGTAGAAAGGGGACCAGTAAGCCATTCATGAATAGAATTTAGTAGAATGTATATTGCCATTGTGGTGTTACATAGCTTTGCAGGAAGGGTTTAGTAGTTGTGTGTCAAGCAGACGTGTTCATACAAGAGAGTTCCATAGTATTCTGGGAATACAGAAAGAAACTTGATTGGATGTGTTGTTTTATTGTGTTGTATTGTATTGTGCTTTGGAAGCGGGCTATGCTCAAAACAAACCAAGTTTCATTGTTGCAAGAGCCTCTGGCAAAGTAATATTTCCCATTATTGATCTTATCTTTATCATTTCTGATCAGTGTTACTTTTTTGCCACTAATGCATTTTTCATGAATTACAACAATTATTTTATTTTATCCTAGCAGCCCTCTACAGTGCTCTGCTACCTTCTACGTTCAGCGGCCCTGCCCCTCAGGGTTCACTCCTTACTGCCCGGCCCTTCTGAGATCCTTGCCGTGCAGTCTGCTTTACTCTGCTGCCCTAAGCCCTTTTCCTCTGGGCTCACTACCTTACAGTCCTACTCCTGTGGGCTTACTCATTGCTTTCCTGCTCCTCTGAGCTCTCAACCTTGTTCCTTACTGTCCTCTGCTATCCTATCCTGTTACACGATTTTCCCTTCATTTCCTTCTGCTAGTTTGCTATCACCTCCTTTCTTGGATTTGTCTGTAGTATCTTCTCTTGTACTGTTTGTAGACCCTTTTGTACAGAGCTTGTCTGTTGGTTCCCATCAGTCAACCTCTGCCCCTTCCCTTGTCTCGTTTCTACATTACAGACACCCATAGCTGCTGTTCCAAGCCATGAGCAAACAGCGTGGGCCTCTGTTATAGCAAACTGTGCAGAAGGCTAGAGTATTTCCAAGGTTCGTGGAATAATCTTTTCCTATATCTGCATACACCCCAAGAGGGTATTCATTCTGTATCTTTTCCCTTGCTACTCTTGCCTACTCTTCGTTCTCTTTCCTTTCCGCTGTGTGTGTTCTTATCTGTCCACTTTATTTGGCACAACCACCCAAACCCTTTCTGGGTGTCCTGTGCCACTCTTAATAGAGGGCCATCCCTGACATTAACCCAAGATCCTACTATGGAAATCAAGAAAGACTTGGAAACTTTGCTAGACAGTGAATGGATCACCCATTAAGGAAGTTGAAACCATATGTTTGGCAACTTGATAACTCCTCTATTTCTGTTTCCAAAGAGCCCATTTATTTGGGCTCTAAATGAACAGCTTTTCCTAGCAAGGCTGACCTTCTGGCGACTATAGATTTGAAAATCCTTAATCTAGTGGCGGAAATGAAAAAAATCTGCTTCCGATATTGCAAATTCTCTTTGCTACCTTTTATCAAATTTTATATTGGTAAGGTAGGCCCGATGCATACATTTGGAATGCAATGTCATTTTCTGGCCTTTGAAATCGATTAGGGCAAGCCTTTGCATTACCAAATTGTGTTCCCATCTCCTGTTTAAGGTTTGAGCTGGGGCTTATTTCCCTTGGTGCATGGAAGAGTGGAAGTGGGTGTCAACCTATAGGATTATTTTGGATCTTCCAAACGCTTCTTTTTATGATGCAGTGGCATTAGGTTTACATAACTCCACACATGCTTTTCTGATTAAATTGAACCTGAGATGTAATGAGATGTTGTCAGTTTCTGATACCAACATCAAAACTCTAATTTCAAATCCTCTGAAAGCAAAGGAAGCACTCCATCGTATGGACTGGATCAGGACTATAGACAAAATGAGATCATGTAAACTATCGTCATCTCCTCTCTCAATTAACAAACCGAGATCATGAGTTCCGTAATACTTAAGGAAATTCCCTGATTCATCCTTACAGATGGATTTCCTAAGATTAAGACTTAATCTTCTACCAACTCAGGAAATTCTACACGTTGGGAATGGAAACCCCTACTTGACAAACATTTGTGATAAATGCGATGCAAATGTAATACAAACTATCCGTCATCGTCTGGTGGATTGCTCAGGAGCATGGGTGCGCAGACTTTTAAAAATTAAAAGATTTGTTCATGATCCTTATTTGCTTATGTTGGATATGTTCTGGGAGAGATTGACTGCGGGATTTGAAGTTTTTCTGACTTTGGAGGGGCCAGACTCCTAAAGGAACTTAATCTGACTGTTAATAAAGGAGCTTAGAAAGCTGGCCGCTCACTAGATGTTTGAGAACTGTTGATTAATTATGAAGTGATTTATTGGTTTTAATTTTAATTTTTTTTTTAACTTAGGTTGGACCTGTGTTTTTTTTATTCTTAGAGTATGAATTAAGAAATTGTTATTTCTCTATAATGTATGTGCAGTCTTGTTCTTATGCTTTGAATTGTCTAAAATGTCATAGTGGTTTGGCTAAGGCACAATAAATGGAGAAGAAAGAGAATGGCTTATGACCAAAACCAAATCCTTTTTACTAACACCACATCCTAAAATGTCTCATCTGTATACACTACCTAAGGTTCAAAAAAGACTCGATAACTCTCCTGGCAGACCTATCGTAGCTGCCACAGAGAGTATTCTGCAACCTTTAGGAACATATATTGACTTCTTTTCTCCAACCGATCATCCAAAATACCTTGACCCACTACCTGCAAAATTCTTGATCAAATTGAATTAACAACCAGTGACATACTATTCACCATAGACATTGCAAGTTTGTATACCAGCATTCCCCACAACTTGAGACAGGAGGCAGTGCAGTGACTATTGCTACAGGCGGGACCGATAGGAGCAAGTAAGGAATTCCTCATGATATTGTCGAATTTCATCTCCTTGAATTCGTGTTTTGAGTACAATCAGACAGTTCCATGTCATGTACTCGCAGGATTTATTTTGCAGGATTTTTTAGGAAAAATCTCATAGAATTGTTTATTTTTTTATTTTTGGGGGGTTACCCTCCAAAGCCGCCCTCCCATTTCATTTTTACATATTCCTGTACACCCACACCCAATTTATAGAAAAAAACAGCAAAAAAAATCCCGCAATGAAAGGACGTCGTACCAATCAGACTTACTATATGCAAAAGTCAGGAACAGCAATGGGCGCCACTTTGGCACCCCTCTATGCTAATAGTTTACCCCTCTATGCTAATAGTTTTATTACGTCTTTGTCTTTGATACTACTCATATCATCGAGAACCAGCGAAGGAAAAAACATTGGAACAAATGGGTATGATACATAGAAGACATTTTTGAAGTGTGGACGGGAACTAAAGAAGATCTGGAGGCATTTTTGGTCTATTTGAACAACATTGACATGAGGATACAATTCACCATGGAAATAGGAAATCCCAAATGTACATTATCTCGACATACAGACAGTCATCAAAGGACCCAGAATCACAACAATACTTTACACTGAGCAAACCGATCAGAATAATCTGCTACACCGGATGAGTTTTCATCCTCCCAGCAACCTGCACAACTTACTACGGGCAAATGATGAGAATTAAGCGGATCGTGAGTGTTCCTGAAGAATGTGATGCACAACTTCTGAAACTAAACTACAAGACAGATTAGTAGCAAGAGGCTATCGAGAGACTGACTTGTCAACAGCACTAGCAAAAACCAATACACAAGAATGCAATCAACTACTACAGAAGAAACCGGAGAGAAGAAGTCCAGACCTGGTTTTTGTAACTAAGTATTCTATTCAAAGCAGACAAATTAAAGCAAACATTTTAAATCGATGGAACATCCTCACTAGTGATAACAGAACAAAAGCCTGTTCCCTAATCCACCAGTCTTCTCATACCAGAAGAGCAGCAATCGCCTCAATATGCTGGTTGACACACAACGCAAATCTAAAAGCGAAACACCTGGCAAACATCCTGGGACATACCCATGTATGAGTTGTGGAAATTGTAACAATGTCATAAAAGGGACGACAGTATCACATTAAAGAACAGGACAGAAAATTAAACTTAAACACCATGCACCATGCCTCCCTGAAAATGTTATTTACACAATCAAGTGCCCATGCAGGAAATATTATGTGGGTGAAACACGAAAAATCAGAGTGTGTGTCAACGAACACAAATCGTGTATCAGAAACAACAACCAGGCTTCAGATGTGGCGCGGCATGTCTAGACATATAGCACCCTTTGAATTTTTATATTCTGACTGTCAGTGAACAAAACCACCTGGCCCAGATATGTCAGTGAACAAAAACGAGTGGCCCAGATAAGTGATGTCATCAGTGATGTCAGCAATGACATTTGTGATGTCATCGTTTATGTCCTGGGTGTTAATCTTAGAAGTGCATTTGTTGGAACGAGTTATGGTTGCTTAGCTTAACTTAACAGGTGAATTTCTGAAATTTTTCGGTTTTACTTGTAACCATAACTTCCCTTTAACAAAATGTTTTCATTGAACTTCTGAGGTTTTATTAGTGCAACTTAACCATAACGTCCATTTAACAATGTTATTTAAGTGAATTTCATAGGATTTAATTAGTGCAACTTAACCATAACGGCCCTTTACTGAAGTTGTTTCAGTGAACTTCATGTGTTTTTACCAGTGCATGCTAATGTCCTACAATTTACTAATATCATACTTACCCCAATATAGCAACATTTTTGTCCAATTTACAAAGTGTCACCTTAAATCTCTGCCATTTCGAATCTTCTAGCAACATTTTTAACACTTCAATACACTTTTTGCAACTTTTTCCACAGTTTTTGTATCTGTCGACATCCACGTACATCTGGCATCATCGCAGACCTTCTGAACACGAGCTGAGAACACATCCACACTTCACGATCGCGTCTGTGTTTCGTGGACAATTTGGAACCGCATTTTCTACTGATCTAAGAACTTTTAAGCTTAAAACCTTCCCCTTGCACAGCTCTTACGCTGATTCTTACTCATTATCCATTAACAATCTAATAAAGAGAGCATACTTGGAAGAATATTAGCAAAACTGCTATTTATCTTAAAAATGGCATCAGCTACTGCCATGCCCCTCAAGAGCCACCACCACCACAACCACCACCAGGTGGAGGACCAACACAACAAAAAAAGTGCAGTACTTCCGAAGACAATGAAGAGGACCAAGAATATGAGGTGGAGGAATTGCCTACCTCTAACACCAAGAGTGAATCATGGGTGTGGCAGTTCTTTACCACTGTTGGGAATGTACCAAAGGCTAAAGCTACCTAAGTGAAACGCACTGAGTACACTTGTACTCAGTGGCGGACTACCTAGACAGGACTCCTAAGGGACCACCTCCATGCGCTGCAACACCCAATCCAACCACTGCAATGGTCTCAGAAAGGCTGTTCCTTTCTTAACAAGTAGTAGGCTGTCTTCCTCCATCTCATCTTCCTCAACCAGTACTGTAACCATACAGCCTACTTCTGTTGGACACAAAATCCCACTAGCTACCTTGCAAGCAATAAAAGAGGTTGTTGATCTATATCTTTCAAAGACAACAGTCCTCTGTATATACTGCAACACACCACTCTGCAGGAGTGGAGCAATTTAAAAAGTGTTTTTGAAGGTGTAATCAAGGAGCATTAAAAACATTGCCCACTACCTTAGATGTAACATGCACGCAACATCTTCCTCTGTCCAACTGCCCCTCCATATTAGTGCTTGAAGCCTCTTCCCTCATTTTCCTCCTCACCTTATGTTCTAACCTTTCCGGCAAAAAAAAAAGAGAACAATCAAAAAACAACAAAAAAACGGTTCCGTTAGGAACCATCTTTCATAGTAAAAAAATTGAACAAAAAAATAAATCTTGCAGGGACTGGAATTGGCGATACCGGCCCGGAAGCCCAAGTTATCAGCCCAAGCGAAGCGAGGGTGGATAACGAAGGCTCTGGACCGTTATCCCCCATTGCAGCCCCTGCAATGAGGGATGAAGACCATTAGCACCCCCGGTTGCCAAAGCGGTAACCCAGGGTGCTAAAAAAAAAGGATGTTTCGTCCTACACTGGGACACACGCGGCGTCCCACTGTAGGAAGGAAAATCCTTTTCCAAGTTGGCCACCATGGAAAGGAAAGGCAGTGCTCTGTACAGAGCCCCTCTATCCTTTACATGATGACCTGCAGAAGGCTAAGAGAGAACCCTATGACCATATTACCACAAGCACATTTTATTTCCCCTTTCAAACCTATCAGAATTTCGAAAAACCTTACCACATAGCCGGTCCTCAGTGGACATTGCCACTTTATCCCCATTGGTCTTCTCTAATGTTCATGGCCAGTAGCCAGATTGTCCGGGTCATGACCTTATGCCATGACCCAGACAATCTGGCCACTGCCTATGGCCAGTCCGGCTATACCTCAGTCAACAAAGGTGTATCACAATTTTTTGTACCTACATTATGACACTTGTCAAAAAATAAAACATGGACACAATTGCAAAACCATTATTTCAGGTCCTTTCCAATGCTCCTTACACAAGTTTTCTGGAAATCTGCCTTGTTTTATTTTTTCAAGTGTCAAAATGTATGTACATACAATAGTCATGTAACTTAGCCCCCACTTTGCAAAATCCATTCAGACTTTGCATAAACATTCAAGCTTGGGGCTCTAACCGTCCTGGAAACCTTTGTCCACTTTCGTCAAACGACAACAAAGTTATAAGCCATCTAAAAATATTGAGACCCCCCCTCTAATTTAGATCCTTCTTGAGAAAATCCCACCAAACTTTGCCAAAACCTTTATATTTAGATCTAAAATCTTTTTGCAAACTTTTTGTGCAGATTCATCAAATGGCACCACATTTATAAGCCTTTAGAATATTTTGAGACCCCCCCTCTAATTTTGTTCCCTCTTGATAAAATAGCACCACACTTTTCAAAACCATTCAGAATCAAGTCTAGAAGGAAATTCCAAAAGTTCATGCAGTTTCATTGAGTGGTTCACAGCTGTAAGCCATCCAAAAACTGCTTTTGACCAACCCTGTAATGCAAAAATAAGCATAGATGCCCCCGACCATTAAATATGTTCTCAAACATTACAGAACTGCCGCGGACTGTTGGCTGACATCGGAGAAGAAAAACACCTGTTTTCTGGCTTTTTAAGGTAATATTCCATCCCATCCTCATTACCCCTCACCTCCCCAGAGATTGTTTCATTAGTTTGACAAGTGCAATGTTTTGTTTTTTAATATGGTTTTACCAGGATGTGCGCGGACACCAGGGGCTGTCCGCAAATACAGCAATGTCGGCGTTTCCAAAAATCTTACGCACCTCCCCTTTTTTTGGTTTTAAAGATTTGAAATATCTCGATAAAGGGTGTTCTCCATTATTATATCCAATATTTGTCTTCATGATGCGATTAACAATGTACAATATAGAGTTATTATATTGAATATACATAAGTAAATGTGCAATAATTGAATGGCAGCCGGGTAAGTTATGCACAATGCACTTTAGATATTTTAAATTGTGTTGATATCATTGCTGCACCCAGCTAAAAAGAATGGTAAGACAGCTAAATAATGGATATGAGCAATTCACTTTTCATTGATCGCGTTATTGAGCGTGGTTAGAGGTACATGTCATGGCAGCTAAGGAATATATGCACAAAGCACTTTGTGAAATTGACAATGTAATGAAATTATGTTTGTGTTAACAAAATTGGATGACATGCATATTTGCGCATCGATTACGAAAAAACTATGCACTATGCACTTTAGACATTTTATAACCTGTTGACATCATTGCTGTACCCAGTTAAAAAGAATGGCATGAAAGCTAGATAATGAATATGAGCATTTGCACTTTTCATTTGATTGCGTTATTGGGTGTGGTTAGAGGTACATGTCTTGGCAGCTAAGAAATGTATGCACGAAGCACTTTGAAAAATCGATAATGTAATGAAATTATGTTTTTTTTTTACAAAATTGGCTAGCATGCATATTTGAACATTGATTACAAAAAAAATCCATATTTTAAATCAATTAGATATTTCAAAGTGTGGAGAATGGCTTTTAAGTATGCACTGAGCATGATATATTGGTGGCATTGTATAAATACAAGTGGCCTTCACAAAATGGCCACAGTAATAAACCATTAGCCGGTTTGAGTCATGTCAGACTCTGAAATATAGAACGTGAAAATGGACAATGGAGACTAACCATAGAGTTGTGTATTTAAAGTGTCACTGGGTGTATTGTATTTTGTATGTGAACAAGCAGCAAGGACGCTGTGAAACGTGTCGCGCTGTGTTATGTTTCTCTTTTTAAACTTTTGCCAAATAAACTGGATATGATGAAGAGCTGACGGTTGTCGGGTTGATTTCCTAAAAACTTGGCGGAGTCATATGCTGGCGTTCACTTTGTGTGGAGTGTAAATCCCTCTGCAGGAATCTGATATATATATATATATATATATATATATATATATATATATATATATATATATATATATATATTTACATTGTTATAATTTTTTTTTTTATCTCCCTTGGTAATATTGTAGTACTCCTGCACTCCTCTTTCAAAAGCAAGTTTCCATATTTGGATCATTGAACAGTTGTTCACATAATCTATTACACTGCAATTTACCCATGATAAGTATGTCACCTAATGTACTCAGTGACAATATTTGCAGCAATGGAAATGGAATGTAACTCACCTCACAAGTGGGAAATGGCAGCCTATAAGAGCTAATAAAGAAAAGACCAACACACACCACTACAGCAGTCGAGTTGCCCTAAGCCCTCTGTCACCCATACATACTGCCATCAATCACATATACAGTGTGGCACTGGCCCAGTGGCTGCAGTGACTCAAACTACGTAACATGGCATATATACCAGGGAGGTGAAAATACAATTTTACTACATACAAAATAGGTTACGTCAGCACAGCACAACAGAAGGCAAAAAGAGTTTCCCACTGCCCAGTCACAAATATATATGTGTACATAAATTAACCCATAAAGAGAAAAAAAGAGAACAAGGTACATGGAAATTTCAAAAGGCCAACCATGTGGATGGCCCTGCGTAACGTCTCCTAAAAAAACTCCTTCACGGCATTCACATGGTCCACCTGGTTTTAGATTTTTTAGGGTCCTCTACTGTTGCTTCATTTTGTTTCGTATGGGGGATTTTTTTGTTCCATTCTTGCTTTTATGGGCCCATCGAATCTTTTGGAAAAGGTGTATATTCTTCCTTGCTCATAATCCAGCCTGTCTCTTTTGAATTTGAGCTGCTTTCGTGTTCTTAATTCACCTTCGAATCTTTCTAGATTCTCTTCCAGTCTCGTCATACGCTTTTTGTCAAAGAAGCAAACAGACAACTTAATGACACTTCTTGTTATGAACTGGCGGACAAATCGATTTTAGGGATCACCAATAGGGAATAATACAAATTGCTGTTTCTATTGGTGTGAAGAAGAGTTGCTAAATGATGATGAATTCCACTTCTTGAAGAATGCTCATCCAATAACTCTGCTAATCTACTTAAACCCTAAAATTCACAAAACCCTAATAGACCCTCCAGGACGCCCAATAGTGTCCTCAATTGGCAGCCTTCTGGAAAATACCTCTAAGTTCCTTGATCACTTCCTCCAGCCATTTGTGCTTAGCCTAAACTCTTACATTCGGGACACATCAGACCTCCTGTCAAAATTAAATGAGGTCAACTGGGAGCCTAACTATTTTCTTGTCTCCTTAGATGTAGTGTCCCTCTACACGTCTATACAGCACCCACATGGTTTAAATGCATGCTGTTACTTCCTGGAAAGCAGATCTGTTAGCTACCGTCAACATAATAAGATGTTGCTGGACATGTTGAAATTCTGCTTTGAACATAATTTCTTCCTCTACAATGATGCAATTTATAGACAAACCCAGGGCACAGCAATGGGGTCATGCATGGTGCCGACCTACGCCAATCTTTACATGGGCTGGTGGGAAACGACAGTGGCATGGAGTGAGGAGCTGGAAGAGTTTACCAAACATATAGTTGTGTGGTATCGATTTATCGATGATCTGTTCATGATATGGGATGGAACACGAAAAGAGTTAGAGAAGTACATCACCATTCTGAACTCAAACACATTAAATTTGAAGCTAACCATCACCATTAGTAAAAACACATTGGTATTTTTGGATGTCTTTTTGCAAATTGAGCAAAATCAACTTATTACCACCTTGTACAGGAAAGACACCAGTTCTAACTCCACGCTCCATGCTCACAGTCACCACCCTACAGCCCTCAAAAAATCTATACCCTATGGAGAATTCCTTAGGGCGAAAAGAGTGTGCAGTAATGAGGCAGATTTCCAAAAAGAAGCTAAAAACATTGGCCACAGATTTACAAACAGACGATATTCGAAAAATACAGTAACGGAATGTTTCATTAAAGCTGAAAAACAATTGAGAAGAGATCTCTTCAAGCCACATCCTAAATGAAAAATAAGGTTCATAACAGGCCACAACCAGCAAGCTAAACATATCAGGGCTATCATGCAGAGACACTGGAATATTTTAACCACTGACAAAGACCTGTGCAAAGCACTGAAACAGAAACCAAGTGTGACTTTTCGCAAAGCTACAACATTGAAAAATATACTGGCACCGAGCATGGAAATAACCGAGGTCTCTTCATTGAGCTAGCTCCCCAACAAACACAAACTTGTAGGTTTTAAAAAATGTGGCAAATGTAAAATGTGCCAACATGTTGCGAGAAATTCTCCAATAAGTACTGACGGCAAGAATGGAAGTATAAGCACAAAATAACCTGTTTAACAAAGTTTGTGGTTTATGCAATAACATGCAGCTGTGGGTTACACTACATAGGATCTACTATTGGCCCCCTGAAATTACATATCTTACAACATTACAGAACCATAAAAAATGGAGATCAGACATACCCCTTAGCGCTACACTTTGGTGAGAAACACAACAGAAATACATCAGAGATGAGTTTTATAGGCTTAGCACATATACCACAACACAACAGGTTGGGTAATAGGGAACTCAAACTGCGTCAACTAGAAGCCAAGCATATTTGTAGGTTTGACACCTTAAAGCCCAACGGTTTAAATGTGGACTCAGAGCTATATGTCTTTTTATATGATTGATTAGATGCTTATAGTAGTTCTCATCAGTGAAGGTCATATACTTCAGTGTAATGACCGTCACCAGCGTCACACTCTATGTCTGTTCACCATCTGCCTTAGATACTAATCTCATGATATATTTAGGCTGGTTCCTGATATAGATAGAACATACGGACAATGTTCTTTTAAAATTGATTTTAAGCTGGGTTAACATGCAGTGATTGGATGTTCCTTATTGTTAGTCATGTTTCTATGATTGTATATACTTATATATCACTTTGCACTTTCAATATTAATCAAATGCACATGTCACTTTATATAACAGGCAGAATGCTTATCCATTCAAAAGATGGTATAATTGATCATTCAGTGGAATGCTGCCCAGTGTCGGTGTGCCGGTTGCATGATGTTGAGAGAGAGGGAGAATTATGAGGTATCGATAAAGGAAGAGATACCTTTATGCTATGTCTTTCAGCTCATATACTCTTAGACGATTGGGTATTCTTAGAGATAGAGAGATCTCTCTTCTCTCTCCTGCATCGCAGTGTTTTTAGAGTAGTAACAACACCCCTAGATATATTTACCTATTTGGACATTTGTCCGATTATTTTCAAATCATGCTGCTTTAATTTTGCACTTGCACTTTATCAATACACTGAGTTTTTATCAATCCATAGCATAGTACCACTCCATATGAAATGAGTGGTGTCTATATTTCTGTCTGAAATTGGCTTCTATCCCCAGTATATGCACTTGCATACTCCTGGCGAGTAAGAGACTAGCAGGACCAACATGCACTACGCCTCACCCGTCATTTAGTTAGCACATTTGCTTCTTAGACAAAGACTTCCTCTCTCTCGTACATTGTGTCGGCTGGCATTACTGATATTGGGCTGTAGCCGCTGCATTCGTTTTTTCAGTACTCACCCCTTCATGCGGATTGTTTGCCACACCGCAAAGAATTGTTTCTCGCGCGGTGAGGCAACACATATTGTAACTGCGCACTGGCGCGAGGTCTCGTCATTAAGTTGATATAAATTCGCTCTCGCTCAGGCATGTCATGTTTGACTCCCCCTGTGTTTGCTATCCACACACGCTAGTTCTGTTTCAAATAATCTAGTAGCATTTTAATTTTATTTTTATAGACTTTATCCTATGATCTATTAGACCTTAGCCACTCCTAGATGGCGGAATTTTCGACATATAGAACCATAGAGTTCTTTGTAGTGAAATTTGAACAGTGTATCATGTGACGCGTGAGCAACAAATGGGAGAAACACATGACATGGCCTATGAGTCAATATAAACACGAAAACACACCAGTTGGGAACAACTACAAGCCTGAGGAAGCTCACGAGTCGAGCGGAACGCGTGGCGTTTTTCCACCCGTTGGGGTGAGTGGTGCCTTATGCCTGGTCTGACCAGGTATTGCCTTGTATGCTTTTTTATGATGTTTTGCACTACTTTTTGATACAATAAAGGAATATAATTTTTTATTTAGTATATGGTCGTGAGTGAGTCGGCAAGCCGTTGGCTAAAGTTGGAGGTGTTATTCATCTGTCTACCTGCACCCTTTCCTGACATCTTTTTGTAATGTTTAGAGCCCAGCCCGCTCTAGCCCAATAGCACCACCTCAATAATGAGGCAGAGCGCAGTCTAGGGGCTGACAATTGTTTTCCCATATATATATATATATATATGTATATATATATATATATATATATATATGAATATATATATATGTTTCTTCAGCGGTCGTTACCGCAGTTGGTGGAGAAGCACTCCTTAGTCCCAAATGAGTTCAGGAAATCAAGAAACCAGAATGCTGAATTATTGCACTTTATTTCAGTTTCTAAAAAGTTTCATCAAATTATTGCACATTCTCATGGCAGATAAAAAATTCTCACAAGCCACTCACATTGTGGCCCTCCCAAGGTGACTGGCGCATAGTAGATGGAGTCTACGTGTTTCGCGGTCCACTGACCGCTTGTTCACAACTGATGATCCAACCGTTGTAGAGGGTTAAAATATCCCATGTGACATGTGGACAGATATAGAAAGAGGACTACCCACTCTGTCTGTTAAGGAAACCGAGTCGGCCATTTTGGAAAGGGTCTGTTGTGTAAGTCGGGTTTACTATACCCAGACTGCCAGCAGTATTATATATAGCGGCCCTTCTGTTAAATAACAAGTCATGAGCTCCCATTTATTAATGGTGCCAATCTTTTGCATATGATTTACGTATCCTAGCACAGTGCTTACCATTGCATTGTTACTTTGTAGTGTAAATCGTCAGACCTAATGCATAACCCTGTAAATCCTAGGTCACATTTAAGAACAGCTGTATAAATAATGCTACATGGTAGAGGTAATGCAGTGCTTATTTACGATACTAAAAATGCGTATTGCATATTATTCGCAGCGTAGCTGTAAAGTGCATAATGTTCGCAGCATAGTCATGAAGTGCATAGTGCACATGTTATTTAGTCTGAAAAAGTCCTTCACAGGACCTGCTATATTGTCTGTTGACAAGTGACGGTTATTTAGTTAAACAGACACTGGTTGGCCTTCGGTTTATGTATGCCCATGGTACTGGATCCTAGGTTTAAAGTGCAATGTGCTAGCAGCAATATTTAGAGTTCTATTTGTAACTCCCTCCAAAAGTGCAAGTGCCTAAAATTCCACCAGGGACGAGTACCAATGTCCATATGCAGATTAAAACTAGAAAAAGGTTTAAAATCTCAATATGAATGCCTGCATTTCATATCCAGTCAGATATCTCTGTGGGTTGGATCAGACAAGCCCATCAAATCCCAAAGGTGTATTAAAATTACAATTAAGCAATCTTGATATTAGAGAAGAAAAAAGAGGCGGAAAATCAAAAGACTTGACACACCAAAAGAGAGGATAAAAGAAATTCACATGACAAGAAAGCTTACTAACACTCAAAAACATTACTTTCTTAACATACTGGATCAGATCTACTTGGGAGAGTAAGTTGACTATTTGTAGCATTCGTAACAAGGTCCATATCAGTACTTCAGTTACAATTGCATCAAATTCATTGCATCGTAATAATTCAAATATGAACCCAGGAATGTATATAGTTCCTCATCTGTGTTGTGCCCGCTGGGTGTTTTGCTTTCAAAATCTATATATGTATATAAAAAACTTTGTTAAGAGGATAAGAGGACGTTATGGTTAAGTTGCCCTACCAAAAACCTGTGCACTTCACTAAAAAAACTTTTCAAACGTGCCATTATGGTTCAAAGTAAAACCGAAAAACCCCTGAAATTCGCCAGTTAGGGTAGGCTAAGCGACCATAACTGCCTGCACCACTGTCCTCTGCTAACACTAACACCCAGGACATGAAAGATGGCATCACAATTGTCATTAATAACATCACTGATGACATCACATGTTATGGTAAGCTAAGCAACCATAACTTGCGCCACCACCGTGCACTGCTAAGACTAACACCCAGGAAATCAAAGATGACATCACAAATCGTTATCTTGTCCGTGGAGCGAACAGGGAAGTGTGACCGCGGAGTGGACATAGATATCACTAATTTAGACATATTTATTGGGTGTTTTAAAGGAAAATACTGGACGGATTTTCACCAAATTGACAAAAGCATGCTTTCTGGACCAAGCCCCTATACCTGCCGCAAATTTCGTGAATATCCGTCCAGCGGTTTGACCTGTAGCCGTGCGCAAAGTTTTCCCCCCATTCAGTCTATGGGAAAAAAAGACGTTTTTGAACCCCCTTCCCCCCGGACCAAACATCACCATCACCAAACTTTGCAAAATAATTCAGAGTGGGCAATATACTTTTTTTGCAAAGTTTGATGTTGATTCGTCCAGGGGGAGCGGAGTTATAAGCCACCCAAAAAGTGCTCTTCCTATGGAAACAGCAACTTAACCATAACTACACAGCCACTACCGTGGCCGTGTAATATATATTCACTAAAAAAAACTTTGCTATATTTGATATCCTGGGTGTTAGTCTTAGCAATGCACGTAGGTGGCGCGAGTTATGGTTGCTTAGTTTACCATAAGTAGCGAATGCCAAGGGTTTTTCGGTTTTACTTTGAACCATAACGTCCCTTTAACAAAGTTTTTTTACTGAAAATATATATACATATGTATGGCAGTGAACAAAAACAAAGGGGCTACACATGTGATATCATCAGTGATGTCATCAATGACATTTGTGATGCCATCTTTCATGTCCTAGGTGTAAGTGTTTACAGTGCACAGTGGTGCAGGCAGGTATGGTTGCTTAGCCTACCATAACTGGCAAATTTCAGAGGTTTTTTGGTTTTACCTTGAATCATAATGTCACGTTTGTAAAGTTTTTTTAGTGAATTTCACAGGTTTTTAGTAGCGCAACTTAAGCATAACGTTCCCTTAAGAAAGTTTTTTTTAGTACATTTTAGGGGTTTTTAGTAGGGCAACTTAACCATAACGTCCCTTTAACAAAGTTTTTTTTTTACTGAATTTCACAGCTTTTTAAAAGGGGAACTTAATCATAACATTGCGTTAATAAAGATTTTCTACTGAATATACACTTTCATCATGTGATTTTGGGAGTTGTGTACGATAATTTCCTTACTTTATATACATGTAACATAGAACATACTGAACCCCCTCACTAATGATATCTGAAAGACACGGACTGAGCGCCTGTCTGCGGACTGGCGCGGACAAAGTCAACACTACCCAAACAGTCAGGGGGTATCTGAAATTGTATTATTGTGTTACATAAAAAATGCACAACTTTGAAAAAGAACATATAAAGGCATTACAAGTACTAATAAATAAGTAAGTGAACCTAAACGTCTGAAACATTAACCATGCATTTAATGGCCAAGTAGAATGAAATGGATTGTACCATAACCAAAAAAAGGTATGCCTCAAACGTAATTACCTCACAGAAACTGTGCAGCCAGGAGCGGCAGTAGACGCACACAGTACAAGGAAGAAAAATTACAACAAAATAGTAAGTGACCTTCATTTTCTGATATGTGTGTGTACTTTTTTTGTATGAGGGGCAGAAGAAATAATGTATTTCTGTTGTTTTAACACAGAAATGTGCAGTACTTTGGAGTGGCTGGAGGAGAATTTTCCGCATGGGGAAATGTCGGAAGATAGCGATAATAATGGTACACAGTACTCTGCATAAGGAAATTAATGGTCAGTATTTTATGGGCATTTAACATATATGTATTTATTTTTAACAGACCAGGTACAAAAAGAAGAAACGCCAACAAAGTACACAGAGGAAGACAGGCTGAAAAGGATAGAATTGAAAATGTACATACTGAATGACAATTTTTACAGTTTAAGGAAATTTGTGGAGGAATATGTGAGAGGAAAAATATGATATCACTGTCCCACCTGTACCTGCCCCCCTTCTCCATTTCCTAGTGAACCATCCCCAAACCTTCAAGAAGAAAATAAACGTTTTGATGAAACATCCATCCCTTCATCCCCTCACAAATCATCCCCTCACAACCAGCCTGTGTTAAACCCTAATTCCACTATATTTGTTTCAGTATCTGCTTCCCCCTGTATTTCTCTTGATTAATGTGTGTGTGTGTTTTGACAATTTTTTTATGTTAGTTATAGTGAAAGGGTGTGAGGCAAACATTTTAAAAAAAAAAGAATTAAAATGTCCACGGAGATTGTGCCTGTTCGAGCTGGACATAAGCAATACAATATAGATGCTCTAATGGCAATACACCTACCCGTACCAATCGCAACCAAGATGGAAATGATCTTAGAACAGACCAGATGTTCAAGTTGTGCGTAAATGAACACAATGGGGCGTTCTAAGGAGATTATACCTCTCCGTACTGCTCACAAACAAGATAAAACATGTTTGTAGAACACACCAGGTGTCCGGGATGTCTGTAAATTAACAAAGTGGGAGTGTCCTAAGGACACTATACCTGTCCGTAGCGTCCGATGCCAAGATGGAACTGTCTGTAGAGCAGGCACGGTGGCCTGCATGTCCGTAGTCAAACAAAATGGAGGTGTCCTAAGGACACTGTACCTGTCCGTACAGTCAGCAGATCATGTACGCACATGCGCACAACACCCATAAGTACTGCGAACATCGCGCCTGTCCGTAACTGTCTGTGTCACTTGTGTTGCACTTTTAATTCGTTTCAGGAGCCGAACACTGTCCGTAGAAAACCAGCGCGCATGCGCACGTCTGCTACTCTGCATTTGCTGTCCAGCAGGCACCAATTTCCCTCGCTGATGTGTTCACGACGTCATCATGTGACCACAGTGCTGAGCGTGTGGACTAATTTGCGAAGTTTGTCTGCTTCTGCAACATTTCAAAAGAATTTATACAAACATGGGAAATTATTTTACAGTATAAAATCAACATTTCATATGTCCCATACAATTGGCCTACCTTTGAACGTATTGTTTAGAATTTTTGCAATGCTTTTCAGTGATCAACCTGGTCACGAGCCGCACCCCACCACCCCTACAAATGGCCACATCCCCAAGCTCATCTTCATTGTCCTTCTGGCTATAGCAGATTGAGTTGTGCTGCCTTTACTGCTGTAGCGAACATTAGCCGACTACTCCTTATGGCATCCATGGCTACTGTTGCTTCATTAGCCTCAGCACCACCCCCAAACCCTCCATCAGCACCACCTCCCCAAGGGCCTGCAGAGGGAAATACGGGTGAGGATATAGAGATTGAGGAAGAAGAGGAAGAAGAGAATGAGGTGGAGGAACTCTGCACTACAAGCACTCGCCGGGAGTCGTGGGTGTGGCGGTTGTTTACGGTTTTTGGGAACGCACCAAAAGTACATGCAAACCTGGTCAGGTGTAGCCAGTGTCAGTTGCTACTGAGTCACGGGAGACCTGGTGCGTACAGCTTTGGTACGACAATTATGAAACGACACCTAACTTTGTTCCACAGTGCGGCCATTCGGATGGTGGTGCCATGTGAAGAACGTAGTAGATTGAGTTCCTCCACAGCATCCTCCGTGTCCGATCCTCTCACCACAAGAGACACTCCTGTGGGGGAGCGCATCCCTCCAGCTGCCTCACAAGTCATTTGCGATGCTGTTGACCCTTACCTTTTGAGGGTCACAATATTGTGTATGTACTGCGACGCAGTACTCTGCAGGGGGGAGAGGCTTCGAAGTGCTTTTGAAGCTACGGACACGGAGCACCAAGAACTGCCCCCTGCCTAAATAAAGGCCACCCTACATCTTTCTCTCTCCACCTGCCCTTTCGTATCCCCGTGGCTGGTGTCCCTTCCTTACCCTTCTTTGCCCTCCTCTCCTATTGTGTCGTGTGCTGAAAAGCAATAAACTCGAAAACAACAAAAATTACAAAAAAGGCGCTTTTCAGAGCCGCCTTTCTCAGTTTAAGAATAGAATCATCAAGTGACCATTGTAGGCTCCCGCGCATTTTTCAAAAAGTCAGCAGAAATGGAGGGTGCAAGCGGGGCAAAACCAATGCACTTTTCGCTGGGAGTAAGTGGTTGCTCTGAAAAGATCCTTTGGGTGGTGTTGTGCGTGTTTCAAAAAGTGTGGATTCGAAAAAACGGATTGCTAAATAGGTGACTATGAATCCAAAAACGGTTGCAATGCATTTTGTAGATTGCGAAGAAATATCGGATTACCAGCATATGTGAGATGGACTCCATCTCTGCGAAAAATGAAAGTGCTGCGAAACAAAATGTTTTCATTGTGGAATGAGGACATGCCAGCATCTCTTAGAAAGGCAAATGCAGAAGAACGCAGCCTTATTTGTCTTTTCCAATACGGCAAAACACTATTTGGCAATTTGGAAACATGTCCATGACCTTCGCAAGACCTTCTTTCATTGCAAATTGCAAAGAAATTCCAGAGACATGGCCTAAACTGTTTCCTCCACAATGAATGATAAGTATATCAGGATGACGCTCTGTCTGTAAAGTAGCACACAGAGGTACCAAGTCCAGCCACCTCATTCCACGCACGCCATGCCAGTGCACTTCCACATGTGGAAATCCAATATCTGCAGATAGACCACAACTTTCTGCATGCACCTTCAACCAATGTATCCATGAGTCTCCCAAAATCCAGATAATCTGTTTTCGAGCACACAGAGCCATGGCTGCCTGGTCTCCTGTCAGGGAAAAGACCTTCTCACTATATTTCTCCATTCAGAACCAACCCACTGAACTTTACTGACCAATCCCCACCTTCGCACATTCTCATTTGCATGCGTCTCCACCCCAGAATCCCCGTTGGTAATACGCACTGCCTGCAAACTACCGCCATGTCCATGGACACGTAGAGGATGAGAGCGTGACGACTGTACATTTAAATATTATTCCCCTTTTCCCCTTTAAGGTGGGCTCTGAAAAGATCTGTTTATTTTAGTTTTTTGGGCAGATGCCTTACAGACACCTGTTATTTTGTTTTTTTTTAAATATTTTTTCTTCTTACTTTACTCCTACAACCATTACAGAACCTTCTCCAAAGCAAGCCTTACATTCCAAAAGAACATGGCATTTCCCAAAGAAGATAACGCAACGCCATCTGCTGCAAAATAAGCCGCATTACTGGAACAATGTTCTCGTGGCTGCAGAAAAACATACCAGCTCGTAACATGAAAGCACGCATGCCACGATTGATATTACACCTCCCAATACTTTGATCAGGACAGAAAACAGAACTGGTGTCCCATTTTCCTCTACGGAGTAACACACACAAAATTACTTTTGCAGTTGGAAAGTTGTTAATGACTGCTTGCACCAACTGTTCTAAATCTTCCAGCAAAGTACGTGAACTCACGTAGCCCAAATGGCAAGCACCGTAGTTCAAAAGTACCACATGGGGACTCGTCATCCTACGCTTGTCTGTGCAAACTTGGAGAATTGCTGCAACATTGCGCTCAGTCTCAGTGCTCCACACCACTTCCACTCCTCTCATATCGAAATTGTGTGCCACATGCCTACTTTCGGAATAGTGCTGTAAACCATGGACAAAAATATCTCCAAGCACCAAAACCCTGACTCTCTCCTCCTCTGCCATCTTCAGTATATGCACCGTCTTTCGACACAAAAGAGCAATGTGAACATCTAATTGGCTGATGCCTACAGTCCCCTTTCCATGCTGGATTTGTATTAGAACCCCGTATGTGACATGCCCTACCCCCGGACAAGCGCTGTCTACGTGCGGCACATAACTCATAGCCAGTCCTTCTATCCTTTCCACATCACTCGCGAATCCATTCCCTCTTTGGACACAGCTAAGCAGTCACACAACCATCCACCAATCACATTCAACATCTCTACATCTACCTCCATCATCAAAATTTCGCACGTCAAATGTACTATTGATCACTCTGAATGCAAGTCGCATAGCATTGCAAAGCACCTACTTCAAAAACTACTGTGCAAATGTCGCGGATTTCTACGTACAGCTCCATGCATGCGCACATGCATGAGTATAAAGTACAGGTATGCATATTTTATTCAGAATACATGTGCAACTTTTATGATTTCATTTAAACAAATTAATGCCACTAAATCTGCATAGCCAATACATACCAACGCTCCCCCTTTAAGTGCAAGACGTCCGATTTTTCATTGATAAACCGCACTGCTTCTTACTGTCTGCCGCATAACCTATACATATGTAACAACCCTCCGTATTTAGCGCAAAACCCGATTTTCCCTTTGAAAATGTCACCATTTTTAACTGTTTACTGCCTACATTAACCCTTTAAGTGCCATGGGTATTTCTCCCCAGTGCCAGAGCCTTTTTTGGTGATTTTGGTATGTGGCCATTCAATGGCTTGTAACTTTTTTGTTACATGAGATATCTCGGCCAAATTTGGCTCCTTTTTTTCCCACATGTAGGCGGTCGTAACGCCACCCAGGAATCCCAGGTTGCTGTAGGGGGGGGAGAGAAAATAAGGAAAAAGTGCGAAAGTTTTGGGTTTTTTCAAAAAATGCCAATAAAATGATGTACAAAGAAGCCTGTGGTTTTTTCCTTGTAAGAGCTAGAAACAAATGGTTTGCTGTGCTGAGTTCCCCAATGTGTTGGCTTTCAGGAACAGGTTGAGTGGAAATGGAAAAAAATTATTTTGATGGGGTTATCAACCGTTTTGTGAGAGGTAGGCGATTTTTGCCATTTTTGCCAATTGGACATGCATGGACGGAATGGAAGAAAAGGGCAGGAAAGCCAAATTGGAGGACAGAAAGGCATATATTTCTGAAAAGTAGACAAAATTCCAAGTTTAGGAAGGGGTGATTTGTATAGGTCAGGCAACAACTAGGTAGGGGAAACTGCCATCGAATGGGGGAAAAGCGGGAAAATGACTGAAAAAAAAGGTATGTGTTGGACATGGTTGGCTTGGTACGGCAATGGCTTCTATGAATTCTGAGAAAAGCAATGCTCCGCTACATTCCCCCGACTCTTGCAGTTAGGAGAGCATACCATTTTTGTAGTGTTTGTACAAAACAAGCAATACCACAAGCCAAACACTGAGCCATGGTACACAGGAGTTTTACGCTCACGGCCTGACCAGACGCACTTAGCATGTGTAAATTGGGAAAACCAATGTGGTGAGGAACGGCAGCCATACATTTTTTGAAAGAGCACAGGCAGACCTTTTCAAGGGTAGGTGACTTGTGCAGGTTACAAAAGTGTATGGTGGCTAAAGCAGCGACTAAATGTAGGTCACATTTGGGAAAAGAAAGGGTTGTGAGACAAAGGGCTCCAGCAAATGGGTCAAAACGTTATGAAAACCACACAAACACAACACATGGCCTACCGTCCCGCGTTCCCACAGGTGTCCCGATGAAAACGGTACCTCACATGTGTGGGTGCACCTACCTGGCCGCCAAGGGGAAAGCCTAAAACACAAGTAACCCCAAGTCTGTTTTCACACCGGAAATGTCACTCAATCACATCATACAGATATGGGCCTCGGGTGTCCAAGCCACCGAGGAAAACAGGGAACCCCAGGCATTTTCGAAAAGAGGACACCCGTGGGAATCCGCAGAGGTGTGATTTGCGCCCATCGCCCCAGATTTTTTTACCCAGACAGCCCTGCAAAGTCGGAAATGTGGGGAAAAAAACGCTTTTTCCGCACATTTCGCTCGCCGCACCCATCGAAACACGCCCCCCACAACACATGGCCTACCGTCCCGCGTTCCCACAGGTGTCCCGATGAAAACGGTACCTCACATGTGTGGGTGCACCTACCTGGCCGCCAAGGGGAAAGCCTAAAACACAAGTAACCCCAAGTCTGTTTTCACACCGGAAATGTCACTCAATCACATCATACAGATATGGGCCTCGGGTGTCCAAGCCACCGAGGAAAACAGGGAACCCCAGGCATTTTCGAAAAGAGGACACCCGTGGGAATCCGCAGAGGTGTGATTTGCGCCCATCGCCCCAGATTTTTTTACCCAGACAGCCCTGCAAAGTCGGAAATGTGGCGAAAAAAACGCTTTTTCCGCACATTTCGCTCGCCGCACCCATCGAAACACGCCCCCCACAACACATGGCCTACCGTCCCGCGTTCCCACAGGTGTCCCGATGAAAACGGTACCCCACATGTGTGGGTGCACCTACCTGGCCGCCAAGGGGAAAGCCTAAAACACAAGTAACCCCAAGTCTGTTTTCACACCGGAAATGTCACACAATCACATCATACAGATATGGGCCTCGGGTGTCCAAGCCACCGAGGAAAACAGGGAACCCCAGGCATTTTCGAAAAGAGGACACCCGTGGGAATCCGCAGAGGTGTGATTTGCGCCCATCGCCCCAGATTTTTTTACCCAGACAGCCCTGCAAAGTCGGAAATGTGGCGAAAAAAACTCTTTTTCCGCACATTTCGCTCGCCGCACCCATGGAAACACGCCCCCCACAACACATGGCCTACCGTCCCGCGTTCCCACAGGTGTCCCGATGAAAACGGTACCTCACATGTGTGGGTGCACCTACCTGGCCGCCAAGGGGAAAGCCTAAAACACAAGTAACCCCAAGTCTGTTGGCAGAGGGAAATCTCAGACATTCTGCCGAGCGGCGCAACTTACAGATATGGGCCTCGGGTGTCCAAGCCACCGAGGAAAACAGGGAACCCCATGCATTTTCGAAAAGAGGACACCCGTGGGAATCCGCAGAGGTGTGATTTGCGCCCATCGCCCCAGATTTTTTTACCCAGACAGCCCTGCAAAGTCGGAAATGTGGCGAAAAAAACGTTTTTTCCGCACATTTCGCTCGCTGCACCCATCGAAACACGCCCCCCACAACACATGGCCTACCGTCCCGCATTCCCACAGGTGTCCCGATGAAAACGGTACCTCAAATGTGTGGGTGCACCTACCTGGCCTCCAAGGGGAAAGCCTAAAACACAAGTAACCCCAAGTCTGTTTTCACACCGGAAATGTCACTCAATCACATCATACAGATATGGGCCTCGGGTGTCCAAGCCACCGAGGAAAACAGGGAACCCCAGGCATTTTCGAAAAGAGGACACCCGTGGGAATCCGCAGAGGTGTGATTTGCGCCCATCGCCCCAGATTTTTTTACCCAGACAGCCCTGCAAAGTTGGAAATGTGGCGAAAAAAATGCTTTTTCCGCACATTTCGCTCGCCGCACCCATCGAAACACGCCCCCCACAACACATGGCCTACCGTCCCGCGTTCCCACAGGTGTCCCGATGAAAACGGTACCCCACATGTGTGGGTGCACCTACCTGGCCGCCAAGGGGAAAGCCTAAAACACAAGTAACCCCAAGTCTGTTTTCACACCGGAAATGTCACACAATCACATCATACAGATATGGGCCTCGGGTGTCCAAGCCACCGAGGAAAACAGGGAACCCCAGGCATTTTCGAAAAGAGGACACCCGTGGGAATCCGCAGAGGTGTGATTTGCGCCCATCGCCCCAGATTTTTTTACCCAGACAGCCCTGCAAAGTCGGAAATGTGGGGAAAAAAACGCTTTTTCCGCACATTTCGCTTGCCGCACCCATCGAAACACGCCCCCCACAACACATGGCCTACCGTCCCGCGTTCCCACAGGTGTCCCGATGAAAACGGTACCTCACATGTGTGGGTGCACCTACCTGGCCGCCAAGGGGAAAGCCTAAAACACAAGTAACCCCAAGTCTGTTGGCAGAGGGAAATCTCAGACATTCTGCCGAGCGGCGCAACTTACAGATATGGGCCTCGGGTGTCCAAGCCACCGAGGAAAACAGGGAACCCCATGCATTTTCGAAAAGAGGACACCCGTGGGAATCCGCAGAGGTGTGATTTGCGCCCATCGCCCCAGATTTTTTTACCCAGACAGCCCTGCAAAGTCGGAAATGTGGCGAAAAAAACGTTTTTTCCGCACATTTCGCTCGCCGCACCCATCGAAACACGCCCCCCACAACACATGGCCTACCGTCCCGTGTTCCCACAGGTGTCCCGATGAAAACGGTACCTCACATGTGTGGGTGCACCTACCTGGCCGCCAAGGGGAAAGCCTAAAACACAAGTAACCCCAAGTCTGTTTTCACACCGGAAATGTCACTCAATCACATCATACAGATATGGGCCTCGGGTGTCCAAGCCACCGAGGAAAACAGGGAACCCCAGGCATTTTCGAAAAGAGGACACCCGTGGGAATCCGCAGAGGTGTGATTTGCGCCCATCGCCCCAGATTTTTTTACCCAGACAGCCCTGCAAAGTCGGAAATGTGGCGAAAAAAACGCTTTTTCCGCACATTTCGCTCGCCGCACCCATCGAAACACGCCCCCCACAACACATGGCCTACCGTCCCGCGTTCCCACAGGTGTCCCGATGAAAACGGTACCCCACATGTGTGGGTGCACCTACCTGGCCGCCAAGGGGAAAGCCTAAAACACAAGTAACCCCAAGTCTGTTTTCACACCGGAAATGTCACACAATCACATCATACAGATATGGGCCTCGGGTGTCCAAGCCACCGAGGAAAACAGGGAACCCCAGGCATTTTCGAAAAGAGGACACCCGTGGGAATCCGCAGAGGTGTGATTTGCGCCCATCGCCCCAGATTTTTTTACCCAGACAGCCCTGCAAAGTCGGAAATGTGGCGAAAAAAACGCTTTTTCCGCACATTTCGCTCGCCGCACCCATCGAAACACGCCCCCCACAACACATGGCCTACCGTCCCGCGTTCCCACAGGTGTCCCGATGAAAACGGTACCTCACATGTGTGGGTGCACCTACCTGGCCGCCAAGGGGAAAGCCTAAAACACAAGTAACCCCAAGTCTGTTGGCAGAGGGAAATCTCAGACATTCTGCCGAGCGGCGCAACTTACAGATATGGGCCTCGGGTGTCCAAGCCACCGAGGAAAACAGGGAACCCCATGCATTTTCGAAAAGAGGACACCCGTGGGAATCCGCAGAGGTGTGATTTGCGCCCATCGCCCCAGATTTTTTTACCCAGACAGCCCTGCAAAGTCGGAAATGTGGGGAAAAAAACGCTTTTTCCGCACATTTCGCTCGCCGCACCCATCGAAACACGCCCCCCACAACACATGGCCTACCGTCCCGCGTTCCCACAGGTGTCCCGATGAAAACAGTACCTCACATGTGTGGGTGCACCTACCTGGCCGCCAAGGGGAAAGCCTAAAACACAAGTAACCCCAAGTCTGTTTTCACACCGGAAATGTCACTCAATCACATCATACAGATATGGGCCTCGGGTGTCCAAGCCACCGAGGAAAACAGGGAACCCCAGGCATTTTCGAAAAGAGGACACCCGTGGGAATCCGCAGAGGTGTGATTTGCGCCCATCGCCCCAGATTTTTTTACCCAGACAGCCCTGCAAAGTCGGAAAAGTGGCGAAAAAAACGCTTTTTCCGCACATTTCGCTCGCCGCACCCATCGAAACACGCCCCCCACAACACATGGCCTACCGTCCCGCGTTCCCACAGGTGTCCCGATGAAAACGGTACCCCACATGTGTGGGTGCACCTACCTGGCCGCCAAGGGGAAAGCCTAAATCACAAGTAACCCCAAGTCTGTTTTCACACCGGAAATGTCACACAATCACATCATACAGATATGGGCCTCGGGTGTCCAAGCCACCGAGGAAAACAGGGAACCCCAGGCATTTTCGAAAAGAGGACACCCGTGGGAATCCGCAGAGGTGTGATTTGCGCCCATCGCCCCAGATTTTTTTACCCAGACAGCCCTGCAAAGTCGGAAATGTGGCGAAAAAAACGCTTTTTCCGCACATTTCGCTCGCCGCACCCATCGAAACACGCCCCCCACAACACATGGCCTACCGTCCCGCGTTCCCACAGGTGTCCCGATGAAAACGGTACCTCACATGTGTGGGTGCACCTACCTGGCCGCCAAGGGGAAAGCCTAAAACACAAGTAACCCCAAGTCTGTTGGCAGAGGGAAATCTCAGACATTCTGCCGAGCGGCGCAACTTACAGATATGGGCCTCGGGTGTCCAAGCCACCAAGGAAAACAGGGAACCCCATGCATTTTCGAAAAGAGGACACCCGTGGGAATCCGCAGAGGTGTGATTTGCGCCCATCGCCCCAGATTTTTTTACCCAGACAGCCCTGCAAAGTCGGAAATGTGGCGAAAAAAACGTTTTTTCCGCACATTTCGCTCGCCGCACCCATCGAAACACGCCCCCCACAACACATGGCCTACCGTCCCGCGTTCCCACAGGTGTCCCGATGAAAACGGTACCTCACATGTGTGGGTGCACCTACCTGGCCGCCAAGGGGAAAGCCTAAAACACAAGTAACCCCAAGTCTGTTTTCACACCGGAAATGTCACTCAATCACATCATACAGATATGGGCCTCGGGTGTCCAAGCCACCGAGGAAAACAGGGAACCCCAGGCATTTTCGAAAAGAGGACACCCGTGGGAATCCGCAGAGGTGTGATTTGCGCCCATCGCCCCAGATTTTTTTACCCAGACAGCCCTGCAAAGTCGGAAATGTGGGGAAAAAAACGCTTTTTCCGCACATTTCGCTCGCCGCACCCATCGAAACACGCCCCCCACAACACATGACCTACCGTCCCGCGTTCCCACAGGTGTCCCGATGAAAACGGTACCTCACATGTGTGGGTGCACCTACCTGGCCGCCAAGGGGAAAGCCTAAAACACAAGTAACCCCAAGTCTGTTGGCAGAGGGAAATCTCAGACATTCTGCCGAGCGGCGCAACTTACAGATATGGGCCTCGGGTGTCCAAGCCACCGAGGAAAACAGGGAACCCCAGGCATTTTCGAAAAGAGGACAGCCGTGGGAATCCGCAGAGGTGTGATTTGCGCCCATCGCCCCAGATTTTTTTACCCAGACAGCCCTGCAAAGTCGGAAATGTGGGGAAAAAAATGCTTTTTCCGCACATTTCGCTCGCCGCACCCATCGAAACACGCCCCCCACAACACATGGCCTACCGTCCCGCGTTCCCACAGGTGTCCCGATGAAAACGGTACCTCACATGTGTGGGTGCACCTACCTGGCCGCCAAGGGGAAAGCCTAAAACACAAGTAACCCCAAGTCTGTTGTCAGAGGGAAATCTCAGACATTCTGCCGACCGGCGCAACTTACAGATATGGGCCTCGGGTGTCCAAGCCACCGAGGAAAACAGGGAACCCCATGCATTTTCGAAAAGAGGACACCTGTGGGAATCTGCAGAGGTGTGATTTGCGCACATCGCCCCAGATTTTTTTACCCAGACAGCCCTGCAAAGTCCGAAATGTGGGGAAAAACGCTTTTTCCGCACATTTCGCTCGCCGCACCCATCGAAACACGCCTCCCACAACACATGGCCTACCGTCCCGCGTTCCCACAGGTGTCCCGATGAAAACGGTACCTCACATGTATGGGTGCACCTACCTGGCCGCCAAGGGGAAAGCCTAAAACACAAGTAACCCCAAGTCTGTTGTCAGAGGGAAATCTCAGACATTCTGCCGACCGGCGCAACTTACAGATATGGGCCTCGGGTGTCCAAGCCACCGAGGAAAACAGGGAACCCCATGGATTTTCGAAAAGAGGACACCCGTGGGAATCCGCAGAGGTGTGATTTGCGCACATCGCCCCAGATTTTTTTACCCAGACAACCCTGCAAAGTCCGAAATGTGGGGAAAAAAACGCTTTTTCCGCACATTTCGCTCGCCGCACCCATCGAAACACACCCCCCACAACACATGGCCTACCGCCCCGTGTTCCCACAGGTGTCCCGATGAAAACGCTACCTCACATGTGTGGGTGCACCTACCTGGCCGCCAAGGGGAAAGCCTAAAACACAAGTAACCCCAAGTCTGTTGTCAGAGGGAAATCTCAGACATTCTGCCGACCGGCGCAACTTACAGATATGGGCCTCGGGTGTCCAAGCCACCGAGGAAAACAGGGAACCCCATGCATTTTCGAAAAGAGGACACCCGTGGGAATCCGCAGAGGTGTGATTTGTGCACATCGCCCCAGATTTTTTTACCCAGACAGCCCTGCAAAGTCCGAAATGTGGGGAAAAAAACGCTTTTTCCGCACATTTCGCTCGCCGCACCCATCGAAACACGCCCCCCACAACACATGGCCTACCGTCCCGCGTTCCCACAGGTGTCCCGATGAAAACGGTACCTCACATGTGTGGGTGCACCTACCTGGCCGCCAAGGGGAAAGCCTAAAACACAAGTAACCCCAAGTCTGTTGTCAGAGGGAAATCTCAGACATTCTGCCGACCGGCGCAACTTACAGATATGGGCCTCGGGTGTCCAAGCCACCGAGGAAAACAGGGAACCCCATGCATTTTCGAAAAGAGGACACCCGTGGGAATCCGCAGAGGTGTGATTTGCGCACATCGCCCCAGATTTTTTTACCCAGACAGCCCTGCAAAGTCCGAAATGTGGGGAAAAAAACGCTTTTTCCGCACATTTCGCTCGCCGCACCCATCGAAACACGCCCCCCACAACACATGGCCTACCGTCCCGCGTTCCCACAGGTGTCCCGATGAAAACGGTACCTCACATGTGTGGGTGGACCTACCTGGCCGCCAAGGGGAAAGCCTAAAACACAAGGAACCCCAAGTCTGTTGTCAGAGGGAAATCTCAGACATTCTGCCGACCGGCGCAACTTACAGATATGGGCCTCGGGTGTCCAAGCCACCAAGGAAAACAGGGAACCCCATGCATTTTCGAAAAGAGGACACCCGTGGGAATCCGCAGAGGTGTGATTTGCGCACATCGCCCCAGATTTTTTTACCCAGACAGCCCTGCAAAGTCCGAAATGTGGGGAAAAAAACGCTTTTTCCGCACATTTCGCTCGCCGCACCCATCGAAACACGCCCCCCACAACACATGGCCTACCGTCCCGCGTTCCCACAGGTGTCCTGATGAAAACGGTACCTCACATGTGTGGGTGCACCTACCTGGCCGCCAAGGGGAAAGCCTAAAACACAAGTAACCCCAAGTCTGTTGTCAGAGGGAAATCTCAGACATTCTGCCGACCGGCGCAACTTACAGATATGGGCCTCGGGTGTCCAAGCCACCGAGGAAAACAGGGAACCCCAGGCATTTTCGAAAAGAGGACAGCCGTGGGAATCCGCAGAGGTGTGATTTGCGCCCATCGCCCCAGATTTTTTTACCCAGACAGCCCTGCAAAGTCGGAAATGTGGGGAAAAAAACGCTTTTTCCGCACATTTCGCTCGCCGCACCCATCGAAACACGCCCCCCACAACACATGGCCTACCGTCCCGCGTTCCCACAGGTGTCCCGATGAAAACGGTACCTCACATGTGTGGGTGCACCTACCTGGCCGCCAAGGGGAAAGCCTAAAACACAAGTAACCCCAAGTCTGTTGGCAGAGGGAAATCTCAGACATTCTGCCGAGCGGCGCAACTTACAGATATGGGCCTCGGGTGTCCAAGCCACCGAGGAAAACAGGGAACCCCAGGCATTTTCGAAAAGAGGACAGCCGTGGGAATCCGCAGAGGTGTGATTTGCGCCCATCGCCCCAGATTTTTTTACCCAGACAGCCCTGCAAAGTCGGAAATGTGGGGAAAAAAACGCTTTTTCCGCACATTTCGCTCGCCGCACCCATCGAAACACGCCCCCCACAACACATGGCCTACCGTCCCGCGTTCCCACAGGTGTCCCGATGAAAACGGTACCTCACATGTGTGGGTGCACCTACCTGGCCGCCAAGGGGAAAGCCTAAAACACAAGTAACCCCAAGTCTGTTGTCAGAGGGAAATCTCAGACATTCTGCCGACCGGCGCAACTTACAGATATGGGCCTCGGGTGTCCAAGCCACCGAGGAAAACAGGGAACCCCATGCATTTTCGAAAAGAGGACACCTGTGGGAATCCGCAGAGGTGTGATTTGCGCACATCGCCCCAGATTTTTTTACCCAGACAGCCCTGCAAAGTCCGAAATGTGGGGAAAAACGCTTTTTCCGCACATTTCGCTCGCCGCACCCATCGAAACACGCCTCCCACAACACATGGCCTACCGTCCCGCGTTCCCACAGGTGTCCCGATGAAAACGGTACCTCACATGTGTGGGTGGACCTACCTGGCCGCCAAGGGGAAAGCCTAAAACACAAGGAACCCCAAGTCTGTTGTCAGAGGGAAATCTCAGACATTCTGCCGACCGGCGCAACTTACAGATATGGGCCTCGGGTGTCCAAGCCACCAAGGAAAACAGGGAACCCCATGCATTTTCGAAAAGAGGACACCCGTGGGAATCCGCAGAGGTGTGATTTGCGCACATCGCCCCAGATTTTTTTACCCAGACAGCCCTGCAAAGTCCGAAATGTGGGGAAAAAAACGCTTTTTCCGCACATTTCACTCGCCGCACCCATCGAAACACGCCCCCCACAACACATGGCCTACCGTCCCGCGTTCCCACAGGTGTCCTGATGAAAACGGTACCTCACATGTGTGGGTGCACCTACCTGGCCGCCAAGGGGAAAGCCTAAAACACAAGTAACCCCAAGTCTGTTGTCAGAGGGAAATCTCAGACATTCTGCCGACCGGCGCAACTTACAGATATGGGCCTCGGGTGTCCAAGCCACCGAGGAAAACAGGGAACCCCATGCATTTTCGAAAAGAGGACACCCGTGGGAATCCGCAGAGGTGTGATTTGCGCACATCGCCCCAGATTTTTTTACCCAGACAGCCCTGCAAAGTCCGAAATGTGGGGGTGTCTGGGTAATGAATTCTGGGTCGATGTGCGCAAATCATACCTCTGCGGATTCCCACGGGTGTCCTCTTTTCGAAAATGCCTGGGGTTCCCTGTTTTCCTCGGTGGCTTGGACACCCGAGGCCCATATCTGTATGATGTGATTGAGTGACATTTCCGGTGTGAAAACAGACTTGGGGTTACTTGTGTTTTAGGCTTTCCCCTTGGCGGCCAGGTAGGTGCACCCACACATGTGAGGTACCGTTTTCATCGGGACACCTGTGGGAACACGGGACGGTAGGCCATGTGTTGTGGGGGGCGTGTTTCGATGGGTGCGGCGAGCGAAATGTGCGGAAAAAGCGTTTTTTTCGCCACATTTCCGACTTTGCAGGGCTGTCTGGGTAAAAAAATCTGGGGCGATGGGCGCAAATCACACCTCTGCGGATTCCCACGGGTGTCCTCTTTTCGAAAATGCCTGGGGTTCCCTGTTTTCCTCGGTGGCTTGGACACCCGAGGCCCATGGGGGGCGTGTTTCGATGGGGGCGGCGAGCGAAATGTGCGGAAAAAGCGTTTTTTTCCCCACATTTCCGACTTTGCAGGGCTGTCTGGGTAAAAAAATCTGGGGCGATGGGCGCAAATCACACCTCTGCGGATTCCCACGGGTGTCCTCTTTTCGAAAATGCCTGGGGTTCCCTGTTTTCCTCGGTGGCTTGGACACCCGAGGCCCATATCTGTAAGTTGCTCCGCTCGGCAGAATGTCTGAGATTTCCCTCTGCCAACAGACTTGGGGTTACTTGTGTTTTAGGCTTTCCCCTTGGCGGCCAGGTAGGTGCACCCACACATGTGAGGTACCGTTTTCATCGGGACACCTGTGGGAACGCGGGACGGTAGGCCATGTGTTGTGGGGGGCGTGTTTCGATGGGTGCGGCGAGCGAAATGTGCGGAAAAAGTGTTTTTTTCCCCACATTTCCGACTTTGCAGGGCTGTCTGGGTAAAAAAATCTGGGGCGATGGGTGCAAATCACACCTCTGCGGATTCCCACGGCTGTCCTCTTTTCGAAAATGCCTGGGGTTCCCTGTTTTCCTCGGTGGCTTGGACACCCGAGGCCCATATCTGTATGATGTGATTGAGTGACATTTCCGGTGTGAAAACAGACTTGGGGTTACTTGTGTTTTAGGCTTTCCCCTTGGCGGCCAGGTAGGTGCACCCACACATGTGAGGTACCATTTTCATCGGGACACCTGTGGGAACGCGGGACGGTAGGCCATGTGTTGTGGGGGGCGTGTTTCGATGGGTGCGGCGAGCGAAATGTGCGGAAAAAGCGTTTTTTTCCCCACATTTCCGACTTTGCAGGGCTGTCTGGGTAAAAAAATCTGGGGCGATGGGCGCAAATCACACCTCTGCGGATTCCCACGGGTGTCCTCTTTTCGAAAATGCCTGGGGTTCCCTGTTTTCCTCGGTGGCTTGGACACCCGAGGCCCATATCTGTAAGTTGCGCCTCTCGGCAGAATGTCTGAGATTTCCCTCTGCCAACAGACTTGGGGTTACTTGTGTTTTAGGCTTTCCCCTTGGCGGCCAGGTAGGTGCACCCACACATGTGAGGTACCGTTTTCATCGGGACACCTGTGGGAACGCGGGACGGTAGGCCATGTGTTGTGGGGGGCATGTTTCGATGGGTGCGGCGAGCGAAATGTGCGGAAAAAGCGTTTTTTTCCCCACATTTCCGACTTTGCAGGGCTGTCTGGGTAAAAAAATCTGGGGCGATGGGCGCAAATCACACCTCTGCGGATTCCCACGGCTGTCCTCTTTTCGAAAATGCCTGGGGTTCCCTGTTTTCCTCGGTGGCTTGGACACCCGAGGCCCATATCTGTATGATGTGATTGAGTGACATTTCCGGTGTGAAAACAGACTTGGGGTTACTTGTGTTTTAGGCTTTCCCCTTGGCGGCCAGGTAGGTGCACCCACACATGTGAGGTACCGTTTTCATCGGGACACCTGTGGGAACGCGGGACGGTAGGCCATGTGTTGTGGGGGGCGTGTTTCGATGGGTGCGGCGAGCGAAATGTGCGGAAAAAGCGTTTTTTTCCCCACATTTCCGACTTTGCAGGGCTGTCTGGGTAAAAAAATCTGGGGCGATGGGCGCAAATCACACCTCTGCGGATTCCCACTGGTGTCCTCTTTTCGAAAATGCCTGGGGTTCCCTGTTTTCCTCGGTGGCTTGGACACCCGAGGCCCATATCTGTAAGTTGCGCCGCTCGGCAGAATGTCTGAGATTTCCCTCTGCCAACAGACTTGGGGTTACTTGTGTTTTAGGCTTTCCCCTTGGCGGCCAGGTAGGTGCACCCACACATGTGAGGTACCGTTTTCATCGGGACACCTGTGGGAACGCGGGCCGGTAGGCCATGTGTTGTGGGGGGCGTGTTTCGATGGGTGCGGCGAGCGAAATGTGCGGAAAAAGCGTTTTTTTCCCCACATTTCCGACTTTGCAGGGCTGTCTGGGTACAAAAATCTGGGGCGATGGGCGCAAATCACACCTCTGCGGATTCCCACGGGTGTCCTCTTTTCGAAAATGCATGGGGTTCCCCGTTTTCCTCGGTGGCTTGGACACCCGAGGCCCATATCTGTATGATGTGATTGTGTGACATTTCCGGTGTGAAAACAGACTTGGGGTTACTTGTGTTTTAGGCTTTCCCCTTGGCGGCCAGGTAGGTGCACCCACACATGTGAGGTACCGTTTTCATCGGGACACCTGTGGGAACGCGGGACGGTAGGCCATGTGTTGTGGGGGGCGTGTTTCGATGGGTGCGGCGAGCGAAATGTGCAGAAAAAGCGTTTTTTTCCCCACATTTCCGAATTTGCAGGGCTGTCTGGGTAAAAAAATCTGGGGCGATGTGCGCAAATCAGACCTCTGTGCTTTCCCACGGGTGTCCTCTTTTGGGAAATGCATGGGGTTCCCTGTTTTCCTTGCTGGCTTCGACACCCTAGGCCCAAATCTGTAGGTTGCCCACATGAACAAATTGTGCTGTGGCGAAAGGCTTGGGGTTACCAGCGGGTTAACCTTTTCCTTTTGCGACCCCGGTAGGTGCACCCACACATGCGAGGTACCTTTTTCGTCGGAACACCTGTGGGAACACGAGAAGGTATGACATCTGCTGTTGGCGACGTGTTTCGGTGAGTGGACACAGGGAAATGTCTCTGAAATTGGCCGGAAATGAAGACAAATCTCAGACATTTCCCTCTGGCCACTCACCGAAACACACCGCCAACAACACGTGGCCTACCTTCCCGCATCGCCACACGTGTCCCAATGAGAGGCTGACCTCTTTGTGTGCAGGTGTGGTACCTGAGTGACAATGGGCACATCTTTAGTATAGTAACTTCGCTGTAGTGCGCTTAGGAAACAGTAAAGTACTGCCAGTAAGCCATTTCACATGCACCTTTCCTCACACTTCCCATACATAGCAGACGCAATGCAGTTAGACACGCAAGGTGGGATTTAGCACAAGGACAAACCTCCTTGTATTGCACAAGAAGGTTTGTCCTTGTGAGCAGTGATGCCACGTCAAGGCACCCACCGGATCACTGGCCATTCGTATCCCTTTCGTGTCTGCAGTCAGTTGGCATCCATTTCAGCAGTTGCACTTCTACGAAATCACTAGCACCAGAGCAAGTGTATCTACACATGAGCATATCTACACACTTATACCACATGGACATCTGTGTACAATGCAACTGTGTCTCTAGCAATATCTTAACTATCATTTGGCATCAATTTCATAGCAACTGTGTCTGCATGCAAACTTTATGTGCTTGCAATCACATGTGGACAGTGATAGCAAGTGGATACTGCCTGACTTCACTACCCTGCCCTACAGGCGCTATCTTCCACACCAGCTTTCAGTATGCCCATAGCAACTATGGCCAAACATTCTTATGTCCCACCGTACCCACACAAAACAGCCATCCTGCAAAATGACAATCATTTCGTCACTGCTGGAAAAGTCCATTCAGAGAAATTGCATCTGCATGCTTTGTATCTTTACCTAATTCACACACCAATCATATCCAATTCATTCCTACAGATGACGTGTCACTTACACCACACATAACATTACTCGAGGTAAAACAATAAACAAGGCAGGATCTTACGAGGTACGCAAGACACCGCTGCCATATAGTTGGTGTCCAAGTACCACTTTCATGACACTTAGACCTCAAGGGAAGGAGCCAAAGTGGCGTGTATTATTTTGAAAAAACACCCCTTGAGTGGAGGGAACCTGAATGGTGTTCTGGTCTTCCACAACGCACGGCTTGAGTAGAGGGAGCGGGACTGGCCTTTCTTTGCTTGCCAAACCTTAAGTGGAAGGAGCCAGATTTGGGTTCCTGTCCAAAGTACGCCAGAAGCGGATGGGGTTTTCCAGACGTTTTTTTTTTGTAAGGCAATCCCGAACAGGAGCAAGCTGCACTCCCATAGGGGAGTGACCCACAGTGCTCCACCCTTCTTCTCCATGGCCCGCCTCAACTAGAGGCAGTGGAGTGGCATTCCTTTCCAAGATGCGCCTTCTTTGGAAGAAACAAGCATTGCGTTACTTTGCAAGGCACACCACGCGCAGAGGGAGCTAGACTGCCTTTTCCTTAGGAGGCAGACCTGAAGGGAAAGGTACCGGGGATGATGTCTCTTTCCCAGGCAGGCCTCAAGTGGAGGGGGCAGGACTAGCATTGCTTGCCAAAGCACGCCAAAGGGGAGTAAAGCAGAGTGCTGTCCCCTCCTACTCCAAGGCACACCTCAAGTGGAGGGAGCTAGAGTGGCATTTCTTTCAAAGATGCGCCTGCTTTGGACGTAACAAGCATTGCGTTACTTTGCAAGGCACACCACGCGCAGAGGGAGCTAGACTGCCTTTTCCTTAGGAGGCAGACCTGAAGGGAAAGGTACCGGGGGTGATGTCTCTTTCCCAGGCAGGCCTCAAGTGGAGGGGGCAGGACTAGCATTGCTTGCCAAAGCACGCCAAAGGGGAGTAAAGCAGAGTGCTGTCCCCACCTACTCCAAGGCACACCTCAAGTGGAGGGAGCTAGAGTGGCATTTCTTTCAAAGATGCGCCTGCTTTGGACGTAACAAGCATTGCGTTACTTTGCAAGGCACACCACGCGCAGAGGGAGCTAGACTGCCTTTTCCTTAGGAGGCAGACCTGAAGGGAAAGGTACCGGGGGTGATGTCTCTTTCCCAGGCAGGCCTCAAGTGGAGGGGGCAGGACTAGCATTGCTTGCCAAACCACGCCAAAGAGGAGTAAAGCAGAGTGCTGTCCCCACCTACTCCAAGGCACACCTCAAGTGGAGGGAGCTAGAGTGGCATTTCTTTCAAAGATGTGCCTGCTTTGGACGTAACAAGCATTGCATTACTTTGCAAGGCACACCACGCGCAGAGGGAGCTAGACTGCCTTTTCCTTAGGAGGCAGACCTGAAGGGAAAGGTACCGGGGGTGATGTCTCTTTCCCAGGCAGGCCTCAAGTGGAGGGGGCAGGACTAGCATTGCTTGCCAAACCACGCCAAAGGGGAGTAAAGCAGAGTGCTGTCCCCACCTACTCCAAGGCACACCTCAAGTGGAGGGAGCTAGAGTGGCATTTCTTTCAAAGATGTGCCTGCTTTGGACGTAACAAGCATTGCATTACTTTGCAAGGCACACCACGCGCAGAGGGAGCTAGACTGCCTTTTCCTTAGGAGGCAGACCTGAAGGGAAAGGTACCGGGGGTGATGTCTCTTTCCCAGGCAGGCCTCAAGTGGAGGGGGCAGGACTAGCATTGCTTGCCAAAGCACGCCAAAGGGGAGTAAAGCAGAGTGCTGTCCCCACCTACTCCAAGGCACACCTCAAGTGGAGGGAGCTAGAGTGGCATTTCTTTCAAAGATGTGCCTGCTTTGGACGTAACAAGCATTGCGTTACTTTGCAAGGCACACCACGCGCAGAGGGAGCTAGACTGCCTTTTCCTTAGGAGGCAGACCTGAAGGGAAAGGTACCGGGGGTGATGTCTCTTTCCCAGGCAGGCCTCAAGTGGAGGGGGCAGGACTAGCATTGCTTGCCAAAGCACGCCAAAGGGGAAAGACCCGCATGGCACAACTCAAGTACAGGGACTCATAATGATTACTATTTGGTAGGCACGCCTCCAATGGAAGGAGCCTGATTAGCGTTCCTTTGCAAGTCACGCTTTGAGCTGAGGGATCTAGACTGATGTACATTTTCTTGGCAGGCCTCAAGGGAAAGCTACGGCTGTTGTTGCCTTTCCAAGGCAGCCCTCAAGTGGAGGAAGAAGGACTAGCGATGCTCGTGAATGCACGCTAAATCAAGAGAAGTGAGTTGCCATCCTGTTGCACTTTCATTGAGGGTACTCCTCCAGGGCAGGGTGCAAGAGTGCCATTCCTTTACAAGACATTCACGATTTCAGTGGCTAAGGGTCCCTTTCAAGGAATGATGGGCATTTTCGGAAATCAGTCGATCTCCCAATAATTTTCCTTTGTATGATACAAAAGGAAACAAGGCTGAAAGCAGAGGGCAGGCTGGGAAGGGCATTGGGGACAGTACACCCGAGTATCCTTCCTCTTTCCTTGTTTTGTACACACCTTACATTTTCGGTACGGTTGTGCCTTCGTGGCAGTGGGAGGAACATAATCACCAAAGTGTCGCTCTTGCAATCTGGCTACATCTTCGACCTCTGGAAAGGAGGGAATTTGTACATGAACATTAGCCAGAGATTGAACAATTTCTAATTCAAAATCCAAAAAGGAGAGCTTGTTTTGTGGAGTAGCTGCACGGTACACCACATAAGCATTGTACGTTGCCATATGCACAATGTGTGTGGCTAACTTTTTGTACCAGAAACGCGACTTGCGTTCAGCGTGGTATGACTCAAGCACTTGGTCATTTTTGTCTACTCCACCCATGTACTTGTTGTAATCCAGAATGCAATTGGGTTTCAACACTTGCTGAGTCTGCCTGCGCAGAGGGACAGCTGAAGTACTTTCATCATGAATAGTACTTAGCATGTACACATCCCTTTTGTCGCAGAATTTCACTGCTAACAATTCATCCTGCCGCAATGCCATACATTGTCCCTTAGCCAACTTCTTACACACAAGTTGTCTGGGGAAGCCTTTGCGGTTACTGCGGATTGTACCGCATGCCAGTGTGCCCACATTGAACAATTCCTTGAACAGTGGAATTCCGGTGTAGAAATTGTCTACATACAAATGATGTCCCTTGTGGAGCCATGGTGTGAGAAGATCCCAAACAATCTTCTCACTTGTCCCTAAATGGGCTGGGCAGCCCGGAGGGTTTAGGGTAGAGTCTTTACCGGTGTAGACTCTCATGCTGCTGACATACCCAGTGGTACTTTCACACAACATGTACATTTTAATCCCATATCGTGATCTCTTGCTAGGAATGTATTGCCTGAATACAAGGCGACCTTTGAACAACACCAACGATTCATCAATGGATATGTTCTGGCTAGGAACATACACCTCTGCAAATCGGTGAGTGAAATGGTCCAGAAATGGCTTAAGTTTGAACAGCCTATCAAAATTTGGGTCCGTTTTGGGTAATGCTGCCGAGTTGTCATTGAAGTGCAACATACGGTGCAGTGCTTGAAAGCGATTTCTGCTCATTGTAGCTGAAAAAAACGGGCAGTAAAGTGGTGCTACAGTAGTCCAGTATATTGCGACAGACGGCTTGTGTCCAATTCCCATGAGCAAAATGAGACCCCAAAACTGTCTCATTTCAACATCGTTTGTGGGTACCCATGCTTGTGCTCTGGAGTGGGGTTTCAGAGTGGGACCCCTAGACCTCATGAACTGTGCAGCGTATAAATTGGTTTGCTCAACCACGTCTGCAATGAACCCATCATCAACAAAAAGGTTGAAAAAATCAATAGGCTGAAACCCTTCTGTATTCACTGTGCACCCTGATATACCAGTGAAAGGGGGCACAACAGGCTGAGCCATTGCTGGAGGCACCCAGAGCGACTCTTGAGTCATGTCAGGAACTGCCACATTGCGTGGCCGTCTTGCACGTCCCCTCCCCCTTACAGGTCCCCTGCGTGTGGGAAGTGTGCGAAAAGGTGGACGCACTCTTCCTTCCTCTTCATCATCAGATGATGACGATGATGAGTGGGAGGAGGGACTTTCGTCAATGGCCATCTCACTTCCCCAATCACTTCCCTCCTGCCCCTCAGAAGCACTATCTGTTTCAGAATGCATGTACACATCTGTGCCTTGCTCTGAGCCAGATTCCATCACTACAGCTAATGCCTCCGCACCAGACATTGATCGCCGAGAAGCCATGAGTACCTTCGCTATGGAACCCTTCAATGCCCAAAGACCAGATGAAGACTGAAACAAGAAGTATGTGTGCTTCTGAAAGTATGGAACGTAGCACAGTAAGTGGTATTCAGTGCCACAAACCTACTCCACACAGGTACACCAAAAGGTCCAGACTTTGCTCACTAACTGTAGCAGCCCTCTGCAATATGACGTACTCCCTGCACGCTACAATAAACAGAGTAGTACTTTGCAAACACTCACGTGAAATGCTAAGGACCAGCTGACTGCTTTCCTACAAGTGTGTAGACAGCTACAACACACCTGCACCTAAAAGAAAGAGAACAAAAAATCTATGGCCAATGTACTATTCCGCTAAACTGTACAGAAATACAAGCGTGGGGACGAGGATTTCAGCCACACTACCTATTCAGAAACAGCCAACATGCTTTGCACCATGCCCTCCTCCATGGGATGCTTGTGGATGGGAAATCGAGGTGAGAAGGAACCATGCAACGTATTAGTGATTGGGTGAGTTGAAAAGCCATAGGCAATGAAGAAGCAGAAAGGGAAGATAAATAAAGTACACGTCTGGCCCTTCCGGGCAACTGCTGGCACACTTTTGACAAAAACACCTGCTCATTCATATAGGGGTGTCTATTGTAAGGGGAAAGCTCACATGGACAAAATTATTGCAAGGTCAAGCAAATTGATGTAGGCTGAAGCAAGTAGTGATGGGTACCAAAGAAATAAGTAGCAGAAACATACTAAATGCTTTGACATGCCATGAATGCAAACAATTGCTAGAAAGTGGAAGTCTCACTGCCAACATACTTACTACCACTTCTATTCACCTTTCAGATCTTCCAGTGTGTCCATCAGTCACTGGGCAAACTCCCCCTAAAATAGCGTCTGGGCAAAATCCATTATGTTTCCAATGAACAGCTCCATGCCTGTTTTGGAAAGGTGCACCCCATCTCTGTGAAACATCACAGCACCTTTGATATTGCCATGGTGAATGGTCCGTATTCTGGTGTTGCCCTCTGTCAGTTTAGTGAACTCGGCATTCATTTTCCACACCGAGCGGTTGATGGCCCTTCTATTCCCTTCAGTTCTCCAATCCATCCTGGGAATCATCTGGGACCAGGCCACCACAGTGTTTGGAAACCTCTCTGCAATCCATTCAAGGTCTGCCATGAGCTGCTCGCGTACCCCCTTCCGTCCCACAGACGCAAAATCATTTCCTCCCAGGTGAACCACTATAAGGTCAGGGGGGGGGCCTTTCCTTTTGCTTGGGCAGCGACGATGGCTCCTCGGAGCTGGTGAAGGCGCATCCCCCCCACCCCAAACCAATGCACCGCAAGGCCATCCCTTCCAGACCCAGATGTAGGTGGCCCTCGGAAAAGTCGTGCAGCCCTTTGGATATAAGTGTGGCCGAAAATCCACACAACCCTCATCCTCACTAGGAAATGGAAACAGGAAAACCCCCATGATTATGGCTACACATACATTTTACCACATTACACAACAATTGCACCAACACATGACTCTTGTAACAATCCCAGACACACACTTCACCCATTCAGAAACCACCTCTCATTTGAGATAACAGTAGGTCGACACATAATTGCCACATTATTTTCAGGGGAAGGAGGTGAAGAAGATAGTATGTCACCTTGTGCCAATAACACAGTTGTGCTGGCGCAATTGTAATCAGTAAAAGTTGTCTGCTCCTGTGGCCCACCGCCTGCCCAGCACGGTGGTAAGGTGACGTCCACATGCTACATCGTTACAATTTGGCAGGGTGACTAGTCTCACGGAGGATATGAAGTCCACAGGAAGTGTGCTTTGTACGCTCTGTGAATATAGGTACCCTGACAGAATGTGACCTTGGGGCCACTTCACTACCAAGGAAGGGAGGTGGACAAGGTCACACCCATCACCCACCACTACCCTACATAGCTTCCTGGTCAGCACTACAGCTTTCCTCTCCTGGAAGGGATTGGACCCGGCACACACTGCTGAATTTGGAGGACAAAATATCCACCTGGGGGACGGACGACCAAGGCCAATGACACCCCCCTCTCTAGCTACCTTGCGTTACAGTTTTTTCCCCCTGCAAAAGGATGGGGACCCTGACAGGGCACACTGGGACCACTGCTGAAATTGGACCACAGAAATGGTGAACTTTGCAGTGAAAGGAATGAGCTCTGTAACAAGTGTGCATAGCATGCTCAGAAAAAATGACCATCTATATAACTACTGGAAAAAAATGTTTAGAATTTGCTGCCAAACCTTTCCTTCTGCAAAGCAGCTGCCTTACTCAATGCAAGGCACACCCATCACTGGCCCCCGACCCTCCCCACTACCCTTTCCCACCCTTATCACTGACAATGCACCCACAATTCCTTCCACAACAGTAACCCTCCACCCCCACATTACCAAGTAATAAATGTTGTACTTACATAAGTCAGCAATAGCTTTTCAGTAGCCGAAACTGCAAAGGAAACATAAAAGAATTAAATTCAATGCTTTGCCTACCAATTACACATCCAAACTGTCTGGCAACTATCTGTACATTTTTCACTTCCTTCCACCACTTCCATGACACTTCTCAGTCATCTACCACTACGGAAGGCTAGACTGCAGACGGATTGGAAATGGAAATAAGACAAGTGGGCATATGGCATCCTGCAGAAAAAACATAAAAATAAATAAATCCCGGAAATCTGGCACCAACCCATCACTGTTTGGAAACATCTGTGCTATCCATTCCAGTTCCTCCATTAGCAGCTCATGTATCCCTTCCCCTCCCACAGACGCCAAATCTTTTCCTCCCAGGTGCACCACTGTAGGGTGTTGGGTTTGCATCTCCTTTTGCATGGACATCGCTGATGGCTCCTCTGAGCTGGTGAAAGCACTTCCCCCTAACCCCAAACCAATGTACCAGGAGGGCATCCCTTTGAGAGCCAGATGTGGTTGGCCCTCGGAAAATCGTGCAGCCCTTTGGGTGAAAGAGTAGGCAATTATCTACACAACCCTCATCGTCACTATGATATGGAAACAAGTGAACCCCCATGAATATGCCTATACATACAGTTTACCAACTAGCTGAATGATTGTGTGAACACATGGCTCTTGTAACACTCCCAGACACACACTTCACCTATTCGGACATGCACCTCTCATGTGAATTTACAGTAGGTCATTACGTAATTGGCACTTGTGTTTTAGGGGAAGGAGGTGAGGAAGACAGTATGTCACCTTGTGCCAATAACACAGTTCTGCTGGGGCAATTGTAATCAGTAAAGGTTGTCTGCTCCTGTGGCCCACCGCCTGCACTGCACGGTAGTAAAGTGACTTCCACATGCTACACCATTACACTTTGGCAGGGTGACTAGTCTGACAGAGGATATGACCTGTGCAGCAAGGGTGTTTTGTAACCTCTCCGAATATAGTTCCTCTGACAGAATGTGCCCCTTTCATTACACATGCATGCACATTTGGACTCTTTGATTGTGAGAAATTGGGGCGCAGCTCCTAAAGTACTGGTGAACTTGGGGCCATTCAACTACCAAGGCAGAGAGGCAGCCAAGGTCACACACATCAACCACCACCACACTACATCTCTGCCTGGCCAGCACTGCAGCTTTCCCCTCTAGGACGGGATGGGGACCGTGCCGGGGCACCCTGCACCCACTGCTGCTTTTGAGGGACAAAATATCCATCTGGGAGATGGACGCCCAAGGGCAATGACTTAATCCCCCACCCCTCCTGCCCCTCTAGCTACCCTGCGTTACAGGTTTTCCCCCTGCAAAAGGATGGGGAGCCAGGCGGGGCTCACTGGGACGACTGCTGGAAAAGGACCACAGAAATGGTGATCGTTGCAGTAAACGTAGTGTTCTCTGTATCAAGTACGCGTACCATGCTCATAACAAAATGACCATCTGCATTACTACCGGCAACATTTTTGAAAAGGAGCTGCTACTTATGTTGCCCAATTTTTCCTTCTGCAAAGCAGCCACCTTCCTCAATGCAAGGCACTCCCATCACTGGCCCCCGAACCGCCCTCCTACCCTTTCTCCCCCATACCACTGACACTGCAGCCACAGTTTCTCCAACCACAGTAACCCTCCACCCGCACATTACCAAGTAATATATGTGGTACTTACATAAGTCAGCATAAGCTTTTCAGTAGCCGCAACTGCAACAGAAACATAAAAGATTTACATTCAGTGCTTTGCCTACCAATAACACATCCGAACTGTCTGGCATATATCTGTACATTTTTCAGCTCCTTCCACCACATACATGAAACTTCTCAGTCATCTACCTCCACAGAAGGCTGGACTGCACAGTGATAGCAAACTGGCCTAAGACCAATGGGTGTATGGCAACCCCCAGCACACAAAACAAACATTGCACAGATGGCTAATTGGCAAACTTCCCTCCCAGGGAAACAGCACTGTTCAGCTGCACTGGGGGGCGTTTTGTCCGCAACCTGGACAAGTGTGTTCCTGGCCACCCCAATACCTCCCCAGAGCACCCACTTCCTTCACAACAGAACACTACAGGCCCTGTTCACCCCAACCACAATAGCAATGTGCCCTCCACCCACTATCAAATGTTGGAATAAGCAAAATTTCATACGTACATAACAAGGGAGAAGCTTGAACTGCTCAAGACCTGTAAAGGGAAGAACAAAACATATATTATCTGTGTCAGCCCACCCACATACCAGACCACCCATATTGGCCCCACTGTAGCATTGGCCTGTACGTTTTGGGCACCCCGGCGCCAGACTGGCACACCAATGTGCCCCTCTACGCAAAGGCAGGTATAGTAAATGAAGAACCCAATTCAAAATGGCAGGCTGCCCTTTTGTGAGGGCGGAGGGGCCTCCTACACCGCTGTGGAATTTTCTAACGTGAGGGGGGTTGCACCTCTCCACCACCACCCCAATTTGAGGGGCGGCCCATCTCATGTAGCCCTCCCAAGGGGCAGATAAGGGGGAAGGCTGTCCTGCACTCCTCCCAGGGCTCAGGCGTCCGTTCCTAGGAGCAGATATCTGGTCCCAGGGAGGGCTGCATGACATGGCACCCACTCCATTGTTGGCAGGGGGGGGGAGGTTAACGCCCCATTCAGCTTTCCCAACCCTTTGGGGTGCTCCACCCCCCCCCCCTAAAAAACCTTCCAACAATTTCACTGTTTTCCTTTGGTAACCCAACTCCCCTTTGTGCACAGGGGCACATTGGTGTGCCAATCTGGTGCCGGAGTGCCCAAACACTACTGCCCCATCTATTGGGGGTCCTGCCCCACCTTTTGGGGTGCCCCCCCCCGCCCCACCCCCAATGGCTGGGGGACACACCTCATGCAGGCCTCCCTGGGCCTCCTCCAAACGGCTACGTGAGGTACACCCCACCTCCATTTGGGGTGAGGGGGGAGAGGGCCACCCCAAAAGGTGGGGCAGGACCCCCAATAGATGGGCCAGTAGGGTTTGGGCACCCTGGGGGCAGATAGCCACACTAATGGGCCCATCTGCAGCAAGCAAAGTTGGGTAAACAAAAAACAAAATGCAAATTCACAGGCTGCTTTTTAGGGGGGGCTGGGGGCCACCCTAAATTGGCAGCGCCTGATGTACCACAACGGGGGGTGGCCCTCAACCCCCCCCACCCCAAATGGAGGGCCCCACCTCATGCAACCCTCCCTGGGGGCAGATATCTGCTCCTAGGAAGGGGCATCTGACCCCAGGGAGGGATGCATGAGGTGGTGCCCCCCCTATCTGCCCCCAGGGAGGGTTGCATGAGGTGGGGCCCTCCATTTGGGGTGGGGGGGGGTTGAGGGTCACCCCCCGTTGCGGTACATCAGGCGCTGCCAATTTAGGGTGGCCCTCAGCCCCCCCTAAAAAGCAGCCTGTGATTTTGTATATTTTTTTTTGTTTACCCAACTTGGCTTGGTGCAGATGGGCCCATTAGTGTGGCTATCTGCCCCCAGGGTGCCCAAACCTTACTGCCCCATCTATTGGGGGTCCTGCCCCACCTTTTGGGGTGCCCCCCCCGCCCCACCCCCAATGGCTGGGGGACACACCTCATGCAGGCCTCCCTGGGCCTCCTCCAAACGGCTGCGTGAGGTACACCCCACCTCCATTTGGGGTGAGGGGGGAGAGGGCCACCCCAAAAGGTGGGGCAGGACCCCCAATAGATGGGCCAGTAGGGTTTGGGCACCCTGGGGGCAGATAGCCACACTAATGGGCCCATCTGCAGCAAGCAAAGTTGGGTAAACAAAAAACAAAATGCAAATTCACAGGCTGCTTTTTAGGGGGGGCTGGGGGCCACCCTAAATTGGCAGCGCCTGATGTACCGCAACGGGGGGTGGCCCTCAACCCCCCCCCACCCCAAATGGAGGGCCCCACCTCATGCAACCCTCCCTGGGGGCAGATATCTGCTCCTAGGAAGGGGCATCTGACCCCAGGGAGGGATGCCCCCCCTATCTGCCCCCAGGGAGGGTTGCATGAGGTGAGGCCCTCCATTTGGGGTGGGGGGGGGTTGAGGGTCACCCCCTGTTGTGGTACATCAGGCGCTGCCAATTTAGGGTGGCCCTCAGCCCCCCCTAAAAAGCAGCCTGTGATTTTGTATATTTTTTTTTGTTTACCCAACTTGGCTTGGTGCAGATGGGCCCATTAGTGTGGCTATCTGCCCCCAGGGTGCCCAAACCTTACTGCCCCATCTATTGGGGGTCCTGCCCCACCTTTTGGGGTGCCCCCCCCACCCCACCCCCAATGGCTGGGGGACACACCTCATGCAGGCCTCCCTGGGCCTCCTCCAAACGGCTGCGTGAGGTACACCCCACCTCCATTTGGGGTGAGGGGGGAGAGGGCCACCCCAAAAGGTGGGGCAGGACCCCCAATAGATGGGCCAGTAGGGTTTGGGCACCCTGGGGGCAGATAGCCACACTAATGGGCGCATCTGCAGCAAGCAAAGTTGGGTAAACAAAAAACAAAATGCAAATTCACAGGCTGCTTTTTAGGGGGGGCTGGGGCCCACCCTAAATTGGCAGCGCCTGATGTACCGCAACGGGGGGTGGCCCTCAACCCCCCACCACCCCAAATGGAGGGCCCCACCTCATGCAACCCTCCCTGGGGGCAGATATCTGCTCCTAGGAAGGGGCATCTGACCCCAGGGAGGGATGCATGAGGTGGTGCCCCCCCTATCTGCCCCCAGGGAGGGTTGCATGAGGTGGGGCCCTCCATTTGGGGTGGGGGGGGTTGAGGGTCACCCCCCGTTGCGGTACATCAGGCGCTGCCAATTTAGCGTGGCCCTCAGCCCCCCCTAAAAAGCAGCCTGTGATTTTGTATATTTTTTTTTGTTTACCCAACTTGGCTTGGTGCAGATGGGCCCATTAGTGTGGCTATCTGCCCCCAGGGTGCCCAAACCTTACTGCCCCATCTATTGGGGGTCCTGCCCCACCTTTTGGGGTGTGCCCCCCCCGCCCCACCCCCAATGGCTGGGGGACACACCTCATGCAGGCCTCCCTGGGCCTCCTCCAAACGGCTGCGTGAGGTACACCCCACCTCCATTTGGGGTGAGGGGGGAGAGGGCCACCCCAAAAGGTGGGGCAGGACCCCCAATAGATGGGCCAGTAGGGTTTGGGCACCCTGGGGGCAGATAGCCACACTAATGGGCCCATCTGCAGCAAGCAAAGTTGGGTAAACAAAAAACAAAATGCAAATTCACAGGCTGCTTTTTAGGGGGGGCTGGGGGCCACCCTAAATTGGCAGCGCCCGATGTACCGCAACGGGGGGTGGCCCTCAACCCCCCCCCACCCCAAATGGAGGGCCCCACCTCATGCAACCCTCCCTGGGGGCAGATATCTGCTCCTAGGAAGGGGCATCTGACCCCAGGGAGGGATGCATGAGGTGGTGCCCCCCCTATCTGCCCCCAGGGAGGGTTGCATGAGGTGGGGCCCTCCATTTGGGGTGGGGGGGGTTGAGGGTCACCCCCCGTTGCGGTACATCAGGCGCTGCCAATTTAGGGTGGCCCTCAGCCCCCCCTAAAAAGCAGCCTGTGATTTTGTATATTTTTTTTTGTTTACCCAACTTGGCTTGGTGCAGATGGGCCCATTAGTGTGGCTATCTGCCCCCAGGGTGCCCAAACCTTACTGCCCCATCTATTGGGGGTCCTGCCCCACCTTTTGGGGTGCCCCCCCCGCCCCACCCCCAATGGCTGGGGGACACACCTCATGCAGGCCTCCCTGGGCCTCCTCCAAACGGCTGCGTGAGGTACACCCCACCTCCATTTGGGGTGAGGGGGGAGAGGGCCACCCCAAAAGGTGGGGCAGGACCCCCAATAGATGGGCCAGTAGGGTTTGGGCACCCTGGGGGCAGATAGCCACACTAATGGGCCCATCTGCAGCAAGCAAAGTTGGGTAAACAAAAAACAAAATGCAAATTCACAGGCTGCTTTTTAGGGGGGGCTAGGGGCTGCCCTAAATTGGCAGCGCCTGATGTACCGCAACGGGGGGTGGCCCTCAACCCCCCCCCACCCCAAATGGAGGGCCCCACCTCATGCAACCCTCCCTGGGGGCAGATAGGGGGGGCACCACCTCATGCATCCCTCCCTGGGGTCAGATGCCCCTTCCTAGGAGCAGATATCTGCCCCCAGAGAGGGTTGCATGAGGTGGGGCCCTCCATTTGGGGTGGGGGGGGGGGTTGAGGGCCACCCCCCGTTGCGGTACATCAGGCGCTGCCAATTTAGGGTGGCCCTCAGCCCCCCCTAAAAAGCAGCCTGTGATTTAGTATATTTTTTTGTTTGTTTACCCAACTTGGCTTGGTGCAGATGGGCCCATTAGTGTGGCTATCTGCCCCCAGGGTGCCCCAACCTTACTGCCCCATCTATTGGGGGTCCTGCCCCACCTTTTGGGGTGCCCCCCCCGCCCCACCCCCAATGGCTGGGGGACACACCTCATGCAGGCCTCCCTGGGCCTCCTCCAAACGGCTGCGTGAGGTACACCCCACCTCCATTTGGGGTGAGGGGGGAGAGGGCCACCCCAAAAGGTGGGGCAGGACCCCCAATAGATGGGCCAGTAGGGTTTGGGCACCCTGGGGGCAGATAGCCACACTAATGGGCCCATCTGCAGCAAGCAAAGTTGGGTAAACAAAAAACAAAATGCAAATTCACAGGCTGCTTTTTAGGGGGGGCTGGGGGCCACCCTAAATTGGCAGCGCCTGATGTACCGCAACGGGGGGTGGCCCTCAACCCCCCCCCACCCCAAATGGAGGGCCCCACCTCATGCAACCCTCCCTGGGGGCAGATATCTGCTCCTAGGAAGGGGCATCTGACCCCAGGGAGGGATGCATGAGGTGGTGCCCCCCCTATCTGCCCCCAGGGAGGGTTGCATGAGGTGGGGCCCTCCATTTGGGGTGGGGGGGGGTTGAGGGTCACCCCCCGTTGCGGTACATCAGGCGCTGCCAATTTAGGGTGGCCCTCAGCCCCCCCTAAAAAGCAGCCTGTGATTTTGTATATTTTTTTTTGTTTACCCAACTTGGCTTGGTGCAGATGGGCCCATTAGTGTGGCTATCTGCCCCCAGGGTGCCCAAACCTTACTGCCCCATCTATCGGGGGTCCTGCCCCACCTTTTGGGGTGCCCCCCCACCGTCCCACCCCCAATGGCTGGGGGACACACCTCATGCAGGCCTCCCTGGGCCTCCTCCAAACGGCTGCGTGAGGTACACCCCACCTCCATTTGGGGTGAGGGGGGAGAGGGCCACCCCAAAAGGTGGGGCAGGACCCCCAATAGATGGGCCAGTAGGGTTTGGGCACCCTGGGGGCAGATAGCCACACTAATGTGGCCATCTGCACCAAGCCAAGTTGGGTAAACAAAAAACAAAATGCAAAATCACAGGCTGCTTTTTAGGGGGGGCTGAGGGCCACCCTAAATTGGCAGTGCCTGATGTACCGCAACGGGGGGTGACCCTCAACCCCCCCCCCACCCCAAATGGAGGGCCCCACCTCATGCAACCCTCCCTGGGGGCAGATAGGGGGGGCCCACCTCATGCATCCCTCCCTGGGGTCAGATGCCCCTTCCTAGGAGCAGATATCTGCCCCCAGGGAGGGTTACAAGGGGTGCCCCCTTTCTACTTTGGTTGGGGGGGGGCACCCTCCCATGGGGGGACACCCCCCTTTCATTCAGTAAAAAAATCCATGGTGGCTAGTGGCCCCCACCCCTTCCCCCACCCCTGTTTCCCATCATTTCAAAAAAAAAAATTTCATTTTACATTCCCTTGGGGCAGATGGTCAGCCATCTGCCCCAGGGTTCACATGCACGTGCCCCCATGCTTTGGGGTCGGGAGGGGGGAGAGGGCTGCTGACTTGAAGCAGCCCCCTCCCCCCCCCCACCTCACAAAGAGATCCATGGTAGTCTAGTGGGTTGCTGGTCACGGATCGAGCGCTCTGCGCCGATCCATGACCAGCAATGCCTCATATGTGGTGTCCTTGGAAAGGGGAGAAAGTCCCCTTTCCAGGGACACCACTTTCTGTTCAATCCCTGGTGGCCTAGTGGGCCCCAGGACCCCAAACCCCCTCCCACCTCCCACCATCCCTCAGATTATTATTTTTTTTTTTTATATATTTCCCTGGGGGCAGATGGCCAGCCATCTGCCCCCAGGGTACATTTTCATGTGTCCCCATGCTTTGGGGGCCGGGGGGGGGGAGAGGGCTGCTTACCTGAAGCAGCCCCCCTCCCCCCCAACTCACAAACATATCCATGGTGGTTCAGTGGGTTGCTGGTCACGGATCAGCGCTCTGCGCTGATCCGTGACCAGCAATGCGGCATATGAGTGGTGTCCCTGGAAAGGGGAGAAAGTCCCCTTTCCAGGGACACCACTTTTAGCTCAATCCCTGGTGGCCCAGTGGGCCCCAGGGCCCAAAACCCCCTCCCACCTCCCTCCTTCCCTCGATTTTTTTTTTTTTTTTTCCCTCCCCACCCCTGGGGGCAGTGATCATCTGCCCCCAGGGGTCCCTGGCGCTGTGGCCCCATGCTTTGGGGCCACGGGGGAAGGGGGCCGCTTACCTAGTAAGCAGCCCCCCCTCCCCCACGCGTCACAAAAGGATCTGCTTTGATCCGTGACGTTGCTGCCCGCGGATCGAGGCGCCCTGCGCCCGATCCGCGGGCAGCAAAGCCACACAATGGGTACCGTTGGAAAGGGGAGAATCTCCCCTTTCCAACGGTACCCGCCTCGATCTCCGGCTTGAAATACAGCCGGAGATCGAGGCGGAAGAAGAAGGGGACTCACCTTCTCTCTCCAACGCAGCAGCCGAAAATGGCTGCTGCGTTGGAAATACTTTCAGTTTCACGCCGACGTGCGTAACGCACGTCGGCGTGAAACTGAAGGAAATCCAACCCCCGGGCAGTGAGGGGGGACCTCCCCCTCACATAGCCCGGGGGTTGGATTACAGTTTTGAGCGATCCCTGCTTTGCAGGGATCGCTCAAAACAAGATGCCATAAAGGACGAGCTATCTCGTCCTTGGCACTGCGTGTGCACTGTCAAGGACGAGATACCTCGCCCTTGGCATTTAAAGGGTTAATACTACTTCCAATGTGATCGTATGAGAAAAATAAACGCTCCCGATTACTGTGGTGACATCTCCCTCTAAGGATCTCCCGATTTTTCGGATTCGTATTTATAATATGAAAGTAGTGACATTTTTCCCATCTACTATAATGACCTATCACTTACAAACCTCTCTGCTATGGATAGCACAGCTTAAAAAAAAACAAGACATTTTCATGAACTATGAATTGTACTCATTCCCGAATCAAGTTCAACTGACATACTGCAAATAACTGTCATGAGAATCAACCTCTATGTCAGAATCGTTTGTTCCACTCTCTTCCTCACCTGAAGAAAGTGTGGCGGGGGTCTTCGTCTTCTTCTTATCTCTTTCTGTAGCTTTCTTTTTATGCAGGTATGGCCGGCCGCGGTACGAAGCCACGCTGGTTGCCGGAGAATATCCGGGAACCAGAGGCCCCGGATCCGCAGCCTCCAGAAGGGGAAAAAGCCGCGAGGGCAAAAAAACCCAGAGAATAAGGATCTGTCGGTGGAGATCTTCCGAACCCTCAGGTAAGTAATGAATCCAGGAATAGAACTGCTCCACACCGTTACGAGAGAAGGGAAAGAGAGCGAGGGGGGTAAGGAAACCCCAGGAGAGTGGAGGGAGAACGGGAAGCCAGGAAACAGGAGCCGAAGCGGGACAGGCAGACGCCGATCCGAGGCAAGGCAGAGAGGTGCCGAGAGCAAGAGAGCCAAAGGGCGACAGGAAGGAGAGAAGGATCAAAAAAGGAGAAAGGCTAAGACGCCAGATAGGAGGGCGGTAAGCCAAGGAGAAAACCCACGGAAGCGCTGGCAACGAAGGAGAAACAAACCAGTTGCAACTCAACCGCCCCCTGTCAGGAGTGAAGAAAAAAACGGCAGCGGTGGCCATGACAGAAGGGAAAATTAGACCACTGAAAGCACAGCGGCGTAACGTAGCAGACCAATTCAATGGCGGCTGCGTCTCCATCGGTCCCATACCCTTACATAGAAAGGGCGCCTTACATCCCCAGTGCGGGTGAAACCTGGTTTACCCGGATGGGCCCGGTAGAATCTCCTCACCAAAAGTGGGGCTTGGACATGAGAACTGGGTTCCCAAGAGTCTTCTGATGATGGATAACCTTTCCAGGAAATAAGGAATTCCAATCTCCCTCTGTGGTAACGTGAGTCTTTGATCTTTTCCACTTCATATTCTTCTTCAGCCGTGTCCTCCACTCCCCTGCGCCGAGGTACCGGGGTAGTGGGAATGTCTGCCGGGGCAGGACACAACAAGGAGGAGTGAAAAACAGGATATATTTTACTCATGTTCTTGGGTAGCCGGAGGCAAAAGGCTACCGGATTGATGCGAGATACTATAGTAAAAGGACCTATGAACCTAGGAGATAACTTGGAAGGGCGTACCCATCGAGGTAGGTATTTGGTGGATAACCAAATTCTGGAGCCCGGTCCAAAAGGTGGGACCTCCGTTCTTTTTCGATCCGTCCATCTCTTGTAACTTGAGCGAGCCTCAACCAAAGCTTGTTCAGCTGACTTGTGGGCTTCCTGGATCTGCAATAAACGAGCCTCAATGGAAGGGCACACGACTTCGAAGGATGATATTGGCAGAATGCCCTTGGAGTGTTGCCCATAGGTACAAAAGAAAGGACTGAGACCAAGAGCGGAATGTGTGGCATTGTTATATGCATATTCTGCAAAGGGTAACACATCATACCAGTCATCTTGGGCCTTGTTGACATAGCATCGAAGGTATTGTTCAAGAGTTCCATTAAGTCTTTCGGTTTGACCATTAGTCTGTGGGTGGAAGCCTGATGAGAGGGCCCGAGTGATTCCTAACCAATGACATAAGGCTTTCCAGAATTTGGAGGTGAATTGACTCCCCCTATCCGAAATGATCTTGTTGGGTAACCCGTGAAGGCGAAAAACATCTCGGATGAAAACTTCCACCATTTCGGATGCGGAGGGTAGTCCCAGAAGTGGGGAGAAGTGGGCTAACTTAGTGAGGGAATCCACAGTAACCATTATGCAGATGAGATGCAGAACCACAATACATGCAGTTGAGTAGACTCCAGGGAAGATTCGAGGTTGTAAGAGGTCAGAACAGGCTGAGTGACGTACCCGTGGATACCAGGTGAGCGTTACAGAACGCAAAAGCCTCACATCAAAATCCACCTGGGCGTCATGGAAATGTCAGAAACTGACCAGTTAGCCCACATGCTGGGGCAGCTACATTCTGAAGTACATGCAGCCAGGCAGGAGACCAACACCCTGAGGAGAGAGCTGATAGTAGCCAAAAAACGCAATGATGATTTAAGCCGGCAACTTCTCCAGTCACAAGCAGGACATGCATCATTTCCGGGAAGCGTGTCCTTGATGCCAGCACCATCAGCCAATACCGTTCAGATAACCCTTCCTGGGGCAGTTCCCTTGGCCCTGCCCGAACGATTTACGGGGGATCCCAAGAGGTTTGCAACGTTCATGAATCAGTGTCGCCTGCGCTTCCTTTGTAGACCAGGGGCCTTTCCGAATGGCCAATCACGGGTCGCATTTGTGCTATCCTACCTGAGTGGTAGCGCCACAGACTGGTCTGTACCCTTTGTGGCCCAAGACGATCCTTTGCTGCATGACTTCAGGGGCTTTCAGCAGGAGATGGAAAAGTTGTTCGCCCGTCGTATACATGGGCAGGCATTAGGCAACAAACTTCTGTCCCTACGCCAAGGGAACCAAGACCTATTAACATACAGCCATGTTCAATAGACTCGTAGTTGAAGCAGAATGGCCAGTGGAGAAGAGAACCACGTTATTTCATCAGGGGTTGCAGGGGGAGCTCAAGGATGTTCTCGCACAAGTAGTGAACCCCCAGAAAGACTGCTCAGAATTCATTGACCTTGTTGTTCAATTGGATCATAGGTTGCAGGACCGAAGAGCAGATCGAACCAGAAGGGACCCTCACAGCTACATTCCGAAGTACATGCAGCCAGGCAGGAGACCAACACCCTGAGGAGAGAGCTGATAGTAGCCAAAGAACACACTGATGATTTTAGCCGGCAACTTCTCCAGTCACAAGCAGGGCATGCATCATTGCAGGGAAGCGTGCCCTCGATGCCAGCACCATCAGCCAATCCCGTTCAAATAACCCTTCCTGGGGCAGTTCCATTGGCCCCGCCCGAACGATTTACGGCGGATCCCAAGAGGTTTGCAACGTTCAAGAACCAGTGCCGCCTGCACTTCCTTTGTAGACCAGGGGCCTTTCCGAATGACCAATCACGGGTCGCTTTTGTGCTATCCTACCTGAGTGGTAGAGCCGCGGACTGGTCTGTACCCTTTGTGGCCCAAGATGATCCTTTGCCACATGACTTCAGGGGCTTTCAGCAGGAGATGGAAAAGCTGTTCGCCCGTCGTACTCATGGGTAGGCATTAGACAATGAACTTCTGTCCATACGCCAAGGGAATCAACACCTATTAACATACATAGCCACGTTCAATAGACTCGTAGTTGAAGCAGAATAGCCAGTGGAGAAGAGAACCACGTTATTTCATCAGGGGTTGTGGGGGGAGCTCAAGGATGTTCTCGCACAAGTAGTCAACCCTCCGAAAGACTGCTCAGAATTCATTGACCTTGTTGTTCAAATGGATCATAGGTTGCAGGACCGAAGAGCAGATCGAACCAGACCGGACCCTCGCCCTATGTATGTGCGTTCAAAGGACAATATTGCCCACATAATGGAAGGTTCAGGAGAACCAATGCAAATCGGAGGGGTCAGATCCCCCTTGACTAAAGCGGAAAGGGATAAAAGGAGACAACAGCAGTTATGTCTGTACTGTGGAAGGTCAGGTCATTTCCTTAAAGAGTGCCCTGTGAAGCCACTGAGGAGGACGGTAGGGGCCATGGACAAGGAAGATACCATCAAGGAATCGGAAAAATCCCCAGCCCGGCAAGTGTAGGGGTCCACTTGTCGAGCGAAGAAAGTGAACTACAGACCTCCCATTTTGCACTATCTGTGGTCTTGATCAATCACCAACAACCATCTCAGATGCACGCAGTAAGAGCGTACATTGACAGTGGAGCCGTTGGGAATTACATCAACCAGGATCTTGCGGCAAAGATGGGGCTTCCATTACGCCCTAAATCAACCACTGACACTGTTACCACTGTCGATGGCACGTAAATAGCTTCTGGTCCAGTATCCCAATGCACTGCAGCTTTAACCCTTCAGTGCCAGGATGGACACCAGGAATCTATCGTTTTCAACCTCATTAAGGCACCACAGTTCCGGTTGATTTTGGGAATGCCATGGTTGGTAGCTCACAATCCTCGAATCGATTGGCAAGCAAAAGAATTGGCCTTTCCTGAGACTCGTGCCCACACATGTTATCGCCAAGAGAAACAACCAATAGACACCAGAACCTCCACGCTTGCGACTGTGGCAATCGGCACCCTACCAAGTGAATACCAGGACTTTCAAGATGTCTTTCAGAAAGAACAGGCTAATACCCTGCCACCGCATAGACCATACTATTGCCAAATCGACCTGATACCCGGTGCACAAACCCCTTGTAGGCGAATTTACGCACTCACGGAACCAGAAAACCAGCACCTGAATGCCTGTCTTGGCCAATACTTGGCCAACGGGTTCATCCGTCCCTGGAAGTCTCCAGCAGCCAGTCCTCTGTTCTTCGTACCGAAAAAGGAGGGGGACTTGAGAACGTGCATAGACTATCACGCACTGAACCAGATTAGCGTAAAAATCTGTTACCCCCTGCCACTGATCCCTGAATTGCTTGATCAAGTCAAAGATGCCCAAATCTACACAAAACTAGACCTGAGGGGGGCATATCACCTTGTTCGCGTAAAACAGGGGGACGAATGGAAAACCGCTTTTCGCACCAAATACGGCTTGTACGAATATCAAGTAATGCCCTTTGGCCTTTGCAACGCGCCTGCAGCATTTCAATACTTCATGAACGATGTCCTACGGGAATTGATTGATGTCTGTGCTCTAGTGTACATCGACGATATTCTAGTATATTCTGCATCAAAGCAGGACCACGTTAAACACATCCGATCCATATTGGAGAAACTCTGTCAACACTAGCTCTACGCCAAGCTCGAAAAGTGCTCATTCCACGTCTCCGAAGTGGAATTGCTGGGCTTTATTCTCAGCCCGAATGAAATCCGAATGGATGTACACAAGGTAGATGCTATCCTGAACTGGCCATCCCCAAATTCATTCAAGGGGGTTCAAAGTATGCTGGGTTTTGCAAACTTCTACCGCAGGTTCATCCCAGGATCTTCACAAATCGTGCATCCCATCACGTCATTGCTAAGGAAAAGCAACAAAAAGTTCCGGTGGACAACAGAAGCCGAGGAAGCTTTCCAGGAACTCAAAGCAAGATTCACATCTGCCCCAATCTTATGCCACCCTCGCCCTGATCTCCCTGCCCTTTCCCGTATGGGGGTTGAAGAGCAAGGGTATCAGACCCCTGACCCAATAGCAATCATCCCATGTGATAAGCTGCTAGGAATCACATAAACCATAACTCAGAAAGAATTACATGAAGAAATCCAAAACCTGATGAGTCCGGAGCAATTACAAGCGTGGAGTGCACAAGGAGAACATTACATGATAAAAGATCAGTTGCCCTACTTCAGGAATCGTTTATTCTTACCAAACCAAGAACTACGAGAACAAGTCATGTCCGGTTATCATGATTCCTTGATCGAGTGCCACCCCGGAATCGCTAAAACCCTAGCCAAGGTAAAACTAAATTATTGGTGGCCCACGTGGCGTAAAGACATTATCCAATTCATCCTATCTTGTGGAGTGTGTGCTCAAAACAAGTCATCGAAGCAGAAACCAGCTGGGCTATTACAACCATTGGAAATCCCACCAGCACCCTGGCACACGTTGTCCCTCGATTTTATAACTGACTTACCACCAAGTCAAGGGTTTAACACTATTCTTGTGGTCGTGGACCTATTTTCAAAAATGGCACATTTAATTCCTCTTAAGGGGCTCCCAAATGCTTCCACTCTGGCAAAGGTATTTCTTGAAGGCATCGTACGGCTCCATGGGTTTTCTTCAGTTTTGGTCTCAGACCGGGGTACTCAATTTGTATCTAACTTCTGGAGAAAATGCTGCTCTATGGCCCAGATCGACATCCGGCTAACCACCAGTCACCATCCCCAAACGGATGGTCAAACTGAGAGGAAAAATCAGACTCTCGAGCAGTATCTGCGTTGCATGTTACACCAAGCTGAAGGAAGCTGGTTCGACCTATTATGGATAGCTGAATATGCTTATAATAATTCCCTACACACCAGCACTGGGCAGACACCCTTTAATACCATGTATGGCAGGAACCCACGTACTTCTGAGTTGGACGTTCCTACAACCCTGGAAATGCCAGCAGTCAAAACCTTGCACACGACCATTTCTCAAACCTTTAAAAGGGCAGCTGATCACCTACTTCAAGCTAAGAATCGCCAAAAGAAGTTTGCTGATCAACACCGAGCAAAGGGCCCCAACTACCAAGTGGGAGACAAAGTCTGGTTGGCGTCTAAACACGTGTCCATTAAAGGAACCCGAACTTTCCGTCCAAGATACCTGGGTCCATTCTCCGTCACCTCCGTGATAAATCCTGTGGCGGTCAGACTAGCTTTGCCATCAAACATACAGATTCATCCTGTGTTCCAGGTGTCTCTCCTTAAACCTGTTCAACCTGGGACCCAGGTAGCAATGCCACCGCAGCCAGTAGTAGTTGCCGGGGAGCCAGAATTCGAAGTCAAGGACATCCTGGATTCAAAGTACGTCAGATCCAAATTATACTACTTAGTAGACTGGAAGGGGTATGGTCCACAAGACAGGACATGGGAGCCTTGTGAGTACATCCATGCACCTCGCTTGCTTAGACAATTTCATCAAAACCATCCACAAACCAGGACCAGACAGAAGAGCCACCTTGAGAGGGGTCTTGGGGGGGAGTGCTGTCATGATTCCTGCCCCTCATGTCCCCAGCCCTCCAAGATGTCAGGCTGGAGCCAGGCCACGATCACCTACATGGCCCTCAGGGGCCTCTCCATCCCTCCAAAGACCCACTTGGAGTGAGACTTGGCGCTTGTGGCACCAGACTCACTCACTCCCATAGGATAACATTGGGGATTGGACTTGTTGTGCATTGATGGGGACAAGATGGATGCCCCCACATATTTCGGTTCCCAGAACTGCATGTGCAGTCTAGTCTTTTGGGTGTGGTTCAGCCCAGAGACACCTGGGATACCCAGAGACTATTTAAGCCACGGCCAGGCTGAGAAACATGCTTTGCGTTTTCTGCACCTTCAGCGTGACACTCACTGTGTTCGGATCGGTCTCCAGTAGGCCTGCATCTTTCGTCTGTGCCAGCTCCTGCAAGAACACCGTTAGGAACAGCCTTACCTTGCGGCGCTTCTGCCCATCATTCATCGCTCCTTCTATTCTGCGGGCATCTTCGGCGGTGTCATTCCCATCCCGGCATGACGCTTCATAAGGAAAAGGGAAAAGAACAGAAAAAAGGCATTAGTAAGCATTCAGCAAATCTTTGCTTAATTTTAAAGACTGTACAAGCTTCAAACGCTTACCTGAATCCCAGCGCTCTGGGGGAACTCTGTCTCGGGAACTTCTCATCCATCTGCAAGAGGGAAAAGACACTCAAGGTTAGCGTGGAAACATTTAGAGGCATCGCATACCGTGCTTACTCACCACATTTCTTCTTCATATCGGGCAACCACGCTGAAAACGTTGCGGCACCTAAAAGACACAGAAAAAGAACTCAGTTCAATATAAATACGAAAGGGTTGCATCGCGCATCGCGCTCTCACTCACCTTCAGTGCTACTCATCTCAGTTGCACGTCGCCATCCCCGGACGCCGGCCATCATCTAAGGAAGGAAAGGAACAAAGTTAGAGAACTGTTCAAAAGACTCATTATACTTACCTGTCGGACTCCTGCCAGTGAAGTTACCAGGCAGCAACGAGCCGGCATCAATCAACGCACCCCTGTGCTGAAAGCAGGACGGAGAGCACACTTTCCAAGAAAACAAGGTGAGCTGTGGATCAAACGTAATGGTTGGACCCTGGGGAAGAAGGGGTTCAAGCACACAGACACAATAGGGAGTTAACCTCTACCAATCCTGTGTTTCAGGCCCAGTCTCCAGTCCGGTAGACTCCAGGGATGGGTTCGAGGTTGTAAGAGGTCAGAACAGGCTGAGTGACATCCCCGTGGATACCAGGTGAGCGTTACACAGATTTAGACAAAATGTGGAATTCATATTCCACCTACTCTTTGAAAGTGAACTAGCAACCCTATGTTACTGAGTTGCACACATTTTGAAATCTGGAACCCACTTTCAAAATATGTCAGCTACGCAATTAATAAAAAAAAGTACAAGAAAAAGATGAGGTTTTACAATCAAGTATAACAAATCTGTTTGCAAACATGCCTGGTAAAAAAGAATACTGGTTCCGACGACACGGAGACGTACGTTGTATGATCAGAAACCTTGGACCACCGACTTGGTTTGTTACACTAAGTTGTGCAGAATATGCATGGGAAGATTTACATCAGTTCCTACGCATATCAAACAACAACAAAACCAACATAGATATATTAACTCTCTAGATCCAGTTAATGTGTCAAGATATTTCCATCATCGTTTCATTGCTATGCTATACTTTATTTGCAATAAAACTGCTCCTACCCTCGGAGAAGTGCAACACTTCTTTTGGAGAAAAGAATACCAAGCGAGAGGAGCACCACATATTCACATGCTTTTAAGGATCAAAGGTGCACCTAAATTTGGTCACGACAGTGATGCCACTGTTTTGCAGTTCATCCAAAAATGTGTCACTTGTGAAATCCCTTCACAACAGACACATAGTGACCTGCATAAACAAATGTTACAATTTCAAAGACACAAATGTGGCAAATATTGTCTTCGCAAATACAAATGTAAAGGGAAATACTACACCAAATGCTGCTTTGGTTTCCCTAGACCAGTTACAGAAACAGGTGAAGTGAACAACTTCATGTCTTCAGTTCGACATAGTGTTAAAGGTAAATCACCTAAGAACACGTATTACATAAAAAGAACAGAAGAATCAAAATATATCAATGATTACAATGCAATCATTGCCCTCTTATGGAATGTAAACATAGATGTGCAGTACATTGCAGACAATTCCACTGCAGTTGCATGATATGTTACAGCCTACTTAACAAAAGCAGAAAAAACAGAGCTTCAAGACCTCTGGAATGACTTATCATCAGACAAAACACTATCTCAGAAATTGTACAGCCTAGGCATAAAAATGCTCTCTCATAGAGAATGTGGCACCTATTAAGTGGCAGATCATTTAACCGGTACTGCTTTGTATGGAAAATCAGACAACATAGTATGGCTAAGTCTTGGTACTGCTAAATCTAGAAAAAGAGTTCTAAAATCATATGAGGACATAGAAACAATTGCCAGAAATGATCCCAACAGCCAAGACATTTTAAAAAACAATTTACTGGACACATACTATCCGAACAGGAGTAGCACTTTGGAAAGCATGTGTCTATACCACATAGCTCAAAACTTTGCCTACAAAAATAATATAAAACCCGATGAAAGCAAAGGTATATATAGAGTGACAGATTGTTAAGGCAGCTTAGTGAAACTTACCAAACGAAGCTTAATTAATCATGTCAAATTGTCATTAAAAACTCCTCAACAGAAAGAACTATATTACATGTCTCTGCTACAACTTTTTAAACCATGGAGAATAGAGGAAGAGATACTAGATAACTATGACTGCTATGAAGATGCTTTCAAAGCAAATGAAAGCGCTATCACCGATGTGAACTTTACGCAGTACAAAACAATGTTGCACAATGAACAGCAACACGAAGCAGAACTCCAGGCCCAACTAGATAAGGACACTCCCGACAGTAGTCAACCTTCTGTAACAGGAAGCCAAGAACCACTAGGAGAGCCACTAATAGCAAATGAGGGCGAATTAGCTATGACAGAAGTGGAAAACACCATCTGTCACTATCAAGATTATCTAGAAGACTTAACTGTACAGCAAGCAAAATGTAACAAATATCAGCGCACCATTTTTGAAGAAGTAACAAAACAAATTGCACATGGTGTACAACACGAAAATAAAGAATGTACCTGCCAAAATTACAAACCTATACTGCTGTACGTCAGTGGTGAAGCTAGTTCAGGAAAAACATTCTTAATCAAAATCATCAGCAAGTTCCTTCAACAATTGACAAACAACAAACTGTCAGCTGTTGTAACTGCCCCCACAGGTTTAGCTGCCTACAACATAGGCGGTGTCACTTTATACCGATTACTACTCCTTCCAGTAAAACACCAAAACAAATTAGACTATTACAAACTTTCTGCAGAAGCTGCAATGGAACTACGCAGAGTATTAAAACAAATGAAAATGCTACTAATAGATGAAGTGAGCATGGTCTCCAACCTAATGTTGGCTTTGATTCACCTCAGATTGGAAGAAATACTTAAAACAAACTACGAAGAACTCTTTGCAAGAAAACACATTATCGTTTTCGGAGATCTTCTACAATTGACACCAGTGAAAGGTGAGCCTATTTTTAAAACCTTAGGACACAAACTCTGCCGTAAAACTGTTGGCAGCATAGGAATTGTCAACCTTTGGCAACATTTCAAATACAGAATATTAACAGAAAACGTGCGACAATCTGCAGATCTCACTTACGGCAACATTTTTAAAAAGTATTAGAGTTGGTGTACTATCTCAAGAAGCACAAGCAATATTGAAAAACTGGCACATTCAAGCACTTTATGGCGATAAAGCATGTGTTACTGATGTTATGGAACAATTAGCGCACAAAAATGTAAATTGTATGGCCTTAATGCCAACTCTAGCAAGCTGTTTCAAATTCAATGAAACAATGTTAAAAAAAGAAATGCAACCAATAATGGAAATTTGCGCCACAGACAAACTAGACGTACATGGTATGACACTACCCATTTGTGAGCAAGCCACAACAAGACTAAATACCTTAGAAAATTCAATCTCCAACCCAGCTGGGTTGGAAAAAATATTAAATTATCCTTAAATTGTAGAGTAATGCTTAAGAGTAACCTTGACGTGGAGCAAGGGCTAGTTAATGGGGCACTGGGTACAGTTGTTGGCTTTCAAACATACCCACATGACAACAACATTCAGTTTGTCAATATTCGCTTTGACAAACTTTCAGAAGTGAAAAGGATAGTGCGCTCAACTGCTCTATTCCTTCTCTTCAAAGACATGTATGTACGTAGAGAACAATTTTCTCTAACTCTTGCATATGCAGTCACCATTCATACATCCCAAGGTCTTACCCTAGACAAAGCATTGATAGATATAAGAAACACAGTCTTTAAAGAAGGCGAGAGCTACGTAGCACTATCACGCTTACGTACACTTGACGGTCTATTTCTAATCAACGTTGATGCAAGTAAACTGAACGCTGATATTCCTTGCATTTTAGTATACAATAGACTGGGAAACCATATCCTGTTCCAGAAAAAGTAAAACATGGTAAAAGGAAACTAATTCAAACAGAAATGCAACAGAATCTGACGGCAAATCCTTCAAAGAAAACAAAAGAAGCTAAAACTTCATCAATTACCACAAGCAAAGAAGAACCTATTAGGGAAGTAAATCAGGTACTTCTTCAAAGAAGGAACAGAAACTCCGAAAAAAGGACTCAGAGACAGAACTAAGTGGTCCATTCAAATTTTCAAATGAATCTGGTGTAAGTTGCTATGCAAATGTAGCAATGAATATTCTATTTCAATTGCCACCAATTGTTAACAATATTTACTTACACAGTACAAATTGTGTTTGGAAATGTTAGTCCTTCATAGAAACGCAACAAACAATCCTGACAACACGTACAGTGTTCATGGAATAAGACAAGAATTGGACTACTGTGCTGGAATGGTGAGATTCACTATAAGCTCACAAGAAGATCCACAAGAATTTCTAATGTACTTACTACAAGTACTGGAAAACAAAAACATACCTATAAATGATATCTTCCACATTTCATACATGTGGAAACATACATGCACTCTCTGCAACAATGTGATACAGGAAGAAATCCCAAATGAGCGATTTGTGTATGTATCCATACCTAATTGTGAATCCATTCCATTTCAGCAACTTGTACAGAATTCAAACCATGGCAGATTATGTATTATGTGCAATTCAGATAATCGCTCCACCTTACTGATACAAACACATAGTAACTACATAATACTTATGCTTCTACGTTACAATGCAGATGGTACCAAAAACAACTGCAAGCTGACTGGATTCACGCACGGTCAAGTGTCACTTGGAAAGAAAACCTTTACAACAATAGGTATAATCTACCACGCAGGAGCTACAACCAATGCAGGTCACTACACTGCATACATTAAAAAGAAATCTGGATGGTTTGAATGTAATGATAGGACTATTACTCTAAAGCAGAGATTCCCAGCTAATCTTACAAATGCGTATTTAATATTCTTAAAGCCACATTTTTATGACTAATGTGTACTTTAACATTACCAAAAATTAAATTCAACAAATGCACAGTTAGAATACGCCAACAGGTATCTAACTGTTTTAAAAAATCTGCAACAAGGCAACAGACATAACATTAATCATAAAGAACAAGGAAACACTAAAAGAAAACAAAGAAATAGTTTGTAGCATAGCAAAGAAAGGGTTTTTTTAATCCGACAAGGGTTTTTTTTTCCCCCAGACCCAAGGATTTGAAAAACAAACACAGAAACTGAGCAAAAAGCGCAGTACACTGGTTTGTAAACTAAATATGAGGGTAAAAAAAAAGCTAAACTGGTCGATTCATGGAATTAATGTGTGCCGAAAATTCCCGCGCAGAGGTGCCAAAATGTGCGATTCGCAGTAAAAGTGCGAAAATCTCAGTGCAACTGCGAAAATCGCAGTGAAACCAGCGCACATCGATTCATGGAAGTCCGTGCGCGAGAAAAACATTGGATGTGCGCTGAAAAAGTGCGCGGCACACGCCGGCGCCCAAGTCATCCAACGGCGAGCGCCACGGCCACTGCGAAATAGCACATAGAGTGGCGCACATCACAAAAGTAGGCGGAACACAGGGCGTAACACTCGGAATGGGGAACAACGCGTGAAAATATGGGCGTCACGGGGGAAGTGCAGGAGGTAAGTGCACGGAATGCCCACACGCTCGCCTACAACCCGTATTCATGGAATCAAATAGCGCAAACCAGCGCACGGTGAAAGACACGCACAGGGCCAAACAAGTACGCCACAAGAAAGCAGGTGGTAGCGTCCCTGTGCCTGAAATAAATGTGCGCCAAAATGTGCGCTAACAAAAAGCACCCATATACAGCTATGATGAATGGTCCATACAGTGGCCCTCTAGGACAAATGAGGTGCAAAGGGGTACCGACAAACACGGACACCCGCTGTGTGAAAAATAGCGTGTGCGTGTATTACGGGGTTCGCGGGAAGTTCCACACGCGATTGGCCTGGGCACGTGTATTCCGGGGTGCGCGGGAAGTTTCACATGCGAATTAGCAGGGTACGTGTATTACGGGGTTCACGGAAAGATCCACACGCGATTGCCCTGGGTCCGTGTATTTCAGGGTGCACGGGAAGTTTCACACGCGAATTAGCAGGGTACGTGTATTTCGGTGTGTGCGTGAAGTTCCACACGCAATTTCAGCAGGGTACGTGTATTTCTGGGGTGCCGGGGAGTCCCACACGTGAATTGGCCATGTGGGTCCTCCCAGCTGTTCCCTCTACACCCGCCACGGCCCCTGCAGGCGGCCCACACCACAGGGGACTACCCTGCACCTCTGCACATGTCCCGCAGGCAGCCCATCCACCATGGCCATGCCCCCAGCCAACCCACATGTCACCTTGCACTACTGCCCACCAACGCATGTCTCCCAGCACCCCCACCCCCCTGCATCCAGGGGCACCCTCCACCAGGCCCCCACTCATGTCTCCCTGCATCCCCAGCCCCACCAGTCAGGGGCACCCTCCACCAGGCCCCACTCATGTCTCCCAGCAAACCCACCCCCCTGCATCCAGGGGCACCCTCCACCAGGCCCCCACTCATGTCTCCCTGCACCCCCACCCCCCACCAGTCAGGGGCACCCTCCACCAGGCCCCCACTCATGTCTCCCAGCACCCGCACCTCCCAGCACTGTGGGGCACCCTCCACCAGGCCCCCACTCATGTCCCCCTGCACCCCCACCTCCCAGCACTGTGGGGCACCCTCCATCAGGCCCCCACTCATGTCTCCCTGCACCCCCACCCCCCAGAACTGTGGTGCACCCTCCACCAGGCCCCCACTCATGTCTCCCTGCACACCCACCCCCCACCAGTCAGGGGCACCCTCCACCAGGCCCCCACCCATGTCTCCCTGCACCCCCAACCCCCAGAACTGTGGTGCACCCTCCACCAGGCCCCCACTCATGTCTCCCTGCACCCCCACCCACCAGCACTGTGGGGCACCCTCCACCAGGCCCCCACTCATGTCTCCCAGCACCACCACCCCCCACAAGTCAGGGCCACCCTCCACCAGGCGCCCACTCATGTCTCCCAGCACCCCCAACCCCCAGCACTGTGGGGCACCCTCCACCAGGCCCCCACTCATGTCTCCCAGCACCCCAACCCCCCTGCATCCAGGGGCACCCTCCACCAGGTCCCCACTCATGTCTCCCTGCACCTCCACCCCCCAGCACTGTGGTGCACCCTCCACCAGGCCCCCACTCATTTCTCCCTGCACCCCCACCCCCCAGCACTGTGGGGCACCCTCCACCAGGCCCTCACTCATGTCTCCCTGCACCCCCAATCCCCAGCACTGTGGGGCACCCTCCACCAGGCCCCCACTCATGTCTCCCAGCACCCCCACCCCCCAGCACTGTGGGGCACCCTCCACCAGGCCGCCACTCATGTCCCCCTGCACCCCCACCCCCCACCAGTCAGGGGCACCCTCCACCAGGCCCCCACTCATGTCTCCCAGCACCCCCACCCCCCTGCATCCAGGGGCACCATCCACCAGGCCCCCACTCATGCCTCCCAGCACCCCCACCCCCCAGCACTGTGGGGCACCATCCACCAGGCCCCCACTCATGTCCCCCTGCACCCCCACCCCCCACCAGTCAGGGGCACCCTCCACCAGGCCCCGACTCATGTCTCCCTGCACCCCCACCCCCCTGCATCCAGGGGCACCCTCCACCAGGCCCCCACTCATGTCTCCCAGCACCCCCACCCCCCTGCATCCAGGGGCACCCTCCACCAGGCACCCACTCATGTCTTGCTGCATCCCCACCCCCCACCAGTCAGGGGCACCTTCCACCAGGCCCCCACTCATGTCTCCCAGCACCCCCACCCCCCTGGATCCAGGGGCACCCTCCACCAGGCCCCCACTCATGTCTCCCAGCACCCCCACCAGTCAGGGGCACCCTCCACCAGGCCCCCACTCATGTCTCCCAGCACCTCCACCCCCCAGCACTGTGGGGCACCCTCCACCTGGCCCCCACTCATGTCTCCGAGCACCCCCACCAGTCAGGGGCACCCTCCAACAGGCACCCACTCATGTCTCCCTGCACCCCCACCCCCCAGCACTGTGGGGCACCCTCCACCAGGCCCCCACTCATGTCTCCCAGCACCCCACCCCCCAGCACTGTGGTGCACCCTCCACCAGGCCCCCACTCATGTCTCCCTGCACCCCCACCCCCCAGCACTGTGGGGCACCCTCCACCAGGCCCCCACTCATGTCTCCCTGCACCCCCACCCCCCAGCACTGTGGGGCACCCACCACCAGGCCCCGACTCATGTCTCCCAGCACCCCCACCCCCCAGCACTGTGGGGCACCCTCCACCAGGCCCCCACTCATGTCCCCCTGCACCCCCACCCCCCACCAGTCAGGGGCACCCTCCACCAGGCCCCCACTCATGTCTCCCAGAACCCCCACCCCCCTGCATCCAGGGACACCCTCCACCAGGCCCCCACTCATGTCTCCCAGCACCCCCACCCCCCTGCATCCAGGGGCACCCTCCACCAGGCCCCCACTTATGTCTCCCAGCAGCCCCACCCCCCTGCATCCAGGGGCACCCTCCACCAGGCCCCCACTCATGTCTCCCTGCACCCCCACCCCCCAGCACTGTGGGGCACCCTCCACCAGGCCCCCACTCATGTCCCCCTGCACCCCCACCCCCAGCACTGTGGGGCACCCTCCACCAGGCCCCCACTCATGTCTCCCAGCACCCCCACCCCCCTGCATCCAGGGGCACCCTCCACCAGGCCCCCACTCATGTCTCCCAGCACCCCCACCACCTGCATCCAGGGGCACCCTCCACCAGGCCCCCACACATGTCTCCCTGCACCCCCACCCCCCAGCACTGTGGGGCACCCTCCACCAGGCCCCCACTCATGTCCCCCTGCACCCCCACACCCCAGCACTGTGGGGCACCATCCACCAGGCCCCCACTCCTTCCTACCAACCCCCCACCCCCCAGCAGTGCGATTCGCCTGTGTACGTGTATATCAGGGTTGCGCATGTAGTCTGACACGCGATATCAGCAGGGTACGTGTATTACGGGGTTCGCGGGAAGTTCCACACTCGATTGCCCTGGGTACTTGTATTTCGGGGTGCACGGGAAGTTTCACACATGAATTTGCAGGGTACGTGTATTTCAGTGTGTGCGCGTGAAGTTACACACGCGACTGTGCCTGTGAGAGTGGGGTACGTGTATTCCAGGGGTGGATGGATTATTTACTCGCGACTGGGCCTGGGAGAGCGTGTTCCTGGGGTGGGCGGGAAGATTTACACGCTCGCCTACAACACGCCAAAAAATAAAAGGACCAATCCTGAAACACGTACGCCAGCATGAAGCAGGCGCACGTCCCGCGCAGCATAAAAGAGTGCGCAAGCAACAAACAAGCTCAGACGCCAGGATGAATATACCGTTCCTAGCAGCAGTGGCCGTGGGATACCGCAGGAGGAGGAGAAGGATAGTCAGGGCCAGAATCTTCACACCCAGAACCAGCCTATTTGGTATGCCAGATGACCAGGTGTATGGGAGGTACAGGTTTCCACCAAACATAATACTCCACCTGGTCAGTGAGTGGGAGGATGACCTCACATCACCCTCCCTGTGCTCCCAAGCACTCAGCCCCCTGGAGAAGGTCCTCAATGTACTGCACTTCTTGGCTACCGGATCATTTCAGCGGACAAGTGCCATAGGGGGGGTGTCACAGGCCACGCAGTCACGGTGCCTACACCAGGTTTTGGCCATCATCACTGCACGCCCATCAGTCCGCAGGCATATATACCTGCCCAGAACACCTGCAGAAAGGCAGGCTGTCAGCCAGGATTTCTACAGGGTGGCACAATTCCCCAAAGTGCTAGGAGCCATTGATTGCACCCATGTGGGTCTACGTCCCCCCAGGGCATCTGAGCACATCTATAGAAACCGCAAGCACTGGCATTCCATCAATGTCCAGGTAGTATGTGATGCCAAGGGAATCATCATCTCAGTATATGCCAACTATCCAGGGTCCACCCACGACAGCTTCATTTACAGGATGTCAACCCTAAACCGGGACATGGAAGCTGGGCGGCATGGCGATGCATGGCTGCTTGGTGAGTAGAAATGCCACAGCACACGCATGCATGACAGATACAGAGTAATGCCAATACCCCACTAATGATCCCCATCACCACCTCCCCAGGGGACAGTGCCTACCCTCTGAGCACACACATGATGACGCCAATTCGGAACCCCATCACGCCTCCCGAGGTAAGATACAACACAGCCCATATTGCAACACGGGGCATAGTGGAGCGCACATTCGGAGTGCTCAAGTCACGCTTTCGCTCCCTTGACCGTTCTGGCGGGCAGCTGTTATACGCTCCCCCAGTAGTGTGCAGGATCATAGTGGCAGCATGTGTCCTGCACAATGTTGCAACACGCCGGGGCCTGGCTGTGGACATGGTGGTGCCCCCACATCCCCAACCACATCCACGCCCGCTGCGCATGGGAGGGGAAAGTGCACGGGGTGAGGCAGCCCATACGCAGCTGGTGGCTAATTACTTCACATAGAAAGCACACCCCTGTGGAGTGCACACAGCCCTGGCACATACCATCTGACAATCAATGATGACTCAATCTGACAATTATGATGAACAAAGGGACAGTCAACTGTCAGACCATAGCAGCCTGAGATTGTTCATCTGGAAGTGTCACAATGTGTGCATCCCTACCTACACAAACACCACCAATGCAGTGTCATCAAAAGACACACTTCCATGCAGCAAAAATAAATACCCACTTGCAAAATATAACATGAGAACAGTGCCATGTCACCCAACCCCTCCCCGGCACGGCCACACAACACACCATGGCATGTCATGCAATGTGAGAGCAAACAAATTAATCCCCACAACATGCCCCAAGTGTCACCAACTACAGTGTCCCTAATGGAAACTGGCCACACATGAAATGCTCACAGTAATGCAGGATCAACAACACACATTACCAAATACTTACCAAGAATACCAATCACCTACACAACCTCCAACCTACCATAAACATGACAGTACGGACTGGTACGAATTGGTAGCCTCACGACCTGATAATGGCAGCACTTCGAACACTTCCAAGTATACAATGTTAGCGCCACGAGTGTAGGTGCACTGCTTACAACATGGACTCCAGTCCCAAAGTAGACCGCCTTGTGAAGACATGAGAAATTGACCTGCAAATTAGGAGGATGAGATGGATGCAGAGGCACATATCAATACACCATGCAGTGTACAATACAACAACAATATGCACTAGGAATGTATACACAGTATTGACTACAGACTGCCCACACATCAAATGGGAGTCCAACGTCACCGTGTAAGTCAATGTCACTTGGGCACACCCTTTGCAAGCCCATGGAAACGGGAAGCAGGAGTGGTGTGTGTCACACAAACCCAAGCATCTGACCCAAATTCAGGACAAGCATGCATGTGCCCAGCCACAATACAGCGTATGCCCACGGGAGCCACACAAGGCAACACACTTTCCAAAAAATCAAAAATAAAAAATAAAAATCAAAAATAAATCAAAAATGGCCATTAATGGGCCCGGGCGGGGGGTGGGGGAGGCCACCCAGGAGGTCCGAGGACAGGGTGCACACCAAAACCCACCTGTGTGGATCTTACGGAAAAAAAACACCTCCATGGGCTCATGGCCTGCACGGCTACCCTATTGTGGGAGAATCCCTGCTGTCACTCTCCTCACCCTCTGCAGCTGCATCAGGAGGTGGTGGCACTATGGGAGGCAGCCCACGCAAAGCCCTAGTCTGGTCCTCCATGGCAGCAAGCATGCGGGTGTGGAAGGTCTGGTTCTGGAGGATAATTGTGCAGAGGTCCCCATGCAACAACTCACGGGATGCCCGGACCTCCGCCCTAGTTGCCTGCATCTCAGCTGAGAGCGTACATGTGAGCCGCTCCAGCTGCTGTTCTGTCCTCGTGTTAGCTGAAGCCTCAAGCTCAACCAGAGTTGCCCTGAGCTGACGGAGTTCCACCCTCAGGGCTTCCCTGTGGCCCTGGGACTCAATGAAAATGGCTTCCCGCAGAGTCTCCAGTGCCGCCCGCCTGTCCCTGTTGGACGCCAACATGTCCTCCCTGTGTGACTGGCTAATGGAGTCTGTTGCCTGCTGTAGTTGTTCAATTAGCCTTTCTTGGGGGACAATGGAAGTGGCCACCCTATACCATGGCCTGTGCCATCATCTCAGTTGATGCTACCTGTTGGTTTACAATACCGTATATGGATTGATCCCATGCGGTATTGCCAGGTAGCGTATGGCCACCTCGTCGGCGGGCACCACACCTGTCTGGGGCAAGGCGAACTGCGCCTTGCTGTGCCGGCACTGCCTGAGGCTGCAGGACTGCATTCCCCCTCTGATCTGCTGGCCCAGGAACAGGATCAGATGTAGCGGAGTATGACCCTGCATCCGTAACCACCAAAGGCTGACCTACCAACACTGACATCCCCATTGAAGGTTCTACCCCTGGTGCAGGTGGGTTGGACAGTACAGAATCCCTCCCAGAGACACTTACCTGCGACGGCACATAGGTCTCATCATCCGAATCGACACCTGAATAGAGCTCGGGGGAGGTGCACCCAGAGACACCCCTTGAGATGACGGCCTGCAGCAAGTGTGGGTTCTCACCCACCACCACACCACGTCCCTCACTGGTGCCCGGTCGGGCATGAGACCCCTCCTGGGTCTGCACCATCTCCACAACCCCAGCAGTATCAAGTGCGTCATCCCCTGCAAAGACATGAAAGAAAAGAAATGGGAACAGGCATTAGCAACATGGAACACAATTAGGGCTGAGAAGCAACAGAAACAGTACTTCATTGACACATGTACCACATGACTATAACCCTCCCATGCATGCACTGTCACTGCGTATGAAGGGGAGGCAAATGGCACACATTGATGACACCAAGATGGAAGACCAACAAATTTGCTGCATGCTGCCTAGCAGTGCCATCACACATTGGCCTGTGATTGGCAGGTCCAATACACATACATGACACATGCCATCACACAGATGGCATGTACCCTAGCCATGTCACACATGTGACAATAGGACTGAGAAATGCCTAGTGAAAGTGGTGGAATGCAGACAATCAGCCTGAATGAACACAGAATAACATGCAACTATGTTGTGGCAAGATGACAATTCAAGGGCAACTGGCGTGAGGTTGGGCTGAATGTCTACTGTTGCCAGAAAGGATACTGCAACACCCAAATCCTGGTGCGCAGAACGTATTGGATGAAGCACATGGGTGACCCAAACCACTCAGGCACACCCCCCCTCACCTGGCACTCAATCAGAAGCACTCGCACACACGCCATGCACATGGATGACACACACAAGTATGTGCACTCACCGGACAATGCCTCGTAATCTGGCAGGTCTCCCACGCCTTGGATCTGTTCCTCTGTGACATAGGTCCCAGCAACATACTCATGTGGAGTGAGTTCTATGTCCTCCGCCGGAGACCCACCTCCAGTCACTAGAGTTGCGGCATGACTTGAGGCCAGCTTTTTCTTTGCCCTGCGCTTAAGGTCATTCCAGCGCTTGTAGCAATCATTAGCTGTGCGCCTCACGAATCCAAGGGCACTTATGAGTTCCGCAATGGTCTGCCAGTGTGCCTGACGTTGTGCAGGTGTGGTCTTGCATCCTGCAGTAATCACCATTTCGCTGTCATGTGCGGACACATACTCCACAAGTGCATCAAGTTCGACCCGATTGAAGCAGGGCTTCCTTGGTGGGCCGGACTGTGTAGCCGTGTCTGGGGCATCAGCCTGTACTGGACGAGCACTCTTACTCTTCCGCTTGGAAGGTGGTGGTGATACTGAGTGTCCTACGCCGCTCTGGACACTAGGGGCCGGAGCCCCGGTGGACTGTGGACTAGGAGTGTGGGAATGAACACTCACCATGGGAGTTGGTGCAGGCATTAGCTGAAGTGTGATGCAGTCAGGGGGAACGTCAGCAGGATGGACTAGGACCAACACTGTCCTGGCTGGGACACTCAGAGCTGGGGTGGATGGAGCCTCAGCTGCCCCTGCAGCCTCCCCAAACTGCCTGTTTGGGGCAGCAGATGACATAGCTACCCCTGATCCACGTGGGCTGGTGACACCAACGTGCACCGCCACACGTGGCCTAGACCTGCTGACCTGGAAGTCAGCCATGGAGTCACCCAGTGCCAGGTCTGGTGCCACAATGGGCTGGTCCAACAAGGGCTGAGCAGGGATGGTGTCAGCCACGTTACCCTCAACCAGGGGGGGGGGGCATGGGTGTCCCTGACTGGTCACCCACACATGGGGGGCTAGGTGCACCCTGCAAGTCCTGGCCACGTCCCCTACTGTATCCACCACAGCCACCTCTTGTGGCTCGCCCACCTTTGCCACCCTTACCACGTGCTCGCCTCCCAACCATGGCACTGATGTAGTTGTGCGTATGGGAGATGCAGTAAACTATTGTCCTGGGCAATTGGGGGTCAAAGGGGTAGGGTACTAGATGGAATTTGTACCCTAGTGCTCTAGCAAGGCTGTATGTGACCCCTGGGGAAGATGGCGGGTCACGCAACGCACAGGCACCCCGAAAAAGGGAGATAATGTGCACGCAACCCACCCCTCCTAGACCACCTGCACTACGCTGTGGCACCCAGAAACACAAAAATGAACGTATGCATGTCACACGCAGCCTAGACTGACCTCTGAAGGGGTAGGCAACACACGGGGCAAGCACAGATGTCAAATACGTGCGCAACTCACCGTCTGCCAGGAAAAATCGCGTGTAAAATACGCATGTGTGCGCATTGGCAACACCCCCGCCAAAAGAAGAATTGTACGCTGTTTGAGGAGACAGGACAACAGGAGAAGTGAACGCTGTTTGAGGAAACAGGCCCAGGAAAAAGACAAGAAGAGAAAAAGCTGTCAGAGGTAACAGGGAGTACGAACTTGGAACGCCGTGAAGTAAATCGCATGTGAACCGACAAGAAGTACAAATTTTACCCACTCGCTCTCCACAAAAAGCACGTACAAGGAAATGGCGTTCTACATGTACCTTTTACACATGCCCACACGTCCAGCGTCACTTCCGCGTGTACGCGCTAAGGCCCCATCCTCCAATTACACGCGCTGACACTCTGACGTGCAGTCATTGGACGTGTAACATGCACCCATGTAAAGGGAAACGCCCGCGCACGCACGTCACAGACGCGCATACGCGCTGTTGGCCTTTGGGCCAATGAATTCGTGTACGTGTGCTGACGCGCTTATGCGCTAAGGCCTTTTCCTCGAATTACATGCAGACGTGCTGGATTTTCACGTGCCAAATCACTCCGTATCAAGCTGGCCACGCGTAAGCACACGGAAGACCACGCTCCTGCCCAGAAGGCCGAATTACTACCCCCCAGAGCCCCGAGCACGCTCCCACCTGCCATTTGCTGCTGCCTGATTGCCTGCTGCCCACGTGCCCTGCCATTTGCTGCCTGCACATCAGCCAGGGGTGCTGTTGCTGTGACCACCCCTGCTGGAACCGAAGACTCCCGACTGGGATTCCATCGCTCCACAGCCCAGCCCCAGGACCCAGTTGCCCACCCACTCCTGCCTCTGGGGTTGTCATGTCGGGCACTGCAACATCTGGCACCACTGACAACCCCCGGCCAGAGAGGCAGAGGGGCACCAGCTTCACTGCCACTGAAGTTGGTGTCCTGGTGGAGCAAGTCCTGGGGCAGTATGATGCCCTCTTAGGAAGTTTGCACGCCAACAAGGAAGGACGGACTCGGATCTGGATGGACATTGTGACTGCCATCAACGCGGAGGGGGTGGCAGTCCGCGACTTCCAACATGTCAAGAAGCGCTGGGAGGACTTCAGGTCCAGGATCCTCAACAAGGCCCGGCGCCTCTTGAAGGCAGCGGATGCTAAGGGGTGCCAGGGCCACTTGTCGGGCGATCAGATGAGGGTCCTGGAACGCATATCCCCAGCGCTCCACATCCAGGTCCTTGAGAGGCAGACCCGTCTGGAGTCTAGCGGTAAGTGTACATGCATCATGATTGTAAGATGTGCGTGTGGTGATGTGCCAGTAGTGTACAGGTTGCACATGTGTTTGTATGGGGCTGAGTATGGGTGGGGGTGTACAGAGCCGTGAGGCTAACACATGCGAGGGCTGTCATGTGTGAGACATGGATGATGCTTGTGTGTGTAGGCTTGCATGCCAAATGCAGTTGTGTGGGCACACATGTTTGGATGAATGTGTATGTAAGTAGGCATGTTTGTGATGTCACACATGGATGTTGTTTTCAGCTGCATGTATCAGCACTGTGTACATGTGCATGTGTGTGTATTTGACAAGGGTGCAACAGCGGGATGTGGAAGCCTGATTGGCAGATGTGACATGGATGCCCATCTGAACACTGTGACAGTTGGCAGAGGTGTGCACATGCATGCAAGTGTGGTAGTGTGTGTGCATGTGTAGTGCACTCCCTGTGTTGCATGTGATGTCTGGCTCACCTTTGCCTGCTCATGCTGTTGTATGTGTATGGATGGTGCTGGCAGTTGCGATATGGCTGTGGTATGGCTTATGTGTGCGAGTTGAAATGACATGTGTGTTGGCGATTGTGATGCCATGCCTGAGGTTTGCCAATGCCACTGATGTACAACTGTCATGTGTGTATGTGTCCATTGTACAGTGCCCTGATGCCTGTGTTTTATTTCTCCCTGTCTGCAGCGTCAACTGATGAAGAGGGTGGAGAAGGTGCTGTGGAGCACAGCGGCGGGGATCGCACCGCCAGCCGGAGACACAAGGCCCGGCTCCCCTCCCAGGTTGTGATCTCGTCGGGGAGTGAGGAGTCCGGTGCCGCGTCCCAGGCCGCAGCTGCCGGGGGGAGGTCCAAGAGGCAGAGGTCGGAGTTGGACTCCTCGGCAGCAGAAGGGGCATCTGGGACCCCACAGGGCCCAACGGGGAAGATGGCATGGAGTCATCCAGGTTGGTGGGTGGTTTGGTGGAGGAGGAGGCCGTGCAAGCAACAGAGACGGGGTCTGGAGGTGGGGATTCCACTGGTGCTAGTGGTGCAGGACCAGGGACAGGAGGCAGCACAGGCCGCCGCGGAGGTGCCTGTGTGCAATCCTGTCCCTGATCTGTCACTGCATCATCTTGCACCAGCAGGGATGCCTACGTCCAGACCCGTTTTCAGGCAGGGGATGAGCTCACAACAACTGGCCTTCCTCTGCCTGCAGACGTGGCTATCCAGGTCCGGGTTGAGCCTGTCCTGACTGGTGTGGCGTTGCGTCAACGGGCCATGCGAGGTGACCTGCAGTCTTTTCATGAGGAGACTGCACGTCATCTCGAATGGCTCGTTGACCGCGTCGGCCTACTGGGACAGGTCACCCAGGCCGGATTCCTCCGTTTGATGGAGCTTGCTCAGACCCCCTCCTCGACTGAACCCCCTATGCGCCAATCGTCCTCCGTGCCATCTTCCTACCCATTAGTCACCTGGGTGCCCTGTGGAGCTGCCTCTGACGGTGCGGCCAGGCTGGTGGAGGAGGCATCCCTGCCACAGTCGGGAGTCGGACGTCCAGCAGGGGTGGCCACATCAACGACTGCACCCCAGCCAGTGGAGGATGTGCAGGCAGCAGGAGGCAGGGCACGGGCAGAGGCACAGCAGCAGCAGCAACGAGGTGGAAGCCATGATGGCTCGGGGCCTTTGACATAGGAGTTGCAGGCATCGGCCGCAGGGCAGGAGGACCCAGGACGGAAGTGTCTTCCGTGTGGCAGCGGTTGGGCCACGCCATAGATGCGGAGCGGCAGCGGGAAGAAGAGGCATGGCTCATGATGGTCAGGGCGGAGAACTCCATGCGGAGGGCCCTGAGGCGGGCCGAGTGCCTCGAGGCAATCCGCAGGGAGTTGGAGGTGAACATGTCGACGGCCCTGCGGACCCTCGTGCCATGGAGGAGGACCGCTTCCGGGACATTGAGCAGGAGTTCGATGATGCCCTGGCCCGGAACATCCCGAAGTGAGCCGTCGGACTAGCCCGCTGCCCTTGTAAATAGTTCTGTAGTTAGTGTTAGGTTTCCTTTAGTTTTGCATTTTTTTTTGACCTTTTGGACAATGGGCCATATTTTTGTATATAGTTTTTTTTATTAGGTAGTGTTATTAGATAGGTTTCATTTCATTTTTTTTTTTTTATGATTTACCCATGGAGCAATGGTTTTCGATTTTAATTTTCCATTGGATTTACTTTTGTGGACTGTGACTTTGGACACCTTTCCTTTGGATTATGATTTGTGGTTTTACATTATTTCACGTACATGCTGTTTTTTCTTTTTTTTTAAATTCCCATTTTTGTTTGTTTATTTTTTAATCAATTTATGTTGCTTTTAATACATATTTTTTCTTCAAACTTCAATGTGTAGTATCATCTCATTGGTTTCATGCATATCATGATATGGGTTTTGACATTCACTGACACCCATTGTGTGTATGTGAGGGACATGTCTTCATTTCCAAACTTGGCAATTGGGGTTCTATCATGTAATTGCCATTTCTAAGTGGGTGGATGCAATACTCAGGTGGGGGTTTGGCATTTCGAGGCTGACCATAAGGGCCAGGGATCTAGATTGTGATGACATGTTGGCTGGGGGACATGTGTGGGGGCCTGGTGGAGGGTGGCCCTGACTGGTGGGGGGTGGGGGTGCAGGGAGACATGAGTGGGGGCCTGGTGGAGGGTGCCCCTGGATGCTGGGGGGTGGGGGTGCTGGGAGACATGAGTGGGGGCCTGGTGGAGGGTGCCCCTGGATGCAGGGGGGTGGGGGTGCTGAGAGACATGAGTGGGGGCCTGGTGGAGGGTGCCCCTGGATGCTGGGGGTGGGGGTGCAGGGAGACATGAGTTGGACATGAGTGGGGGCCTGGTGGAGGGTGCCACTGGATGCTGGGGGGTGGGGGTGCAGGGAGACATGAGTTGGACATGAGTGGGGGCCTGGTGGAGGGTGGCCCTGGATGCTGGAGGGTGGGGGTACTGGGAGACATGAGTGTGGGCCTGGTGGAGGGTGCCCCTGGATGCAGGGGGGTGGGGGTGCTGGGAGACATGAGTGGGGGCCTGGTGGAGGGTGGCCCTGACTGGTGGGGGGTGGGGGTGCAGGGAGACATGAGTGGGGGCTTGGTGGAGGGTGCCCCTGGATGCTGCGGGGTGGGGGGTGCTGGGAGACATGAGTGGGGGCCTGGTGGAGGGTGCCCCTGGATGCAGGGGGTGGGGGTGCTGGGAGACATGAGTTGGACATGAGTGGGGGCCTGGTGGAGGGTGCCCCTGGATGCTGGGGGGTGGGGGTGCAGGGAGACATGAGTGGGGGCCTGGTGGAGGGTGCCCCTGGATGCTGGGGGGTGGATGTGCAGGGAGACATGAGTGGGGGCCTGGTGGAGGGTGGCCCTGACTGGTGGGGGGTGGGGGTGCTGGGAGACATGAGTGGGGGCCTGGTGCACGGGGCCCTTGGATGCAGGGGTGTGGGGGTGCTGGGAGACATGAGTGTGGGCCTGGTGGAGGGTGCCCCACAGTGCTGGGGGGTGGGGGTGCAGGGGGACATGAGTTGGACATGTGTGGGTGCCTGCTGGCAGGTGCCCCACAGTGCTGGGGGGTGGGGGTGCTGGGAGACATGCGTTGGTGGGCAGTAGTGCAAGGTGGCATGTGGGTTGGCTGGGGGGCATGGCCATGGTGGGTGGGCTGCCTGCGGGACATGTGCAGGGTAGTCCCCTGTGGTGTGGGCCGCCTGCAGGGGCCGTGGAGGGTGTAGAGGGAGCAGCTGGGAGGACCCACACGGCGGATTCACGTGTAGGACTTCCCGGCACCACCGGAATCCACGTAGGCTGCTGGATTTGCGTGTGGAATTTCACTTGAACCTTGGAATACACGTACCCTGCTGAAATCGCGTGTGGAACTTCCCGCGCACCTTGGAATACACGTACCCTCCTGAAATCGCGTGTGGAACTTCCCGCGCACCTTAGAATACACGTACCCTGCTGAAATCGCATGTGGAACTTCCCGCGCACCCCAAAATACACGTACCCAGGGCAATCGCGTGTGGAACTTCCCGCGAACCCCGTAATACACGTACTCTGCTGATATCGCATGTCAGACTACACGCGCAACCCTGATATACACGTAAGTAGAATTAAGTGGCAAAAAGGGGGGGATGGTGTGAGGTTCAGCGCAAGGATCAAGTATCTTTGGTTAAAGTGAATAGAGCTGCAGGTGATTGCAGGAGGCGCGGTTTGCCAACCTGCCGCCAGGAAAGGAACCACAAAAGCAATTGTTTTGCAACCACACTGCGCGTAATCACTAGTTGAGTCCAAAGTGGTATGGAAGATTTAATTGACACTAAGGTAGCCTGACACGTGTTTCGGGCACTTGCCCTTCAACAGAGGCTACAGAATTGCATGTATATACATTATTGTGATACAGGGTTAAACAGAATTAAAACAAGGATTTTAGGGACCCAAGGTAGCGGGGTAAACAAGGCGGAGAGCCACAGCCACATGGATACATGGTATGGAATCACAAAATTTTTGGCACATAATAACAGTTAACAATTTCAATTGTTTAAACAAATTCCAAAGAAACAAAAATGGTAGAGTATATCCAAGCATGAATACAAATGAGAGATTGAAAAAACGAAAAAGCCATACCATATGTATAATTAAAATGCATCAGATCAAGGTGAAGGGGGAAACAAAAGTAGAACATAAAACCATTAGCATGAGGGTTCTAGGCGGGCCATACATCAAAGAACAATTGATGAGAAAGGAAGAACTTTGTACCTGTGAGTCGGGTATGTTGAGTTTAAACTAAGGGAAGAATCCATAAATCTAATTAGGGCAACAATTGGATTAACAACATTAAGGTTTACAATTAAAGCCAATTGGGGATTAAATTATTGACAATATACTTACCCTGAATAGGGTAAGTGAAAAAGGATAATATCTTGTGTGCTCCACTGAAAGGCAATTTTGGGCGTAGTAGATTAGACATGTATTCATCTAAATGTAATAACATAGAATAGCGAGGGCAAGTTGCCAAATAGTACCTGTCAATTGCAATTGCACTTAAATTATATGGGGAGGCGTTTCCGCGTATCTTAAAGTAGACGATGAGAGAAGAGACCGTCCAATTGGTATGTGTCCAGAGGGAGAGAAAATTAGGGGGAAAAAAGGGATAAAGAAACCAGTTAATTAAATGCAGATGCGTGTCTGGCTGAATAATTGCAGACCGCGCAGACCCTATCAGCCTGGGGGTCTGCGTAAAAGTATCGCACTCACCAGCGTCTCCGCTGAGTTGAAAGAACTGGAGCCGACTGGCCGCGGCTCATGCTGCCATTGTTATGCTAGCCGGCAGAGCATAGAGCGACCGTGACCGTACGTCGAGGGACGTGCGGTCGCCATCTTAGATGTATGTATAAGGGTGGCAGCCGAATGGATAGAATTGGGGTTAGCGAAGGAACAGAGGTAAAAATGCATTGTAAATTACAGCGCAAAAACAATCAGAGTCACCGAATGTATTAGAATTGATTAATGGGTAAATGCTGAATTGGCACTACGGATTTCGAATAGAAGGGGCAGAAAAATTTGGCCCCTATAAGTGCCTGCCAAATGCGTAGAGGAGATAATTCAGTTATTAAAACACAGTCATAAGAAAATTGATACATGAGTCACACAATAAATAAAAAGTCATCCCTTCCTGAAATCTCTCATATGGGTACTTTAAGGAGCGTAGAGTGGAGAGGGGGTTTACGGCAACTAAGTGTATGGCACACGAAGAATCCCCAGCATGGAATGAAGGGGGAGAAAAACCTGTAAAGCAACCTTTGAGCTGTATTTAGACAATCCCATAATATTATACATTTTACTCATAAAAACACAGAAAGTTCATGATCTGTATTAAGGCCATGTATGACCGTGCGAAACCGGCATATGAGGCGCGCTTCCAATTGGCGGAGTTTCAAAACCAAATTGCCACCTCGTTGTGGTAATGAAACCTTAGCCATCCCAGTGAATCTAATTTCAGCTTTATTGTCCATTTGATGGGTTTGTTGCCAATGTACCGATAATGGGTATTTGGAGTCTACTTGAGAAATGGAGGCCAAGTGTTCCCTGATTCTAATTTTCAAGGGCCGAATTGTGCTGCCAATGTAGCGCTTCCCACATACACAAAGAATACAATATACACAGAATTTAGTATTGCAGTTCATGAAGGAATTGATTGTATAACTGCCCAAATGGCCAAATTCTAGTTTCTTAGTTTCAAGTGCATATACGCACATCGAACACCCCCCACATTTGCGAAAACCACTTGTGCTAGCTAGCTGTAACCAAGTTGGTTTGGATTGTGGATTGGACATAAATGAGGGAGAGAGAATGTTTTTAAGATTGCTAGCCTTGGTGTAGATGAAATTTGGCGAATCATCTACCCAGGGGGTGATATCTCTGTCCAATTGTAAAATATGCCAATGTCTCCTAACTATGCTGTACAGTTTTGAACTCTCTGAGTTGTATTTGGTAATAAATTTCAATTTGTTGCTGTGAGTACTCTGAGGGCGTACTTTGGGAGTGAGTAAATCCTCTCTCTTCAGAGATTGCACCTCTAGTTGGGCTTTGTCAAGGAGGCGACTGTCATAACCTCTTTCCAAAAAACGGTTGCGGATAAGTGAACATTCAGTTGTGAAATCCACATTTGTTGAGCAATTACGTCTAGCACGTATAAATTCTCCTTTGGGGATATTGCGTGAAATTGATTTCTTGTGGCAACTGCTCGCGTGAAGCAGAGAATTAACTGAGGACGATTTGCGAAAGGTTTTGGTTCTAAGTTTGCCATCAGAAATTGTAATAGTTAGGTCAAGAAAATTGATGCTACTGAGGCTAGTGGTCTGTGTAAACTGAATTCCCCATATGTTAGTATTTAGATAGTTCACAAAATCATTCAGGGTATCACAGGAGCCAGTCCAAATCAGAATTACGTCATCTATATATCTCTTCCAAGTATAGATATATGGTGAGAACATAGTATTTGTAAAAACAACTATCTGTTCAAAATAATGCATAAATATGTTTGCAAGAGCTGGTGCATAGTTTGCTCCCATTGCTATACCAATGAGTTGGCGGTAGTAGGTATTGTTAAACAAGAATACGTTATTAGAGAGAGCACACAACAAGAGTTCTTTGATCATTTCAATGTGTTCATAAAACGAGGCAGAGTGCTCCCGGAAAATATGATCAACACTAATGATTGCTTTCGCATGATCAATGGAGGTGTAAAGTGCTTTTACATCAAGTGTCACTAATAGCATGTTTGGAAGTACAGGTAATTGATCCAGTATTTGTAAGATATGCATGGTATCTCTGATGAAGGTAGGGATAGAAGTCACCAAAGGAGCAAGACATTCATTAATATACATAGAGATTGGCCCGAAAATCCCACCCCCCCCGCTCAAGATTGGTCTTCCTTCTGGTATCCTGATAAAAGGTTTGTGAATCTTGGGCAGGAAGTAGGCAGTGGGCATGATTGGACCATCTACAATAAGAAACCGTTTTTCAACATCTGTTAAAAGGCCTCTGGAGTACCATTTGGCCACAAGTTGGCTGACTGTTGCCCTAAGTATACCAATTGGATTTGAGGGCAAAGTTTCATAGCAGCCAGGTGAATTTAGGTGTTCCAGGCCCATGGCAATGTAGTCCCTCCTATTCATTATTACCACATTGCCACCTTTGTCTGCCTCTTTAAAGATCAAGTTCTCATTGGAAGCCAACTTTTGCAAGGCTATTTGTTGTTGGCGCGTTAAGTTAGATTTGCGCCCTTGTTTCGTGTGAGTGGAGTCTTGCAGTATGTGTATGTCATTTGTGACTGCTTGATGGAATGTGTCAATCAAATTGTCTTTCGGAAAAGTAGGCACAAATTTAGATTTACTTGATAATTCTTTTATTTTCAGATTTTGCTGTTGTATACTGAGGTCATGCAATAGGTCCATCACATTAGTGTTGGGATCATGATCACATTCGTCCAATGACATAAGAACATGCGTACTTAGCATGGTCTGAAGTGTGACATCTGAGGGGGCAGGCTGCTGCGATTTGGGTTTAAAATACTTGATTTGTGTTGCGAAGTATTTTTTCAATTTTATTTTCCGAATAAATTTGAACAGATCAATCTGAATTTGAACAAAATCATTATGGTTGGTTGGAGCGAACGAGAGTCCTTTGTTCAGGAGTACTCGTTCATCTAGAGAGAGGGTGTAGTCACTCAAATTGGTAATCAGATCTAGTTTGTCTGATTCCGGAGGTTTTGCTGGTACTGTGATCTCGTCATTCTGCGTTGCAGAAGAGGAGGGGCATTTGCGCCTGTGAGGTTGGCCACCCCTTGTGCCCCGAGGCTTGGGTCTAGGGTTGTGGTACTTGCAACAGGAGGTATTTGGAACCTGACTTTTTTCATGGCCGCGAGTGCGGCTTGGCGATTGCCTTTCTTGTAACGGCGAATTTGCTCTAAAAAAGGGGTAGGTTGAGATTGTGTAGTAAGGGCACGATTGCCCGTGGGGGCTTCAGAGTCATCAGAGAGATTAAACTCAGTTTGACTAGGGCCCAATGGGGGGTCTATGTCAGTATCTGCTTTATCAGCATCACTATCTACTTCAGAGCTCGCTAGTGAGGAGGCTGCACTAGTTGGTCGTGAGCGTGAGACTTCATCATATTTTGGTTGGAATGTGTATACCCTATTGTCCCGATAATCTCTATCATCACGGGAAAATTTCCGTGATTTACGGAGTTTAACCTCATCTTGATGCCTTCGCAGTCGGGTATACAAAGTTTTATAGTTTTTGTCAATAGTTGCGCTGGGTGCATCAAAGTGTGCAATCTCCTCCTTCAATACATCAATTTGAATTACGATACGTTCATGTTCTCTGCTTGCATGTTCAATAAGGAGTTTAAGCATTGTATTTGAGCTAGCCGATAGATTAGCTTCCCAATCGGTCGCTAGGTCATTATCAGCCGGGTCTTCGAAGTCTGGCAGGATGAGAATACGAAGGCCTCTAGGAATTTTATTTTCTTTCAAATAATGTGTTAAGGTAGTTTTTTCCCAAAATTTATTAATCTCTCTGATGCTGAGACGTTCTAATTTCATAAACTTAGTACGAAGATCGTTATTTTCAGAGTTGAGTCTCTTGAAAGGATTCAAGGTCGAGCCTTTGGGAGCAAATAATGCTTTGATATCATCTTCTCGGGTCAGAATATATTCTGCTGCAGTAGCCATAGTGCTTATTTATTAGTAAGTGATCCGGTCTGCGGCTGAGCCTCTAAGACCCAATGTAAGTAGAATTAAGTGGCAAAAAGGGGGGGATGGTGTGAGGTTCAGCGCAAGGATCAAGTATCTTTGGTTAAAGTGAATAGAGCTGCAGGTGATTGCAGGAGGCGCGGTTTGCCAACCTGCCGCCAGGAAAGGAACCACAAAAGCAATTGTTTTGCAACCACACTGCGCGTAATCACTAGTTGAGTCCAAAGTGGTATGGAAGATTTAATTGACACTAAGGTAGCCTGACACGTGTTTCGGGCACTTGCCCTTCAACAGAGGCTACAGAATTGCATGTATATACATTATTGTGATACAGGGTTAAACAGAATTAAAACAAGGATTTTAGGGACCCAAGGTAGCGGGGTAAACAAGGCGGAGAGCCACAGCCACATGGATACATGGTATGGAATCACAAAATTTTTGGCACATAATAACAGTTAAGAGATATATAGATGACGTAATTCTGATTTGGACTGGCTCCTGTGATACCCTGAATGATTTTGTGAACTATCTAAATACTAACATATGGGGAATTCAGTTTACACAGACCACTAGCCTCAGTAGCATCAATTTTCTTGACCTAACTATTACAATTTCTGATGGCAAACTTAGAACCAAAACCTTTCGCAAATCGTCCTCAGTTAATTCTCTGCTTCACGCGAGCAGTTGCCACAAGAAATCAATTTCACGCAATATCCCCAAAGGAGAATTTATACGTGCTAGACGTAATTGCTCAACAAATGTGGATTTCACAACTGAATGTTCACTTATCCGCAACCGTTTTTTGGAAAGAGGTTATGACAGTCGCCTCCTTGACAAAGCCCAACTAGAGGTGCAATCTCTGAAGAGAGAGGATTTACTCACTCCCAAAGTACGCCCTCAGAGTACTCACAGCAACAAATTGAAATTTATTACCAAATACAACTCAGAGAGTTCAAAACTGTACAGCATAGTTAGGAGACATTGGCATATTTTACAATTGGACAGAGATATCACCCCCTGGGTAGATGATTCGCCAAATTTCATCTACACCAAGGCTAGCAATCTTAAAAACATTCTCTCTCCCTCATTTATGTCCAATCCACAATCCAAACCAACTTGGTTACAGCTAGCTAGCACAAGTGGTTTTCGCAAATGTGGGGGGTGTTCGATGTGCGTATATGCACTTGAAACTAAGAAACTAGAATTTGGCCATTTGGGCAGTTATACAATCAATTCCTTCATGAACTGCAATACTAAATTCTGTGTATATTGTATTCTTTGTGTATGTGGGAAGCGCTACATTGGCAGCACAATTCGGCCCTTGAAAATTAGAATCAGGGAACACTTGGCCTCCATTTCTCAAGTAGACTCCAAATACCCATTATCGGTACATTGGCAACAAACCCATCAAATGGACAATAAAGCTGAAATTAGATTCACTGGGATGGCTAAGGTTTCATTACCACAACGAGGTGGCAATTTGGTTTTGAAACTCCGCCAATTGGAAGCGCGCCTCATATGCCGGTTTCGCACGGTCATACATGGCCTTAATACAGATCATGAACTTTCTGTGTTTTTATGAGTAAAATGTATAATATTATGGGATTGTCTAAATACAGCTCAAAGGTTGCTTTACAGGTTTTTCTCCCCCTTCATTCCATGCTGGGGATTCTTCGTGTGCCATACACTTAGTTGCCGTAAACCCCCTCTCCACTCTACGCTCCTTAAAGTACCCATATGAGAGATTTCAGGAAGGGATGACTTTTTATTTATTGTGTGACTCATGTATCAATTTTCTTATGACTGTGTTTTAATAACTGAATTATCTCCTCTACGCATTTGGCAGGCACTTATAGGGGCCAAATTTTTCTGCCCCTTCTATTCGAAATCCGTAGTGCCAATTCAGCATTTACCCATTAATCAATTCTAATACATTCGGTGACTCTGATTGTTTTTGCGCTGTAATTTACAATGCATTTTTACCTCTGTTCCTTCGCTAACCCCAATTCTATCCATTCGGCTGCCACCCTTATACATACATCTAAGATGGCGACCGCACGTCCCTCGACGTACGGTCACGGTCGCTCTATGCTCTGCCGGCTAGCATAACAATGGCAGCATGAGCCGCGGCCAGTCGGCTCCAGTTCTTTCAACTCAGCGGAGACGCTGGTGAGTGCGATACTTTTACGCAGACCCCCAGGCTGATAGGGTCTGCGCGGTCTGCAATTATTCAGCCAGACACGCATCTGCATTTAATTAACTGGTTTCTTTATCCCTTTTTTCCCCCTAATTTTCTCTCCCTCTGGACACATACCAATTGGACGGTCTCTTCTCTCATCGTCTACTTTAAGATACGCGGAAACGCCTCCCCATATAATTTAAGTGCAATTGCAATTGACAGGTACTATTTGGCAACTTGCCCTCGCTATTCTATGTTATTACATTTAGATGAATACATGTCTAATCTACTACGCCCAAAATTGCCTTTCAGTGGAGCACACAAGATATTATCCTTTTTCACTTACCCTATTCAGGGTAAGTATATTGTCAATAATTTAATCCCCAATTGGCTTTAATTGTAAACCTTAATGTTGTTAATCCAATTGTTGCCCTAATTAGATTTATGGATTCTTCCCTTAGTTTAAACTCAACATACCCGACTCACAGGTACAAAGTTCTTCCTTTCTCATCAATTGTTCTTTGATGTATGGCCCGCCTAGAACCCTCATGCTAATGGTTTTATGTTCTACTTTTGTTTCCCCCTTCACCTTGATCTGATGCATTTTAATTATACATATGGTATGGCTTTTTCGTTTTTTCAATCTCTCATTTGTATTCATGCTTGGATATACTCTACCATTTTTGTTTCTTTGGAATTTGTTTAAACAATTGAAATTGTTAACTGTTATTATGTGCCAAAAATTTTGTGATTCCATACCATGTATCCATGTGGCTGTGGCTCTCCGCCTTGTTTACCCCGCTACCTTGGGTCCCTAAAATCCTTGTTTTAATTCTGTTTAACCCTGTATCACAATAATGTATATACATGCAATTCTGTAGCCTCTGTTGAAGGGCAAGTGCCCGAAACACGTGTCAGGCTACCTTAGTGTCAATTAAATCTTCCATACCACTTTGGACTCAACTAGTGATTACGCGCAGTGTGGTTGCAAAACAATTGCTTTTGTGGTTCCTTTCCTGGCGGCAGGTTGGCAAACCGCGCCTCCTGCAATCACCTGCAGCTCTATTCACTTTAACCAAAGATACTTGATCCTTGCGCTGAACCTCACACCATCCCCCCCTTTTTGCCACTTAATTCTACTTACATTGGGTCTTAGAGGCTCAGCCGCAGACCGGATCACTTACTAATAAATAAGCACTATGGCTACTGCAGCAGAATATATTCTGACCCGAGAAGATGATATCAAAGCATTATTTGCTCCCAAAGGCTCGACCTTGAATCCTTTCAAGAGACTCAACTCTGAAAATAACGATCTTCGTACTAAGTTTATGAAATTAGAACGTCTCAGCATCAGAGAGATTAATAAATTTTGGGAAAAAACTACCTTAACACATTATTTGAAAGAAAATAAAATTCCTAGAGGCCTTCGTATTCTCATCCTGCCAGACTTCGAAGACCCGGCTGATAATGACCTAGCGACCGATTGGGAAGCTAATCTATCGGCTAGCTCAAATACAATGCTTAAACTCCTTATTGAACATGCAAGCAGAGAACATGAACGTATCGTAATTCAAATTGATGTATTGAAGGAGGAGATTGCACACTTTGATGCACCCAGCGCAACTATTGACAAAAACTATAAAACTTTGTATACCCGACTGCGAAGGCATCAAGATGAGGTTAAACTCCGTAAATCACGGAAATTTTCCCGTGATGATAGAGATTATCGGGACAATAGGGTATACACATTCCAACCAAAATATGATGAAGTCTCACGCTCACGACCAACTAGTGCAGCCTCCTCACTAGCGAGCTCTGAAGTAGATAGTGATGCTGATAAAGCAGATACTGACATAGACCCCCCATTGGGCCCTAGTCAAACTGAGTTTAATCTCTCTGATGACTCTGAAGCCCCCACGGGCAATCGTGCCCTTACTACACAATCTCAACCTACCCCTTTTTTAGAGCAAATTCGCCGTTACAAGAAAGGCAATCGCCAAGCCGCACTCGCGGCCATGAAAAAAGTCAGGTTCCAAATACCTCCTGTTGCAAGTACCACAACCCTAGACCCAAGCCTCGGGGCACAAGGGGTGGCCAACCTCACAGGCGCAAACGCCCCTCCTCTTCTGCAACGCAGAATGACGAGATCACAGTACCAGCAAAACCTCCGGAATCAGACAAACTAGATCTGATTACCAATTTGAGTGACTACACCCTCTCTCTAGATGAACGAGTACTCCTGAACAAAGGACTCTCGTTCGCTCCAACCAACCATAATGATTTTGTTCAAATTCAGATTGATCTGTTCAAATTTATTCGGAAAATAAAATTGAAAAAATACTTCGCAACACAAATCAAGTATTTTAAACCCAAATCGCAGCAGCCTGCCCCCTCAGATGTCACACTTCAGACCATGCTAAGTACGCATGTTCTTATGTCATTGGACGAATGTGATCATGATCCCAACACTAATGTGATGGACCTATTGCATGACCTCAGTATACAACAGCAAAATCTGAAAATAAAAGAATTATCAAGTAAATCTAAATTTGTGCCTACTTTTCCGAAAGACAATTTGATTGACACATTCCATCAAGCAGTCACAAATGACATACACATACTGCAAGACTCCACTCACACGAAACAAGGGCGCAAATCTAACTTAACGCGCCAACAACAAATAGCCTTGCAAAAGTTGGCTTCCAATGAGAACTTGATCTTTAAAGAGGCAGACAAAGGTGGCAATGTGGTAATAATGAATAGGAGGGACTACATTGCCATGGGCCTGGAACACCTAAATTCACCTGGCTGCTATGAAACTTTGCCCTCAAATCCAATTGGTATACTTAGGGCAACAGTCAGCCAACTTGTGGCCAAATGGTACTCCAGAGGCCTTTTAACAGATGTTGAAAAACGGTTTCTTATTGTAGATGGTCCAATCATGCCCACTGCCTACTTCCTGCCCAAGATTCACAAACCTTTTATCAGGATACCAGAAGGAAGACCAATCTTGAGCGGGGGGGGTGGGATTTTCGGGCCAATCTCTATGTATATTAATGAATGTCTTGCTCCTTTGGTGACTTCTATCCCTACCTTCATCAGAGATACCATGCATATCTTACAAATACTGGATCAATTACCTGTACTTCCAAACATGCTATTAGTGACACTTGATGTAAAAGCACTTTACACCTCCATTGATCATGCGAAAGCAATCATTAGTGTTGATCATATTTTCCGGGAGCACTCTGCCTCGTTTTATGAACACATTGAAATGATCAAAGAACTCTTGTTGTGTGCTCTCTCTAATAACGTATTCTTGTTTAACAATACCTACTACCGCCAACTCATTGGTATAGCAATGGGAGCAAACTATGCACCAGCTCTTGCAAACATATTTATGCATTATTTTGAACAGATAGTTGTTTTTACAAATACTATGTTCTCACCATATATCTATACTTGGAAGAGATATATAGATGACGTAATTCTGATTTGGACTGGCTCCTGTGATACCCTGAATGATTTTGTGAACTATCTAAATACTAACATATGGGGAATTCAGTTTACACAGACCACTAGCCTCAGTAGCATCAATTTTCTTGACCTAACTATTACAATTTCTGATGGCAAACTTAGAACCAAAACCTTTCGCAAATCGTCCTCAGTTAATTCTCTGCTTCACGCGAGCAGTTGCCACAAGAAATCAATTTCACGCAATATCCCCAAAGGAGAATTTATACGTGCTAGACGTAATTGCTCAACAAATGTGGATTTCACAACTGAATGTTCACTTATCCGCAACCGTTTTTTGGAAAGAGGTTATGACAGTCGCCTCCTTGACAAAGCCCAACTAGAGGTGCAATCTCTGAAGAGAGAGGATTTACTCACTCCCAAAGTACGCCCTCAGAGTACTCACAGCAACAAATTGAAATTTATTACCAAATACAACTCAGAGAGTTCAAAACTGTACAGCATAGTTAGGAGACATTGGCATATTTTACAATTGGACAGAGATATCACCCCCTGGGTAGATGATTCGCCAAATTTCATCTACACCAAGGCTAGCAATCTTAAAAACATTCTCTCTCCCTCATTTATGTCCAATCCACAATCCAAACCAACTTGGTTACAGCTAGCTAGCACAAGTGGTTTTCGCAAATGTGGGGGGTGTTCGATGTGCGTATATGCACTTGAAACTAAGAAACTAGAATTTGGCCATTTGGGCAGTTATACAATCAATTCCTTCATGAACTGCAATACTAAATTCTGTGTATATTGTATTCTTTGTGTATGTGGGAAGCGCTACATTGGCAGCACAATTCGGCCCTTGAAAATTAGAATCAGGGAACACTTGGCCTCCATTTCTCAAGTAGACTCCAAATACCCATTATCGGTACATTGGCAACAAACCCATCAAATGGACAATAAAGCTGAAATTAGATTCACTGGGATGGCTAAGGTTTCATTACCACAACGAGGTGGCAATTTGGTTTTGAAACTCCGCCAATTGGAAGCGCGCCTCATATGCCGGTTTCGCACGGTCATACATGGCCTTAATACAGATCATGAACTTTCTGTGTTTTTATGAGTAAAATGTATAATATTATGGGATTGTCTAAATACAGCTCAAAGGTTGCTTTACAGGTTTTTCTCCCCCTTCATTCCATGCTGGGGATTCTTCGTGTGCCATACACTTAGTTGCCGTAAACCCCCTCTCCACTCTACGCTCCTTAAAGTACCCATATGAGAGATTTCAGGAAGGGATGACTTTTTATTTATTGTGTGACTCATGTATCAATTTTCTTATGACTGTGTTTTAATAACTGAATTATCTCCTCTACGCATTTGGCAGGCACTTATAGGGGCCAAATTTTTCTGCCCCTTCTATTCGAAATCCGTAGTGCCAATTCAGCATTTACCCATTAATCAATTCTAATACATTCGGTGACTCTGATTGTTTTTGCGCTGTAATTTACAATGCATTTTTACCTCTGTTCCTTCGCTAACCCCAATTCTATCCATTCGGCTGCCACCCTTATACATACATCTAAGATGGCGACCGCACGTCCCTCGACGTACGGTCACGGTCGCTCTATGCTCTGCCGGCTAGCATAACAATGGCAGCATGAGCCGCGGCCAGTCGGCTCCAGTTCTTTCAACTCAGCGGAGACGCTGGTGAGTGCGATACTTTTACGCAGACCCCCAGGCTGATAGGGTCTGCGCGGTCTGCAATTATTCAGCCAGACACGCATCTGCATTTAATTAACTGGTTTCTTTATCCCTTTTTTCCCCCTAATTTTCTCTCCCTCTGGACACATACCAATTGGACGGTCTCTTCTCTCATCGTCTACTTTAAGATACGCGGAAACGCCTCCCCATATAATTTAAGTGCAATTGCAATTGACAGGTACTATTTGGCAACTTGCCCTCGCTATTCTATGTTATTACATTTAGATGAATACATGTCTAATCTACTACGCCCAAAATTGCCTTTCAGTGGAGCACACAAGATATTATCCTTTTTCACTTACCCTATTCAGGGTAAGTATATTGTCAATAATTTAATCCCCAATTGGCTTTAATTGTAAACCTTAATGTTGTTAATCCAATTGTTGCCCTAATTAGATTTATGGATTCTTCCCTTAGTTTAAACTCAACATACCCGACTCACAGGTACAAAGTTCTTCCTTTCTCATCAATTGTTCTTTGATGTATGGCCCGCCTAGAACCCTCATGCTAATGGTTTTATGTTCTACTTTTGTTTCCCCCTTCACCTTGATCTGATGCATTTTAATTATACATATGGTATGGCTTTTTCGTTTTTTCAATCTCTCATTTGTATTCATGCTTGGATATACTCTACCATTTTTGTTTCTTTGGAATTTGTTTAAACAATTGAAATTGTTAACTGTTATTATGTGCCAAAAATTTTGTGATTCCATACCATGTATCCATGTGGCTGTGGCTCTCCGCCTTGTTTACCCCGCTACCTTGGGTCCCTAAAATCCTTGTTTTAATTCTGTTTAACCCTGTATCACAATAATGTATATACATGCAATTCTGTAGCCTCTGTTGAAGGGCAAGTGCCCGAAACACGTGTCAGGCTACCTTAGTGTCAATTAAATCTTCCATACCACTTTGGACTCAACTAGTGATTACGCGCAGTGTGGTTGCAAAACAATTGCTTTTCTGATATACACGTACACAGGCAAATCGCACTGCTGGGGGGTGGGGGGTGGTAGGAAGGAGTGGGGGCCTGGTGGAGGGAGCCCCTGGATGCTGGAGGGTGGGGGTGCTGGGAGACATGAGTGAGGGCCTGGTGGAGGGTGCCCCTGATGCAGGAGGGTGGGGGTGCTGGGAGACATGAGTGGGGGCCTGATGGAGGGTGCACCACAGTGCTGGGGGGTGGGGGTGCAGGGAGACATGAGTGGGGGCCTGGTGGAGGGGGTGGCCCTGACTGGTGGGGGGTGGGGGTGCTGGGAGACATGAGTGGGGGCCTGGTGGAGGGTGCCTCTGACTGGTGGGGGGTGGGGGTGCTGGGAGACATGAGTGGGGGCCTGGTGGAGGGTGCCCCTGTATGCAGGGGGGTGGGGGTGCTGGGTGACATGAGTGGGGGCCTGGTGGAGTGTGCCCCTGGATGCTGGGGGGTGGGGGTGCAGGGAGACATGAGTTGGACATGAGTGGGGGCCTGGTGGAGGGTGGCCCTGACTGGTGGGGGGTGGGTGTGCAGGGAGACATGAGTGGGGGCCTGGTGGAGGGTGCCCCTGACTGGTGGGGGGTGGGGGTGCAGGGAGACATGAGTTGGACATGAGAGGGTGCCCCTGGATGCTGGGGAGTGGGGTGCAGGGAGACATGAGTTGGACATGTGTGGGGGCCTGGTGGAGGGTGGCCCTGACTGGTGGGGGGTGGGGGTGCAGGGAGACATGAGTGGGGGCCTGGTGGAGGGTGCCCCTGACTGGTGGGGGGTGGGGGTGCAGGGAGACATGAGTTGGACATGAGTGGGGGCCTGGTGGAGTGTGCCCCTGGATGCTAGGGGGTGGGGGTGCAGGGAGACATGAGTTGGACATGAGTGGGGGCCTGGTGGAAGGTGGCCCTGACTGGTGGGGGGTGGGGGTGCAGTGAGACATGAGTGGGGGCCTGGTGGAGGGTGCCCCACAGTGCTGGGCGGTGGGGGTGCAAGGAGACATGAGTTGGACATGAGAGGGTGCCCCTGGATGCTGGGGAGTGGGGTGCAGGGAGACATGAGTTGGACATGTGTGGGGGCCTGGTGGAGGGTGGCCCTGACTGGTGGGGGGTGGGGGTGCAGGGAGACATGAGTGGGGGCCTGGTGGAGGGTGCCCCTGACTGGTGGGGGGTGGGGGTGCAGGGAGACATGAGTTGGACATGAGTGGGGGCCTGGTGGAGTGTGCCCCTGGATGCTAGGGGGTGGGGGTGCAGGGAGACATGAGTTGGACATGAGTGGGGGCCTGGTGGAGGGTGGCCCTGACTGGTGGGGGCTGGGGGTTCAGGGAGACATGAGTGGGGGCCTGGTGGAGGGTGCCCCTGACTGGTGTGGGGTGGGGGTGCAGGGAGACATGAGTTGGACATGAGTGGGGGCCTGGTGGAGGGTGCCCCTGGATGCTGGGGGGTGGGGGTGCAGGGAGACATGAGTTGGACATGAGTGGGGGCCTGGTGGAGGGTGCCCCTGGATGCTGGGGGGTGGGGGTGCTGGGAGACATGAGTGGGGGCCTGGTAGAGGGTGCCCCACAGTGCTGGGGGGTGGGGGTGCAGGGGGACATGAGTTGGACATGTGTGGGGGCCTGCTGGCAGGTGCCCCACAGTGCTGGGGGGCGAGGCTGCTGGGAGACATGCATTGTTGATCAGTAGTGCAAGGTGACATGTAGCTTGGCTGGGGGGCATGGCCATGGTGGATGGGCTGCCTGCATGACATGGGCAGGGATGCAGGGTGGTCCCCTGTGGTGTGGGCTGGCTGCAGGGGCCGTGGAGGGTGTAGAGGGAACACCTGGGAGTACCCACACGGTCAATTTACGTGTAGTGCTCCCTGCGCACCCTTGAAATACACGTGCCCTGATGGAATCGCGTGTGATACTTCCCGCGCACCCCTGGAATACACGTACCCTGATGGAATCGCGTGTGATACTTCACGCGCACCGCTGAAATACACGTACCCTGGCGATTTTGCGTGTGATACTTCCCGCGCACCCCTGGAATACACGTGCCCTGATGGAATCGCGTGTGATAGTTCCCGCGCACCCCTGGAATACACGTGCCCTGATGGAATCGCGTGTGATACTTCCCGCGCACCCCTGGAATACACGTACCCTGATGGAATCGCGTGTGATACTTCCCGCGCACCCCTGAAATACATGCACCCTGCTGATTTTGCGTGTGATACTTCCCGCGCACCCCTGGAATACACGTGCCCTGATGGAATCGCGTGTGTTACTTCACGCGCACCCCAGATGTACACGTACCCAGGACAATTGCGTGTGATACTTCCCTTGAACCACTGAAATACACGTTCCCCTCTTGGCGTTTGCTGTGTGGCAGCCCTGTGAACTGGTCCAGGGTTAGCGCAGCCCTTTGCGATGAATTGGGAATTTTTAAGGGTTTTCCTTGTGCAAGGGCGTTCTTGGGGGCGTAACTGGCGCTGCTGCAGGGTCGCGGCGCCACTCTGTGCCACGGCTGGTTTTGGAGGCTGGAATCCATGAATAAGCTGTGCGATGAAATTGATTTTATCGCACGCGGCTGGCTCAGTGTATCGCACAGGGACACTGTGCGCCAGCCGCGTGCGCCACTTTTGTGCGAAATTCTATGAATTACCCTATAAATGTCTATTGTACAATGTAATAAGTCTTCTTAAAATACAAAAACTAACATGCTCTTTTCTTCTATCACAGAAATTTTAAAAGAATATTTCCGCCAAGCACTAAAGACATGTAAGAAATATATGGATTCTCAACAAAGTAAACAGTAAGTATAATTACACTTATGTCATACATATTCGAATCTACACGTCTAATCTATGGCAGTAATATGGTGCAGTGGCTGTAGGCTGGGCCTAGCGTCTTGGATGTATAACCTACCACCTACACCCTGCGGCCAAGCAACCAAGACTATAGGTCCTACCCACAACCATCGCAGCATATCAAAACCATGGTGCTTGTAATTTCACTACTTATAAGTTTACTCTTGGGTGCATGGTCTGCAGCCATGCACCTAAGACGCTAGGTCGTGCACACAACCACCGCACCACAGCACACCCATGTTCACTTATAACCTCACTGCTTATGACTTCAGTCTTGGGTGCATGACCTTTGGCCATGCACCCAAGACTCTCGGTCCTGGCCAGAACCATCACAGCATATCGCACCCATTGTGGCTTCTAACTTCACTACGTATAAAGTTGGGTTTGGGACCATGGCCTTCGGCCATGCACCCAAAACGCTAGGCCCTCCCCACAACCACCTGAATGATGTTTGATACTACGGGTGTACCTATACCTGTAATATGCTGCAGTAGTTGTGGCCGCAGGCTACAGTCTTGGGTGTAAGGCCATAGATTTTTCAATGTATGGGTATGCAGTATATGAAACCCATAGTGTCTTATAACTCCAGTGCTTATAACTTTGTTCTTGGGTGCATGGCCTTCGGCCATGCACCCAACACTCTAGGCCCTGGCCACAACCACCGCAGCACATTACACCCATGGTCACTTATAAATGATTAGCAAACCCATAGAAGGAAACATTATAACTGTAGCATGTACTCAATTTGTACCCAGGACTCTAGGCCCTGCCCACACCTACGACATACATAATCGAATGTATGGGTGCGATGTATGAATGTGATATGCTGCAGTGTTTGTAGGCAGGGTATACACTTTTGGGTGTATGGCCTACAGCCTGCAGCTGTGTCTTGAAGCGTATTCTCGCTTCTGTAGCCAACCAGTGGAGGTTCCTCCTGGCCTTCCTTGACATATCACAGGCTATGCACACAGCTTCGTTCTGGAGAACTTGGAGCCTATTTATACAGTTTTTATTTGCTCCAATCAGAAGAGCGTTGCAATAGTCCAAGCAGGGCATAATAACAGCCTGACTAGAGTCCCACTGTTTTTTAGATGAAAGAAAGTGTTTATTGTGCCGCAGCACCCTGAGATGGCATTGGGAGTTGCGCACAATTTCATCCACATGCGCATCGGCTCCAAGTGAGGCTTCCAGATAGATTCCTAGCATCTTCATTTTCTTTGCGATGTTGATATCATTCCCCTTCAATCACCATACTGGCAAATTCTGGAGTGAGTTTGGCTCTAGCCTGCAAAGAGCCAAAGATCATCAGCTCAGTTTTGTTGCTATTCAAGCACATCCAATGATTGGACATCCACATTGCTATTAGGCCATAGATATGCTGCAGCTTAGCAGAGTCTTTGCTCTAATCCCCACTCAACTCCACCAGGAGTTGAGTGTAATCAGCATAATTTGTGAAGTGGATTCCCATGGTAGACTGCTGATCAGAGAGAGGTTTGATGTAAACCTTTGCAAATGTAGCTATGGAAACTTGTTCTCCTAAATCTACGCTAATCACTAATAAAGTTCACTAATGTGGTGTGCATATTTTTATAATCCACTGAAAGTATTTTTGATAGTAAAATAGTTTGCAAATGTGATTATGCTTCTCAATACTTCAGAACAAGTGTATTGTTGTGAATTACTTGACACACATAAGAATAGTGTGGGTAGAACATGTTTGCACAGGATTGTGGGGGGAAAACATATCCACCTTCCCATCTTTGCACAGAAGTCAGTAACTTTGCAAAAGCACGCTGGTGGAAATAGAAACTTTGCAAATGCCTATTATTTAGGATATGAGATGTCAGTACATCCAATTAAACCAAAGGAGAGCATAGTCAAACGTATCCAAGATCTGAAAAATCCAGCAAAGAAGTTACTTTGTTTCTAGAACTCATTGAATATTCCCAGAATGAAGAAAAAAACAGCAGTTTATATGGCCTCCACTCAGTCAAGATGAATTTGATAAGGTGAGGGGGTACACTAGTGACACCCGTCATTTAGCTCAGTTTGACACCAGGGCTTTGTGCATCATGGCTAGGGATATCGGTGAGTTTAGATTTCAACAGGGCATGGAGGTGGTGAACGCTTTTGCATCAGGAAAATTGAAAGGCCCAGAGAAGGAGCCATGGATCTCTGCATGGATTAACCAGACAATAGCGGATGGTGCCTAATTGTATTCCAGGAAGATTTTCAACTGGGAATTCTCGGTCCCATAGCCAATGAGAAGAGAGGACAAGCCTATCATGCTGTACTTTTGTACATGGTAGTAAAAAAATTGATGTAAAATGTAAGTGAAACCAGCAAAATGTGTCAGATTATTCAATTTATAGAAGGTCTATTTTGGTGAGAAGGATTATCAGTCCTCCATCTTGACTGGCAATGGTGTTCAGTTTGTTGGTCAGGATGTAACATGGCCGCCAAAAAAGCGATTATGGAAGAACTGAGGTTAGCTATGGGCAATGGTGAAAAGTGGAAGAAAATGGTAGATGAGAAATTCTCTGTGGTGTAATTTTCATATCATTGTTGCATAAGACATGTACCTTGAAAGATTAAGAGGATCCAAAGCAAATACAAGGATTTGCCTCTCTTGTATAGGCTGTGCTAAACTAGTGCAGTATAACGGAGCGTATCACAAAAGAGGGAGTTACTTTGAATCAAAAGAGATGGGCAAGATAACAAGGAACTGTGCAAGTCAGGTTCCTGGGCTTGGTCTTTTTTTTCCTACTTTTTCGTTTGTTTGTGTCTGGGGCAGGGTCTTCCATGGGGGACCATGTGAAGCAATGAGATGGAGACTGGCATTGCCATTTTATGAATGTTTCTAACATGGGAAGTGGGTCGTCGCCTCACTTTTTGCTTATGCCTATGTGTGCCTGTGTAACCTGCCCTTGAGCGTTGCACTGGCATTCACCATGCACCTGAATTTGACTCTGACCTCTTTGTGCATTTTCTTCATCTAATAACGATTTCCCTTTAGCCTCCAACACAAATTCGAAATGCTTTTCACTAAAGTGTCTTTCATGCCAACACATGGGCACCTGGTGACAACTTAAAATGCAATAGTCTTGTTCTAATGGCACAGTCCTGGCAGTGGAGGTATAGTTTACTTTTTTTGGCCTTTCAGTAAGCTTATTTTTAACAGTAACAGTTTCCGAATGAGTAACATGGTGAAACATGCCAAACAAACTTCACTTTGAGGATGAGGACTCAACAAACTGAGTGTCCACACAGCACAGCGTACGGCTGTACGCAAACAGGTGGCATGCCACATCCAAGTCATTGTCAAGTGTAATCCAATGGAGGGAGAGTGAGAGTGGTAGAGATCTGCAATGGCAAGAGGTTTGGGCAATAACATGTAATGGAATTATTGGGCATCTGGTAGGAGTTGAATGCGGTTATCCTTTTTGTCCAATTTTCTCTAAGACCAAGCACATTGAATGAGACATGTTTGCCCATGGGTCTAAAGCGTGGTGGCCCTAGAGATCTAAGCTATACCATACTGGTGATGGCCAATGAACCTGCACATGTCCGGGGATGCTTGTGGTCTCGCGCAGTAGGATAGCTCTGACTGGACGGCCCCATTTTTGGGAAAATGTTGCTATGAAGAAATGCCTGTGGTTGTGATCAATTCAAAACCCCGAGTCACATCTGTATGCCCAGATGTTCTGCCTAAATTATGACAGTTTGTATACTGAAAGATATAAATTGGACTTTTCATCTTTTCATTTACGGTCACAATTGTTCTTGCTGTAAGTAAAGTGTTACAATTATCCAGTATAATGGCACTCAATTAATCATTTTCAGAATAATGTTGGGCTGAGTCAGCCATGCTAGAATTCGGACCTGTGCTCTGGCAGGTCCAACAGAGGTCTCAGCAGGTAGTGCTGAACTTTCCCCTCTCATTGACAGCTAGAAGACTTTACACCTGGTAGACCGAAAGGGCCCATCCATAACAAAGTCTTCTTTTCTTTCCATGACGTTAATAACGTGGCTTCCATTTGGAGGTGGATGGAAGAGCAGTCAATAAAGTCTACGCCGCCGCTGTAAAATCCATAGTACTGGGCAACGTTAGCATTCAAGCAGGAATTCTGACATAGCTGGATTCGGGGGATAGAAGGATAGAAGGAAGCAGATGGCCGCATTCAACTATATGGGACTGTATAGGTAATCGGATTGCTGTTCCTAAGAAGCAGGTTCTTCTTAACACATTGTGATTTGATGAAGTACACTGCCTCGCTCTGGGGACCTCCAGTGGGGTGACCTGTGCAGCCATGTGCCTCCCAATAAGGCAGATGATTGGCCCGGGTGTGGCATGGTGAGGATCCCCTGGTTTACCTCACGCGCTCCCCATCTCAGGGGAGGGAACAGTCAACTTGACGGCATAGACATCCTGCCCCTATAATGGAATTGAGGAGAACTGTGCTGCAGAAACAGCAGCACCTGCACGCTTGGCTTCCTTTGTGCAGGTGCAGGAATGTTTTGGAACGCTATGGGGGGAAGAAGGGGATGTGAATTAGGAAGGGAACGCAACAGTCATACAGCCATCCATTGAACAAGGCCTCCACTCTCATACAGTGAAGAGCAGAGAGGATAAGTAAGTTCACCCAAGGGGCAGGAACAAATCCTGACCACCAGAGAGCAGACTGCACAAGAGGAGCGACTAGCCTGCCCGAAGTCCGATATCAGGTTGTCTTTGTATTTAGTCCTTGTTTGAAGGATCTCTACCGTAGCAAATGCATGGTGCATTACCTTTATAAAAGAAGACAGAGACTAATGTTTTATGTCTTTCAACCCTATAAAAGTGCCTTGGTATGGTAGATCAGCACGGCTCTCCTAGTGTGCTGAATGAGCAAGGAAGGATTTAAATGATGTATTGCCAAGAGTGACAGATACATTTAACAAGTTGCAAGGACAATGTATTCAAAAGCTTACTTTTACCAAACATTGTTTCTTTCTTAATTTTCAAAGCACATGTGGGAACAGGACTGACCCGATGTGAACACAATAGACACATGCAAGGCAGCTTGTTGTGTTCTCCCTTCTATATCCCTATATCTGCACACTTTCTACTCACCGATTTCAATGTGCATCTTGATTCTACATCTTGATTCTACATCTTGATTCTACTCATTCTTTGTCTGCTTTTCTTCCTCTGCTGGATTCCTACAATTGCTCAGCTCTTGATTGTCCCCCCTCACATTCCTCTACTTCCTCACTTGATCCGATATTCTCCTCTGCTCCTTGTAATGTCTTGGTTTTTTCTTATCCTGTATACTCTTCAGATCACGTTCTGTTGTTCTTTTGGTTTATAGTCATTGCATCGAATGCCATACCAGAAAAAAAAGCATCGAAAAAAAAGCATCTAATGTATTTTTTTTCAATGGGGGGTTCTCCCCAAGCCCCTTTTTTAAAGCTTTAAAAACCCATTTTTATTAAACCAAACCCTTTACCTTTTTAAAAAAAAAGCATTCAATGTTTTTTTTCGTTGCTTTTTTTTCTCTGGTATGGCATTCAATGCTATTGCATTCGATGTAATGACCAGAAACCGTTCTTTTCTATCCTTCTTCCCCTTCTCTGTCGTTACCTCCTTCTACAAAAACGTGTTTGTGTCGTGATATCCGCTGCTTTGATTCTTCCTCTTTCCCCTTTGTTACTCAATCTGGTGAGTCTGCGCTTGATGTTCTCCAAACAACTCTTAGATGCACTCTTGATACTCCCTATCCTTCTCGTCCTTACACTCCTTCCTGCAAACCTTCTCGTTCATGACTTACCTCCGCTCTTCTTGTTCTTTGTAATTCTCTCTGGAAGCTTGTGCGCCAGTGCTAAAAATCTCAATCCCGTCATGACCTTCATTGTCTGTCTTCTGCTCATCCTTGTATGATTTCTTCCTTCTATCTAGCAAAAAGAAATATTTGTCCTCTTTGATCATATTTCTTTCTAAGCATCCTCGTTGGCTCTATCAGCGCCTTAACTCCATTCTTTCTCCTCGTCCACCTGATGCCTCTCTATCCTTTTTTCCCCTCTGTTTCTGATCTTGCTCACTATATAACCACTAAAGTCTCTAATCTCTTTGCCTCCTTTCTCCCCCCTTACCCTCCTGCCCCTCCATTACTTTCTGTTTCCAACCCTTCCTTCACTGCCTTTTCTCCTCTCACAGATTTTGATACTGCACAGTTTTTTTCTCGTGCCCATCCAACTACTTCTCCATCTGATTATATGCCCTCCTTACTAATTCCATTAGTCTATCCTAAAATTCTTACTTACTTCACTATACTTTTTAATCTATATATCTCGTCTTTACTTTTTCTTTTCCTGCACTTTTCAAACACGCTACTGTAATTCCTATTTTTAAAAATCATCACTGAATCTGTCTTTATCTGCTAACTTTCACCCTATTTCGTTATTTCCTTTTTTTTTCAAAAACACAAGAATCGTCTACTCTCAAATTTCAACATTTCTTCATCTCCATTCTCTCCTTCCTCCTCTCCAATCTGGTTATAGGCCGGATCACTCTACCGAGACTGCTCTGTTGAATGTCTCGGACTCTCTGCTCACTGATCGGCATAATAAAGTGTCCTCTATTCTTATTCTATTATATCTTTCTGCTACTTTTGAGATGGTTGATCATCCCACTCTACCATCTACACTTTCATCCTTGGGCCTTACGGGCTCTCCTCTCATCTGGTTTAAGTCCTATCTCTCTGGCCGTACCTATTCTGTTTCTTGGGCGGGTCAGCTCTCTCCACCTCATACTCTTCTTTATGGTGTCCCTCAGGATGCAGTCCTTGGACCTCTTTTATTTTCTCTCTATACTATTCCCCTCTCTTCACTTATCTCCTCATACAATCTGTCCAGCCACTTTGATGCAGACGATTCTCAAATCTTGTTCTCCTTTTCTGAGTTCAATGATGCCCTTCACTCCAGTGTTTCCTCTTGTCTTTCTGCCGTCCAAGCTTGGAGGCCCTCTTGCTTTCTTCACTTGAATTCCTCCAAAACTGAAGTTCTTTATTTTCCTTCTTCATCCTCATCTTCCCTTTCATCCCCTTCTTTTCTTTTTCCCCCTGCTCAGCTTCCCTTTTCAACCCCAGCTCGTAATATTGGAGTTATTTTTGATTCTTCTCTCTCCTCTTCCTCCACCTTTTCCCTGCCTGCCTGTAATTCTCACGTTATCCTTTTTAATCCCTGTCGTGCTCACCCTTTCCTGTCTTTTCAAGTCACTGAGCTTCTTATTTTCACCTTCATTTTCTCTTCCATTGACTATTGTTCTTCTCTGTTCATTGGATTGCCAGCCACTCGCCTTGCTCCTCTTTCTTCTCACTATAATTCTGCTATTTGTTTACTTTTTTATCTATTTTATTGCTCTTCTCTTTCTGCTTCTCTTTCTTCTGCTGCTATTATGTCCGTTGAGTTTTGTGTTCTCTATCCCTTTCTTTCCATTGCTTTCAAATGTCTTTATGGTCTTGCTTGTCTTGTCTCCTTCTGCGTTCCAGACAGATCTCTTCGATCTGAAGCCACGTATTGGCTGGTTGTTCCCAAACCCCCAAGTGACTCATCCCATTTCCGCTCTTTTTCTGTTTTGGCAACCTTCATTGGAATTCTCTTCCTCTTCTAATTCGTTCTTCTCCTACTTATTCTCTCTTCCGTACTGGTCTCAAAGCTTATCTCCTATCCCATTCCTCCTCCTCATTACTTATCCCATTGCTGATCCACGACTGTACCATTGTTATTTCAATTTTTGTAATGGGGTTTTGGTGAAAGCACAATATAAATCCCAAAAAATAAAATAAAATAAAATGAAATAATCCCGACATTGTGATGTTTGTCCTTTGCTAATGAGTGCATTACATAATGTAAGAGAAATCAAGAATAAACCCACTCAATTTTCATGAAATTATCGGTTCTACGTTATTTAATCGCTGGACTTTTCATCGCTGGGTTTTTTACCGTGAATTTTTTTACCCATCGAATTATTTTTTTTATTTTTTAACCCCCCCCAAAAAAAACGATACGTTTTTTTCGAAAATAAATTCACGGTAAAAAACCCTGCGATGAAAAGTCCTGCGATCAAAGGACCGTATACCAAATTATCATAAGCAGAACGATCTCAATTATTTAAAAGACAATGGGTCTCATTATGAGGCTGACAGCCGCGGTATGAACGGTGCAGGTAAGGCACCGGCACCGTTCATACCAGGCCGCCGCATTACGAGTTCCAGTCCCGGGTTTCTGTCAACCCGCCAGGTCTTACCCGGCGGGCTGTGTGGCACCCGCGAGCAGAACTCGTGATGTTATTAACGGTGACGGCGCATCCATGCTCCCCATCCCCATTCTGCCCTAATGGGCAGAATGCGGATCAGAAGCCCGCCATTAACCCCTCCCGCGAATGGGCAATTACCGGCCCACTCATCTCGTAATAGGCCGGTAATTGCCCAATCGCGGGAGGCGGGGCTGATAGCGAGCATGGCGGTAGCCGTGCCTGCCATACAGGCACGGCTACCGCCATGCTCGTAATGAGGCCCACTGGGTCTTGTTACGAGTTTGGCTGTAAATCAGCAGTAGGTCCACGTCTTTACCACCAAAATCATGTACTGTTACTGCCACTCAGTCCTGCGGCATTACCACATGGTAGTATGGCAGTATAAATCCATAGGATTCCATGGGGATTTGTCATGGATTGACAGCAAGAAACATTTCTGCATGGCAAATAAGTCCAATATTATCATTAATGTCAAGGTCAAACTCACAATTTGGCAGTGCAGTAAAAATAGCAGTAATTCTGTTACTGCCAAAAAAAGTAACAGTGACAGAATCGACACCACTGTTTTGCCGCACCGCCAAACTTGTAATGAGGCCAACTGTTAGGAACCACTGTTATCTAACAACCAGAACTGTAAGGATGACCAGTCTTAGAGCCTCATTAGGAGTGCAGTGGTGCATTAACATTTACCGCCACTTCTATCATACAACCAAATTTAGGTTTAGCATTTGCTACCTGAAACCTGACAAATGACCTGCTTTCTCGTGGAAGACATTTCCTGCACACAACAGCATTACTGAATGCTGCAATTGCCACACGTGGCAATTACCACATGTGGCAATTACTGATCACCATGGAGTCCTTAGGGACTCCAAAATGTAGATTAATGGAAGGGTTCGGATGGCTCTAAATCAGGTGGACCCTTTTCATAAGTGCATGCTAGAAGCATGTGGTAACAGTCATGCCGCCAACCTCTTGATGAAGCCAAAGCCATTAGTAAAGAACGTAACTATCGAACCAGCGAAAGAATGGTGCCAGGGCAGAGGAAAGCACAGTTTCAGACAAAATATGTATACACGTATCATTGTCAGTCATTACAAAAGCCACAAACGCCCCTTCCTAACCCGAGTGGAAGTTAAGGTTCTCTGTCAAGCAGAGAAGACAACCTACATGTTATTTAACAGGTCATCTTTCATGCACACAGGTGCGGATCAAGGTGCTTCAGAAGTGCCCAAAACAACAAAAACCAACAAGAACGGGAGGGTGGGGGATGGAACTACAACTAGAGAGGAAAAGACATCAACAAAAAGTATAGCAACAACACTTTCACAGCAATAAGAATAAAGTTCAAGCCAAGAGAAGTTATGGGTGTTCCATATCAGTTCCGGAAAGAGGGGAGCAAAACTCTTATGGAATAATGGCCCGCTTCCTGGGTGCCTTAATGCTTCTTTCATTGACTCAGAGTTCTGTCCTTGGTATCCCCCTTTGCATCGATTTAATGCTATCTGTTTGGTCGTCTGTGTCTTATGTGTGCGTGCTCTGAGGCCTACAGGCATGTGGTGCGATGATATAAGAATGTTCAATAAATAAATAAATAAATAAACAAATAGGTACATCACCTATCAAATGTCTGTTTTAAGGCTCCTCTGAAATGTATGAAAATTAACCGCTCTCTGGAGTGATGTGTTGGATGACATACCAACGTTTCAACCTTAAGATTAAGATGGACCTCCTGCCTGCTTTAGTGCATAGTCTCCTGGGTTTTGTGCTGTTTCTTTATTTCCACAGCCAGGTATGACGCAGTGGATGACAGCCACCGATCTGTAGGCGATTCTGTGTTCAGCCGGTGGTCGATGTAATGTATTCAGATCAGGGGGAAACGTCTCAAAATGGGAGTCCCAGGGCTAGTCATGCTGCCCTGTCATGACCAGCTGCAGTCGGTGCATCAGACATTTTGAGAGGCCCATGCAGAGGCTGTTACACTGTGTCCTGTATGTATGTAAATAAGGTATGCCCGTAAGATAGCTCAGCGAGTTCACTGCTTGCTACTGGGTTCTGAGCATGATTTGCTGGTCGCAGGTCGCAAGGCCAGCTCAGCCTTTCATCCTTCCGAGGTCGGTAAATGAGTACCAATTTCGTTTGGGTGATATTGTATGTAAATATGTGCTCTGTAAAGAGCTTTGGATTAAGGCGCTATAAAAATGAACATATCATTATCATAATGTGTACTTATTTGGTGTTTTGTACTGCTCTGCATGTATACAGAGTTCTGGGGAATGTGGGTGGTCCAGTGAGGAGTAGTATAGTAGAAGCAAACAAAAGAGGAAGCAGTTACTCACTGTGGCCGACTTGTGGTATGAGAAGTTTAGCTGCTGGTCAAAGGTGACTCCAAGTGTTCTTATTTGTGTTGCCCAAGGTGGACTGAGTTCGGTGGGCCACAGTGTAGCAATGATTGCCATGGGTGCACTGCCGCATCGGAGGATTCCAGATTGCCAGTATTCAGACAGAGATATCTGGCATTCGCACCAGAGGAAGGATGCTCAGCCAATCAGGTGCATGGATCAGCAGACGAAAATAAATTTCACATTCCCTGCCTGCTGTCCCAGCCACCCGAGGCCCTTCCCTGGGTGGCGTCATTTCTTTTTTTTGTAAATGTGGGGAAGCCACGGGGAGCCTCTCCGTGTATCCTCACCACCCGACCTTCCCCAAAATGTCCCCGATCCCCTTTCCCACCCCATCCTTCCATCCCCACTTACCTGCGGAACCGGAGCTCTGTGCTCCAGTCCCGGCACTCCTCCCAGCTCCGAGCTGCTGCCATAGACATGGCAAAGAGACTTACGGGGTCATTACGAGTTTGGGGGCAGCCATGTCGCTGGTAGCGCCATGGCTACCTCCAAACCCGGGTCCGGGTCCGGGTCCGGGTCCGGTCTGACAGAATGGGGACTTACCGGGTCATTCCGACCTTGGAGGACCCAGTAAGTCCCCATTCTGTAGACCATTCCCCATTCCCTTTTGAGCCCTCATAGGGCTCAATGGGAATGGGGAAGGTGTTACGGGCCCGCAAATAGCGGGCCCGTTATTAGCGCCTTGGTCCCTTAGCGGGACCCGCAAAGGACGTGTGGTAGGACCACACGTCCTTTGCGGGTCCCGCTAAGGGACCTCGGAATAGGGCGGCAAGGGTTTAACGGCACCGGCATCATTACCATTAACCCTTACCACCCAACCCAGAATTAGGCCCTTAGTCCCTTTGCCATATGGTGCTGGGCATCTTTTTGTCATTTTATTTCTTTTCGTTTTCCTCATGAAATTGGCTGTGCAAGCAGTGCGGATCTTCCGAGGACAAATTATGAAAGCCATTCGCACCCCACATTAACCCCGGGGTGCCAGTGGCTTTCATGCACGCTCATGATGGCGGATATGGCCAGTAATGGCCCACAGCCCGAGCTGAGGGCCGCCTTTGCTTGGGCCTGTCTTAGCTCAGGCTGCCAGACCGTTACCAGCCATGTCCGCCATTCTGAGTGGGCATTAATGCCACATTCATACAAGCTTGCACTGAGGACAGATAAGATGAAGGGTTGGTGGCCTGTGGGCAGGATCGTTGTCCAACTGGAATCTGGCCTGCATGCCATCAGCGTAGATGTTGAATGCATTGTTGAAGGACTCCAGGACATCTGGTAGGGGGCGGGTTTAGACGTTGAACAGCCAGGGTGAAAGGGAAGATCCTTCTATAACTTCACAGGAAAGAGAAGCTTGAAGGGGTGTGAGGAGAAATCACCCCCATTTCACTGCTGCCGGCTGTTTTTAGGAGCAATGCGAGCAATGTTAGGGCTTTTCTCTGATATCCCTGTGGGCTTCAAGTCTTGCCAGAATGGTGTTACGGTCTACTGTGTCATAGGTGGAATGATCACTCATCTTGGTTTAACAAGATGTCTTCCCTGGTGTCCAGCAGTGAGCTCTCTGGGCTTCTACCAGGTCTGAAGCCTGATCATTGGTCTTGGAAAAGATGGTGTAACTCGCTGTATTCCTGCACTTGTGCGGGCACAAGGGAGTGTGGTGGTGAGGTGGAAACTGGCTGGGAGGTCAGGCTCCAATCTAAGACTGATGGTAAAGGGGTGATGACAGATTTACTCAAGATGACTGGAAGGATACCCCAAAGAGGGGGACACATTTCACAGCTAGGATGAAGGTGAGTCCAAAGAGGGAAGCAGCTGGTGTTGCTTGATTTAAACCAAAGATCAATGCATGGACACATTATTAATGATGCCTGTATTGAATGTTGCTAGGTTTATGCACTTTACAAGTGGTTCCATACTGTGACATGTTACTGAATGTGTCCATGCTGTACATTTTGCAAGTCTCTCTGTATTTTGGCATGTGAGTTATTTCTGTACTGTATGTATGTTTTCATGCATTTTCAATCATACAAGTCATGGTATGAATGTAAAGTTGGGGATGATCAAATGTTATATATTTACACTTTAGAAGCTAATTCATGTTTGTGCTATTTAGATGAAAAGGTGTCTTATAAGTAAGAGGCCAGCCTGCTTTTGAGCACATTTTACTCTAATGCTGCATAGTAGGTGTAAATCAGAAATAAGTCCTCAAGTAGGGTCCCACTGGTCTATTGGGAAATAGGGCAATGCCCGGACCAATCAGGATTAAAGTTCACCATCAGGGTGGTGCTACCAGATCAAGTGGCACGGTCTGTCTATCCGTTCCCAGGAGTAAGCGAGCCAGGGGCATGGGCAGATCTTTTGCTGTCCGCTCCGCTATGCCATGGAACCAACTTCCCAAAGAACTACGATCAGAAATAGAGCTACTGAAATGCAGGAAAGGGTTGAAAGCCAGTTATCTTTGAATACATTGCTGGGTTGGTGTCTTCATTTGTTCTCCACATTCTGCTTGTCTTTCCTGGCGCCCTGATGCCTGTGGGCTCCTGCGCCTTATAAATGCATATAAAATAACATTAAAAAAAGGAAAATGCTAGTGTGACATCGTTTTTTGGTCAAAGTGGGCAACTTTTTTGATGAATGTAGGCCAGGTTGATGAGTTTCTTCACCATGCGGCTAGTAGTTTTGACCAGTGTTACTGAATAAATATTCTTTAAAATGCACGCTTTGCATCACATGTTATCAAAAACATCCCCCTGGGGTGCCACTCAAACGTTCTGTCACAGAAGGAATGAATTGGCATTTGCAACTGTGGGCCACTTTTTCATTGGTGCCAGCTACAATTTTATGCCCCAGTCCGACCCTCAGTATGACCCCAAAATAACTTTTCAAGCACTCTGGGGGATTGTGTTTTGTGTAGTCTGTAAATTCAATGCAGTTGAAGAAAAATATTCTCAGCGCGTGCCCGTTTTTTTTTGCACCTTGCACCAGCGCCTTTTTCTTCATGGCAACGAGCTAAATGTGTAACCCAAAAACATTTGGAGAGGCTTTCTGTCTGCAGGTTATTTTAGGCCATTATACTTTGCCCCAAAATTCTTCACAACACAAGGGGCATGGGATCTGATGTGATATCTCATTTTGTTTCATATTTTCTCTGTTTTATTTTTCATTAAGGTGTGTGGTTTATTACAAATCGTTATCTATAAGTTCCAATGTGTGGCAACATTTTGCATCGTGACACAATGGTTCCTATCCCGCTTATGCCGACACCATGCTAAAATGTATATTAGTTTTGAACAATGTAGCCACATTGCCTGTAGTAATTTGAGAGGGTCTCATAGAGTTGGCTGTTTGGGTTGGGCTCGTCCATCCTTTGCTCATTCTGCATACATCTGCAGGCTTTTAAGGATTCTCTGCTATGCAATTGGGGTAAAGGGATTTTCTCTTCCTATACATGGAGAGTTGGTAGCACTGGGACTCTATTCTTCAGGCTATTTTGTCCTCATCTACTCTGGAATTTCCACAGCAGCATCCATCTTCTGCCCTCTGAAATCAGGAGGACCAGAGCCCTGTCTGAGAATTTGTTTTTTAATTCTACTTTTGAATCTTCTGTCTTCTGGACACGGTAGTAGCCAATGTATCCGTTGCCAGCTCGAATTCTTTATTTATTTGCGTTTTATATTTGCATATGGTCCAATTACATTTCAACCTTTTGCAATAAAAGAAAGAAGTAAAAGAAGAAAAGCCATGTATACACTATTTAAGCAAATCACTGTTAAACATAGGATTCTCTCAAAACCATATTTAACTCAATTTCATCTGTTACAGTTCAGCATTAGACTGTTCAAATTTCATCAATAAATTTAAAAACAACAACAACCGCTACAGAGGTAGGTGCACCAGCCAACAATCCCTGCCATAAAATCGCTGTATCCACAAAGTCCATGTTGACGACCTTAAGCAATGCGTGTATTTGAATATATAAATCTATGATTCAAGGTTTCCACTTCACTCTGTCGTCATTCCTTGCCCAAACATTCGGATAAGGATTCAGAGAAGCTGCAACTATCCCCATTTTTCATGCTTATATTTGAAGTGCTAAAGGGAAGGGTAATTATGCATGATATCTAAGTATTATCCGGTCTCTCTGATACAGGAGATGCTTTACATGACATGGATTTCCCAAAAGCTCTTGGCCATTCTTATCCAAACGTGTTAAAATACTAGAGCTGAGTTCCACCAAATTATTAATACATGTTTCCTTCGAAGATTTTACAAGTTGGTGAAAGTCCCAGTACAAAGAATCTTTTATTGGATCTAAAATGTTTCAATAAAAAGATTCAATATGCCATTCCAAACACACCTTCAGGGATTTTAAGACCAATTCATATATTATAACGGTTCTAGGGATACCATCCGTTAGCCGCAACAAGTTCCTCCAGATGAAGGCGCTAGTTCATCAAGCACCCAGCCATACAACATTTGCAGACCATAAAGGTGTTTGCCAACCACTTTACCCTGTGTAAGGGGAAGAATAGAAAATGTGCCAAATTTCGAAATTATTTTTAACATTTGGCCTGAGAGTGTGGCAGCCTTGTGTCTCAAGAATTCCATACATGTGTTTTGTTAGGTTAACCCAGTATCGGAAAACCCAAATAAATTAAATTACAACAAGTATCCACATTGGAGCCATCCAGATTCCAAGGAAAATGTTAATATACTTGCGAGTTGGTGTAAAACACTTCACTTTAGTTTTTGTAGGGTTAATGTGTAAATGATTTGCATGCGCGTATATAGAAAAGGAGATAATTAACCTTTGGAGGCATATGGGCGTGCAATCAAAAAGAAGGAAATCATCCACACAGGATATACATGTATGTCTCAGATCAGCCAATTTAGAAGATACATTCTCTCACTCTTGATAGGGGTCCTTTGGGAGGGTGTTGGGATTACTCTAGGTGTATGGAAGGTGTTAAGGTGTTAAGGTGCATGGAAGGGTCTATCAAAACTTTCAAGTGTCCCTCTTTAGATGGAGCTAATGGTTATGGACTCAGTCAATAGACTCAATCAATGTTGTGCTTTATTCTCTTTGGATTATTGTTTACAATTATTTGGGGGACAGACCATTGAAAGCAAATGTGCTTCCGGGTCAAAGTTTGATGTCTATAGACAACATGACATCTTTTGAGTGGTCTTCCTTATTTATGGACTTACTAATCCATTGCAGAAACTCCAAGTTTGCCATTTTGAGGCCAACCACATATTGTATTTATTGTTTCTCTGAATGTTTTTAAACAATAACTGTGTGTTGGATGGCAAGGGCTTAACTGTTCCTATATCTAGGACCTGAGTATGGCATCACATCTCTATTTCAGTGGAAATGCAGTGAGACACACTGCACCCTACTGTGCAATAAGGTGTGCAGCATTTTGTTGACAGGGGAGGTCCCACTGGACTGGGAGTGCCAGGTAACACTGTGGCAGGACCAATGACAAAATGGCAGGTTAGCCAGTTGAGAACTGACAAGTTCCTTAGGACAAGAAGATGACTGGGGACTGTAGAAAGCAGACTGGTTTCAGTTACGGGAAGATTTTAAGTGCGACCCAGAGAAAGGGCTTTGCCATTGTGGACATTCCCATAGCTCACTCCTTCCAGCATCCAACAAGTGGCAAACAGAATGGTATGGCTAACAGCCTTCTGAAGGAAGCCACCCTAGATGTGCACTATGAAAGGACTACCAGGTCTGGGCAGTAAGAACCTTAAGAAAATTAAATTATTTAATTAATTGAGGATCCTCAATGTCACTTATGGATGCACGGTATATACTTTATGTGCATATACTCGAGGAATTTCATTTAAGACTATTTATTTAATTGAGGTTCCTCACTGGCACTTATGGATGCATGGTATATAGTTTATGGGCATAAACTCAAGGAATTTCATATAAGACTATGGGCCTCATTCCGAGTATGGAGGTAGTCATGGTGCTATTTGCGCCATGACTACCTCCCATACCTGGTCCGGGTCCGACCTGGTTCAATGGGGACTTACCGGTCCATTACGACCCTGAAGGGACCGGTAAGTCCCCATTGAATGATCCACTCCCCGTTGCCATTTGAGCCCCCATAGGGCTCAATTGGAATGGGGAAGTAGCAAATTTGCGGTACCATTATTAGCTCTCTGGTAAAACCAGGCGCCCATTGCGCGACCAGCTAAGGGAATTCAGAATAGGGCACAAAGGGATTACCGGCACTGATGTCCTTAACAGTGCCGGGTATCCCTTTGCGCCCACCTCGGAATGAGGCCCTATATCATTAATTGAGGATCCTCACTGGCACTTATGGAAACACGGTATATAGTTTATGGGCATAAACTCGAGCAATTTCATATAAGATTATATAATTAATTGAGGATCCTCGATGGCACTTATGGATGCACTGTATATAGTTTACGGTCAGAAGCTTGAGGAATTCTACCAAATATACTATGAATTTTTACTGACACGCAGACACGTGTGGGGATGTGTGTGTTTGTGTGATTGCAATTTTGCAACAGATGTTGTGATCTTCATGAATAGAAGACTGGCTGCTTTCATGGCAGTCCTGCTCTGTGAGCCAAAGTTACTTCACATCCATTTTTCAAAGTGCTGAGTTACATGGAATTAAACTTTGGCATTTTGTTCTCAGTTGGAAATACCCATCACGTCCACAACAAACAAATTATGCCCGTTCTGAGTTGGCCGGCACACATTGGGAAAAATATGTTTTTCCTTTAAATTGGGTAATTGAACTTAGGCTGCTTCTAAATTGTCGCCCCACATTTAATTCCCACTGATATGGAGCGATTTTGATTTAATGTTACAAACATTTTTGTTTCATTCAATTTGCGGACTTTACATATTTACTGGCACGTTTATTGAGATTTCGACAGGAGCTTGAGATGGCAGATAGAAAGGATTACAGCAGGTCACACACCACTGCAATCCACTGTATTACATGGCCTGCGGTAGCAGCCATGTAGTTATGGTTATGTTGCTAAACCCATAGGAAGAGCACTTTTTGGGTGGCTTATAACTTCACGGTCAAACTTTGTAAGATACGTATATGAACCATGCTGAATGTTTTTGCAAAGTTTGGTGAGGTTTGTTCAAGGGGGGGCATAGTTATAGGGGGTCCCAACATTTCTTTTTTTCCCATAGACATAATGGGACAACATTTCTGTCGTGCCTACAGCCCAAACCGCTGGATGGATTTTCAACAAATCTGCAGCAGGAGCGGCAGCTTGGTCCCGAAAGCGTCCTTTTGTTAATTTGGTGTAAATCCGTCCAGTTGGACAATCGGCTTGCATCATGTCCGTGGACACGCAAAATGTTCTCTGATTGGCTGGGTTAAGGCGTGAGGTGCGTCAAATTGTTTCAATGCGCCCGCCATATTAGATGCGTGGACATGCACTGGAAGTGAGCAGAAATCCAATTTTGGGGAATGTGTTGGTGTGTATGATTACTTGGAGAGGGTGAGGGAGTAAGAGATGGGTCAAATGCTGTATTTGTTTAGGTTGGAGAAGGCCATTATGTGCTCGCGGTGTTCGCGGTCACCGCAGTTGTCTGAGGACATACTAAACAGTGGGCACACTACTGGGTATTTTAGTTTAATATGATGTTGGTTTTGAGTCATTAGAAGAGCATTGGGTGAAGTGGGTATGTATTGAAGAGTTTGTACGTTGGTTGTAATTATTTTTTAATATGTTAATTGAAGTGCATAGTTTTGAGGTGGATGTATTCTGTTTTTGGGTTGTGGTCATTTCGTAGGTGTTTGGTTCTATGGGTGTGTCATGCTGCAGTTGTGGCCAAAGGCCATGCACCCAAGACTCTAGGCCGTGGTTGTGGCCAGGGCCTAGAGTCTTGGGTCCGTAGGCCATGCACCCAAGACTCTAGGCCCTGGCCACAACCACTGCAGCATAACTCTAAAATGCTACCAAACATTTTGATTGTGGTATGTGGGCTGATTAGGGGATATGTTTTCAAAAGTGTGGGTACTGATTGATAGTAGTGTAATAGTGTTTATAGGATAGTGAGATGATGTGTGTGTTTGTTTGTTGGATTGTGTTCAGATTGTTGGGTTGTATTTATTGGTGAGGTGTATGTTTGCATGGCTGTGTTATGTTGCAGTGTTTGTGAGTTTAATTATTATATACCTACTGTTTCCTTTGTTGAGGCTGTATGAAGAGTTTTGGCCAGGCCATGCAGTCAAGATTTTATTGTTTGGCAACAAGTGCTGCAGCATAAGATACCCATAGAAGCAAACATTTTGGATTGTGGTTTATAGTCAGGTGTTTTCTTGAATGGGTGTGTTATGCTGTGGTGCTTGTGTGTCCATCGTTATATACTTAGTGTTTGACTTTTTGTGGTTGAATGCAGTTTTTTTATGACATGGGTAGTTGGAGCACACATTTTTTCCAATCACTGTGATAAAAGAAAAAAATCACATGTTAGTGTAGGTAGTTTATAAAGATTATTGCATTGCATAGAAGACATTTCAGTTTTTTATCGACCCTCATAGTTAGTACTTTAGAAGAACTATAGTTCAAACCAGTGTACTGTGCAATTTGCTCAGTTCCTGTGTTGATTAAATCATTGGGTCTGTGGGTCTGTGGGAACAAAAAAAAAAAACTTTCTAAATTGTGGTGCAATATATTTCTTTCATTGATTTCAATAGGAGGAATTGAATAGGTGTATGGTTTTTCATTTGGAACTGGTGGTAGTACTGTTGCAATTAGATAGCAGTTGGTGTATTATATGTATTTATTTATTTCTCCATTTTAGTGGTATTCATCTATCTGTTTCTTTGTTGCAGATTCTTGGGGCAGTTAAATACCTGTTGGCGTATTCTAACTGCTCATACTTTTGAAGTTCAAGTTTTGTTTATGTTCATACACAGACTATTTATTAAATTTTGGTTTTAAGAATATTAAGTAAGCGTTTACAAGATTTGGTGGTAATCTCTGCTTTAGAGTGATGGTATTATCATTACATTCAAACCATCCACAAATCTTTTATGTAGTGACCTGCATTGGTTGTGGCTCCTGTGTGGTAGATTATACCTATTGTTGTGAAGGTTTTCTTACCAAATGATACTTGACCATGTGTGAATCCAGTCAGCTTGCAGTTGTTTTTGGTACCATCTGCATTATAATGTAAAAGCATTACTATTACATATTTACTATGTGTCTGTATTTGTAAGGTGGAACGATTATTGGAATTGCAGGTAGTACATAATCTGCCATGGTTTGCATTGTGTACAAGTTGCTGAAATGGAATGGATTCACAGTTAGGTATCGGTACATACACGAAGCGTTCATTAGGAACTTCTTCTTGTACTACATGCCTGCAAAAAGTGCATGTCTGTTTCCACATGTATGAAATCTGGAAGATTTCATTTATAGGTATGTTTTTGTTTGCTAGTACTTGTAGCAAGTACATTAGAAATTCTTGTGGATCTTCTTGTGAGTTTATAGTGAATTTGACCATTCCAGCACAGTCGTCCAATTCCTGTCTTATTCCATGAACACTGTAAGTGTTGTCAGGATTGTTGGTTGCATTTCTATAAAGGACTAACATTTGCAAACACAATTGGTCTGTACCGTGTAAGTAAATGTTGTCAATAATTAGTGGCAATTTACACCAGTTGTATTTGACAATTTGAATGGACCTGACAGTTCTGTGTCCAAGTCATTTGTTGGGAGTGTGCGTTGCTTCTTTGAAGATGTAATTGAGTTACTTTGAGCAGTAGATTCTTCTTTGGTTGTGGTACTTGATGAAGTATTAGCTTCTTTTACTTTCTTTGGGGGAATTGCTGTGAGATCCTGCATAGATTGAGTCTGAAGTATTTTTCTTTTACAACGTTTTGCTTTTTGCGGAACAGGATAGGTATTTAGATGGGGCGTAGATTGAACGCAGTCTATTGTATTCTAGAATGCAAGAAATATCAGCATTTACTTTACCTGCATCAAAGTTGATTAGAAATAGTCTGTCAAGTGTACTTAAGCGTGATAGTGCTACATTGCTCATGCCTTCTTTAAAGTACTACCAATATCTATCAATGCTTTATCTAGGGTAAGACCTTGTGATTTGTGAATGGTGACTGTGTATGGTAGAGTTAGAGAAAATTGTTCTCTGTGTACATACATGTCTTTGAAAAGAAGGAAGCGGGCTGTTGAACATCCTATCCTTTTAACTTCGGATAGTTTGTCAAAGAGAATATTGACAAACTGAATGTTGTCACGTGGGTATGTTTGAAAGCCAACAACTGTACCAAGAGCTCCATTAACTAGTTCATGTTCCACGTCAAGGTTACGTTTGAGCATTACTCTACAGTTTAAAGATAATTTTAATATTTTCTCCTAACCAGCTGTGTTTCCAAGGTGTTTAGCATTGTTGTGGCTTGTTGACTCATGAGTAGTGTCATACCATATACGTCCAGTTTGTCTGTGCAGGCAATTTGAACTATTGGTTGCATTTCTTTTTCTAACATGGTTTCATTAAATTTTGAACAGCTTGCACGAGTTGGCAGCAAGGACATACAATTGACATTTTTGTGTGCTAATTGTTCCATGACATCAGTAGCACATGAGTTATGACCATAGAGTGCATGGATGTGCCTGGTTTTTAATGCAGTTTGTGCTTCTTGAGATAGTACACCAACTGGAATACTTTTTAAAATGTTGGCGTATGTCAGGTCTGCAGACTGCCGCATATTTTCAGTTAATTCTCTGTATTGGAAATGTTGCCAAAAGTTGACATTTCATATCCTGCCAGGAGTTTTATGGCACAGTTTGTGCCCTAAGGTTTTAGAAATAGGTTCAGCTTTCACTGGTGTTAATTAAAGAAGATCTCCGAAAACAATAATGTGTTTTCCTCCAAAGAGCGCTTCGTAGTCTGTTTTGAGGACCTCTTGTAGTCTGAGGTGAATTAAAGCCAACATTAGGTTGGAGACCATGCTCACCTCATCTATTAGAAGCATTTTCATTTGTTTGAAAACTCTGTGTAGTTCCATTGCAGCTTCTGTAGAAAGTTTGTAATAGGCTAATTTGTTTTGGTGTTCTACTGGAAGGAGTAGTAATCGGTTTAAAGTGACACCACATATGTTGTAGGCAGCTAAACCTGTGGGAGCAGTTACAACAGCTGACAGTTTGTTGGTTGTCAATTGTTGGAGAAACTTGCTGATGATTTTGATTAAGAATGTTTTGCCTGAACCAGCTTGACCACTCACGTATAGCAGTGTAGGTTTGTAATCTTGGCAGGTACAGTTTTTATTTTCAGGCCGCACACCATGTTCAATTTGTTGTGTTACTTCTTGGAAAGTGCTACTCTGCTCATTGTTTAGTTGTGATTTCAGTACAGTAAAGTCTTCTGTAGATTGATCATACTGACGCATGGTGTTTTCTAATTCTGTCATGGCAAATTCTGCCTCATTTGCAATTAGTGGCTGTTCCGTAGTGGTTCTTGGCTTCCTGTTACAGAAGGTTGACTACTGTTAGGAGTGTCCACATCTAGTTGAGCCTGGAGTTCTTTGTGTTGCTGTTCATTGTGCAACATTGTTTGGTACTGTGTAAAGTTTACTTCTGTTATAGTGCTTTCATTGGCTTTGAAAGCGTCTTCATAGGAGTCATACGTATCCAATAATAATTCTTCTTTTCTCCATGGTTTAAAACATTGTAGCAGGGACATGCATGTAAAGCAGTTCTTTATGTTGAGGAGTGTTTAATGACAATTTGATATGATTAATTAAGCTGTGTTTGGTAAGTTTCACTAAGCTGCCTTCACAATATGCTACTCTATATCTACCTTTCTTTCCATCTGGTTTAATATTATTTTTGTATGTGAAGTTTTGGGCTACATGGTTAGACACATGGTGCCTCATTACGAATTTGGAGGCAGCCAAGGCGCTATCAGCGCCATGGCTGTCTCCAAACCGGGCTCCATTACCGGGTTCCTGTGATGGGGACTTACAGGGTCATTCAGACATAGGAGGACCCGGTAATTCCTCCTTGCAGGAACCATTCCCCATTCCCATTTGAGCCCCCATAGGGCTCAATGGGAATGGGGAGGGAGGCAATAATGGGGAGATTATAACTGGCCCGTTATTACCTCCCTCTTCCCCTCGCGGGACCCAGAAAAGACGTCTATCCGGGTCCTGCAAAGGGAATCACGTAATAGGCGCTCCCGTAATGAAGGGTGCCATCACGTACCAGCACCCTTCATTACGGGAGCGCCAGGGTCATAATGAGGCCCATGGTGTTCAAAGTGGTACTCTGTTTGGGTAGTATGTGTCTAGTAAATTGTTTTTCAAATGTCTTGGCTGTTGGGATCATTTTTGGCTATTGTTTCTATGTCCTCGTATGATTTGAGAACTCTATTTCTAGATTTAGCAGGACCAAGACTTAGCCATACTATATTGTCTGATTTTCCATACAAGGCAGTACTCGTTAAACGGTCTGCAGCTTCATAGCAGCCACATTCTCTATGAGAGAGCATTTTTATGCCTAAACTGTACAATTTCTGTGATAGTGTTTTGTCAGGTGATATGTCATCCCAGAGGCCCTGAAGCTCTGTTTTCTCTGCTTTGATTAAGTAGGCTGTGACATATCGTACAACTGCAGTGGAACTGTCTGCAATGTACTGCACATCTATGTTTGAATTCCACACTAGGGCAATGATTGCATTGCAATCAATGATGTATTTTGATTCTTCTGTTCTTTTTATGTTAAATGTGTTCTTAGGTGATTTACCTTTGACACTATGGGCCTCATTACACGGATGGAGGTAAGGGATTACCGGTACCGGTAAGGGTACTGGTAAAGGTAATCCCTTACCGCCTTACTACGAGGTCCCTTCGCCGGGTCCCTACCTTAATGGCTGGTTTTACCAGCCGTTAAGGACGGGACCCGCAAAGGGACCTTGGAGGTAATTACGGTACTGCAATTTGCGGTACCGTAATTACCGCCTTCCCCATTCCCATTGAGCCGTATGGGGGCTCAAATGGAAATGGGGAAGGGCCAATGGTGAATGAGGAATTACCGCCCCACCAACCTTGGAATGGGGCAGTAATTCCGCCATCCACCATGACGGAATCGGTAAATTACCGGCGGCAACCATGGCGCTGATAGCACCATGGTTACCACCTTTCCGTGTAATGAGGCCCTATGTCTAACTGAAGACATGAAGTTGTTTACTTGACCTGTTGATGAGACTGGTCTAGGGAAACCAAAGCGGCATTTGGTGTAGTATTTCCCTTTGTTTTTATATTTGCGATGACAATATTTCCCACATTTGTGTCTTTGAAATTGTATAATTTGTGCATGAAGGTCACTATGTGTTGTTTGTGAAAGGATTTCACAAGTGACATATTTCATGATGAACTGCAAAACAGTGGCATCACTGTCCTGACCAAATTTAGGAGCATCTTTAATCCTCAAAAGCATGTGGATGTGTGGTGCTCCTCTGTCTTGGTATTCTTTTCTCCTAAAGAAGTGTTACACTTCTCTGAGGCGAGGAACAGTTTTATTACAAATGAAGTGTAGCATAGCATTGAAGAGATGATGGAAATATCTTGGTACATTCAGAGGATCTAGAGAGCAGAGTTATTTCGGTGTTTTTATCCAGGAAATCGTGTAAATCTTCCCATGCATATTCTGCACAACTTAATGTCACAATCCAAGTAGGTGGGCCAAGGTTTCTTATCATACAGCGTATATCTCTGTGACGTCGGAACCAGTATTCTTTTGTACCACGCATGTTTGCTAAAAGATTTGTAATGCTTGACTGTAAAATCTGATATTTTTCTTGCACTTTTTGTAGTAATTCCGTAGCTGACATATTTTGAAAATGGGTATGTGATTTTAATGTGTGTGCAACTCCATAGCATAGAGTTGCTAGTTCACTTTCAAAGAGAAGGTGGAATATGTATTCCACGTTTTTTGTCGGAATCTGCGGTTTTGAGAATACATTCTTAAAGAGCGGTATTCTGATGCTGTTATTTGTGTGGGTCTATCATCGTACCTTCCTCCTTTGCCAGTAGGAAAGAGTAAAGGAAAGGCACATGCTTCTATACGTTTGTCCCATATGCTGATTGGAGATCTTTTGGCTTGTCGCATTTGGTATGTTTCCAGTGCATCATCTATGGCTTCTTTAGAGTGTAATGGGTGAATTCTATAATGGTCTAAAATATTGGATTCTGTAGCAGGATCTAGAAGTTCAGATTGACCAGTTTCAGATGAATTTTGAATTATTTCAATGCTTTCCCTCAGGAATATCTTCAATATTAATTTCTCTGTAGTATTCATTGTTGTCTTTTAGATATTGCACGGCTTGTCTAACGTTATGTAAGTCTACGAGTTGTTGCCAATTTTTTTTTGTCTTTTGTAGGTACACCATTTACTAAGATAATTAAAGATTGATCTATTGGACGTTGCACTCCCAGGGTGTGTACATTTTCTTTGAGATCTAACGGCAAATAAACTACTTTGCCACAAATGCCTTTCACTAATTCAGAGGGAGGTAGTTTAGCTGTTTTTGATTGAAGGCGTATTAATGCTTGAAATGGGTGCACTGTTCGAATTATGATGCTCTCATATAGGTTGAGTTGTTGCAGGGGTTTTGGTGATGGGAATAATTCCAAGTTATTTGTGATAGCACGAGAAGGTTTTTGGTTGTTGTCAAGTTTTGCAGTGCAGTAACTGCAAAGTATTAAGGGGTCAGTAATTTCGTATTTGTTTTCTTCTATAAGATAGAGAGCTAATTGGAACCATTTGGAATCTTCGTTGTCTTCTATTTTGTACGTTATGTCTACAGTTTTTGTGCTATTTTTATAAAACGTCCTGCGGCAACATACACACCAATGGTTGGGTATTTCAGCAGATATACTTTTAAACTTGTATTTCTTTTTTGTATGTGTGTAATAGAAAGTTGCCATCTGTACAGTTGTTGGTAGTCTGTTGTAAATCCATTGCATTTTGTAAGTGGCTTTCAATTTCAAAATATTTTCTCTGGCTATGCTCTATTTCTTCGAGTAGTTGTTTGGCTGTACCATGTAGAAGATTGTTATTTAAGTTAGCTAGTGCTAAAGCAGGACTTTTGGCATACATAGTACAGTTTATGGACCAGATTTCTTATAGTTGTATGGTGTGTTGATATCATTTTGATATGGCGGAAGGTGCTTTTGCAAATAGGTCCAGAAATGCAGGCTAATGAATGTCCTTGTAGTCCTGTGTATTTGCACACTGGACATGGGTCCATATTTTGTAGTAGTTTAATTTTTAATTTGTCTTTGCCTTTCACATACTGATTGAGGAGCCGGCATAAAGATACTGAGTTTTCTGGGGATAATTGTGTGAGCAGCATTTCTTGTTCCATAATGGTATCATTAAGTTATTATTACGTTTTTCATACCCCCATCCACTGCTATGTATGGCAATCGGGTTTATTTGCTTTTGTTTGTATGCTTCTTCATTGAAATATGGTTCTGTGCTCGTGGTGTGCTCGTGGTGTGACCCCATTCACCTCCACAGGTGTTTGTGAAGTTATCTTTGTTGATATTACGTTTATTGAGAAGTCTTTTTTGTAGTTTAGTACTTTTTTTTTTTTAGTGGTTTCATTCTGTTTAAAACTAAAATAAATAATTTCCTTTTCAGAAGGATTGCACTGTCTATGAGAGCTTCTAGAATTAATTTTCTACGGTAGGTTTTAAGGGTTGTGTGTGATTTCTCTCTTGTTTTTATATGGTTCTGAAGGCCTCTGTGGCGGAACATTTTTTGTAAAAGAATTTTTTTGGTATGCTTACTTGCCAGTAGATCAAGATTTATAGGTGCAGTGTTAGCACTAGTGGTAGCTCCAGTCTTGTTAATCACTTTCTGTTTCGTCTTGCATTTTGAAATAGGAGGCAAAGTTTCTATACTGGAAGCTTGTTTTGTTTCACTTAATGACTGTATTAGCTGTTTTGTTTGAACTTTTTGTACAAATTCTGCTAGAGGTGGATGCATATTCTGGACAGTTGTAGTTTGATTTCGTTTATTTTTGTGTTGCTTTCTACAGAGTTGCTTTTTGGTAGGCATTCTTTGGGGTCTGTTGGAGAAAAAAAGAAAGCGTGGGTTGGGATCTTGTGCAAAGTAGCGTGCTTTGTGCATGAGTGTCTGAGTATGTTGGTAAGGATGTATGTAGAGGTGTGTGATTGTGCAATGGGCTGCTACATCATGTTGGGAATGCTATTCTTGTATTTGTGTGTTACTATACTGATGTTAAGTTTGCAATAGAAAGTATGGAGCTGGTAAGGGGAAGCACTAATACTGAATGTTATGTTGCAGGGTTAATACAATTGTTTGTTCTAGAATACTAGAAGTGTACAATGTTTGAGTGACAGTTAGAACATTATGGCAGTATTGCACTTACTTTTTTGGATGTAAAGAGTAGGTTTCTTCTGAGTTCTTGTTCATACTTCAGGCGTTGCAGCTTTTCAGGAGAGTGGTCATCACTGGAATTGTGAAAGAAAGAAGTTAGTAAATATGTGTGTTAGTAGCACCGTTGTTAATGTAGACATAGATTTCTTTATTTTTGCAGTAGTGCTTTCTGATAACTGTGCATAGCATGTATATGCACTTTCTTTGTCTATGTGCATTCTGTATATTTTATTTAGAATCTGTTAGTTGAATGTGCTTTAGAAATTAGTACAATAGTAAGCGCATAGAGCACACTTGGCTTTGTAAGGCGGTGCTATTGGATATTAGGAGATAAAGAAATAATTGTATGCTTTGTTTGCTATTTTAACGGGGGAAATGGCAGAAACTGTATGGAAAAGTATACAATGTATGTATTTGGGAAGGTGTGGGAAATAAATCAGAAGGAGTTGATGGGGTCAGCAGATTATTACTCAGTAGGTGATTACTAAGTACTGGGTGATTCTCTTCTGCTTGGAGATGGGAGAGTCTGAAATAATGTAAGGGTTGTAAGAAAGGATCAGGTGCTTGTGTTGCAGACTGAAGGGAAGGAGGGGAGATGGTGTATGTCTTGCTTTACAACACTGCACATAGTTGTAGGGTTAAGCCCGTCGGGGAGTAAAGGGCGTTGGCGTTTGGCTGTTTCTTGCTGAGAGAAGGACTCGCTGTGTGAAACTGCTGATCTTTGTTGTGACAACATGCCGAGAAGGAAGGGAGAAAGGAGAGACATTGATCTATTCTCTCTGCTCCCGCTCCGACTCGCTTAAGTCTGCCGGCAGGAGTTGTTAGCAGTTGAAGAGAGCGGGACTCAGTCTCCCAGAATCCACCTGATCCGACTCACCGGAGTCACACATCTAGGACACGCCCACAGAAAGCAGAAATACACAGCTTCACCACCCTTGCGGCGTTAAGCCCGTCGGGGAGTAAAGGGCGTTGGAGTTTGGCTGTTTCTTGCTGTTTACGGCTGGGGCGGCCGTAAAGATAATAGAATCATTACAATAGCGATACTGGCTTGTTAAAGAGATCAGTGCTAGAGGAGCTGCACTTCGCCCCTGAATATGCGTACAACAAGTGACTCAACAGACACCAAGGAACTTTCACAGAGAAAGACGTGGCTACAGGTAAGACAGCGACTGGTCTCCCACCCCGCCGTCCAGAACCGCAAAGAACAAAGAGAAGGATGGGGCAGGCCATGTGGGTCATAAGTCACCAGTACGAGGAGACGAGACCCACCAGTCTAAAGGCCCCATTGTAAGCCCCAACCAAATACATGGAGAACAGATGCAACAGCAACCTGAAGCTAAACGGGATGAATATGGTCAAATAGTAGAAATAATCCCAGACTCACCAACCCATGGAACTGAGCAGGACTGGCAAGGGGAACTGTGGGATGATTCGAATAATCAAACAAACATACCACTCCTAAGATCACAAACCAAAAAGGGAGTCATAACACCGACTAAGCACCAAATAGACTTGAGACAAGCAGAAGAGATAAAAAAGAATCACTGGATAAAGTCAACAAATGAAGTCCAAAGACCCCAATACCCCAATACAGAAAAATCAACCCTGGCTACTAAATTGATTCAAGATATTGCTAACCTCTCAGGAAAAATAGTAAGTGAGAAAGTTGATACTCAAACACATCCTGTCCCAATAGGAAACTTGCAACCTGAAGCAAGAACGGAACAGAACTGCCCCACACAAAGAAGGAAAGGCCTCCCAAAACAGGACAAAGGCCAAGCAAATACAAAAATTACAAAAGGGGCCAGAGGAAAAAACCCAGTAAACAATGAAGAACCCCCATTATATTTAATGTACCAAGAAGGGAAAGGTCAGGACAAGAGGGAAATAATGGATGTGGGAAATAGCCCCTCAAACCTGCCCCCACAACTTCCATCAAAGAAAATAAAAAAGCAACCAGGCAAACGTAAAGCTAATGGCTCACGAGCATTTCTAAGAAACATGCGAACCCCACCAAGAGATGACTTTCAATCACTGACAAAGAAAGTAAGAATAGAATTGATCCTAAGCCAAGCTACTAATAAAAGCCCATACAGAAAAAAGATCAATATAAGGGAAGAACACTCTGAAGATGTGCCAATAGTGTACCTAGACGAATCAGACTGTCTGAGTGATCTCATAGAAGTAATCAATAATAACCACAAAGAAGAAACATGGGAGAATATCAGTTTAAATGACTGGCAAGTCATTGATAAATATTCAAACCCGGATAGCAAAAAAAGGAAATACGAACAAAAGAGCCTAGCCCAAATGAACGAAAAGAGAAGGCAAGATCTCCAAACGCACATACAATACAAAAGGCCATCACAAAGAGACGAAAGGCGGGAAGAAGGTTCCCTGAATGGCGAGGACTACAAAATTAAAAATCCAAAAATCCAGGGAACAAATTGAAAACACAAGGAGGATCGACCCTACAGGAAAAAGTCTGAAAAACTAGAGGGGGAAGAGAGAGAGAGAGAGAGAGAGAGAGAGATAGAGAGAAAATATATTTGAAAACAATTTGGCAAGGAAAAAACAACAAGGCCTTCACAAAGAGAAAATGAAAATGACCAAAACAACGATTTCAGAAAAAGACCTGGTAAAGCCGACTTAAGGGGATCTGTCCAAAAAAAAAAAATCGCCCTAAATTGAAATTGGAAAGGACTACCAAAAGCCATAGGAATATACTTCTGAATAGGAAAAACGTAACTATGCTGTTAAACCAGCTCCTCAAAGGGCACAAGCTCCGAGTAGATGATATAGCGATTATTGAATTCATAGATGAAAGCAGGATGGACCTGATTGTTATACACCTCAGTTCAGAGAGGGCAAGAGAGATGGTGCTAAAAACAAAGACTAAACTTTGGGAATTAGGCTTGAGTCTAAGTAAAATGGAGGAACCGGGGCGAAATGTAAACCCTGAAGATAGGAATCGACGCAAGGATGACCGCACGACCATAAAGAAGTCAAACAAAGCTAATATGCAACCACCTAACCATTTAGGCACTACTGTAAAGCACAACAAGGACAAAATTTGTTGAAAGGAAGAGAAGAGAGAGGTAATCATTGAAAAAACACAGGAAATACGAAACCATAAATTGACAGACAGAATGTTATCAAAAATGAGACATACAGTGGATAACTCGAGACCACAGCTGAAACATCAAGAGTATAGAGAAACCCAACAGGCCAAAGCTGTAGAGAGTAATGGCCTCATAAAAATTGGAATGCAGAAAAGAAGCAATAGAGTGAGGAAGAGGAACAAGCCCAAAAATCCCTCTTGGCATCAAGGAATACAAGGGGATTTGGACATTTATACTCGGGGGAAACAGATTTCCTATCGGAATTCGAGGTCATATGTATACAAGAATCCTGGATAAGAAGTCAACCCCTTTGTGAGGGATTCCAAACTTACATCAATCCTGCGCTGAAAGGCACAAAGGGAAGACCAAAAGCCGTTTTGCTGACCCTATTTAAAGAGGACTGTAAGATACAGATCCATGACCACCAAACCCGTATGAACAAATATCAAAATTGACCAAAAATAAAGTGAAACTGGAAACCAGACTCCTCCTAATCAATACTAACTGGAGTATTAATTCTCTGTATTGGAAATTTTGCCAAGGGTTGACATTTCATATGCTGCCAGGAGTTTACGGCACAGTTTGTGCCCTAAGGTCTTAGAAATAGGTTCAGCTTTCACTGGTGTTAATTAAAGAAGATCTCCGAAAACAATAATGTGTCTTCCTCCAAAGAGCGCTTCGTAGTCTGTTTTGAGGACCTCTTGTAGTCTGAGGTGAATTAAAGCCAACATTAGGTTGGAGACCATGCTCACCTCATCTATTAGAAGCATTTTCATTTGTTTGAAAACTCTGTGTAGTTCCATTGCAGCTTCTGTAGAAAGTTTGTAATAGGCTAATTTGTTTTGGTGTTCTACTGGAAGGAGTAGTAATCAGTTTAAAGTGACACCACATATGTTGTAGGCAGCTAAACCTGTGGGAGCAGTTACAACAGCTGACAGTTTGTTGGTTGTCAATTGTTGGAGAAACTTGCTGATGATTTTGATTAAGAATGTTTTGCCTGAACCAGCTTGACCACTCACGTATAGCAGTATAGGTTTGTAATCTTGGCAGGTACAGTTTTTATTTTCAGGCCGCACACCATGTTCTATTTGTTGTGTTACTTCTTGGAAAGTGCTACTCTGCTCATTGTTTAGTTGTGATTTCAGTACAGCAAAGTCTTCTGTAGATTGATCATACTGACGCATGGTGTTTTCTACTTCTGTCATGGCTAATTCTGCCTCATTTGCTATTAGTGGCTGTTCCGTAGTGGTTCTTGGCTTCCTGTTACAGAAGGTTGACTACTGTTAGGAGTGTGAACATCAAGTTGGGCCTGGAGTTCTTTGTTTTGCTGTTCATTGTGCAACATTGCTTGGTACTGTGTAAAGTTTACTTCTGTTATAGTGCTTTCATTTGCTTTGAAAGCGTCTTCATAGGAGTCATACGTATCCAGTAATTCTTCTTTTCTCCATGGTTTAAAACATTGTAGCAGGGACATGCATGTAAAGCAGTTCTTTATGTTGAGGAGTGTTTAATGACAATTTGATATGATTAATTAAGCTGTGTTTGGTAAGTTTCACTAAGCTGCCTTCACAATATGCTACTCTATATCTACCTTTCTTTCCATCTGGTTTAATATTATTTTTGTATGTGAAGTTTTGGGCTACATGGTTAGACACATGGGGCCTCATTACGTGTTTGGAGGCAGCCAAGGCGCTATCAGCGCCATGGCTGTCTCCAAACCGGGCTCCATTACCGGGTTCCTGCAATGGGGACTTACAGGGTCATTCCGACATAGGAGGACCCGGTAATTCCTCCTTGCAGGAACCATTCCCCATTCCCCATTCCCATTTGAGCCCCCATAGGGCTCAATGGGAATGGGGAGGGAGGCAATAACGTGGAGATTATAACTGGCCCGTTATTACCTCCCTCTTCCCCTCGCAGGACCCGGAAAAGACATCTATCCGGGTCCTGCAAAGGGAATCTCGTAATAGGCGCTCCCGTAATGAAGGGTGCCATCACGTACCAGCACCCTTCATTACGGAAGCGCCAGGGTCATAATGAGGCCCATGGTGTTTAAAGTGGTACTCTGTTTGGGTAGTATGTGTCTAGTAAATTGTTTTTCAAATGTCTTGGCTGTTGGGATCATTTTTGGCTATTGTTTCTATGTCCTCGTATGATTTGAGAACTCTATTTCTAGATTTAGCAGGACCAAGACTTAGCCATACTATATTGTCTGATTTTCCATACAAGGCAGTACTCGTTAAACGGTCTGCAGTTTCATAGCAGCCACATTCTCTATGAGAGAGCATTTTTATGCCTAAACTGTACAATTTCTGTGATAGTGTTTTGTCAGGTGATATGTCATCCCAGAGGCCCTGAAGCTCTGTTTTCTCTGCTTTGATTAAGTAGGCTGTGACATATCGTGCAACTGCAGTGGAACTGTCTGCAATGTACTGCACATCTATGTTTGAATTCCATACTAGGGCAATGATTGCATTGCAATCAATGATGTATTTTGATTCTTCTGTTCTTTTTATGTTATATGTGTTCTTAGGTGATTTACCGTTGACACTATGGGCCTCATTACACGGATGGAGGTAAGGGATTACCAGTACCGGTAAGGGTACTAGTACCGGTAATCCCTTACCGCCTTACTACGAGGTCCCTTCGCGGGTCCCTACCTTAATGGCTGGTTTTACCAGCCGTTAAGGATGGGACCCGCAAAGGGACCTTGGAGGTAATTACGGTACTGCAATTTGCGGTACCGTAATTACCGCCTTCCCCATGCCCATTGAGCCCTATGGGGGCTCAAATGGGAATGGGGAAGGGCCAATGGTGAATGAGGAATTACCGCCCCACCAACCTTGGAATGGGGCAGTAATTCCGCCATCCACCATGACGGAATCGGTAAATTACCGGCAGCAACCATGGCGCTGATAGCACCATGGTTACCACCTTTCCGTGTAATGAGGCCGTATGTCTAACTGAAGACATGAAGTTGTTTACTTGACCTGTTGATGAGACTGGTCTAGGGAAACCAAAGCGGCTATTGGTGTAGTGTTTCCCTTTCTTTTTATATTTGCGACGACAACATTTCCCACATTTGTGTCTTTGAAATTGTATAATTTGTGCATGAAGGTCACTATGTGTTGTTTGTGAAAGGATTTCACAAGTGACATATTTCTGGATGAACTGCAAAACAGTGGCATCACTGTCCTGACCAAATTTAGGAGCATCTTTAATCCTCAAAAGCATGTGGATGTGTGGTGCTCCTCTGGCTTGGTATTCTTTTCTCCTAAAGAAGTGTTACACTTCTCTGAGGCGAGGAACAGTTTTATTACAAATGAAGTGTAGAAAAGCAATGAAGCGATGCTGGAAATATCTTGGTACATTCAGAGGATCTAGAGAGCAGAGTTATTTTGGTGTTTTTATGCAGGAAATCGTGTAAATCTTCCCATGCATATTCTGCACAACTTAATGTCACAAACCAAGTGGGTGGGCCAAGGTTTCTTATCATACAGCGTATATCTCTGTGACGTCGGAACCAGTATTCTTTTGTACCACGCATGTTTGCTAAAAGATTTGTAATGCTTGACTGTAAAATCTGATATTTTCTTGCACTTTTTGTAGTAATTCCGTAGCTGACATATTTTGAAAATGGGTATGTGATTTTAATGTGTGTGCAACTCCATAGCATAGAGTTGCTAGTTCACTTTCAAAGAGAAGGTGGAATATGTATTCCACGTTTTTTGTCGGAATCTGCGGTTTTGAGAATACATTCTTAAAGAGCGGTATTCTGATGCTGTTATTTGTGTGGGTCTATCATCGTACCTTCCTCCTTTGCCATTAGGAAAGAGTAAAGGAAAGGCACATGCTTCTATACGTTTTTCCCATATGCTGATTGGAGATCCTTTGGCTTGTCGCATTTGGTATGTTTCCAGTGCATCATCTATGGCTTCTTTAGAGTGTAATGGGTGAATTCTATAATGGTCTAAAATATTGGATTCTGAAGCAGGATCTAGAAGTTCAGATTGACCAGTTTCTGATGAATCTTGAAATATTTCAATGCTTTCCCTCAGGAATATCTTCAATATTAATTTCTCTGTAGTATTCATTGTTGTCTTTTAGATATTGCACAGCTTGTCTAACGTTATGTAAGTCTACGAGTTGTTGCCAATTTTTTTTTGTCTTTTGTAGGTACACCATTTACTAAGATAATTAAAGATTGATCTATTGGACGTTGCACTCCCAGAGTGTGTACATTTTCTTTGAGATCTAACGGCAAATAAACTACTTTGCCACAAATGCCTTTCACTAATTCAGAGGGAGGTAGTTTAGCTGTTTTTGATTGAAGGCGTATTATTGCTTGAAATGGGTGCACTGTTCAAATTATGATGCTCTCATATAGGTTGAGTTGTTGCAGGGGTTTTGGTAATGGGAATAATTCCAAGTTATTTGTGATAGCACGAGAAGGTTTTTGGTTGTTGTCAAGTTTTGCAGTGCAGTAACTGCAAAGTATTAAGGGGTCAGTAATTTCGTATTTGTTTTCTTCTATAAGATAGAGAGCTAATTGGAACCATTTGGAATCTTCGTTGTCTTCTATTTTGTACGTTATGTCTACAGTTTTTGTGCTATTTTTATAAAACGTCCTGCGGCAACATACACACCAATGGTTGGGTATTTCAGCAGATATACTTTTAAACTTGTATTTCTTTTTTGTATGTGTGTAATAGAAAGTTGCCATCTGTACAGTTGTTGGTAGTCTGTTGTAAATCCATTGCATTTTGTAAGTGGCTTTCAATTCCAAAATATTTTCTCTGGCTATGCTCTATTTCTTCGAGTAGTTGTTTGGCTGTACCATGTAGAAGATTGTTATTTAAGTTAGCTAGTGCTAAAGCAGGACTTTTGGCATACATAGTACAGTTTATGGACCAGATTTCTTATAGTTGTATGGTGTGTTGATATCATTTTGATATGGTGGAAGGTGGTTTTGCAAATAGGTCCAGAAATGCAGGCTAATTAACGTCCTTGTAGTCCTGTGTATTTGCGCACTGGACATGGGTCCATATTTTGTAGTAGTTTAATTTTTAATTTGTCTTTGCCTTTCACATACTGATTGAGGAACCGGCATAAAGATACTGGGCCTCATTCCGAGGCTGGCGCTATCCATGGAGTAAATAGCACCATGGTAAGCAACCATGGAGCTATTTACTCCATGGAAATCCGGCATGGTGAATGGAGTAATTACCGGTCCATTCCAAGGTTGGAGGGACCGGTAATTCCCCATTCACCATACCGGTTCCCCATCCCCATTCCTGCCCCCATAGGGCTCAATGGGAATGGGGAAGGAGTAAATTACGGCACCGTAAATTACGGTGCCGTAATTTACTCCAAGGTCCCTTTGCGGGTTGGATTTTTAACGCCTGCTAAAAGCAGGCGTTAAATACCAACCCGCAAAAGGGAACTCGGAATATGGTGGTAAGTGTTAACGGTCACCGTTGCCATTAACGGTGACCGTTAACCCTTACCGCCAGCCTCGGAATGAGGCCCACTGAGTTTTCTGGGGATAATTGTAAGAGCAGCATTTCTTGTTCCATAATGGTATTATTAAGTTATTATTACGTTTTTCATACCCCCATCCACTGCTATGTATGGCAATCGGGTTTATTTGCTTTTGTTTGTATGCTTCTTCATTGAAATATGGTTCTGTGCTCGTGGTGTGACCCCATTCACCTCCACAGGTGTTTGTGAAGTTATCTTTGTTGATATTCCATTTATTGAGAAGTCTTTTTTGTAGTTTAGTACTTAGTTGTTTTAGTGGTTTCATTCTGTTTAAAACTAAAATAAATAATTTCCTTTTCAGAAGGATTGCACTGTCTATGAGAGCTTCTAGGATTAATTTTCTACGGTAGGTTTTAAGGGTTGTGTGTGATTTCTCTCTTGTTTTTATATGGTTCTGAAGGCCTCTGTGGCGGAACATTTTTTGTAAAAGAATTTTTTTGGTATGCTTACTTGCCAGTAGATCAAGATTTATAGGTGCAGTGTTAGCACTAGTGGTAGCTGCAGTCATGTTAATCACTTTCTGTTTCGTCTTGCATTTTGAAATAGGAGGCAAAGTTTCTATACTGGAAGCTTGTTTTGTTTCACTTAATGACTGTATTAGCTGTTTTGTTTGAACTTTTTGTACAAATTCTGCTAGAGGTGGATGCATATTCTGGACAGTTGTAGTTTGATTTCGTTTATTTTTGTGTTGCTTTCTACGGAGTTGCTTATTGGTAGGCATTCTTTGGGGTCTGTTGGAGAAAAAAAAGAAAGTGTGGGTTGGGATCTTGTGCAGAGTATGCGTGCTTTGTGCATGAGTGTCTGAGTATTTTGGTAAGGATGTATGTAGAGGTGTGTGATTGTGCAATGGGCTGCTACATCAGGTTGGGAATGCTATTCTTGTATTTGTGTGTTACTATACTGATGTTAAGTTTGCAATAGAAAGTATGGCGTTGGTAAGGGGAAGCACTAATACTGAATGTTATGTTGCAGGGTTAATACAATTGTTTGTTCTAGAATACTAGAATTGTACAATGTTTGAGTGACAGTTAGAACATTATGGCAGTATTGCACTTACTTTTTTGGATGGAAAGAGTAGGTTTCTTCTGAGTTCTTGTTCATACTTCAGGCGTTGCAGCTTTTCAGGAGAGTGGTCATCACTGGAATTGTGAAAGAAAGAAGTTAGTAAATATGTGTGTTAGTAGCACCGTTGTTAATGTAGACATAGATTTCTTTATTTTTGCAGTAGTGCTTTCTGATAACTGTGCATAGCATGTATATGCACTTTCTTTGTCTATGTGCATTCTGTATATTTTATTTAGAATCTGTTAGTTGAATGTGCTTTAGAAATGAGTACAATAGTAAGCGCATAGAGCACACTTGGCTTTGTAAGGCGGTGCTATTGAAAATTAGGAGATAAAGAAATAATTGTATGCTTTGTTTGCTATTTTAACGGGGGACATGGCAGAAACTGTATGGAAAAGTATACAATGTATGTATTTGGGAAGGTGTGGGAAATAAATCAGAAGGAGTTGATGGGGTCAGCAGCTTATTACTCAGTAGGTGATTACTAAGTACTGGGTGATTCTCTTCTGCTTGGAGATGGGAGAGTCTGAAATAAAGTAAGGGTTGTAAGAAAGGATCTGGTGCTTGTGTTGCAGACTGAAGGGAAGGAGGGGAGATGTTGTATGTCTTGCTTTACAACACTGCACATAGTTGTAGGGTTAAGCCCGTCGGGGAGTAAAGGGCGTTGAGGTTTGGCTGTTTCTTGCTGAGAGAAGGACTCGCTGTGTGAAACTGCTGATCTTTGTTGTGACAACATGCCGAGAAGGAAGGGAGAAAGGAGAGACATTGATCTATTCTCTCTGCTCCCGCTCCGACTCGCTTAAGTCTGCCGGCAGGAGTTGTTAGCAGTTGAAGAGAGCGGGACTCAGTCTCCCAGAATCCACCTGAACCGACTCACCGGAGTCACACATCTAGGACACGCCCACAGGAAGCAGAAATACACAGCTTCACCACCCTTGCGGCGTTAAGCCCGTCGGGGAGTAAAGGGCGTTGGAGTTTGGCTGTTTCTTGCTGTTTACGGCTGGGGCGGCCGTAAAGATAATAGAATCATTACAATAGCGATACTGGCTTGTTAAAGAGATCAGTGCTAGAGGAGCTGCACTTGGCCCCTGAATATGCGTACAACAAGTGACTCAACAGACACCAAGGAACTTTCACAGAGAAAGACGTGGCTACAGGTAAGACAGCGACTGGTCTCCCACCCCGCCGTCCAGTGCCGCACAGAACAAAGAGAAGGATGGGGCAGGCCATGTGGGTCATAAGTCACCAGTACGAGGAGACGAGACCCACCAGTCTAAAGGCCCCATTGTAAGCCCCGGCCAAATACATGGAGAACAGATGCAACAGCAACCTGAAGCTAAACGGGATGAATATGGTCAAATAGTAGAAATAATCCCAGACTCACCAACCCATGGAACTGAGCAGGACTGGCAAGGGGAACTGTGGGATGATTCGAATAATCAAACAAACATACCACTCCTAAGATCACAAACCAAAAAGAGAGTCATAACACCGACTAAGCACCAAATAGACTTGAGACAAGCAGAAGAAATATAAAAGAATCACTGGATAAAGTCAACAAATGAAGTCCAAAGACCCCAATACCCCAATACAGAAAAACTCAACCCTGGCTACTAAATTGATTCAAGATATTGCTAACCTCTCAGGAAAAATATAAGTGAGAAAGTTGATACTCAAACACATCCTGTCCCAATAGGAAACTTGCAACCTGAAGCAAGAACGGAACAGAACTGCCCCACACAAAGAAGGAAAGGCCTCCCAAAACAGGACAAAGGCCAAGCAAATACAAAAATTACAAAAGGGGCCAGAGGAAAAAACCCAGTAAACAATGAAGAACCCCCATTATATTTAATGTACCAAGAAAGGAAAGGTCAGGACAAGAGGGAAATAATGGATGTGGGAAATAGCCCCTCAAACCTGCCCCCACAACTTCCATCAAAGAAAATAAAAAAGCAACCAGGCAAACGTAAAGCTAATGGCTCACGAGCATTTCTAAGAAACATGCGAACCCCACCAAGAGATGACTTTCAATCACTGACAAAGAAAGTAAGAAGAGAATTGATCCTAAGCCAAGCTACTAATAAAAGCCCATACAGAAAAAAGATCAATGTAAGGGAAGAACACTCTGAAGATGTGCCAATAGTATACCTAGACGAATCAGACTGTCTGAGTGATCTCATAGAAGTAATCAATAATAACCACAAAGAAGAAACATGGGAGAATATCAGCTTAAATGACTGGCAAGTCATTGATAAATATTCAAACCCGGATAGCAAAAAAAGGAAATACGAACAAAAGAGCCTAGCCCAAATGAACGAAAAGAGAAGACAAGATCTCCAAACGCACATACAATACAAAAGGCCATCACAAAGAGACGAAAGGCGGGAAGAAGGTTCCCTGAATGGCGAGGACTACAAAATTAAAAATCCAAAAATCCAGGGAACAAATTGAAAACACAAGGAGGATCGACCCTACAGGAAAAAGTCTGAAAAACTAGAGGGGGAAGAGAGAGAGAGAGAGAGAGAGAGAGAGAGAGAGAGAGAGAGAAAATATATTTTTAAAAAATTTGGCAAGGAAAAAACAACAAGGCCTTCACATAGAGAAAATGAAAATGACCAAAACAACGATTTCAGAAAAAGACCTGGGAAAGCCGACTTAAGGGGATCTGTCAAAAAAAAAAATTTGTCCTAAAATGAAATTGGAAAGGACTACCAAAAGCCATAGGAATATACTTCTGAATAGGAAAAACGTAACTATGCTGTTAAACCAGCTCCTCCAAGGGCACAAGCTCCGAGTAGATGATATAGCGATTATTGAATTCATAGATGAAAGCAGGATGGACCTGATTGTTATACACCTCAGTTCAGAGAGGGCAAGAGACATGGTGCTGAAAACAAAGACTAAACTTTGGGAATTAGGCTTGAGTCTAAGTAAAATGGAGGAACCGGGGCGAAATGTAAACCCTGAAGATAGGAATCGACGCAAGGATGACCGCACGACCATAAAGAAGTCAAACAAAGCTAATATGCAACCACCTAACCATTTAGGCACTACTGTAAAGCACAACAAGGAAAAAATTAGTTGAAATGAACAGAAGAGAGAGGTAATCATTGAAAAAACCCACAGGAAATACGAAACCATAAATTGACAGACAGAATGTTATCAAAAATGAGATATACAGTGGATAACTCGAGACCACAGTCGAAACATCAAGAGTATAGAGAAACCCAAGAGGCCAAAGCTGTAGAGAGTAATGGCCTCATAAAAATTGGAATGCAGAAAAGAAGCAATAGAGTGAGGAAGAGGAACAAGCCCAAAAATCCCTCTTGGCATCAAGGAATACAAGGGGATTTGGACATTTATACTCGGGGGAAACAGATTTCCTATCGGAATTCGAGGTCATATGTATACAAGAATCCTGGATAAGAAGTCAACCCCTATGTGAGGGATTCCAAACTTACATCAATCCTGCGCTGAAAGGCACAAAGGGAAGACCAAAAGCCGTTTTGCTGATCCTAATTAAAGAGGACTGTAAGATACAGATCCATGACCACCAAACCCGTATGTACAAATATCAAAATTGACCAAAAATAAAGTGAAACTGGAAACCAGACTCCTCCTAATCAATACTAACTGGAGTATCCAAGACATAGATTTTTATAAATATGTCGCAACTATTACTGGACCCGTGGACCAATCCATGGAGGAAGACCCAGACCAAATGATTTTTATATGTGGGGACATGAACCTGAAATTTTTGGATGGAAAGGGCAGGCTGAAAATAAGATCTGAGTTATACGCATTGGAAAAAAAATGTTTGATGGAAATTAACATCTGTGACATGAACATGCTAAATGGTCAGACACGGGGTGACATTCCGGGAGCTGATACCTGGTTCTGTTCCTCCAAGAGTGCCTGCTTAGATTACTGTTTTGTGTCCAGAAAGACACTAGGATTCATCAAATAATTTACGATAAAGAAACAAACAGTGAGTGATCATGCACTACTAGAAATGTATTTACTATGGAAGGGAAAGGCTCAGAACAAAATAAAGACCTGCCCAATGGAAATAACATGGGGAAGAAACCGACTTAGAATCAAACCCACTGATATTCCGAAATTAGCGGAACAACGGGTAAATAACATCATAAGCAACCAAAATGCAACAGAATATAGATGGATGCTAAAAGAATTTGAAGGGAAAGGAGATCTTAAGGAAAGGCCCATAATTCAAAGAAAACATGCGGAGGGAGCACAGAGCGGAGCAAAGAAGCCACCTCTCGGATAAATTAGATCTGATAAGACAGAATAAGTAACACTACAAAAACTGGCTAAACTCTTCAAAGGCATGGAGAGTACAGGGAGACACCGAAAAAATGCTAGCAGCAATAACAACTGGGAATGCATGCTCCATGTGGGAAATTATAAATAAGGGTGAAGATCTTCAATCAGCCATAAGTACAAATCAAATACCAAAAGCAGTATGGGAGAACCACTTTACGGCGCTTTTCAACAATGACACGGCCTGAAAATTGCCCCGAGATAGCCAAAACGGGATACCCTGGCTCATAGATATTGATAAAGAAGACATAACATCGAGAATCAACCAGCTAAGCTCCTCGAGGGCAGCTGGGCCAGACAGTATTTCAAATGGGATGATTAAAGAAAATGGTGAAGCATGGGCAGAATTTATCCTGAGATTATTCCAACAGATCTTAAAAACCAGAACAATACCATCATCTTGGAAAGAAGCCCTGATAGTCCCGAATTTTACAAAGGAGGACCGGATGAACCCAAGGAACTATAGGCCAATAGCCCTTTTGGACTGAATTGGGAAGATCTTCTCATCAATCTTGCTGAGAGATTTTAAAAATTGGGCCATTAAGGTGGGCATCCTTGACAATCGTCAAACAGCCTTTATGAAGGGAGTTGGAACCTGCTTGAACTTGTTTCTGATAAATCTACTAAAATTGAGAGCCATGGATACAACAGGGACCCTGTATCTAGGGTTTATAGATCTGGAACAGGCCTTTGACACTGTATGTAGAGACCTCTTATAGGCAAAATTAAAAAACTGGAATTGTCCTGAAGATCTATTGGAAGCAATACAAGAACTTTACACAGACACCACAATCCAAATAGTTCTGTCTAAAGGAGGAGAAACAACAGATAAGATCAGGACTTCTAAAGGCATCAAGCAAGGGTGTGCCCTGGCCCCATTTTTGTTAATCTTATATATGGCGGACATGCAAACATCCCAAGAAACTGTAAGGGCTTTCCCGCCAAAACTGGAAAATGTAGATCTGGCTTGGGTCCTATATGCGAACGATGTTGTTTTCCTTGCCCCAAGGGCAATAGGACTACCAGGAAGAATGGTGGAATGTAAGAACTACCTGGATAAAAACAAAATGAAAATAAACATAGAGAAATCAAGAATTCTAATAATGAACCCGGCCCGAGGTTCTAAGAAAAAAATCCATTATACGTGGTCACTCGAAAATCAAGCCCTAAAAGTGGTGTATACCATAATCTACTTAGGTGTGATGATAAACAAAAACATCAATGAGCAAGCCCAATATGATGTCATAAAGGAAAGACTTATAAAACTAACAAATCAAGGCAAAACATATTTTATGACTCCAATTATTACCTTGTTCAAACAAAAGGTAACACCCGTACTGACATATGGGGCGGAGTCTTTGTTAAATCTGACATGGGAAGCCTGGGGAAAATTAGAGGACTATTTTTGGCGGAAGATACTTAGACTCCCTACCTGCTTGCAAATAGCTACAATTAGACATGAACTGAGACTCCAATCTATGGCCTCAATAGCCCTCTGGAAATCACTCTCTCTATACCGTAAATGTATAATTGAGAGGCCGGCAGCCCCTTTTGAAATCTTAGAATCTAAACGAAATGTCAAAGGCGAAAACATTTTAAGAGCATGGAAACAAAAATGTATAGATATATTACTTCACAATGACATTGAAATGGAAACCCTAAAAGGCAATCCCGACAATGCAAAAAGACGTCTAAAGGAAAGAGACTGGCTTGAAACTGATACATTAAAGGCAGAGAATAGATACTGCCTGAACATTATTTGGGAAAAAAAAGCAGTGAACTACCTCCCAGCATATATGAAGAGATTTCCTTCGCCCTTCTATCGTGATCTTTTGATACGGTGTAGACTGAACCTATTACCATCGTGGGAAGTTCAATACTTGAGGAAGCAGATAACCGAGCAGGCTGCCAAATGTCGCTTCTGTAAGAACTCGGAAATGATAGAATCTATGAGGCATATATCTCTTTCCTGCCCGGAACTTCAAATGGTAAGAAGTAGGTTTCTGAGGCAATCAATGATACAATTTGATCACACCGCAGAGGAGGAATGGTGGGAACGATTAATGATGGTTCACAAAATTGGAGGTGTTGAAATTAGTGGAATGGATCTTCAAGAAAATAAAGACTGATGAATAATATCAAGAACCTGCTACTGACATTAACAAACTGTGAGACTAATCTACACATGAGGAGCTGAAAGTCTACAGGACTATTTGTTAAAGGTTAACAAGGGATTTAAGTTTAACCAATAAAACAATGAAAAAAATAGTTGTAGATGATGTGATAAATATGACTGCACCTGTGCATAGTTGAATGTTGTTGTGAAATCTAGAACGGAATGAGCAACCAGCTGGAATGAGAGCAGTGTAGATTGGAAGAACAGTTGTAGAGGCAGTGATGTTGTTTCAGTAGGGAGGCTATCTGTGTGCATAAATAAAGATGCATGTACTCATCCTGACTGCGTGTAATTTTATAGCACAGTAGAAAGCCTTTTCCCATAATTATACTGTTATTTCTCCCATATTTTAACATGAAATGACACTTTGTTAGATAGCTGTGGGTGTTGTGTCTGATTACTAATATAGTCATTTGTAAAGGAAGTTGAAATGATACAATGTATGTTAATTGTGCAAAATGTATAGAAAGGAAATTGTATGTACATCTTGTGCACTATAATGCTGGATGTGCATGAATTTGCAAGTAGAAATGTTGACTAGTAGTTGCTGTAGGTGCCTTGCAGTCACAGTGCAATTGTACTCAGAGTGATCAACAGTACATCTAAAGTGCTGAATTGTGATGATGGAGTTAGATGTAGCAGTCTTGCATGTGATTGGTGGATGGTTGTGTGACTGCTTAACAGTATCCAATGAGGGAATGGTGCAGAGAGTGAAGTGGAAATGGTAGAAGGGCTGCCCCAGTGTTACTTACGCACTCCACGGACAGAGCGGCTGTTCGCAGACGGGACATGCCACATCCGGGACTTCCAAGTATGAAATGGGAGTTCATTTTGAGGCTTAGCCAATCAGGTGTTGAGGTACTGCTTTGTATTGAGAGAGGCTGTGTGTGATGAAGATGGTGGAGGTGGTGCTTGGAGAAATGTTTGTGAATGGTTTGGAGCAGTGTGCTGAATCTAGGAACGTGGCTAACCATTTTGAAACAAAAGGAGTGGAGGTGGTGCCTGGTTTTAAGTTACAGGCAATTGTAGAGGTTTGTCAGGATATGGCTAGGTATAATAGTCCATATGTGGTTGTTCTGCACTGTGGTGCTTTGCATTTGGGCTATGTCAGTGCCCCTACTTTGTTGCAAAATCTGCAAAGCTTGGTTCAGGCAGTAATTAAACTACTTCCAAATGCCAAGATTTTTTTGTTTTGTTTGATACCTAGGCGAATATGGGACAATAGGTTTGTTTTTTGTCCTCTGCAAAATGTTTGTAGGTGCTTAATCAACCGAGGCATGTTTGCTTTTATGACTAGAGCTGGCATGTTCTTTTGCAACAATGACAACATTGACTCTGGTAATGTTGATTACTTTAAGGAAGATGGCATGTCGTTATCTTTTTTAGGAAATGCCAATGTTGTTTTGGAACATAAACGTTGCTTTGGAGAAGCAAATGTGAAGATTATTGGAGGAAAGTAAGGAAAAGACCCCCCAAAAATACAAAATAAAAGGTGTTTCTGAAGCATCTGCAAAAAAAAAAAAAAGGCTAATTTCAGAGCCAACCTCAAAGGGTAAATGGGGCACACTATTTACATATTAATTCTCTGCGCTCCGATTTTTCGATGTGTCCGCCGACATCCACGCTGTCCCAGGACACTTCGAACACCAAGAAAGTGCTAATAAAATTCCATAATGTATACAGATCGCCGGGACATAGTGTGGGACATGTGCAAGGGTGAACTTTCCCAGGAAAATACCTTGGATTGCTGAAAAACACTTTTAGGCGTCCGGGGGCCCAAACAGTGTTCGTTACGCTTAGCGCGGGTGCGGTCACATGATGCCATCGAGGACACGTTGGCGAATGGGACAGCTGTCCGTAGGACACCAAATGCGCAGGTTCGTGTCTACGCATGTTCCAGTCCCCGAACTAATTAAAAATGCAACACACATGCGGCGGACGGTTGCGGACAGGCACAATGTTCGTAGGGGCCAGGGTGTGCTACGCATGCGCGCAGGTGTTCTACGGACAGTGTTCAGGTCCCCAAAGACAAATGTGCATCACAACATTGCAGACAGGCGGACGAGCTACGTGTTCTACGGACATATTCATTCTGGTTTTGGACAATGCAGACAGGGGGAATGTTTTTAGGACACTTTATTTTGCATAGCTACGAACATACAGACATCTTTAGTGTTCTGCAGACACCTCCATTTTGAGTACAGCCAATTCGAACAGGTATAGTGTCCTTAGGACACCCCTTTTTTGGTTAATTGCGGACAGTTGGACATCTTGTGTGTCCTAAGGACACGCCCATCATGTTTAAGAACAATGCAAACAGGTATAGTGTCCTTAGGACACCCTCATTTTGGTTAGTTGCGGACAGGCGATCATCTTGTGTGTCCTAAGGACACCTCCATTTTCATTACCAACAATGCAAACAGGTATAGTGTCCTTAGGACACCCCCATTTTGGTTAATTGAGGACATCCCGGACAGTTGCACAGTCTGCAAGTCTAATCCACGTGTGGCGGTGAAAGTTGCTGTTACCAGGCCACGTGGATCTGGGAGAGCAATGTCCTCTGCTGCCCCAAGTAGCCAGGGTGAGGAGGCTGCAGGGGCAGCTGCAGCTCAATCCACCCCAGCTCTGAGTCTCCCATCCGGGACAGTGTCGGTCCAAGTTCATCACACCGAGGTTGGTCCTGCCAACATCACCCTGCAGCCAATGCCTGCAGTGAGTCCTTTGGTCATTGTGCCTTTGGAAACTTCCAGTGCCAGTCCACCTGCGCTTCTGCTCCTACCAACCAAAGCGGCGTAAGCCACTCAGGGTCCGCACCACCTTCCAAGAAGAAGAAGGGTGCTCTTGCAGTACATGCTGGGACCCCAGACACGGCTACACACTCCGGCACGTCAAAGAAGCCTAGTTTCAATGGCACCGAACTAGATGCACTTGTGCCCTATTTGTTGGCACATAGCCGCAAAATGGTGGTGACTGCAGGGTGCAAAACTACGACTGCTAAACGTAGGGCCCACTGGCAGACCATCGCGGACCGCATTAGTTCCCTTGGATTCGTGAAGCGCACAGCTGATGATTGCTTGAATGACCTGAAACGCAGAGCAAAGAACAAGCTGGCTTCCAATCATGCCTCTTCTCTGGTGACTGGCGGTGGGTCTCCACCAGAGGACGATCAACTCACTGAACATGAGTCTGTCGCTGGAGGCTTCATCACAGAGGATCAGATCCAAGGCATGGGAGACCTACCAGATCTTGAAGCATTGTCCGGTGAGTGGCCATGCATGTGTGTGAAATCCATGTGTATGTTGCTTGGGTGATGTGTTCTGATTGACTGCCAGTTGAGGCTGTGTAGTCATGACTGGTATGGGTCACCCATGTGGTCCCTCCAAACCATTCCACCGCCTTGGGTTTGGGCATGACAGTATCCCTTCTGACCACAGTTGCCAATTTGCACCTTCAACTGTCATCTTGCAACAACTTTGTTCAAAATGTTTTCATGTTCATTCAGCCTGATTGTTTTCATCCTTGCCATTTTTACCACACATTTTTTTCCCGTACTGCCACAAATTTAACATACTTCAGTCATAGATTACACCCCACAATGGCCCACATTTATTACCTTGTTATGGGAATGATTTAACCATTCAGGCTGATTGAGTAATGGCATGCACACAATCATTTTGGACCCTGTTTGAATGTTGAACATGACTGTTGTCTTCTGTCATGTTGAAGTGACCAACCATTGATTTATCCATCTGCCTGCCATCACTGCATCAGTGAACACTGGATTTGTTGCAGCATGTGGCACTTGCGTGTTTGTCACACTATTTTGCATGTTTTATCTCATGATGTCCATCTCACATGGATGGGTGACAGTACCTATTTTCTACCATATTGCTGTACTTGTCAAATGTACCATGGCTGTGCTACGTGCCATCTGTGTGCTGGCATGTGTCATGTATGTGTATTGGACATGCCACTCACAGGCTAATGTGTGATGCCAGTGCTATCCAGCATGCAGCACATGTGTTGCTTTTCCATCTTGGAGTCCTCAGTGTCTGCTTTTTGCCTCCCCTTCCAACTCATTGACAGTGCAGGCATGCCAGGGTTATTGTCATGTGGGACATGTGTAATTTATGTACTGGATCTCTGCCTCGTCAGGCCTATGTGTGTGCTATGGTGCTCATGCCTGTTTCCATTTGTTATCTTTCATGTTTTTGCAGGTCATGAGGCACTTGATGCTGTTGAGGAGGAGGAGGAGATGGTGCAGACCCAGGAGGAATCACAGCCACAACCGGGCACCACTAGAGGACGTGGGGTGGTGGTGGGTGAAAACCCATTTGTCCTACAGACCATGCTGTCCATGGGTGTCTCTGGGTACACCTCCACAGACCTCTATGAATCAGGTGCTGAATCGGACATGGAGACATATGTGCCGTCGCAGGTGAGTGTTTCTTGCAGGGATGCTGTTCTGTCCAACCCACCTGCACCAGGGGTAGACTCCTCTATGGGGATTTCAGTGTTGGAAATTCCGCCTTTGGTGGTTACGGATGCAGGGTCACACTCCACAATATTTGCTCCTTTTCCTGGGCCAGCAGATCAAAGGAGGAATGCAGTCCTGCAGCCTCAAGCAGTGCCAGCACAGCAAGGTGCAGATCGCCTTGCCCCAAACAGGTGTGGTACCCGTCAACGTGGTGGCCATGCGCCACCAGGCAATACTGTGTGGGAGAACTCCATGTACAGTACAGCAGCACAACAGGGGGCATTGTGTGAAATGATGGCTCAGGCAATGGATAGGGTGACCACTTCCATTCTCCCCCCTGAAAGGCAGATGGAGCTCCAGCAGCAGGCAACAGACTCCATTTGCCACTCACACAGGTAGGACATGTTGGCGTCCAACAGTCACCGACGGGCTGGACTGGAGATTCTGAGCACAGCCATATCTGCAGAGTCCCAGGCCCACAGGGAAGCCCTGAGGTTAGAACACAGGTCCCTCAGAGATACTCTGTGTGAACTTGAGGTTTCCCAGAATTTTCGGTCAGAACAGCAGCTGGAGCAGCTCACACGTTCACTCTCAGCTGAGCTCCAGGCAACCCGTGTGGAGATCCGGGCATCACGCGAGGCCATGCAGGCAGAAATGCCTGCTACCCGTGAGGTGCTGCACGGGGATCTCCGTACCATCATCCTGCAGAACCAAACCTTCCAGACCAGCATGCTTGCTGCCATGGAGAACAATACCAGGGCTTTGCGTGGGCTGCCTCCCATATCACGGCCACCTCCTGATGTAGCAGCAGAGGGTGATGACAGCAACGGCAGTTCTCCCAGTGTAGCATAGCCGTGCAGGCCATGAGCCCATGGAGGTATTTTTTTCTCAACATCCACACATGTGGGTGTTGGGGTGCACCCTGTACCTCATCCCTCCTGGGTAACCTCCCCACCCCCGTGGTCCACACATGGCCATTTTTATATTTCTTTTTACAGTGTGTTGCTTTGTGTGGCTCCTGTGGGCATCCACTGTGTATTCCAGCTGGGCACATGCAGGCTTGTCCTGTCTTTGGGTTAGATGTTTGGGTTCCTGACACACACACCCCTCCTGCATACCCTTTCCATGGGCTTGCAAAGGGTGTGACCAAGTGACAGTAACTTACACAGTGGCATTGGGCTCCCATGAGTTGTGTGGGCAGTCTGTAGTCAAAACTGTGTGTACATCCCTAGTGGGGATTGTTGTTGGATTCTACACTGCATGGTGTATTGATATATGCTTGTGCATCCATGTCTTTCTCTTTATATACATGTAGCTTCTTCCTGTCTTCTTCAAGTCTTCATGTCTTCACAAGCCCGTCTCCTTTGCAGATGCAGTTCATGTTGTATGCAGTACACTGACACATTTGCCTGACAGCAACACTCTGCAGTTGGAAGGGGTCGATGTGCTGCCTTAGTCAGGTTGTGAGACTTGCACTACTTTAATTTTATACTGTCATATATTGCCACTGTTTCATCCTGTGCTGCTGTTTTGTGTTACTGGTAAGTATTTGTTCATGTGTGCTGTTTTTGATTGATTACTGGGAGCATATTGTCTGTGGCCTGTTTCCATTTGGGACAGTGCACTTTGTGACACTTGTGTCATGTGTTATGCATTCATTTGGTTGCTTTCACATTGCATACCATGCCATGGTGTGTTGGGTAGCTGAGATGAGGAGGGTTGGGTGACATGCCACTATTTTGATGTGGAATTTTGCAAGGGGGTAGTCATTCATGCTGCATGAATATGTGGCTTTTTGTGACACAACATTGGGTGTCTTTAAGTAGCTAGGGATGCACACAATGTAACACTTCCAGGTGAACATTCTCAGGCTGGTATGGTTGTGACAGTTGACTGTCCCTTTTGTCATCATCATTGATTGTCGGCTGGCATGTGCCAGGGCTGTGTACACTCCACAGGGGTGGGATTTTAGGTGAAGTAATTTGCCACTAGCTGGTTACAGTCTGCCTCACCACGTGCCCTTTCACCTCCCATGCGCAGCGGCCGTGCATGTGGTTGGGGATGTGGGGGCACCACCATGTCCACCGCCACACCCCGCCGGGTTGCAACATTGTGCAGGACACATGCTGCCACTATGATCCTGCACACTACTGGGGGCGCATATAGCAGCTGCCCACCAGAGTGGTCAAGGGAGCGAAAGCGTGACTTGAGCACTCCGAATGTGCGCTCCACTATGCCCCGGGTTGCAATATGGGCTGTGTTGTATCTTACCTCGGGTGGTGTGGTGGGGTTCCGAATTGGCGTCATCATGTAGGTGCTCAGAGGGTAGGCACTGTCCCCTGGGGAGGTGATGATGGCTATCATTAGTGGGGTTTTCAAATTACTCAGTATCTGACATGCATGCATGTGCAGAGGCATTTATACTCACCAATCAGCCATGGGTCGCCATGCCTCCCAGCTTCCAGGTCCCTGTTTAGGGGTGACATTCTGAAAATGAAACTATCATGGCTTGACCCTGGATAGTTGGCATATACTGAAGTGATGATTCCCTTGGCATCACATACTACCTGCACGTTGCTTGAATGCCAGTGCTTGTGGTTTCGATATATGTGCTCAGTGGCCCTGGGAGGACGTAGAGCCACATGGGTGCAATCAATGGCACCTAGCACTTTGGGGAAGTGTGCCACCGAGTAAAAGTCCTGGACGACGGCCTGCCTTTCTGCAGGTGTTCTGGGCATGTATATGTGCCTGCGGACTGAGGGGTGTGCAGTCATGATGGCCAACACCTGGTGTAGGCAGCGTGACTGCGTGGCTTGTGATACACCCCCCACTATGACACTTGTCCGCTGAAATGAACCAGTAGCCAAGAAGTGCAGTACATTGAGCACCTTTTCCAAGGGGCTCAGTGCTTGCGAGCACAGGGTGGGTGATGTGAGGTCATCCTCCCACTCACTCACCAGCTCGGGGATTATGTGTGGTGGAAACCTGTACCTCCCATAGACCTGGCCATCAGGCATCCCAAAAAGGCTGGTCCTGGGTAAAGAAATGCGGGGCCTGGCTATCCTCCTCCTCCTGCGGTGTCCCACGACCACTGCTGCGAGGAACGGTATATTCATCGCAGCATCTGAGCTTGTTTGTTGTTTGCGTGCACTTTTATGCTGCGCGGGGCCGCTAATGCCTGCTTCCTGCTGGTGTACGTGTTTCCGGATTAGCGTGTCTTTTTTGGCGCACGCCTTTCCCCTGTTCGATTCCATGAATATATGTTGTTGGTGCGCGTGTGGGCGTTGCGAGAATTTACCTCCTGTACTACCCCCGTAATGGCCACATTTTCATGCGTTGTTCCCCATTCCGCGTGTTACGCCCTGTGTTCCTCACACTTTTGTTCTGTGCGCTGCGCTATGCGCGCTTTCCCTGTGCACGTAGTGCATGCCGTTTAATGACGTGTGTGCCTGCATGCGCCACCCACGATTTTAGCGCACATCCCAGGATTTACACGCGCACTGAATTCCATGAATCGATGTGCCCGGCTTTGGCACGCGAGCGCTGTGATTTTCACGCTTGCGCTGCGATTTTCACACTTGCGATCCCCTTTTCGGTGCACATTTATTCCATGAATCGGCCCGTTAATATTTTATTATTGTATAACAGTATAAAAATTACAAAAGAGATGGGGAAGCAGAAACTGAAACAAATAAAGGGGAATTAGGGGTTTGGACATGATGGATGGGAGGGGAGGAAGGGATGAAGTCTCATTGTAACTTTTTTCTTGCTGGGGAGGGTTTGGGGATAGTTGTTTGGGAAATGGATAGGGGGAACAGGTACATGTGGGACAGTGATATTTAATTTTGTCTTTTATGTAGTCCTCCAAAGGCATTTTTCATTAACATATCCGTTTTTCACTCCATTCGCTGCTGAGGATTTTCTAATATCTCTCTTGGTATATTATTTTTAATGTCTGTATGGTCTGTTAGAAACATTTTTTTGTTTGTTAAGTACACATAAAGTAATGGCTATCAATTGGCTTATATAGAGAAGTGTAGTGTCTACCATTAGTATCACTGTCTTCACTCATTTCATCCCGAAAAAAAAGAAATTAGTTTTAGTGTACGTAATACAGAAAGTTTATAAATATATAGAATAAATGTAGTGAACTCACTAGTTTCTTGCTAGATTTTGCTGTTACTGCTGCGTAGTTGTCCTGTTGATTTGTGCTGTGGAATTACTGTGAGGTAATTATGTTGGAGGCATATTTATTGTGTTATGGTATATTCCACTATGTTGCATATGCTATGTAATTGGACTGTTACTGTCTTATATACACAGTTTCACTTCTTATTTATTATTGAATGTTGTCCGAATCCGTCCGCGAACAGGCGCATGGTCCGCAGACATCAGACCCACTAGCGCAGGTAGCAGGTTCAGTATGATGTATGTTATATGTATATAAACTAAGGGCATCCCAGTAAACATTTATCAAATTTACATTATCTATATATCTATATTCAGTGAAAAAACTTTGTTACAGGAATGTTATGGTTAGGTTGTGCTACTAAAAACCTATGAAATTCAGTGAAAAAAAAGTTGTTACAGGGACGTTATGGTTCCAAGTAAAATCGAAAACCCCCTGAAATTGGCCAGTTATGGTAAACTAAGCAACCATAATTCGCGCCACCACCGTGCACTGCTAAGACTAACACCCAGGATATCAAAGATGACATCCCAAAGGTCATTGATGACATCACTGATGACATCACATATCTGGGCCACTTGTTTTTGTTCACTGACATATCTAGGCCAGGTGGTTTTGTATGAAGACGTTAACTTTGTCACATGTTCTTAAAGTACGGTCCATATGATTTATTCTCAGCTGATTGTGCACATACATGGGGAAATAAGCAAGCCTCAAACACACATTTAATTTGCATACATGAAGATAAACTTTAATGTTATTAACATTTTCTGATGATGCTGTTTATTTCTTCCTTACTTTAGTTTCCCTGTATGTGCCTTTGATTTGTTTGTATTTTGGTTCTTCATATGTATTGTTTGTACTAGCAAAAGTGTAGTAAGTCTTGAATTGTTAGCTAGTTATTACATGTTTAACATTGCTCAAAACTCGCATAAGGTGGCATTCATTATTTTACTTTCCAAAATTACAAGATTATAAATATTGTACTTCTATGATGCATGCTGCAGCCATTGCTTATGTTTATATATGATTAGGTTCCTGTATTAACAACACTCAAATACAATGTTGTTTAGATGAGTACATTCTTTAATCAATGAAGTAGTTCACAAAATGTCTCCGGATCACCCCTGACATCTTGTTACCAACATTATAAACACAACCCCTTGTAAGGACTTTTCATCAAAATTAGTTTTGCACGTGATGTCATCAATGACATTCGTGATGTCATCTTTGATGTCGTGGGTGTTAGTTTTAGCAGTGCATGGTGGTGGCGCGAGTTATGGTTGCTTAGCTTACCATAACTGGCCAATTTCAGGGTTTTTTCGGTTTTACTTGGAACCATAACGTCCCTGTGACAAAGTTTTTGTCACGGAATATATATATATATATATATATATATCAGAGAAACTGAAGGAAGAGGGCGGACCGCACTCAACGTGGATCCAGAAGGGTCCCACAATCCCAAAATGGGAGAGGACCCCCAGAAAAAATGCAAAATGCTCACACAATATGTGTCGAATGTAAAATTATTTTAATGATAACAATAACCTGCACGGTGTGTGCAGAACAAAAAAAGAAAGGGGAGGGGAGGCAGGGGAGACAGCACAACAGACAGAGGCAGGACGCCCGGTAACGGCCCACCCACAACGCGTTTCACGCTCAACTGAGCGCTTGATCACGTGGTGCAGAACAGTACACAGACACAAATAAATAAACAATAGCGTGTAGTCCATCATCAGTGTTGCTTGAGGTAAAAGTACCATGAAAGGCTGTTGATGCTGGCGGCCATATTGGAATAGCAAGTCAAACAAATGAAGATATTTACAAATTAGTCAGTATTTCACAACATAATTGTACAGTGCAAGGCAGCAATCAATGTACCGTTTCAGTTTGAGTTATATTCAAACCCATGATGGCATAAAGTGCAAGTGCAAATGAGGCAGGGGCAGCATAAATGGATGTGCAACAAGGCAAGATCATTGAAGCCAGAACGGCTTAAAGTGCAAGTGCAAGTCAACCAATGAGCAGCATACATATTATATAAGTCAGCAGAATCAAATAGACAAATATAAAAGAACCCATGATAAAAACTAGTCAGCATTGATAATATGCTTGTAAAATGGCAAAGCAACAATTAATATACCATGTCAGTCTCTGGGCATGATGGCATAATGACATAAAGTGCAAGTGCAGGTTGGTCAGAAAGCAGCATATGAAAATGTGCAAAAATGCAAAATCACAATGGTGCAAATACCAGTCACCCAGCAGGTAACATACACAATGTATGTGTCAACGATTGCAATTAACAATGATTCTAAAGGTTAGCTGGTACATATTATCAGAGCTAAAATGCATAGGCATTTTTATGGGGTTGACTATATACCTCAAACTAGACCATGTAAATTTAAACTCATCTGGCAAGGCCAGCTTAAACAGCATCAAGATTTGAACATAGCAGACTACAACGCAGATTTTATATATAAAATGTGTCTGATTGTACATAGAGGGTCGTGAACATAACAGCTTAAAAAATAAGACTGAAAATATAACCAATCTCGCTTATAAACCAGAGTGGTAGTACATCCATAGTGGCAAAGCAAGAGAAAAAAGGAGAATAAATATAATCAGAACGGTGCACAGGTCAAGAATTGGAAAAAAATGTGTGTACAAACAACCGACAATAATATATATATTAATATGTTCATTTCTGAGCCTAGACGCATACCAAGGCTAAGAATCCCTCCAACATAGCAATTTGACTGTAAGCCCATAATGTAATTTTTAGAATGTAGCAGTATTAGCATTACTAAAGACAGCACCAGCCTGTTTCTAAGACCTATGCCCCTTCACAGGCTCAGATATCTCAGTGTGAAGCTCTTCTAGCAAAAGGATCTGAAGCTTGCCTCGTGGCACTAGGTATCTAGTTGCACGGGACCATTTTAATCCATAGAGAAACGTTTCACCAATAGTTGCTTTCATAGACAATATCTAATGGAGGCACAGCAGGGATGCGCAAATGCAGACCCGCCCACATTGAGCCCAATTTAAGGCGCCACCGGGCATGATTATAAAATTGGTTACTAAGGATGTGCTGTAAAATGTTATCCCTAGGCTGATTTTTCCAAGTTATTGCATGTTAGGTTATATGGATTTGTAAAACACACCACTACCATTTTTTCTTTTTGGTGCAGTTATTGATAGTGCCCATCCAGTAGCCCAAATATGATGAGGTTTTAGCAGCATATGGCAGACACCCATAATCACATATAATTACTTACTAACAAGTCTAGAGAGGGGCAGAATAAACATAACCTTCAATAGTTGAGGGCACACTATATGATTAAGAGGAAAATAAGAGAATTTGGAGTGAATGAATGGCAGGGTCTCTTAGAAGCAGTTTTTAACAAAGACAGCGCAGATTTGTGAAAGTGGGTGACGTTGGCAGGGAATGATGACAGAAATATACTCAAAGGTAACATCTCAGAAGAGGTCTGGTTGAGTCATTTCTCCAACATCTACTCCGAAGTGGAAGGTTTATTGAGGATTCCTAACCCTCGTAATGGTTCTAAGATACATTTAAGTCAACTCTTGTATTCTCCTTGGCAGAGATAAATCAGGCAAGTAACCTTCAGGAATGGGGCAAAGCACCAGGCCCTGACATGATACCAGTGGACATTCAAAAAAATAAACCTGAAGCTTTGGCACCGGTCCTTTATCGCCTCTTTAATGCCGTCCTCAGATTAGGTGTAGTCTCCTCCTCTTGGACGACAGCAACTATAGTGCCAGTATATAAGAAAAGGCGCTGTGAAGAGCCAGCCAATTGCAGGCCAAGTTCCCTACTAGATGCTGCCGGTAAAATCTATGCACAATGCTTGCTTTTCCAGCTGGAGAATTGGCTACACGACAATAGGATAATTAGTCACGCACAGGCAGGCTTTCATAGCCTAACAGCATTTTCACCTGTCCGATATTGGGTATGCTTCTTTGCCTCACCGCATCTGGGTAAATACAGGGAGGCACTAGTGGACTTGTTATCACAAAGTGGTGGACTAGGCTTACCATGGTTTAAACATGTCAAGTCACTGCTCATGTCCCAGGGCCATGAGGATCTATGGTATGATCTTCACGTAATTAACAGCAATACAAAGACATTACTACACCAGGCCCATGATAAGGTTCTTGAAGATATAACCTGCGTGCTTTGCAATGCGCCCACTCAATAGCTGCATATTGGAGCTGCAAACGTATTAGCGGATACGAAAACTACCTTGATTTGATCATTCCATCCTATGCACAGTCACTTTATCTGAGATTTCTCCTCAGCAGTTAACCTTCTTGGCAGTCCAGCATTCTTGGCACATGCTTGACTATGATTCGTGCCCTATATGCTCTAACGTTAAGGAAGACATTTTACACTTCCTCTTCTTTTGCCCCTTTTACAAAGACTTGAGAGCACTATTTTTAAAGCTACCATAAAACAAGTTATCAACCCACCATTTCATTTTTGATTTGTGAAATAGGGCTGGTCCTTCAAGTTCACTCTAGGCGATGCTTGAGGGCTTTGAGAGTTTTGAGGGAAGCGGTGTACCACTTGGGGTGTGGGCTTTATCATTGAAAGGGGCGATGGCTCAGTGTGAGGGGGTCAGAGCTTTGGAGAGCCATAGGTCAAAGAGGTCAATGGAGGGGTGTCCTTCCTTGCGAAAGACATCAGGAAGTGTAAGTAGCAGGGAATTGGCTATGTCTGGGTTGATGATTTTATTCCAGAGAGGGAGTGCGGGGGAGGATAGCTGAGTAGGTGTTTGCTGGAGAAGCGAGAAGAGTACGGCGTGGTGATCAGTCCAGATGAGAGGGCGAGGTGGGAGTGGCGAGATTAGGTTGACGTGTAGAATAGTGCATTGAGGATGTGCCCTGAAATGTTAGTAGGGTAGGATTTCAGTTGTGTTAGGCCGATAGCTTCCAGTTTGTCAGTGAGGGAGCGTGTCATTGGGTGGGCAGGAACATCAAACTAAATGTTAAAATCTAGTAGCAAAGTGACCCAGGGGTACTGGATGAGCATGGTTGAGAGAGAGTCGCAGAAGGAGGCGACGAAATTCCAGTCATAGCCGGGTGACTCATATAGGGGAAGGAACCTGTGGGAGAAGGACGTGCTGAGGTGGAACTTTGCGAGAAGAGATCCGCATTCAGTGCCGCAAGGTAGGTTCCCGGTGTATATTACTGAAAGATGTTGTATGTGGAGGATAGCTATACCACCCCATATCCTGGACCTGCTATGTACGAGCTAGGAGTAGCTGAATGAAAAGCCTTGTGTTCAATAGGAGAGAAACCATCGGTGAGCCAGGTTTCAGCGATGAATAGGATGTCTGAGTTTTCAGTGGCTACGAGGTCAAAAGATGTTGTGTTTATTTATGGAGTCCGGTCTGGCGTTCATGATTAAGCACGATAGTTTGAGGGAGTTCTGGTGTATGGTGGGATTCGGGAGTGGCTGGGGATGGCAGAGGTGTGGAGGAGTGAGGATGTGGGAGAGAAAGGTGGGATATTCATAGGGTGGGAGGTTGAGGGGGATGTCGATGTGGGATGGGGGTTTGGGAGGGGAGGTGAAACGGGCTAGGCTGGGGTAAAGACTGGGAAGAATAGGGAGAAGGTGCAGGGGGCTTTCAGATCCAGGGGCAATCAGGGGGAAATCAGGTCTGGGGGGCTGGGCCACGGGTGAGATTGGATTTGCCATGGAGGTGTTTGCAGGGAGCAAAATGCGCGGGCTAATTCAAAGCAAATTTGGGCCTCTGAACAGTGAGAAAAGGCTTACCAGCTGCACAAGCTTCTGTTAAGTGGAGCTGGGAATTCCAAAAGTATGTTTAAAAGCACTCAGGTGCTTGGGATATACTTCTGGTCACATGCGTGGTGCGCAAGGACCAATTAGGGCCATGTGGGCCGGACCCTGGATTGGATTGTATTCTCCACGGAGGGATTTGCAGGAAGAGAAATGTGTGGGATAAATCAAGCAAACAAATAAATAAAAACTAATTTGGGCCTCTGGACATTGAGAAAAAGATTACCGGCTGCATGAGCTGCTGTTAAATATAGCAAAAATGAGTCTGCTTGTCTGCTCAGGTACCCTGTCTTGACTCCAAATGCTACGCATTAGGGTCCTAGGTAGATTTTGTAAAGCTCTACTTGCGCCATTTCATATCATGCTGGCAGAAACAAATGGGCAAAATGATTGAATTATATGATAAAAACCTTTAGGCAATGTGTATTTTGCCTCATTCCACATCACACAAGAAGCAGAATTGGTGCTTATTTCATTTGCTGATTTTTAATGTGGGCTATTAGGTGTCGCTTGCGACTCGTATAAAGCCCAAACCATTGCATTCAAACACAGATTCAAGTACACATAGGGAGGAATGGCATATGAGGAGGGACACATAAGAATGACATTTGAGGAGGGATACTCAGTTGTTTGGCTGTGAGCCCACCCATTCCCTGCCCATAGCTATGTTAATCCCTATGGCTATTCCCACCCATCCCTGCTTCTGCCAACCCAACACTCCTCCTCATGGGAACTCTTTGATCTCTAAGCACGCTATAATGAGGCCTTTCCATTCATTGTTCGTGCAGCGTACTGATGTAAGCGTGCTGCCTGGTTCCAGCGTTCTCTGTGGTTGTTGGCTGCATGCAGTGTAACATCTCAGAAGTTTCGACTTCCTGTTCAATAGCAGTCAGAGTCATGAAGGGGTCACGGGTTCCATGACACGTGTTGCATTGTGGGTAAGATGGTGGCGGCCAGGAAGACAGTGAGTGCCCGGGGGTTCTCGCGCGGAGTTTTAGGGGATGTGTAATGGTTAGAGCAGGGGCTCTGCTGGGCCAGCTGCACAAACTCCTCGCGATGACACCGACTGGCAAGATGCATGACTCTTAAAAACAGTGACGGCTTCTGGTGACAACTCCCCGAGCAGTGCTACTGTACGGCCCTGCTCGCCTGCTGTAACCCCTATAGATGTTGCTCGCTATTTAGGAAAGGCAACTATATATCGGTCAACAGGATTATGCCTATCATTTAGAATCCTGCCTAATTGTTCTCCTAAAATGTCCCTCGCTCTAGTTGGTTAAATGTCTCTTACTGTTAAAGCAGTGATGTGTTGCTTGAAATCATTTGAGTTGTAAACACTGCTAACTCTTCCGGAGCACTCGTACCTCACAGCACAACTGTTGCCGGTATGGTGTCCTTAAAACCCTTCAAGAATGTACTTCTCAATCTAGTGTACTCCATTCATATATGCAGGTCTTTAAGTGGGTTAAGAAATCGGGGGTGGGGGGGGGGTCATTTGGGGGTGTGGCTTATGGAATGGGCGTGGCCTACAACGTACACAAACCATAGTAAGGTACGCAAAGAAATATATAAATGCATGTTAGCATTTATATATTTGTATGCATACTTTACTATGGTTTGTGCACTATGCAAGCCATCTTTTATAATGTATGTTTATTAAAAGATGGCTTGCAAAGTACACAAACCATAGTAAGGTACGCACTTAAACATATAAATGCTTACATTTATATATTTGTTTGCGTGCCTCACTGTTTTGTGTACTTCAAGATGGCTTGAAAGTACACAAACCATAGTAAGGTACGCACTTAAACATATAAATGCTTACATTTATATATTTGTTTGCGTGCCTCACTGTTTTGTGTACTTCAAGATGGCTTGAAAGTACACAAACCATAGTAAGGTACGCACACAAATATATAACTTTTATATATTTGTGTGCGTACATTATGGCTTGTGCACTTATCAAGCCATCTTTTTTAAACATTTCTATATTTATAAAAGAGGGCTTGAAAAGTGCACAATTCAAGCCATCTTTTATAGAGCTTTGACGACGGACAAAGCCTGATCTTCATAAAAGATGGCTTGAATTGAGTACTTTTCAAGTAATCTTTTATAAAACTCTAAATATTTAACGGAATCCCCAGGTTTGTCAAGGGTTAAAGATGCCTCAGAGACCTGCGGAAACAAAGGGACATTAACTTCCTCTGGTGACCCCTCACGCGAGGGTTCAGCAGAGGAAGTTACAGTGGCTTCAGTCAGCTCGCCTCACTTAATGGCAGGCGCATCTCTCATTGCGGCTGCGGCCGCGGCCGGATAATGCATCCCGCCAAATTTGTGGTGGGACCAGGAACGCTGGCAGGGCCCCGGCTCAGTACCACTTTTTGGAGATTGCTGGGGCCTGGCTGTGGCTGGCCCCAGCCCCCTTAAAGCACTGCATATATCCATCTGTATGGACCTACGTGTCATAGTTGCCAGGTGGTCTTAACTATAGCGTTTTTGGTAAAACAACTTGTGCGCGGCCACTCATAGGAATCATTACTAAATGTTTTGCCTGCTTCTGTGGCGGCGATATGCCTCCCCTCATCCGTGTTCATTAACCTACCTGCCCCAGTAGAACAGTCACTGGGAAAGTTGGCTGTTGGGCTCGCTTTAGCAGAAACTACTTGATGGGGGGTGCGACACGAGAGATACAGTGTTGGGGAGGGTTGGTTCATTTGGAATGTTTGGGTAGAGAAGAGTCTTTTGTCCCTAGAAGGGGGGGAGGGGGAGGGTTAGCAGGTGGGGTGATGACAATATGGGCAGACTACAAACATTTGACATTCTAGACTTGGACAACAAAAACTGTTTGACTTATACATAGTAAGCTTTGTTAAAGACAGTTTAAGGAACAATTGACAGGAATTGTATATTTGGGATGTGGAATTACCCTGGTGGTGGCACTTAAACTGCTAAGTGGTGCGTATCAGCGTCCCTGAAAACATGGAAAAGGGTGCCTTTTTCAAGTGTAAACCACAGAGGTCTGCCTCCGTGAAATACTAACAAAAGGTTTTTTTTGTTTTGTATGAGCAGGTTGGCACCTATCAAGGGCTGATGCTGAAGTCATAGCAGCTTCAGAGGCCATTAACGAGGTCTGTGTCTTTCAAGACTTTTATCACTGAGATGGGGCAGACACAAGTGTTAATGGAGAGTGCTATTTCCCCCCTTCTCTGTGAAGTCACATCTCACTGGGAAGGGGCCATGACATTCCAAAGCCCCTCATCCGGTGTCAAAGCCACAATTAATACCTTTCCCATATAAACCCTGTTTTTAAACTTACAAAAGGTGACTAGTCTGTGATGTGTCTAATTTGTTGACATGTAGACTGTGTTAACAATGTTTGCGTGCTTGCACATTTTATTCACAAGTTATTTGTGTGAAACTATGACTTCTGTGGCCCTTGGAAGGTAAGACATTAGCAAGAATAAGGGTTCTGTAATTGTTTTACTGACTCATTGATTTTGGGACTAAGGGTTGTTTGCAATGAATGTTGAAAACAAGGAAAGAGGGTGTTTTAAAAATAAAAAGGGGTCCAGCCTGGGCACAACTTTAGCTTGAGAGGGCCACTACCAGGGGCATTCCTGTGATTTTTTCTGTATTGTAATCTGAGATCAACAGCATCACAGGACCTCAATTATTTTTAATGGATACGTCACAGGACCTCAATTATTTTTAACGTATACTCTTCTTAATTGGTACTTGCTCTAGATGCTGTCCTATCCAAAGACAATGTTGGCGCTCATGCTTCACTAAACTCTGACCAAAGACGTTGTCTGATATGTTTATTAAAATGTTCTTTTAAAAAAAAAACTTATTGCTTCATTCCTGACTCCAGCCTCAAAGCACTAGACAGGGTTTCAGACCTTTCTGCTCTGCCTGGGCTTGTTTACAAGACAAGCACGTTGACCCTGAGCTATCCTTCCAAACCACTTTAACACTCTGTTACATGAGCCCTTGATCAAGACATAGGCAGACGAGGAGCAAGGGAAATGAGTGCACATTGATGTGTCCATCATTTGTGAAATGGCATGCCTTTTTGTGGATGGAAACTTCATTTGAATAACCTGCCCTTGGTCATTTCTATTTTGCATTTCCCTAACGGTCAATGAGCCATTCCTTGGGGCCATTCAAAGTGTGCATGTACAGGGGTTGCTGGTCCATGATGGGTGACAGGGTGCCAACCAGTCACCCATTTTGGATGAGGCTAGAAAGCCCAGTGAAAAGACTGAGCACTCAACACATGAGTTAGCATTAACTGGTTCCCTTTGACAGTGTTGCTTCCCCAGCACACACGCCCAATTAGCCATGCATGGCTGGAGTTGTTTTTCTTTCCACGCATCCCACTCATCTTGAAAGAGACTGGGGAATTAAGCTCAGTGTTCCAGGTCTACCGCGAATGTGCAGGAACCAGGAGACCCTTCCTGCTTCCTGTTTAATGCTGCGTGGAAGACAGAACACCTTCGTAGCAGGATGAGGATGAGTAGCATCCTGCCTGGGACTGAAGGTAAGAAAAGTTTGTATGTATGTGTGTAGGCGTGTATGCTTGTATTTGTTTCTGTAAATGCTTGTGTGAATGAGGGAGTCTATGGTGCATTGCTGGGTGTATGTGTGAATTAGCAAGGGTATGTTGCTTGGGTATGTGGAGAAATGTGAAGGTGTATACTGTACGGGTGTGAATGAGTAAGTGAATGATGTATGAATGTGTGACTGCTTGCATTTATGCCCAGGGTTGCCTACTTTGGTGCAGCCAATCTGCCTATATTTTCTTACAGTGGCATGGCATTTTTACTTGATATCAGTGGTAAAGCAAACAAGATCAGTGTTATTACACGATTAACCTGTCCTACTTTGGTGCAGCCAGTCTGGCTATATTTTCCTGCTGTGACATGGTATATTTTTCTCACATCAAGTGTTCCTACTTGGGTAGACTGGCCTGCACTTGTGCAGCACGTCTAGACATATTTTCCTTAATGTTACATGTCACCATCTACTGAGCATCAAGGGTAAATCAAACATGGTAAGTGTTAATACACAGCTAGACTGTCTTACATTAGTGCAGCCAGTCTGGATATATTGTCTTACTGTGGCATTGCATTGTTTACTGCCATTAAGGGAAAAGCCTGCATGATGAATGTTCTTGCATGGCTAGGCTGGCCTGCATTTGCGCAGTCAGTCTTTAAATGCTTTCTTACTGTGACATGGCATTTTTTATTGGGCATCAAAGCTAAAGCCAACATTATGATTTTTCTTATTTGGCCAGACTGGCCTACATTGGTACAACCAGTCTGGACATGGTTTCCTTTTGTGATATGACCTTATTTTAATGGAAAAGCCATCGGGAGTATATTCCCAATTGGGGATACTAGCATATATTGTCAGAGACAGTATGGGCATGTTTTATTATAGTGTGATCACTGATGTTAGGCCCAACACAAACAGGAGTAAGTTCTTATATGGGAATACTGGCATTTACCGGTGCAGCCAGCATGGAAATGTATGGGCACATAGAGAATTTAAATGTTTTTATGAAGCCATCATGAAAATGCATTGGAAAATGCTCCTGTGCACTGCTGGAGACCAGCACCTATTTCATTTGTTCATAAATTACCCAACAAAACATATTGCAATTCGTATTTACCCATTTTATCACAGAATGTACACTGTAGAATACACCATTTATGTCCATTATATTTACTTTATTGATTTATATTGCACACCACTGAGCCAGAGGCTTAAGTGAGCTGAACACACACACATAACAAAAGGAAGAAAGCATCCATTAGGCCAGAGGAGGACAAACAGAGCCCAGGTCAGCATATATAGCCATATTTAAAAATGTCCTTGGAGGAAGAACCCCACCGAAGCCTATTTGTCTGGTTCGGAACTCCTCGCAATGCTCTGTCGCTCCCACATATTTGGGGGAAACATTTATGTCTCACCAATTGTGCTTGCCTGTGTGTGTACATTGCCCACATGTTGCACAATTTATGTATGTGTGACAAAAATCTCGGCGTACAATATTTCTCCAGTGTAAATCATGCACACTTTGCGCTTGCGCATTTTTTTTTTTAACTGCCAAAGGTCTTTTTGTGAACAGGAGTATCTCATGAATTGGGTCCTACGATTTTGTTGAAGGCACCTTGTCATCATCCCCCGTGTCTATCTGCAGAATGTCCTATATAGGTAAACTTTTGTGCTAATTCCTGCACCTAAAAACATATCTAAAAAAACAAAAAATGAGGGCAATGACCAGAAAATCCTAAAAGCAATACATGACATAGAAGAGAGCAGCCTGAGAGCACAGCGGCACCCCAAGCGTTAATGTACCCTATAAACTGCCCCTCCGCGGTCACGGTCACATTCCGTTGCCAGTAAATGCCACCTCTTGAAGTGGTGGATCAGTTTCCACAGGGACAGAAACAGACAGAGTTAATGAGAGGCGGGTTTACAAGGACTGTGGTTGGCCAAGGGCATGCCTTGTCCTAACCTTTTGCTTCTGTTCCTGTGGGATGTTGCATCATCAAAAGCTGCTCAGTGTTTACTGGAGAGACAGGTGGGCAGGGAACCCAGCCCCATAAAAAGGGAGTGTATTTTGGCAGCATACGACGCAAGCGAAATATCTAGGCTTCCACTCCCATTTCATGACTTCATTTGAAGAGATATTTTTAGGGAGTGGGCCAAATAAATGTTTCCTGTGATCTATGCTTCCTTTTCCGGCCATTGTACTCTCTCCTCCCTGCCAAATCTGATTTCCCTCTGCACCTCTCCCAGCGAGGCGCTGACTCTGAGTCCCTTTCTCTGTTATGACTCTACCCAGCTCCTTTCCAGTTCATGAGAATTAAGGCAGGCTGGTCACTGCTCTGTTGTCGCCATCTTAGTTGCCTTTTTTCAGGTCATAGTGATTAGTCTTGCCAAGACACTGACCCTCCCTTATTCCTGTAGACGTTATGTCTATGCTACCATGGCCCATAGAGACACAAAGTGTCTGCTGTTGCTGTCTGCATAAGGCAGGGCTCATAGAACCATGTGTGCTATGTAGATGGGGGAAAATGGGAAAATGCCCCATTGTTCTTGACCAAAGGGGGCAGGAGCGTCACTTTGCGCCTGCGGTGATCCTGAAAGTCTGGACAAATAAGAGAAATGGGCCCGTTTGCAGACGTGCGTGGGACTTTTCTTCCCCAGATGCTTCTTCTGCAGAACTCATGAGGAAGGCCCTGCAAGTGTTAGAGTTTCACAGCCGCTCACGACTCAGACCCACTGAGACACTCGCCATATTTCCCTGAAGGCACCTCTAAAGGATAGCAGCAAAGAAGACTCATTGAACAGAGTCAGAGTGGCCCTTTCCTCTTAATATCCCAGCTCTGCTTGAATGTTAATGTGTATTGTTTGATGCACAAGTTCTGTGCTCATTATATATAACAACAAGATGCCTGTCTTTTTTATAAAGTGAATACAAGCAAATTGGTTTATCATCAAGGCTCTTCTGGGGGTGGGTCTAAGTCTTGAACATATTAAGGACTATTGAACACTTTATGGAGATAACAATATTTGCTGAAATCAGCAGCTTTGTACGAAGCAAAAATGGTAGGCCGGGCTTCCCATTTCCCATGCAACGCAGTGATTTTTGAAGGTTGTGCTATTGGGCTATTATGGGCTATTTTGCACATAATTGGGCTACTAAAACCCAATTGATGTGGACAACTAGAGACGTTTGCAGCTTTTTAAACTATTTTGGACTACTTTCAACAACATAACTCTTTTTTGTCCTTCCAAAGCTGCCTCTCTACCTCCAAAGACCCCACTCCAACTCTCTCTACCCCCACCCATGCCATATCCATTACGTGTGCTGGCTGGGTTTTTTTTGGGCTATTTCGTGCTTCTTTCCACAAGTCCTCCCGAAGCTTCTTTGTTCTTTATTGTTTCTTCCCCCCAGCCAACTACCAAGAGCCTCCCACCCCCCACCCTCTCTACCCCGGACACCCAATACCCCACTCTCTCTTCCTCTGCACCTCCCAACTTTCTCCACCGCACCTCAGAGCCATACTCTCTCTACCCCTACGCTACCCTCCCTCTCTCTACCCTCACCCATCAACCCTGCCCCCACTCTCTCTACCCTACTCTACCCCCACTCCCTTTACCGCAACCAACCCACCCTATCCCCACTCTTTCTACCATACCCACTCTCCTTACCCCTATTCACCCACTCAATCCCCTGTCTACCCCCACCCATTTATCCCCCCCTCTTTTCCACCACCCACCCTATCCCCCTCTCTCTCTTTGCCCCCACCCATGCACCCTACCCCCTCTCTCTTTACCTTGCCTACTCACCCATCCACAATCCTACCCCCTCTCTCTACCCCATCTCATCCTTCCTCTCACATCCCCTACCACCCCTCCTACCCCCTCGCTCTATCCCACCCATGCTAACCTCTCTCTACCCCAGCACCCTACCCTCACTCTCCATGGAGGGATGGGGACCCCACTGGGGCCCCCTGGGACTGGCACAGGGGCCCCCTGGGACTGGCACAGGGCCATGGGACAGTCAACCTATGTGCGAAGCAGGTGCCCAAGAGAGGAGGCAGCACCCTCGGTCATCCTGGAGCTCTGGCTGGGGCGTATTAGAGCTCTTCCCTCCATGGAGGGATGGGGACCCGTCCTGGAGCTGTGACCGGTGTATGTTAGAGATTTTTCCCTCCAGGGAAGGACATGAACCCCATGGTCGTGGCCCTTGGCTGGTTTGTGGGGTGAAGTGGTTTCACCACAGAGCCAGGGTTGGGCAGCGAGAACGAAGTGGAGCGCAGAAAGGACCCATACACAATGTATAAAGTAAGCCGGAGGAAGGTGACTAAGCTTTCTTGTAATATGTATACCCTGGGTGACAGAGGGGGAGGTCTAGGTAAAATTGTCCAGCCTCCTTAAATACCCAACTGGAGAAATATTTCGAATTGGAGGCGATTCGGACTTCCAGAGCAGACTGCCCATCTTGTCTTTCCATTTATTCCTATTGCCAACTACCAGATAGTTGGGCTCGGACAGCGTCCATCTGGTAGTTGAATGCATTCCAATGGGCAGACCCTGTGGGACCACTGCTGGGCAGTGGGGTAGTCATCCTATGTGCGAATTAGATGCCCAAGGCAGGGGCTGTAACGCTGTCTACTTGGCTCAGCCGTCTTTCCTCAGCCTGCGCATGAAAGTGTTACAAAACGCTGCAGTGCCTCTGGTTACACACATACCTGTTGGAACAGGAGTAACTAAGGCCAGACTATCTCTCCACTGGGTTCCAATTGAAGCTTGAGTAAAATTCAAGGCACTGTGTATTATACACTGTGCTTTAGGTGGGAAAGGATGCTCAGCCATCCAAAAAAATCTGAACAGATATATCCCGGCCCGCTCTCTGAGATCCTAAAATGCAGCTTTGCTACGGATACCTAAAAATAAGAAAGAACGATTGGGAGGCAGTGCTTTCTCAGTTGCAGGGCCTTAGCTTTGGAATTCATTGTCGAAAAGGTTGAGGAAAATCGAGGATTTCACATCTTTTAAACAAAATTTGAAAACTTTTCTTTTCAGATAATTTCTGCCTCACACGTTTACCTCTGATTTCTTACATCACTCCTATTACTAGTTGTTTTTAAGCGCCATGATGCCTTTGATGAAAGTGCGCTATATAAATAGCTGATTGATTGATTGATTGATTGATTGATTGATTGATTGATTGATTGATTGAGGAGACAGCACCCTTTGCCATCCCAGAACTCTTGTCAGGTAGCAAAAGAGCTTTTCACTCTAGGGAGGGTCTGGGACCTCACCTGAGCGCCCTGTGTCTGCAATTGGGCAGACGGACGGTCGACCCATGTGTGAGTCAGGCGCCCAAGGGAGGGGGCAGTACCCGGGCCCTCCTGGAACTCTGACAGAGCACGTTAGGGCTTTTTCCCTCCAGGGAAGGACAGGGAACCCACCGGGCACGCCAGGACCGCCGCTGGGTAGGGTGGCGTTTAAAACATGTGCAAGTCAGGTTCCCAAGAGAGTGGGAAGCACCCCCGGCTGTCCTGGAGCTCTGGCGTGGGAGTGATAGAACTTTTCCCTCCAGGGTGGAAGGGAACCCCATCGGACGTGACCCTTGGCTGGATGAGGGTGGGGGGGGCACAGTGGTTTCACCACAGAGCCTGTGATGGCCAACAAGAACACAGTGGAGCACAGACAGGACCCATACACACTGTCTACAGTAAGCCGGAGGAAGGTGACTCAGCTTTCTTGTAATCTGGGTACCCTGAGTGACAGAGGGGAGGCCAGGGCAAAAGTGTGCATCCTCCTTAAAGACCAAACTGGAGAAACATTTAAAATTGGAGCCCATCCGGAGTGCCAGAGCAGGGTGGCCATCTGGTCTTTCCATTGATTCCTATGGTCAACTAACAGATGGCCGGGCTCAGACAACAGCCATCTGGTAGTGCAATACATTTCAATGGGCTCAGGCGGGAAGGGTCCCTGGTGCCCTGGCAAAGGAACGGCAGGCCCCCCAGGACCACCACATAGTCGACCTATGTGCGAGATAGGTGACCAAGGGAGGGGGCAGCACCCTTGGCCGTCCTGGACCTCTGGCCAGGAAACAAATGAGCTTTATCCCTCCAGGGAGGGACCGGGACCTCACCTGAGTGCCCGGGTCCACAGCTAGGCAGTTGGCCAGTCGACCCATGTGCGAGTGAGGCACCCAAGGGATGGTGCAGCACCCCCAGCCATCCTGGAGCTTTGGACATGGCACGTTAGAGCCTTTTCCCTCCAGGGAAGGATGGGGATCCCAACAGGGCACCTCAGGAGCACCGGTGGGTAAGGGGGTGGTTGACCCACGTGTGAGGCATGTATCCAAGGGAGGGGATACCCTTTGCCCGGGGCACCCCCGGCCATCCTGGAGATATGGTCAGGGAGTGATAGACCTTTGCCCCATCCCTTGGCCGGCTTAGGGGGAGTGCAGTGTTTTCACCACAGATCCCAAGTTGAGCAGTGAGAACTGAAAGTGGCGTGCAGGCAGGGCCCATACACACTGTCGCAGTAAGCCGGAGGAAGGCGACGAAGTTTTCTTGTAATCTGTGTACCCTGGGTGACAGAGAGGGAGGCCTCGGTAAAAGTCTCCGACCCCCTTAAAGGTCCAGCAGGAGAAAGATTTCAAATTGGAGCCTATCCAGACTTCCAGAGCAGATTGGCCAACTGGTCCTTCCATTCATTCCTGTAGCCAACTACCAGATGGCCAGGGCCAGAGAGCGGCCCTCTGGCAGTGCAATGCATTCCAATTGGCCCAGGTGGGAAGGGCCCTTGGATTTCAGCTGCGCAAGGGGATTGTCAACCCATGTGTATGGCAGGCGCCCAAGGAAGGGGGCAGTACCACCGGCCATCCTGGAGCTCTGGCCGGAGAGTGATAGAGCTTTTTCCCGACCAGGGCAGTACCAGGACCCTGCCAGGTTGCACAGACGGTTGGCCCACATCTGAGACGAAGCCTGCAAAAGGAGAGGTAGCCCTCTGGTGCGTTACAGCTTTTCCCTCCAGAGAGGGATGGGGGCCATGCCGGAGCGCCGCGGGGCCACCACTGGGTAGGGGCGTGGTCGACCCACTTGCAAAGTAGTTGCCCAAGGGAGGGGGCACTCCCAGACTGAGGCACCCCGGCCTTCCTGGAGATATGGCCAGGGAGCGATAGAGCTTTTCCCTCTAGGGTGGGATGGGGATCCCATGGGACATGTCCCTTGACCAGCTGAGGGGGATGCAGTGTTTTCACCACAGAGCCTGAGTTGGGCAGCAAGAACGAAGTGGAGTGCAGACAGGGCTCATACACACTGTCTACAGTAAGCCGGGGGAAGACGACTACGTTTTCTTGTAATCTGTGTACCCTGGATGACAGAGAGGGAGGTCTAGGTAAAAATGTCCATTCTCCTTATGCACCCATTTGGAGAAAGATTTCAAATTGGAGCCTATCTGAACTTCCAGAGCAGGTCAGCCAATTGGGGCTTCCTTCTTTCCTATGGGCAACTGCCAGATGCCCGGGCTCCAAGAGCGGCCATACCGCAGTGCAATGCATTCCAATGGGCCCAAGTGGGAAGGGCCCTATCGCCCTGGCAAATGAATGGCAGACCCCGTGGACTTCAGCTGGGCATGGGGATTGTCAAGTCACGTGCATGGCAGGTGCCCTGGAGAGGGGGCAGCACCCCTGGACATCCTGGAGCTCTTTCCAGGGAGCAATAGAGGTTTTTTTTCCCTCCAGGGAGGGACCGAGACCCTGCCGGAGCGCACAGTCTGGCCGCCCCACATCTGTGACACAGGCTTCCAAAGAAGGGACAGTCCTGCTCCCCCGGGGCATTGGAGCTTTCCCTCCGGGGAGGGATGGGAACGTACCGGGAATGTGTCGGGACCACCACTGGGCAGGGGCATAGCTGCCAGGTTTGCCAGATCCATGCGGAATCTATGAGCCAGTCCTGTGTTTTGTTTCTCGCACTGCATGCTGGGTCTTGTAGGCCCACACTTGCAATGGGAAAAATTAAACAACAAATTCCAGCATACAATTGGATTACAAATCAGGACTGGCTAGAGGTGTCATGCATGGCACTGGGAAGCTAGCATGAAGGAACCTTGCAAAGAAGACCTTTGTACTACTCACACGAGCTCATGCACAGCTGCATGCACTCCTATTTTTTTCTCACAGCAGAGCGAAATGGAAAGCAAATACAACTTAATTTACATTTCTACCGTTCCTGGGCCCCACCACGCAGACGTCCCTTCCCACCTAGGAAGCCATTTATGAAAGTGAAATGAGTCTCAATGTCATGGATAGGTTTCTCGGGTTGGCACGTGAGGTATTGGGTGGCAAAGGTTCTCCTCAAGAAGGCTGGACATTCATGAATGTTCCACTGTTAGCAGAACCGTTGTGATTGTCCTGTCTGAGGTTCTAGCAGCTACAGAGCTCTGATGTTTTCAGTGGCCATCTGTGAGAAGGCCATCCAGTCCTATTTTTTCACTTAGCATTATGGGACTTGCAGTTTTTACTTTCCTAGGCGACAATTTGGAAAACTAGAATGAAAGGTCCCAGAATACCATGCAAAAACACGACTGGAAGGCCTTCTCATGTATGTCTACCACAAACTTGAGAGCTCTGCAGCTGCGTGTGTCCATGGCCTCAGCGCATGCGATGGGACTGACACGTGCCTGGGCCCTTTGATTAGTGGCAAATATAATGATCATGTGCAAGCCTAGCTAAAAGCCATGGCCATGGCCCTAGAAGGCTCTAAACCATCCTTGCTCTAATGTGTTACACCTCTAGGGTTTGGACTTTAGACACACGGTACACTACAAAGAAGACCAGATGTAATGGAACCAGCTTGGAGGCAATAGCAAGACCTACTTCCCAGAAACTAGCTTCAGAAACACTGTGCAGCCTGTGGCTTGCGATATCCAGGTGAGGCAAAAGCAATATTGACAGGTTTAGCAGCAGGGCTGTGTCTAGGGGTGGGCAAACTAGGCAACGGCCCTGGGCACAGATTGGGGGTTGGGGAGTAGCAGGGAAAGCCTGTAAATCTTCCACATGGGAGAACAGTGAGCCTTTCCAAGGATCAATACATGGACAGAGGTGGGGACAATAGCCTGCCCTGCCCATATCCATCTGCTCGTGATGCAGCCAAGGGTTTCTTACTCTGCTGATTCTTTTAAAGAAAGCCAACACCTCCCACATTAGCCTCTCTTTATGAAACAAAACTTCCCTAAACTTCCCCACAACCTTGGACAGTGTGATCATTGCTGCATAAAGTCTCTAGCATGCCAGAGCGGAGGGTTGGGGGTTGATAATGGTCTAAAAAAAGCCATTTCGCTTATGTATTTATTTATTTTTCTGGTTTAATCAAGACCAGAGACTGCCTACAGGAGTAGGAGGTTGTGTGGGAAGGGGTGGAAAACCTAATTCAATGACTAAAGGACGGCTTAATGTGTGAGGAAGGGAGAAATTACATTAATGTTTGGTCTTGTTACAGGTGACTAAGCTCATTTTCTTGTATGTGTGATATTATTGGGCGAACAAATGGGGGACATCATGTCATCTGGACACCACCTGGGTTTCTTTGGAAGATCATTGTCTTCTGGTATGTCAATCCAGTACAACCAAAAAAAAGACCTCAACTCCCAGAATGCACGGGTGACATGAAGTCACAATACCAAACTATGCTGTTTGCTGGGAGGCAAAAAAAACTTTAAGTAAGTTGGGGAAAAAGTAACATTGTCACCTATTATGTTTGTTGCTTCCATGTAAAAATTGGAGTGTAATGGTTTAGCTCTTAAAGGGACACTGCATTTGTTTAGTGCTGTATGTGCCCACAAGCAATTTCGTGTGTGTTGTGTGCATTATTTACTGTGAAGAAAATGTATGTGCAAACGTACAAAACAAAACTGTTACATGTAATTATGCTTTTTTCTAGTTATTGTCATTATATACTCTAATTTCCTCACTATATGAGTTCATGTATTTATGAGTTAAGGAGCTTTTAATGGCAAAATCTGCCATAGCTTCCATGTATGGCAGATGTTGCCATTAAATGCTCATGCACTGATCATTTGGCAGGTAATGTTTCAATGTGGGTCTTTGCAGTGACAACATTTGGCAACATGCCTGCTTCACCTCATAGCCTGCAAATGACAAGGGGGGTCCTGTGAGTCTCTCAGCCAGACATTAGTCCTGGTTATGAGAGCCTTACCCAGAGTATTTAGCTCACTATCTTTCAGAGAGGAGAACTATCCAGAATATATCAGTCTTTGTCCGGCCCTGGGGCAGTCCAGCACCGAAATGTTAGGCAATTCACCTCTGAACAAGAGTACCAACAGCCATCCCAGACACTTGTTTCGGTCTGGTTGGACCTCATCAGTACGGTGGAGCTGTGCCGGCAGTGAGGTTGGGCCAGAAACAACGTGGCTTCCACCGCAGGAGGACCAGAGGGAATAACGAAGCACAGCATTCCGCAAAATGTGGCAGACCAGAGGAGAATCCCGCTAGGATCCGCTCGGAAGTGCTATTACCAAGCAGAGCAGAAGGTCCGCTGTCCAGAACAACGAGGAAGAGGAGGGGCTCACCTGCCTGTGGAGAGACTTGGGAGCTGCAGAGCGGAGGAGCGCCAACACCAGACCAAGTCCAACGGGGAGCCTGCTGAGGGAGAGGCTGCGCCCAACCAGCGGATCGATGGGAGAATCAGCGCCAGAGTGGGAGGAGCTGGAGGCGTGGAGAAGGAGATGGGTAAAAATATCATAAGGGGTGGGGAGGGAGGGGCAGGGAGTTTGATGGATCACCAGATGGGTCAGGGAGTGGAATGGCTCTCAACACCTGAGCAGAAAATTCGGGGGGTGCTGGAGGGTGCTGTAGGGCAGCAGAGCCAACCCGGTGGGGGGACATGGAGGGAGAGAGGAAAGGGGCAGACCAGGCCAGGAAGGAGACAAAGGGCTGCAAACGAAAGGGGGCAACCACAATACTGGTAAAAATGGCAACGGATAGATCTCTAAAAAGTCTTATCCCTAAACATCAAAGGGCTCAATTCGCCTATCAAGAGGAAGAAACTGGAGCATTTCTTTCTCAGCAAGGGAGAACCCAGACTTAATCGCAGGAGACACACATATAAGATAAAGACAAACATAGAACGAGAATAAGGGGGTTCGACCGAACACAACAAACAACCTGGGAAAGAAAGGGGGAGTTCTTATAGCCTTGAAAAACAATCTAGACAGGAGAATTAGGAGAACAAGTAGAGACACAGAGGGCATGTTCATAGCTTTAACCCTTCAGGGATGGGGTGAGATAATGACGATTGCAACAATTTATGCGCCCAACATGGGACTCCTGGGGATACACCTTTTACTCCCATGTACACAAAACGGCCTCGAGAATAGACTATATGTGGATATCGCGTACCCAGTTAGGAAGAGTGAAGGAGGTAGGAGCCATTACCATCTCGGATCATACCCCGATTACACTAATAATCACACAACCAATGCAAGTCGTGGGGCTGTGGAGATGGTGGTACCCAGCTTACATCTTTAAAGATGAAATATTGAGGGGTGAACTGAGGGAGGAGATGAATCAATACTTCAAGACAAATTAATCCCAGGAGGTAAACCCGCGAATAGTCTGGGATACCTTTAAAGCCACTATTAGAGGCAAAATAATAGCAACAAAGGCAAGAAGGGACAGGGAGGTCAGGAAGCTGGAAGACGATTTTAAGGATTTCAATCAGGCGATGCACTCAGCTCTCGGCCTAGTGTACAGCGCAATGGAAAAACGTATTTGATATATCACAAAAATGGAGGGATTTATGGAGTTTTTAGTGGAGGTCGTTTTTGGAAAGTAGGCGCGAGAATGTAAAACAGAAATTCACTTTTAAAAATGACAAATGAGTTTGCTTACACTAGGGACTGACTATGAAGAAGCGAATACCACACAGGGATTACAGTCACTGGATCAGGGTGACCACCTGTTAAGGAAACCCAACTTCTTCAGATGAGAAACAAAGGGTCAGCGCAAAGATAGTTCTAACAATACTGGTTTTGAAGGAAAGATAGGATGGGTTGGATAGGGATAAGGCAATGAAAAGATACTCCTAACAATACTGGTTCTAAATGAAAGATAGGATGGGTTGGAGATAGGAACAAGACTATGCAAAGGGCATATGCTATGTGACACAATTCTTCCTATTTATACTCACTGGATAAGTTTTTAAATTGAACCATCAGCTCTGGTCATGATTGGGTCTGGTCTAAGAAAAACAGCACATAACGCACAGGACTGGAACCTCTAGGCCGGACGCCGGATTGGCACAGGATCTGCTCTCCTAGTTTGTGGGTATTTGGATCAGCTGGATGGCGAGTTCCTAAGGCAAGCCTAGTGGTGGCAAGCCAGAGAATTTCTGGATACTGGTTCAAAAGTTCTTCTCAACCACACAGTGCTTTACTGAGTGGAGAGGATACGTTTGAGGATTGGGGCCTTGCTGGAAATCAATAGTCTCTATTGCTGGCAAGAGATTTGGCATCTGGATCTGAAAGAATAGTTAAAGCTGGATGAAGAAAGCTGGATCAGAGTGCTTTGCCAAAATCAGGAAAGTTGCTGTATCAGTGAGTCCCTATCTGCTCTATTTATGCCCCAAAAATGACATCAAAATGGGGGTGTATGGGCCGGCTTAGCTGGGCTTGCCCCTGTGAAGGTGATTGGGTCAGAGTCTACTCTCTGCCTTGATAGGAGGAGAGAAACAGAGTGTCATATTTATGGAACAATTTTATAATGCTGAGAATCCACCCCTAGCCACTGGAACACAAAGTCTAATTTTGGCAAAATACATATTTACACATGTGCAACCTCTATAAAATCACATACACAGATTGCATATTTTATGGAGCATCTGCTCATCAAAATCTCGCAGCTGTAGGATCTGGTATCAACTTTCTACCAAATTTTGTCCTTTTCGCTATAGACACAATGTCCACATTTTATGCAACTTTCCACAAATGTGTGTGTTTAACATGGGAATGAGTTTATAAAGTTTCAGAATTCTAGCGGAAATACAGACCCCATAAACCCACATTTATTGCCATTCCTGTTCAGAACATGTCACACAGTTCTGGCGCCTCTTTACCCGTGCAGCCAGAAATTAAATTAACAATTCTGTCATTTTTATATTTTTCACCATTTTGCACAGCAAGTTATACGTTTTTTTTAAAAAAATGCGTTCTTTGTTCAGGATCCGCAACAGATCGTCTCTTGGCTCCGCCTCTTTTTGTCTCCCTGCAGTCCAGGAGCATGCTTCTCCTGGCTTCTTCCTTCTGAAAGCCATTTACGACCCCTTTTCACACTTCCAATTTCCTGGGTTGCAACTCTGTCATTGTTCCTTTGCCTGTGGAGACCAGATTCTGTCCCAACCTAGCACTTAGCACCTCCCCGTGAGTTTCTGTTGAGGGGAAAGCCCTCCCTCTGGGAAATAAACCTGCTTTTCAAGTTTTTAACCCTGTGGGATCAAAACAACTCTAATATGGGTTACTATCAGTAACAGGCCTCTGATATTGCAAACTTTTGACTTTCAGTTTATAACATGTTAAAGTTTAATCAGGAAGGCCCCTGACAGCTGTCCTCACAGGTAGCCCTCTGCTGCACAGAGATTATTTTACAGATCCACCGGCAGGCTACTTTTGCTTTGGAGATCTCTTATGCTCTTAGCCTTTCAGGACCTTGTAAGTTCACAGTGATTCCTTTATCTAAGTGAATTGTAGCACCCACCGAGAATTTTGAATATTTGGAAGGTGTTCTTTACCGGCATTCTGAAGTTTCAGCAACAAAGAAAAGGTGATTTAAAGCAGTATTGGAGTTTCATTTAGCAAAGCACTGCTTTTTCCTTCTGCACTCCACTTTCAATTGTTATGGAGCCCAGTGACACATTTCAGTAGTGAGAGCTCTGTTCCACCACTGACAACATGCACGGCAGATTCGGCAGCCATCTTTTTGTTCATTGAAAAGCACGATTTTCAGGGGCTTTGGCGCGCCAAGGGTTTTGCAGCCATTTTGCTGTTTCTGGCACCACCATAACAGAGTGATGCAGCAGCAGAGCAAAAGTGGGTCAATGCATCCCACAGAGCCCCCCTCCCGACTTGCGTTTGACCACCCGTCAAGGGGAAGTTGGGAGATTGGGATGTTATTTTTCATTTGTAAATGTGGGGAAAGTCTGCTGCTTCTCCTGTCAGTGATGAAGCGACACGCTCTCCTCGCCAGTTCTGGTCAGGAGTCTTGCTGGTTCTGGTTGGGAGTATGGAATGGCACTCCGGGTGTTAGGCAGAAACCTGTGCAGTTCCCTCTGGGACCACTGCAAAAGATTTAGGACTACAGGTGTTTTGGCAGTAAACCCACTTGGTAGCAGGCTGTACCACACAGATTCACTTGGTAGCTGTGGCTGAGCAGTCAGACTTCCCTCAAGAAGAGTTAGGCAGTATACAGGGTATTCACAATAGGTCAAAATAACCCAATAGAACAAATAAACACTGACCAGAGCTTGGTGTAAAAGAGATATCATTATTTATTTAAAACCACATCTAGAAAAACACACAGGCACTAATAGTAAGCAATCTAAAAACACGGTCACTAAAAGATATACACTCCCTTAAAAGAATATTAGACAAGTCTTAAGTAAAGCCCCACTTATTTTCAGACAGCGGTGAGCGCTTAACGTAGATGGCACTCTAATAATTCGTTTTAAAAAGGGAGAGAAAAGCAGAGAATAAATTGAAACAGATCCCAACACTTTTTTACGAACACAACAAGAGAGGAAGGCAAAGTAACACCGTGAGTTTAGAGTCAGTAGGCCGGATCCGCTTTAAGAGGATCGAAACGAAATCTGTCCAAGGTCACACGGTTGCAGTGCACAAAAGTCTTGAAAAGGTTCAAAAAGAGTTGGACCAAAGAAAGAGACCAGTTAGAGGGTCAAGGCGGCCAGCCCAGTCCCGAAGGTTAAGGGATTATTATTACTTTGTAACAATCTTTAGAAAGGGAGGCCTGGCGGACATGGTACCTTAAAGTGCTGAGAATACTCCAGCGGGGGCAGTTGTTCCTGGCAGCGGATGCAAGTCGGTGCTTCGTCCGGGGGAAGAGAAGATCTCGTCGGGGAGGAAGACAGGAGTCCGTTGCACTGCCAGGGAAGAAACCAGCCGCGGAGTTTCTCAGGTAAAAGGAGCGGTCCTGTAATTTGCGGTCCAGTGGTAAGTGGCTATCCGGTTGCTGGGGTGCTTGGCACGGGCTATTCGACCACAAGCCAGTCTGGGGTGCGAAGAGAAGAAGGTAAACTGGTTGTGCCCACCAGTCAGGGGAAGAAGCCTCTCCAGCCGGGAGATCTTCTCTGTCATCGGGAAGTGGTGAGTCGGTTCCGCAGGGCTCCACCGGTGGTGTCCTCGTGGTAGGTCGGCTCAGCTTCTCCCTCGTCGGATTCTCAGGTGCTGTGGCGACTTCTGAAGTTCCACTCCCCAAAGCCCTGCTTTTATGCAGCATACCCCCATTCACTCAGCCTAGCTGTCAATCAAACATGCTAAGTGGTGAGCTGGCCAGCTCACCACTTGGGCCAATCACAAAAAAGTGCGACTTGAGTTACCAAGGTAACTCAGTCCAGGGTGCCTAAACCCCCTCCCACACCCCCTGTGGTACCCAGACAGAGTGGCACCACTTTTGGAGGCTTCTGTGGAGAAGCCCGCCAAAAAGTGGAACAAAGGGCTCGACTTGGGTTGGAGTCACAGAAGAGAACACAAACGCCATTTTAGAATCGACTCCTGGCAAAAAATACCAACCAGCGAATTAATATTAATTAAATAAACCGGCGGTATGTTCGAGGCTATGAGAATTAAATAATTAAAGTTGGTAGCCTCGAACAATGGGAAAATCCCATAGGGATATATTCGCGGTCGAATATAAAAAGTAGTATCCACTGCCACCAGCCAAAACTCGATCAGGGGGGACGGAGACGTGCCCCCTTGACTAACAGACCCCGGGGCAATCGAATTGCCCCGACCAGTATGTCCACAATATGATGCTTTGTACTGGTTTCTGTTAATAATTTGGGACTAGTAAAGCCAATGGTGACTTTACATGCCCTGGGAGACAGTAGTCAGTCCCAGGGTATGGAGTCTATGGTGGGGTGTCACTATGACACCCCTGTGTCATTGCACGGAGGGTGCTGTGTAACACACATAGTAAAAACACATGAGACCCTATGGAGTAAAGGACCCCATAGCTCATAAAACACATTAACAGTCAAAGGAACACCATAAATCATGTCCAAGAGTGGGAGAGAAAGAGTCTCACTCTTGGCAGGAGAAAAAAACAAACTCCAGAAATCCAGCAAAGCTGCTAGGGGACTCACTAGGTTAGGAAATTCAGCCTAAAGAGAGAATTCTCCCTAGCACCGGGCTCCTGGGGTCTTTCCTCCCAGTCGCCGAGTGGTCCTCCTTGGTGATTAGATGATTCTGAGTTCCAATGCTAGAAAACAGAACAAAGCATGGTTCTGGAAATTTCCCCACTACTGCTCCCCTAGGGTGTAGTGAGGCAGATGCATGCATTGTATACAATTTACAATATTCCCCATCTATGTTTACTACTGGTCTTAACGCTCTTCTTGCACATACATGGTGAACCTGTAGTGATTCTTCTAGGTTTCTAGATTTTCCCCCTCCGGGTTTCCGGTTGGCTCCTCTATTTGCCGCAAAGTAAGCCTGGGATGGCAACTCTTCAGGTGGTTTAGGTGGACCCACTTGTCTTCCCCTTCTGCCAAACTGCCCTTGGGGATGCGGATTCTGTAGGCGACTGGTGAAATTCTGTCTACAATTCCAAGGATCCCGCCAATTTGGGAGTAATATGCACTGTTTGGCTTGCTTCCTTTGGAAATTGTACAAGAAGACTCAGTCTCCTACTTGGTATTCCTTTTTAGTTGTCTTAAGATCATAGTGGGTCTTCATACTGTCTGCAGATCTTTCTAGATTCCGCTGAGAATAGGCAAAAGCATGTTGAAGGTGTTTTCTCAGATTCTCAACATACTCATGAGTTGTGGAGGCATTTATCAAGGTCTGCTCTTGGGTTCTGTAGAGCAGATGCTGGGCTAGCGCCATCTTTCGTCCAGTCATCAGCTCAAATGGAGACATTTTTGTTGCAGAAGAAGGGGTAGATTTGATGGCCATCGGGACAAGGGGTAATCGAATGTCCCAAATTGGCCCAGAATCTGCCACAAACTTTTTTAATATGCTCACAATAGTTTTGTTGTACCTCTCAACATCACCAATGGAGGACTGTCGGTAGGCAATGTGTAGTTTCCTTTTGACCCCAAGTATCTCCCACATCTTGGTCATCACTTCGCTAGTGAAGTGACTACCTCGGTCTGACTCCATCCTTTGGGGTAGTCCTAAACACAAGAAGATGTGATTGATCATCAGGGCAGCTTCTGTTTCTGCCTTGCAATTTGGGGCCAGGAGACATTCCACCCATTTAGTGAACAAGCATGTTACGGTCAACATGTACTTGTTCACCCTAGAGGAGCGAATCACAGGCCCGATAAAATCGAATTGCAAATCTGACTGAAAGCAATGTCAGCCCCCTCTTTTGGAGGGGAGCACGGTGTGTGAGTGAGGTTGGCTGAAATTGTGCACACACAAGACACCCCTTCAAGTATTGGTCGAGGTCCTGCCCCATGTGTGGCCAGTATGCAACCTCTCACAAGATTTCTAATGTTGTATGAAACCCCCGATGACCGGCTGTGGGCGCGTCATGGGCGTGACTTAGCATCAAGCTTCGGAATGAGGTAGGGACCACCCACTGGTTATGGCCAGATATAGATTTCTTCACCAACAAACCGTCTTGGATTCAGAACATTTTTGGACATTTCATCAACACTCTGAGGACCTCTTTCCCAATGTATCCGTCAGGGGAAAGTTCTCAGGGTCCTCAATGTATTGATAAAACTTACCAATTATTGGATCCCCTTTTTGAGCCGTAATCAAATCACCATCTGGGGTCTCCTCACTCCATTGTGCAGTTGAGAGTTCATTGTGAGCATTTGTCTGGGGCCTAGTGATAGTAGTGACCTGGATTTCCCCCAACAGGGACTCGATCTCAAGTAGATCCCCTTGGATGGCTCTGGTTTTGGCCAGCTGATCAGCTAGGTCGTTTCCAGTTTAGTCTGGTCCCTCTACTTTAGAATGACCCTTGCTCTTTTTCCAGTAGATGGTAATCCCATTCGAGGTGACCAGATCATCAATATTTTGTATTAATTTTCCGTGTTTCAATGGTTTGTTATTAGCACATAGCATGCCTCTGGTTTTCCAGTTAACCAGGTGCTCCACGAACCCTTTCCATACATAATCTGAATCAGTGATTATGACCAGTTCGTGGAGATGGTGTTGGACGGCAGTGAGGATGGCTTGATGCACCGCCACCAACTCTGCCACTTGACTACTTTGGGGACCGATTTTGTACCCAGTGGAGGGTTCTGGGATTTCATTCACCCATGCATTCCCTACGCCGGTTACAAGTTCTTTTTCCCCATTGTTATCAACATGGTAGGAGCACCCATCCACATAGACAGCAGGCATTCCCTCACACTTGTCTTTTTTATAGACTTTGTGTGGGGAATTAAGGTATGCCTCCATGTTGTCCTTGATTTTAAGACTTTTGTCCTCGAGACAGTTTTCTCTGGCACAATCATGCAAGTCAGCCAGACCTTGTGCGAGGGGACTCTTCTTGTTTTGGCCATATCTGACCTCCACAGAAAAGCCTTGCATTGACAGAATCCAGGAAGTAATTCGGGAATTACTCACATTTCCAGCCCGGATTCTGTCACTTTGGAAATATTGCAGAGGCTGGTGTGGAGTCTCCCCTATGATGTGTTCCCCCTGGATAAACGGGCGGTAATTCTTCAATGCCCACACCGTTGCCAGGAGTGCCTTCTCACAATCGTTGAATTTTTCCTCCACAGATGATAAAGTCTTACTCGCATAGGAGGTTACTTTATTGACCTTGTCATGCTTTTGATATAGTACTGCAGTCAAGCATGTATTAGAGAACAATGTCTCCAAGAAGAACTCCTTGTTTCTGGCAGCGTAAGCTAGGCAAGGCGCTTGTGAGAGGCTTCTTTTGAATGGTATTACTGCCTCAGATTGTTCAGGAGCCCATTCCCACTTGACCCCCCCTTCAAAAGATGAATCAGGGGTCTAGTGATCTCTGCGTAGCCCTCAATGAACTTTCTGCTGTAATTAGTCAGTCCAAGGAGGCTCCTTAGTTCCCCCAGAGTTGTGGGGTCCTTCAATTTCTGGAGGGCTTCCACTTTCTTTTCCTGGGGACAGAGACCCTGAGGAGTAATCTCTTGCCCCTAAGCTTGCCCCTGTGAAGGTGATTTGGTCAGAGTCTACTCTCTGCCTTGATAGGAGATGAGAAACAGAGTGCCATCTTCATGGTACAATTCTATGATGCTGAGAATCCACCCTAGCCACTGGAACACAAAGTCTAATTTGGGCAAAATACATATTTACACATGTGCAACCTCTATAAAATCACATACACAGATTGCATATTTTCTGGAGCATCTGCTCATCAGAATCTTGCAGCTGTAGGATCTGTATCAACTTTGTATAGAATTCTGTCCTTTTGGCTACACAATGTCCACATTTTATGTAACTTTCCAGAAATGTGTGTGTTTAACATGGGAATGAGTGTATAAAGTTTCACAATTCTTGCAGAAATACAGACCCCATAAACCAACATTTAATGCCATTCCTGTTCAGAACACGTCACACAGTTCTGGCGCCTCTTCACCCGTGCAGCCAGAAATTAAATTAACAATTCTGTCATTTTTATATTTTTCACCATTTTGCATAGCAAGTTATACGTTTTTAAAAAAATGCGTTCTTTGTTCAGGATCAGCAACAGATGGTCGCTTGGCTCCGCCTCTTTTTGTCTCCCTGCAGTCCAAGAACATGCTCCTCCTGGCTTCTTCCTTCTGAAGGCCATTTACGACCCCTTTTCACACTTCCAATTTCCTGGGTTGCAACTCTGTCATTGTTCTTTTGCCTCTGTAGACCAGATTCTGTCCCAACCTAGCACTTAGCAACTCCCCCCCCCCCACGTGAGTTTCTGTTGAGGGGAAGGCCCTCCCTCTGGGAAATAAACCTGCTTTTCAAGTTCTTGCAGCTCAGCCAGGTGTAATTTAATTGTTAAATTATTTTGGCAGTTCTGAACTGAACCATGTGGGGGCAGCCATGTTGTCCCATTCCCATTGGGAGCTCCAGCTCCTTCTTCTGCCTTATGAGCCTGGCGCCAGAGGACTGACTCAGGAGAGTCTTGGGGGACATGATTGAGCCCTAGAGGCCATGCAGGGACACTGTGATGCGGCTCAGAGGCCCAGAGGCCCCGAGTACCAGGGCCTGGGGCTATGGCCACTGTTCCACCACTGACAACATGCGTGGCAGATTGGGCAGCAATCTTTTTGTGCACTGAAAAGTGCGATTTTCAGGGGTTCTGGCACTCACAAGGGTTTTGTGGCCATTTCGCTGTTTCTGGCATCACCATAACAGAGTGATGCAGCATAGCAGAGCAAAAGTAGGTCAATACATCCCACAACGACCTGAAAGAAAAAATAAAGGTTATCATGCAGGAATTGGTGATAAAACCCTCAAGGGAGACCAGAAAGGAATAAAGGGTGGTCAGGGGCCAACTGGAAACTATACAATCCACCAGAGCGGAGAGGGCCCTTATGCATCTCAAGCAGAGATACTATATTAAGGCAAATAGAGTGGATAGACTTTTGCCCAGAATGTTAAGGAAGGAGGAACAAGAGTGAACTATCCTAAAAATCAGGACGGCAGGCGGGGACGTAAGAACGGACCTAAAATCTATTAAGAGGGAATTTGAGAAATATTATGGGGAAGTATATCAAACAGATAGCCCAGATGAGAAGGCCCAAGTGGAATACCTAGAAAAGTGTAAGATACCAGAGATCACAGCACTAGAGAGGGAGGAACTAGAGAAGGAGATATCTAGAGAAGAGGTGTTCAGGGCAATCTCTGCACTCCAATCTAAAAAAGCCCGGGCCCAGATCGATATACATTAGAATTCTACAAGACATTCAGGGACATTCTGGCCCCACACCTGGCATCCTTATTTCATAAATTTGGGAGAAGGAGAGGAATAACATTGTCAATGGAAGAGGCAAAAGTGGTACTATTGCCTAAACCAGGGGAAGGATCCCACAACATGCGGTGCGTACAGGCCGATTAAACTTATAAACCTGGACGCTAAAATATACACCAAGATCCTAGCAAGCAGATTAGAGCCTCTACTCCCGGGACTGGTGGACGCTGATCAAGCGGGATTCATTTGGGGAAGGCAAATGCATGACAACACTATGAGAATTGCCCATATCATAGAAAAAGCAATAAATCACACACCGCTGCCCTAGTGGTCGCGTTGGATGCAGAAAAGGCATTCGACAGGGTTGAGTGGCGGTTCCTTTTCTATACTATGCGCAAAATGGGATTCGGGGAGGGGTTCATATCCAAAATAGAAGCCAATTACCAAAACCCGTCTTTGCACCTCCTGATCAATAGGGAACTCTCTGATCCGGTGACAGCATCTAGAGGAATGAAGCAGGAATGCCCCCTATCGCCGTTATTATATGCCTTTCACCTGGAACAACTCCTAAGCATGATCAAAAATAACCAGGAAATCAAAGGGGGCCCATTTGGCGGGAGGGTCCACAAAGTGGCTGCATTCACAGATGACATGCTGCTAACCCTAAAAAATCCACAGCAATCCCTAGAAGCAGGAAATTGGGCCATGGTAGAGTTTGGAAAGGTGGCAGAGCTGAAAATAAATCAATCCAAATCAGTGGTGCTGAGTCTACAAATACCACCAGAAATGGAAAGCGAGATGAGGGTCGGCTCAGCGTAGTCGTGGGCCCCGTATAAAATAAGATACTTGGGAATAAACGTAACAAAATCCATCAACCAATTATACGAGGCTAACTACCCCTCTCTGTTGGAGGTTATTAAAAAATTGCTATAGGGCTGAGGCCCCATAACCATTTCCTGGATGGGCAGAATCAATACCTTAAAGTTGGCCCTCTTGCCAAAATTACTGTATGCAATTATGCCAATCCTGGCTAAGGTCCCGACCTCCTTCAGGAAATTGCGCAAGTATACACAGGGCTATATTTGGGAACCTTAAAAACCAAGAAAATCACACAAACTGATGCAACTGCCAAGCAGCAAAGGAAGGATGGGGAAACCCAACCCACTTGCATACTACCGCACAGCACAGATCAGGGTGTTAAGAAACTGGGGTAAGGACGAGAGGGGGAAAAAATGGAGGGAAATGGATAGAGCGGTGGTGGGAACGGATCTGGAAAAGGTATTCTGGCTACCACGAGAAGATAGACCTCACAATATGTATTGCAGTGACATCGAGGACTTGGTAGAGCAACCATGGGACGAAGTGGTAAAGGGGTCCAAAACTACCACTTTCCCATCACCATTCACCCCGATACTCAAGAACCCACAATTCATGCTTGGGTGGGCCAAGACAGAACTCGGCAAATGGCAGGAAGGCGGGTGTTGGATGCTAAGAGATCTCTACGGATATGAGGAGTTGAAATCATTTCTCCAATGCAAGAGAGACTTTGGACTAGGAGAAGGGGAAAGATTCCATACGCCCAGCTGAGACACTGGGCTCAGCATCCTAAAATAAAAGAAGCAGCGACAAGGAAATTGACCCCATTCGAGAAGTATGTTTCAACCAATGCAGGGGAACAGACACCTGGTGGGGGAAATGTACAGACTGCTCAAAGAAGGGGAGGACGTGGGGGAAAGAAAATTCATTTGAAAATGGGAAAGGGACGTCAATCAAGAGATAGACACTGAACAATGACAAAACCTATGGGTGATTATACCCAAACTGACAAATTCTCTGCAAGTTCAGGAAATCTGGGCAAAAATGATGTACCAGTGGTACCTTACCACGAGTAAACTGGCTAAAATATATTGGGGGTCATCCAAAGCTTGTTGGAGGGGATGTGGAGGGGAAGCATCCTGGGGTCATATATGGTGGCAATGCCCAAAAATCGAACCATTCTGGGGACTGATTCAAGAAACAATAAAAGATATATTGGGGCTGGAAACAACAACTAACAAAGGTCTGTTTATACTGGGCCTGGACAGGACTTTGGAAGATCTGCCAACAAAAACCAAACAGAAAATATATGCAATCCTAGTGATGGCAGTGGCCTTGTTGGTTGGTGGCAAATAAATGGAAGGCTAAAGAAGCACCCACGGAGCACGAATGGGTGGGGAGACTTTTGACCATAGCTGCCATGGAAAAAGTGACATATTCCATAAGGGGCGAACATCAGAAATTTCTCTTGGCCTGGGACTTGGTACTACAATTTCTAGTAAAGGACTACAAGAGAGCCTGGTGTCCAAGGAAGATGAAACTACTGGGCCTTGTATAGAGGCGGCTTCTGCAAATACAAAGATGGAAAAAAGGAGGAAAAGAAAGAAAGAGGGTAAGGCCACCAGCAAGGAAAGAAGAGAGAGGAAACAAAGTGTATACAGAACAAGGGCATCCGGTAGAAGGAACGGGACAAGAAAGGAAGCAGCAGCGAAAGTAATGTATATGTGGAAACAGAAGCCAAGAACTCTGACGTGGGAGAGGGTGGGGGGGGCGAGCAGAGCAGGGGAGGAGTAGGAGAGGGAAGTTCATTGTTTCGAGTATACGTTGTTGGAGAAATGCTAATAAAAACTTATTTGAAAAAAAAATATGCAAATAACAAAGGGGGTCCTGGGAGTCTCTCTGCCAGTTATTAGTCCTGGTTATGAGATTATGAGAGCCTTAGCCAGATTCTTTAGCTCACCATCTTTCACAGAGGAGAAATATCCAGAACATATCAGTCTTTGTCCTGCCCTGGGGCAGTCCAGCACCGAAATGCTAGGCAATTCTCCTCTGAACAAGAGTACCAACAGCAACCCCAGACACGTGTTTCAGTCTGGTTGGACCTCATCAGTAGGGTGTAGCTGTGCCTCTCTAAGAATAGGGAGCAAGGGGTCCACGTCTGGATTCCCCTAGTAACTTAGACTACCTTCTTCTCTTCCATTATAGCGCTTTCAAGCAGCTTTGAGGCACTCTTTGTCACTTAACCTTACTTGAGATAGCTGACAGCTGACCGCTTTCTCCGCTCTGCTTAACTCACTCCTTTCTTTCTTTAACCTCTTCCATTCTTCCCTTAGAGGACTTAAACTGCCTCTTAGCACAGTCTTTACCCACTGGAGAGAGCTACTGACTCTTGTTGCACTTCTAATTGGGAGCAAAATTGTTGAAACCAAGAGTCTCCTTCCTTTAGATATTTAACATAAACATGGGCCAATGAAAATGAATTCCTCTGTGTAATATGGTATTTACACTCTGGTCTACTTATCAAATTTAAGTGCAAGTCCATAAAACATTTAAATTGCAAGGATTTCATAATGTTGGAAAGGCAGTGTAACACGGGGTAGAAGTAGAGAAGCAACGTGGGGGTCGGCTGTACTCTGGGGTTTTGCCCTCGGCGTAATATTGTCTCGAAATCTTCAGCCGATTCTTGAGATACATCCTAAAATGGCAGTTCAACTGATGGTTGGGAAGCAAAATGGCTGAATCATTTGAAGGTCTAGAAGGGTAGTATTATGAAAGTACCTGCTTATTTAGCAAACACACTTTGACCCTAAATACGGCACTGTGAGTAAATACAGTGGTAAAGAAGTGGTAATTCTGTTATCGCCACATCACTGCACCACCATACAATGAGTTTTGGTGGCAAAGTAGATGGCCTACCTCTAGCAAAAAGCTGGAGGTAAATCCCACACGTTTCTCTTTATTATGATTATTTTTAGGTAGAGTGCTGCGATACTCTTGAAGTACGTGCACGTTAAATATGAGAATTTGAAATAAATATGACAGTGTAAGAGGCACCGGCCTAATGAGAGATTACCTGCTATCCCATTGCCATGGCCTACCTCTGTCAGAAGAATAGGTCACAATGTGGACAGCCTCTTCCTTTCTGCAAACTCCAATGCAATTGGGGTGTGTCCCAACTCTTCCGCTCCTCTCTGCACCTGTGACTCTGCGTGTCTTGGCCCCTGATCTCCTGGATCATCTGCAGAGTTGAGGTCTTGTGGCTATCCTTTCATCTCCTCTCCTCTCTGCACCTGTGACTCTGCACGTCTTGGCCCCTGATCTCCTGGATCATCAGCAGAGTTGAGGTCTTGTGGCTATCCTTTCATCTCCTCTCCTCTCTGCACCTGTGACTCTGCACGTCTTGGCCCCTGATCTCCTGGATCATCAGCAGAGTTGAGGTCTTGTGGCTATGCTTTCATCTCCACTCCTCTCTGCACCTGTGACTCTGCGCGACTTGGCCCCTGATCTCCTGGATCATCTGCAGAGTTGAGGTCTTGTGGCTATCCTTTCACCTGCAGAAACCACAGGCATCCTGTCTTCTTCACTTGTATCAGAATTGTGTGACTCTATGCAAATCACTTGATCTCCTCCTGCTGCACTTCCCTTATCTGCCACTTCTCTATTAAGTTCTCTATGAGCAATCATGGACCAGCAAAACAGTAGGGTTCACTGGAGATAAGGTGAGAAGAAGCAGGGAGAGAGAGAGAGAATGTTACAACACCATAGGATAGATAGAGTGATAGGGTTCAGGGGGAGGAAGAGAGGTAGGTGAGTACCGGAGAAGCGAAACACTGCAATCATAGCCCGAGAGGTGAAGATGCATCAGGAGAAGGGGTGGAAGCAGGTGGAGGAGCGCAGAGGTCACAAGAGCACTTGAGAGAGTGGGAAGCAGGAAGTGACCCTGGAAACATAAAGAAACAGCTTTTTAAAGGACATTTCAGTTCAGGAAGGTAGACATTTCAAGGGAACGCACTGATTTCTCACCCTTTCGCCCTATCACGTACTTGCCATTTTTGGGGACATATCTTGAAAGGGGTGCCGCAGGTTCGCTTGACCAGCACCTTTCTAATCCTGATCTTCTAACAGGCTATCAGTATGCTTTCAGTCCTTAGCACCAAGACTGTCTTGCACATCCTGGTTGTTTTGGGGACTTGTTTGTTCGAGCTCCTTAATCTTCTAATGGCCTTAGATATGGTGAACCATGCGGTTCTGCTTAAGAAGCATCCTTCTGCAAGGGTTTGGTTGGAGCCATCCTGGCTTGGTGTTTCTCATATCTGATGCAAATGAGAAATGTATATGCCAACAGAATGTTAGCAGTAATGGAGCTTCACTATTAGAAAGTACTAAAAAGTGATTTGGAGGGAACATTTATGACTACACCAGAAAGATGCATTGATTTCTAACTGGTATACATAGAACTCAATGTATTGTAACATTCACATTGGCTTTTTATTGCAATAGAACTATGACTACCTTTGAAAGTGAACAAGCAGTTTTGAAATTGTAAATCTTGTGCCCTCAGAGTCTGCTGGCAGATCATAATAAATACATAGAAGCCATGTCTGGTTTGACATGGGGACTGCTGGGATTTCTACAGCCATAAGTACATGATGTCATTTTATCATCAGCTTGGTTATTTATGATCTACCTGATCCAGATATCTTGGGTTTTCACTACCTGGGGCAGAATTTTGGCAAAAAACAAACAAAGGGTTTCAGCCCCTGCAACAGCCAGAATAAGAACCCACCTTATACTTTTGCACCCTGGACTTGGTGTCACAGCCTGCCTGTCCCAAGCTTCTTTGTGTCACATGCCATTGCTGCTTGTTTAACCGCACCACATGTTGGACCTAGTCGCTCAGCTCACCAGTGTAATGCTGAATCACCACCTCAGAAAGTGCAGTGAAACTGGGCTTGACACTGTTGAGACCCAGGAACAAAACTAAGAGGCATCTGAAGGAGTCCTGTTCCCCTGGACTGTGTTAAATGGCCCTACTGACATTAGAAACTCCACACCCTATCTTTTAAAAACCATCTTCATTGAACTTGAACATTTGCTGTTGAAATGATGGGCCTGTTTGCTGCAGCCTTGAAACCCAGATGGCCCCTTTATTGTAAAGGCTGCATTATCTGTGTCTTCCCTTGCATGGGTGGGATATTAGTATTCTGTATGAGTTTTGTGTGATTTTAGTTTAATTTAAGTTTTGGATTTTTATAGAACCTTGATTGAACATTTCTTGTATTTTGCTCCCACAGAACTATTGCTGTTTTGGATGCTTCTGTTCTTGCTCTCACCTCTTCTAAAAAGTATAGCCTTACCCTCAGCCTGTGCTACCCAAAGAGGTGAAGTAAGTATACCAATTATGTAGTGCCTTCTTTCACCTTTATGATTGGGATCACTGTTGGATTAGCAGTTGCGTGGGGCTGATTAGGCATTCTTGTCACTATTCAATCTTATATTTCTGAGTGGACGTTCAAACCTCAGTCAGATCTAGGCTGGGTGGAGCTAAGGCTAGTTTAACATGTCTACTGATCCCCTCCTTAATAAGAAATGTTTTCACAGGCTGCCCACCATCCAATTAGGACTGCAGAGATTTGACCACATCTGTCCTACTTTGATTTCCTTTCACTGGTTGCTTACTCACATGGACACTCTCTTTAAGATCCGCTGTATTTCCTACAGGGTGGTGATGTTGGCAGAGACGTCTTTATGGGAGGGCAACATGGCATGTGGAAGGGGCCCCCGACATTTCTGATGTAAAGAAGTCTTAGGCCAGATAACACATCAGAATATTTGCTAATGCTGGCGAGGCTCTAAGCCTGGTGTCTGACTGTACCTTGTATTCAGATCAGAATCCTGTGATGCTTCCTGTATAGGCTGTAGGACAGACACTTGGTGTTTTGACTACAGTACAACTCCTTAAGCGTTTGCAACTGTGTCCAATATATTGAAATTTTACAATGAACAAAGATGAAATACGTATTGATACATTGTAGCGCCATTATGGCTCAGAAGATAACTCTGTTTTTACAGAGATCTTAGTTCTAAAACCAGGCAATGTCCCAATAAATGGAACTTCCTAGTTGCTCCTAATCTGTATGTGCTATCTATGGTACGGTCAGGGGAGTTGCTAGGCCTGGTAAAGACCCGGGGCTACGCTGATGTCGGAACTGTCGGGACTGGGGGCTAGCTAGCCTTTTGGTTGTAACTCCTGAGATTCTATCCGGGGCTACAACCAAAAGATCAGGGGCTATAGCCCCCTTAGCCCCCCCTAGCAACGCCTCTGGCTACGGTATTCTAGAAAACAATTACCTTGGCCGTGGACTGCTAATGTTCTCCATGAAATGACACTCGTTTATCATTCTTAAGGATAAAGAGGTCAGGGAGTGTCTATGCTTATTGTTTGACCAGAGATTCTGGTCTCCCTTAATTTCATTGGTTCATGGGGGACACAAAGGTGTCTGTACCCCGGGTCCCAAAGATTTTTTAGATGCCCCTGGATGTTGGGCAAACCTGCCATGTTAACAGCAGAATTACAGGTTTTCGGTGGTGTCAGACTCACACGAACCTTACATTTTAAAACACTGATTATTCCAAAATGTTATCACTCCCATATTTGTATTATTATCATTATTATTAGGGTTTTTATTGAAGCAAGCATCGGAGCGCTTTACAATAATAGGGGGAAGAACATGAAGAGGGAAGCAGGAAAACAAGGGAGGCGGGACCTAACAACACCACGCCTCTTCGACAGCTGCCAATCTCCCCGGTATCCAGTCACCTTCTATCTACTGTGACTGCTTCTCGTGAAGGTCTAAAAACTAAAATGAGATTATTCTTAGCATATCTCTCTATCGAGTGCTCATTTATTGTACTCTTTTAAGAATCATGTGTCTATACTATTTTAGATTGATTTAAGACAATACTACGCTGTAATTGTTTTCGATTTCTTTGTTAGTGAAACATTTTGAAATCGATGTACAGCCCCCCCGTCCCCGATACCTTCAGGTTACGGCTCTGCACTGTACAAATGTTAAAATATACATATATATGATAACTAGCATATGACAACAATAAATGTGTGACCTTAGTATGGGAAAAGTAAATAAAATATAGTGAAGGACCCCAATTCAATAAGAACAATGCTCAACCTATTTGGGGAAATTGGATGCTGAAATATGTGCGAATGGTGAAAGTAAAGCCAGGGACGCGCCATACTGAGCAGTAAGGAGATAGAAATGCTGCAAACATGCAGTGTAATGCTAAATTGCATATAATTAAAAAAAAGTGGCATAGGGAGGTTTTGCTGCAGCAGAATTGATAGAGGGAGAATTTGCTGAATATATTGGGATGAATTTCTATGCAACTGCATGTGGGGAGTGGGTTTGGGTAATAAAAAAGTTGGGGTTGGGAAGGGTGACGGATGGAGGGGGTGTTCGTCAGGTTACATTTGCTTTGACATGTCCCAAACAAAAAACAAAACATTCGGTGGAATCTCCCTCGACCAATTGTTTTCGAGGACATCACATAGAACCAATAACAGTATGTCTCTGAGTGGTGAGAGGAGGAGGAGGTATCTGGTTACCAATGTGAGAGGTGATGGCGAAGTGATGTGGCTGTCTGGCTGCGTGCATAGGAAGACATGTGGGTCAATTTTGGGGAGTTGTCAAATGTGTTGAGTGTGCCTATGTGAGCCTACTCAGAGGTCTTTGGGAGTTTCCTGTGAGGGCCATCAATGTGGGGGTGGGGTGTACCTCTGGATTTGGAGAGCTGCGAGTGTTTGGGAACTGAATGCAGGGGATAGCTCTGTGTCTATGTGGAGTTGTTGTGTTGCATGGCACAAAGATGGGGTTGGGTACTTCAACATACACCAGCACCCACGGGTACCAGTTATGTTATGTTAGAGGGCATTTATGACTGTTTGGTGAGAAACTGCTCTGTCTAGGGCAGAAACTCTCAAGGACATCGCCATGGGGGCAGAAACTATGTGTGTGTTTGGAGAGGTTCTTTGTGTTTGTGGGGGGGAGCTGGAACGTGGAGTATATGGGAGTAGGGGTGCCTTTGTTTACCGATATGACATGGGAACACTGCGGTATTGTCCAGGGGGCCGTGTGCAGCGGAGGCTGCATATGTGCGGGTGTGTGGGACTGCAGGCGTAGATGCCAATGTGAGTGTTGAAGCTGTGTGGGGGGGGGGGGCTGCATGGTTAGGTGGAGTTTGAAGAGCCTCCTTTTACTGCCATGGTGCATGGATGGAGACTTGCTTCTGGTGTGTGTGTGGACATTCCATATTGACCTCTTGACGCTGGCAGTGATGGAATCCCTTACCATAGAGTTGTATCTTTTTGTGTAAGCTTACAGGAGGCTAGCTAGCTCTTGATAGCAAGCATCTTGCAGGCCAATGTGTGGTCTAGTGTTCGTCACAGTAGCCTCACACTTTGAGACTGTAATCACATGCACCGCGAGCAAACAGTGCCTCTTTGTACCAGGCAGAATCTATAGACTGGTTTAAGGCTCCAGTGTTTCAGGCAGCCCAAAAGGAGAGACACTAAAAAATCGTCCGCTTTCGGGGGTGTTGTGTCCCCCAAAAATCTCAGCACACCCCTGTTACATGACTTGGACGTTCAACGCCCCCAAGACGCCACTAGAAAAAGAAACCATAAACTGAGCATTTACTTGCACATGTGATGCTCCAGTAATTCCCAACTCACCCTATCACGGGGGATGCCAACATTGATTCTCTTCAGTACGCCCAGGTATTCAACCAATTGGAGAAACTAAAAATCCTTTGTGTTTTTTATTCGTAGATACCATCGGGCCCACGTCCCGTGGGACACCTTGAGATAGCATTAGCTCGTCAGCTGAATCATGGACCGTCAGATCCTGACATGCGCACCACTGGCTGAAGACTTGGAGTAATTGAGCAACTGCCCTTCTTCGAGCCTGTAGGCTTTGGGCAGATTTAGTCACGTGACAGACTTTCCTACCTGTGATGGCCTGGCTCCAACCTACCTGCCTGGTAGAGTCCTCTCCCATGTTTGGAGTAAGGATTAAGGAGCCTCCCCGCCCCTTTAAACATAGTAGGTGGACAGGGTCCACTCAAGTTGCATGCACCCTTGACTTGTGACCTGCATAAGCGGAGAGAGGCCACTCATACATTACAGAGTGAGCTGGAAGGAAGGTTCTAAATTCCCTTTCCACATCAGCTCTCTTCTAACTCACAATATATTTCAATGTCTGCGCAACTTGCGGGGGCACTTGGAAATTGCAGTGAGCGTTTTGTTTTTTTGCAACCTACCACTTTGCATTTGTGAACTCTGCCACTTTGATTGGCGCTGTTTTTGCCAATTCGACATCCTGCTGTACATAAGGCTCAGTCTGTTCTTTTCTGGGTTGTGTACAAGGGTGAGATTAAAATGAAGAGAAATAAATGAAACATGGGAGACATTTTTAATTTTCAAATAGTGCTTCAATTTTTCTTGTTAAAAAAGTTTATTTTTCAAGTTTAGAACATCATTTATTAAATTCAGTATACAACTATTCGGCTTCATATGCCCCTGAATACTTGACAAACTATTTTGTATTCGGCCGAATACTAAATATGCATTCGACAAACCCCTGAAAAGAATACAACTCAAGAAAGGCTGCCTTTTCCCCTCCCTGCCATGTGCATGACTTGGGAACTCTGGCACTGCTATTTCCAGAGAGGAAGCCCACAGAACAGTGCTGAGGAACCTTCCCAAGCCACTCAGCTTTAGGGATGATGTGTAACCGCGTGCAGTGCCAAGGAGGAAAAGACGTTTAATTAAGTAATTGCTGGGGGAGTCATAAAAGCGTCCATTCTAATTGGTTTATCAGTTTGGGCACTAGGGGCTTCAGGAAAGAATGTCATTAAGTCATGCTGGGACTCAGTCTGCTGCACTGTTTCCCAGCCTCCTCTCTATTGGGCTGCTTTCCTGCACCCTACCTCTCCTCCCAAGTACGTTGCCGGGCCTGGACAGACCAGATGAGGGGAGGGGCGCGTTATTTGGAGTGCAGTGCCGTGTGAGGTCCAGAAGACTTGCTTTCCCTGGGGCATGGAGGCTGACCCTGTGAAGAGCAGAGTCATGGCTGCACTCAATTTGCAAGCTGTTTTTAATTAATCCGCCTTTTCTAGCGCTGCAGGCAGCATCCCTTGTCAAAACGAAAGGGTGGTCTTCAGCATTGACTAAGCAAGCAAACTGTTTACAGAATGGCCATTGTAAGCATTTACTAAGCCCATACCCAGGCAGGTAAACGGCAAGAAAAAATCTTAATTAGATAATGCAAAAATGTCAAGCAACTGCTTAACACCACGTATCAACGACTTTTTTTAGTGCTATAACATTTATTGAGACTATATCATTTTGGAATTTCATAAACATTTTACAAACTGTTTAATAAATGCTAATAAACAGTGAGTGAACCTTTTATACGCTGTTTGCTCAATGATTAAAGACTATATGAACTGCTTGCAGTAGCGACATGCTTTTCAATGTTTAGCAACTATTCATTAAACATTTCACCTGCTTGGTAAGGACTTGAGGAATGTTAGAAAAGCATTTCACTTAGTCTACCTGTACCAAACTAACTTTCTCTTGTCTGTCAGAGGTTATGCTGTGTGGTTGTGTTATGTTGTATTTCTTTGTGCCAGGGTGAGTTGTATTGTGTATTCCCGTCAATTTGGTGATGTGGTGTGCTATGTGGTGTGTTCTGCGTTGCATTACACTGTGTTGTATTATTTTTTCAGTACTACATTGTGTCATGGGGTGCTATCTTGCCTTGTGTTGTGTCATGTTGATGGGGTTGGGGTTCCAAAGTCTGGTGCATAGACAGAGAATGTGTGTTTTCCGGTACTTTCCTGGACAGAGAATGCTCTGCTAGCAGAAAGCTAATGTTCTGCCAAGTTCTGACTTCTGGTCATGCACACACCATCAGAGAGGGTGATTTGGATGGCCAGATATAAGGGAGCGTGCATAGTGACAGCTTTGTATACGATGCAGATATCTTGTAGGCATCAACAGTGAAGTCTGATGAGGGTGGTGTATTTGAGGAGGCCTTTGAGGAGACAGCAGTGGTGTGGAGAGCACTTCTCATAGGTGTGAGGGTGATGGTGGATAGGCCAGTGGGAGGGCATTTACAAATATAGGTATTCATGTGGAGGTCTTCTTCTAGGGAGGAGGTTAACCAGAGATGTTCATTTACATTCTCATTTGGCTGTACAGAATCTTGATGAGTTCGGGTTGGTCTTCTGTGTTAAATGCTGCAGAGAGATCAATGAGTACCTGGACATGCGTGTCAGTTATTGAGGATTCTGAGTGCATCGTCTACTGTGTGGGTGGTTGATGTCTCTTTGCTGCATCTGGGTCTGTAACCTAATAGATAGGTCTCTTAAATGTCATTGGCATCAATCTGTATTTGCAGTTGTGTGGCTATATATCATTAAAGGATCATGTCTAGGAAAGTAAGGTGTGTGATGGGGTAGTGGCAGAGCTCACGTGGATCCAGCATTGTGTTTTTGATCAGGGGAGGATATGTCCGGTTTTCAGGGAGGTGGCGAAGGTGCCCTGAATGAGGGATGTGTTAATGATTGCCAGGATGAGGTTGAATGTTTCAATTGGAAATGCGCTGAACGTGGAGGCTAGCAAGATGTCTTCTAAGTGGGATGGTTCTTTGAGGGATGCCAAGATCTTTGTCAGGTCTTCCATGGAGACTGATTCAAAGGCAGTCTATGTTGCTTTTTTGGGATGAGCAGGGCATTGTCTGCTTCAATGTCTGCGTCAATGTTTTGTCAGATATTGCTGAGCTTGTCAACAAAGAAGATGTTAATGGCAGTGAATTGCTTGAAATAATGTGGATTGACAGGGCCATTGAGGGGGGTTACAGGCTGTTTAACTACCTTGAAGAGAGCATTGCTTTTGTGCAGCTACGTTGTGCTGCTACAAGGAGGCGTTTGCTGTTGTGATCATTTGTTTGGGGAAAGTCTAGAGTTTCCAGATGGCTCTTTTGCTGATTTACTTTTTTTGCATATAAAAGGGTTCATATGTATGAGTCTTATGTATGGTCTGTTGTTTTTATGGGGCTTTTGTGTTGATGGTTGAGTGTTGTTGGGTGTTTCCAGAAGCGTGTTGCAAATCTTACTCGAGGGGTCCCGGCACAGTGTTGGCAAGACAGATCAGATGTGTATTTCTAAAGGGAAGACTTTGAAGGGTCAGGGTGCTTTCTTGAAAATTATAGTTTGGCTGCAGGTGGTCAGGGCTACACAGTGAATGGTGAAAGGTACAGCAAGCTACACCGACCATTCAACACATAGGGGTGTGTTTTATTGGAGGGTTGTTAAGGCTGTGATAAGTCCAAGATGTTTTGCTTGTTGCATTGTGAGTGGGGCTGGGTGTGTGCAAGGTGAAGTTCAGTGTGTTCATTCAGTTGTAGTTTGTGCATCCTCTGTGCTCTTGGTGGTAATATTGCCTCTGAGGTTGAAGTCCCCCGAGAAGACGTGGTTATGGGAGGGACATGGTGATGATCAGGTTGGTGATTTATGATGATGGATGTGTTGGGCTTATGTGATTTGTAGATGAGGTTGAAGGTGTGGTGTCTGTGGGAAAAAGGGGAAGTGGGAGTGGAGTGCTTCACAGGAGCTGAAGGTGGCTACTTCCATTCCAGTGCTGAGCCAGAATGACTTGTTGATGATGACAAGTCCACCGCCATTCCTGTGAGACTTGTCTATGAGTTGAATGTTATACCCACAGGAGGTGAGGATGTTCAGGATTTAGGTATGGGTGGGTGTCAGCCATGTTTCCGTGATGAGTGCTTCCAGGTTGTAGGTGGTGATGATGTTTGGTTGCATGTTAAGCATTCAGATCTCTTGAGCCTAGTGGTCTTCAAACTGTGGGGCAGGCCCCCATAGGTGGACCTGAAGGACAAACAGGGGGAGGGGGGGGGAGAGGGCGCAAGGCTCTTCAAAAAAGGAGTGTAGTGACTGCTTTCAATAGAAAATATAAGAAAATATGGCACCTGGGTGGGGCCCGACAACAATATCTTTTACTCTAGGAAGGGGGTCAGCATAAAAAGGTTTGAATACCATTGAGAAGCATCCAAACATGATACAACATCACATGTGGGTTGTTTATGAACTGCTAGTTTAATATTCCCCTGCAAACTCATCGACTACTTATTGAAATTGGTGCTCTGATTAAGGTGGTAACTGTGTAAAAGAAAATTGCACATCTGTGTAATAGCATTTTGAAAGAATGCAGACTGAACTGCAATTGTAAGTGAGTTGAAATGAAAGATTTGAAAAACATATTGATTTAAGATAACTAGGACTTCTATTCAGTGCACCGGACTGGTATAGTTGAAGATACCCCATTTTCTAATGGGTGTGTGCCCGCTGTCTGAATGGAGAATCAAAGCTTGGCTCACTCCAGCAGCATTTTACCCACACACTAGCTAACTGCAGCCTCAGCACATGCTTTGAAACCTCTTTTGTATATTAACTGAAACTCCTTCAAAGACCAGTGAGAGTGTACGTCTTAATTTACTAATGAATGCACACCTGCCTTGGCATCTCCTGAAGGCATCATGACTGATCTCGGAGGACCAAGGCTGGCTTGTCTCCTCATAGAGGTCTATTGTACTAGTCGAAGGAATACAATCCTCCCTAGTGAAGTTATGACAATCTTCTTTTGGCTACATTAGAAACAAAGTGTTAGAAAACCTACGTAGGTTGTTTTACTGGAGGCAGGGAGAACAGAGCTTTGGGATTGCTTGGGGATCATATGATCTCAATCTCTGTGTTCATCCTGCAGGGCTGCTATTAAAGATTAGCCTCGTTTACATGACGCTAAATTGGCTGTGGTCCCATACCAGACTATTCTGAATCGCATTTATTCATCCATGCCTTGTCAACAGCTGAGAAACAGTCTGATTACGAAGCATGACTATGATCCTGAGGTTCAACAAAAAAAGTGGGCGCTGAGGAGACAGTTACATAAGAACAAGAGGCTTAACAGGCAAGAGCTAAGGAACATAAAATGTGTATAGAGGTAATGGCTGGGAGCACATAGATATGTAATGTTACTGAAAGATGCCCGTACGATGCTTTCCCTGGTTGACTAAATGGGTGATTTCTGATGGCTGGTTAACAACACTAGTACCAGGTCTTCTCATGCCCAAATTAATCCTATTGGCGAACAAGGATGAATTGAACACTTTAGTAAGGTCTATAAAGAAGTGGCAAACGAGGAGCGGGATGCTGGCACTTGGATTTCTCCAAAGCCCTACTGTGTAGAGAATGATTACTCAGTGGTCAATCATGACCTGTTTGGGGTCTGGCAGTCTCTCATGGCTTTAGCACAGGCATTGCAAAAGAGTGTCACCTTTAAAGGTTAACCCTTGTCAACACGTGTGAGAAGTGGAATAGGTCAGTCAAAGCCAGTGCCAATTCTCATTAAGGAAATAGCTGGTCATTTCATGTACACACATTTTTCACCCACGACCATTACATTTCTTGCTCATTGGTTATACATGTAGTGACATCACAAAACAATTTGCCAAGGAAGCTACATTTGATCTTAATAGGTTTGTTTACTTAAGAGGAGGTCTAGGGAACATAGGATCAAAGGTTTACCACAAGTAGTGGGGTTCCTTTTTTGTTTGGTGGATGCCACTAAGATTCCAAGACCAGAACTCTGAAAGAAGCCAAGAGAAAACCAGATGAGCAGTCAATAAATTGAATGCAGAACATGCAAATCTGGCCGTCCCCATGATCAGAAGGTTTACAAAAGACTCTATCCAGCACTTAAAGCGGTACCCCCACAAAAGGAACTACAGAAGATATTTGAGTTTTACAATCCTGCTATATTGAACCTAGCATCTGATCAGATCAATCCCAAGCAGCTGAATCTGCTTTGCCATCCCCTGCAGTGGGCAGATTCATTTCTAGAGTCCAGATTCATCACAGAGTAAAACGCTGGCATGTAGTTAATCTACATCTATAGGAACACTGGGAGGTTCATTGATATGCTGCTCGATAAATGGATGATTTCTAATCTCTTAGGCACTACACCTACATCTAAAGCATTGTCAACCTTTGAAGAGTCCCCTAATGCATCCCCTCAAGGTGACACTGCAGCATACACTTTGAGATACCTTCCTGGGACAGGCAATGCACACACCAAGGAGTTTCACTGATCTATTTCATATCATAAAAAGGTTTCCCCTAATCTTCAAAGACCCTGCTCAGTTTCAAGAATAGTTACCAGTCATTATTGATGGCTGTAATAACACTTATTCCTATCACAATCAGATTTTGAGGGCATGTCTTCCTTGTTAAAGGCTCACTTCATTAAATATGAAAAGCAATATGCCATTGCAAGTACTAGGGAAGTATTACAAGATTTCACTGACAGGCTCCTTCGCACCATCTTAGAAATCTGCCCCAAGAAATCAAACTGGACGATGATCAATGCATGCAAACAAAATGAAGTGGAGAAACCTGCTGATTTTCTCAAGAGACTGATGAGTTTGAGGATTCCCAATGCTGCAACTACTACACCACAAGCCATGGCTTCTTCATTTCGAACGAGGGTGCAGCGGAAGATAGCTAATGGATTGAAGGCTGTACCTCATTAGTTGGGAAAGCAAGAACATGACCAAAGTGTCATTAGTTCTGTAGCACTTTCATGAAACAACAGCAAGAAAAAAAATAAACCACCAAGGCTAGATAAATGGCATTTCAAATCCTGCAGATCCCTCCCTCCCTCGCAAAGAAGGGATGGGGCACTGAGTAGGCACCACTTTTAGAGGAAGAGGATCCCCTGTTAATGTGGGTCAAGAAGGGGCTGAAAATGGAGAGACAGTGAATGTGTATAATTATCAGTGTAAGTACTGCAAACAGTATGGACATTGGAAGTCTGAGTGCCAAATTCGAGCAGCTAGGCAGTCAGAGTGACCAACACTGAGCCCTACTTTTTCATAGTCATTTCCACCTGCTGCTATATATAATACACTCTAGGACAGCTTGGGAGGACAGTAAAATGGTTGCATCACTGATTACACTTTATGTTTCTGCTCCTTGTATTTATTGTTCTATTAGCTGAAAAATAATTCTTGTCTTATGGATAGTGGAGCATCATGTTCAATATTGACTGCCTCTGAATTTCTACATGTCCCTGTTCAGATGAAGTGGCAAATGCAGTAGTATTGGGGGTCAAACAATACCTCATCCAGTTTCACGACCTAAGAATGTCACTTTGGGTCCTATTTCTAATCATCATGTGTTTCGAGTGATCACTTCTAGGCCAGTGAAGTTATTAGGATTGCATTTATTGTCTAAAATTGGTTGTAGTATCTATTATTCCACTGATGGTATTCATATGGATCTACTGGTACATAAAGAAATTGAATGTTTGGTCCTGTTGCAAGATGTTGGGTTTAATGACATTTAATGTCATAACTGAAAGGCCAGGTTAGGCCTCTAATGCTAAATACATTGTTCCCGTGGAAAGGGTCCACTGGAAAGGTGACTCACCAGCCTTAAAGCCTTAACATAGCCAAGGTGCCTAGTGTATTCACATGCATGTACTTCTGCAGATAAAACAAGGAGTATGCTGAGAAACTAAAAACAGATTGCAGAAGGCAAAGCCACATTACATTGTTGGTTGAGAGAGAAAAAAACAGCATTTTTCATTGAAACTGTCACACATCAAAATGATGTGCACTCAGAAATTCAAAGCCATGTTAGTATTTTTCATGTTGTGTGAATAAGGGCCGCTTTTCAACACAGAAACTGACATCATGTTAAATGAAAATTCACATTGTGAATGACTAAATGAAAAGCAGGGTTTGACTTTCAATTGCCCCATTGAAAAATCAATGCCATGTAAAAGGAAAAAATACACTGACTCAGAAGGGCATTGAATAATGATGGGAAAATGCAATTTATTAAACTAAATAAAAGGCTGAAAAGCGCATGCCACAGATGAAATGACTATTTTCTTTCAGGTGCAACATGTACATCTCTTATGGGCACAAAAAACAGATGACTGTAGGTTGCTGGGCAGAACTCTCAAGTGACATCCCCCCATTGCTTGGAAGCCTGTGCGGAATGATTTGGCTCTTGTAGGACAGGAATTTATGGTGTCACAAGACATCAGAGACCCATCTGGTCAGAGAGATACATGGGTCGATTCATGGAATGAATGTGCGCTGAAAGTTCCTGCGCAGAGGTGCCAAAACGTGCGAATCGCAGGAAAAGTGCGAAAATCGCAGTGCAAGTGCGAAAATCGCAGGAAAACCAGCGCACAGCGATTCATGGAAGTCCGTGCGCGAGAAAAACATTGGATGTGCGCCGCGCACGCCGGCGCACAGGTCATCCAACAGCGTGCGCCACGGCCACTGCGAAATCGCACATAGCGCGGCGCACATCACAAAAGTAGGCGGAACACGGGGCGTAACACTCGGAATGGGTAACAACGCGTGAAAATATGGGCGTCACGGGGGAAGTACAGGAGGCAAGTGCGCGGAACGCCCACACGCTCGCCTACAACCCGTATTCATGGAATCGAATAGGGCAAACCAGCGCACGGTCAAAGACGCGCACAGGGCCAAACAAGTACGCCACAAGAAAGCAGGCGGTAGCGCCCCTGCGACTGAAAAAAATGTGCGCCAAAATGTGCGCTAACAAAAAGCACCCATATACAGCCATGATGAATGGCCCATACAGTGGCCCTTTGGACAAATGAGGTGCAAAGGGGCACCGACAAACACGGACACCCGCTGTGTGAAAAATAGCGTGTGCGCGTGTTCCTGGGTGTGCGGGAAGTTCCACACGCGATTATCCTGGGTACGTGTACTTCGGGGTGCGCGGGAAGTTCCACACGCGATTAGCCTGGGTACGTGTACTACGGGGTGCGCGGGAAGTTCCACACGCGATTGGCCTGGGTAGGTGGGGGTGCGTGGGAAGTTACACACGCGATTGGCCTGGGTACGTGTACTACGGGGTGTGCGGGAAGTTCCACATGCGATTGGCCTGGGTACGTGTATTCCGAGGTGCGCGGAAGATTCACACGTGATTTCTGCAGGGTACATGTATTTCGGTGGTGCCGGGGAATGCTACACGTGATTTGGCCATGTGGGTCCCCCCAGGTGTTCCCTCTACACCCTCCACGGCCCCTGCAGGCAGCCCACACCACAGGGTACTACCCTGCACCCCTGCTCATGTCCCACAGGCAACCCATCCACCATGGCCATGCCCACCAGCCAACCCACATTTCACCTTGCACTACTGATCACTAACACATGTCTCCCACCACCCCCACCCCCCAGCCACCAGGGGCAGCTTCCACCAGGCCCCCACTCATGTCTCCCACCACCCCCACCCACCAGCAGTGCAGGGGCAGCCTCCACCAGGCCCCCACCCATGTCTACCACCCCCCCCACCCCCCAGCAGTGCAGGGGCAGCCTCCACCAGGCCCACACTCATGTCTCCCATCACCCCCACCCCCCAGCAGTGCAGGGCCAGCCTCCACCAGGCCCCCACTCATGTCTCCCATCACCCCCACCCCCCAGCCACCAGGGGCAGCCTCCACCAGGCACCCACTCATGTCTCCCATCACCCCCACCCCCCAGCCACCAGGGGCAGCCTCCACCAGGCCCCCACTCATGTCCCCTATTACCCTCACCCCCCAGCAGTGCAGGGGCAGCCTCCACCAGGCCCACACTCATGTCTCCTATCACCCCCACCCCCCAGCCACCAGGGGCAGCCTCCACCAGGCCCCCACCCATGTCTACCACCACCCCCACCCCCAGCCACCAGGGGCAGCCTCCACCGGGCCCCCACTCATGTCCCCATGCACCCCCACCCCCCAGCAGTGCAGGGGCAGCCTCCACCAGGCCCACACTCATGTCTCCCATCACCCCCACCCCCCAGCCACCAGGGGCAGCCTCCACCAGGCCCCCACTCATGTCTCCCACCACCCCCACCCCCCAGCAGTGTAGGGGCAGCCTCCACCAGGGCCCCACCCATGTCTACCACCACCCCCACGCCCAGCAGTGCAGGGGCAGCCTCCACCAGGCCCCCACTCATGTCTACCACCACCCCCACCCCCCAGCCACCAGGGGCAGCCTCCACCAGGCCCCCACTCATGTCTCCCACCACCCCACCCCCCAGCCACCAGGGGCAGCCTCCACCAGGCCCCCACTCATGTCTCCCACCACCCCCACCCACCAGCCACCAGGGGCAGCCTCTACCAGGCCCCCACTCATGTCTCCCACCACCCCCACCCCCCAGCAGTGCAGGGGAGCTTCCACCAGGCCCCCACTCATGTCTCCCACCCCCCCCACCCCCCAGCAGTGCAGGGCCAGCCTCCACCAGGCCCCCACTCATGTCTCCCATCACCCCCACCCCCCAGCCTCCACCAGGCCCCCACTCATGTCTCCCACCACCCCCACCCCCCAGCAGTGCAGGGGCAGCCTCCACCAGGCCCCCACTCACGTCTCCCACCACCCCCACCCCCCAGCAGTGCAGGGGCAGCCTCCACCAGGCCCCCACTCATGTCCCCATGCACCCCCACCCCCCAGCAGTGCAGGAGCAGCCTCCACCAGGCCCCCACTCATGTCTCCCACCACCCCAGCCCCCAGTCACCAGGGGCATCCTCCACCAGGCCCCCACTCATGTCTCCCACCACCCCCACCCCCAGCCACCAGGGGCAGCCTCTACCAGGCCCCCACTCATGTCTCCCACCACCCCCACCCCCCAGCAGTGCAGGGGCAGCCTCCACCAGGCCCCCACTCATGTCCCCTATTACCCCCACCCCCCAGCAGTGCAGGGGCAGCCTCCACCAGGCCCCCACTCATGTCCCCATGCACCCCCACCCCCCAGCAGTGCAGGGGCAGCCTCCACCAGGCCCCCACTCATGTCCAACTCATGTCTCCCACCACCCCCACCCCCCAGCCACCAGGGGCAGCCTCCACCAGGCCCCCACTCATGTCTCCCACCACCCCCACCCCCCAGCAGTGCAGGGGCAGCCTCCACCAGGCCCCCACTCATGTCTCCCATCACCACCACCCCCCAGCCACCAGGGGCAGCCTCCACCAGGCCCCCACTCATGTCTCCCACCACCCCCACCCCCCAGCAGTGCAGGGGCAGCCTCCACCAGGCCCCCACTCATGTCCCCTATTACCCCCTAGCAGTACAGGGGCAGCCTCCACCAGGCCCCCACTCATGTCCAACGCATGTCTCCCACCACCCCCACCCCCCAGCCACCAGGGGCAGCCTCCACCAGGCCCCCAATCATGTCTCCCACCACCCCCACCCCCCAGCAGTGCAGGAGCAGCCTCCACCAGGCCCACAACCATGTCTCCCATCACCCCCACCCCCCAGCCACCAGGGGCAGCCTCCACCAGGCCCCCACCCATGTCTACCACCACCCCCACCCCCCAGCAGTGCAGGGGCAGCCTCCACCAGGCCCCCACTCATGTCTACCACCACCCCCACCCCCCAGCAGTGCAGGGGCAGCCTCCACCAGGCCCCCACTCATGTCCCCTATTACCCCCACCCCCCAGCAGTGCAGGGGCATCCTCCACCAGGCCCCCACTCATGTCCCCATGCACCCCCACCCCCCAGCAGTGCAGGGGCAGCCTCCACCAGGCCCCCACTCATGTCTCCCACCACCCCCACCCCCCAGCAGTGCAGGGGCAGCCTCCAACAGGCCCCAACTCATGTCTCCCACCACCCCACCCCCCCAGCAGTGCAGGGGCAACCTCCACCAGACCCCCACTCATGTCTCCCACCACCCCCACCCCCCAGCAGTGCAGGGGCAGCCTCCACCAGGGCCCCACTCATGTCTACCACCACCCCCCACCCCCCAGCAGTGCAGGGGCAGCCTCCACCAGGCCCCCACTCATGTCCCCTATTACCCCCACCCCCCAGCAGTGCAGGGGCAGCCTCCACCAGGCCCCCACTCATGTCCCCCTGCACCCCCACCCCCCAGCCGTGCGATTTGCCTGGGTACGTGTACTTCGGGGTGCGCAGGAAGTTCCACACGCGATTGGCCTGGGTACGTGTACCTCGGGGTGCGCGGGAAGTTCCACACGCGATTAGCCTGGGTACGTGTACCTCGGGGTGCGCGGGAAGTCCCACACGTGATTTGCCTGGGTACGTGTACTTCGGGGTGCGCGTGAACTTCCACACGCGATTAGCCTGGGTACGTGTACTTCGGGGTGCGCGGGAAGTCTCACACGCGATTGGCCTGGGTATGTGTACTTTGGGGTGCACGGGAAGTCCCACACGCGATTGGCCTGGGTACGTGTACTTCGGGGTGCGCGTCAACTTCCACACGCGATTAGCCTGGGTACGTGTACTTCGGGGTGCACGGGAAGTCCCACACGCGATTGGCCTGAGTACGTGTACTGAAAAAAATGTGCGCCAAAATGTGCGCTAACAAAAAGCACACATATACAGCCATGATGAATGGCCCATACAGTGGCCCTCTAGGACAAATGAGGTGCAAAGGGGCACCGACAAACACGGACACCCGCTGTGTGAAAAATAGCGTGTGCGCGTGTTCCTGGGTGCGCGGGAAGTTCCACACGCGATTATCCTGGGTACGTGTACTTCGGGGTGCGCGGGAAGTTCCACACGCGATTAGCCTGGGTACGTGTACTACGGGGTGCGCGGGAAGTTCCACACGCGATTGGCCTGGGTAGGTGGGGGTGCGTGGGAAGTTACACACGCGATTGGCCTGGGTACGTGTACTACGGGGTGTGCGGGAAGTTCCACATGCGATTGGCCTGGGTACGTGTATTCCGAGGTGCGCGGAAGATTCACACGCGATTTCTGCAGGGTACATGTATTTCGGTGGTGCCGGGGAATGCTACACGTGATTTGGCCATGTGGGTCCCCCCAGGTGTTCCCTCTACACCCTCCACGGCCCCTGCAGGCAGCCCACACCACAGGGTACTACCCTGCACCCCTGCTCATGTCCCACAGGCAACCCATCCACCATGGCCATGCCCACCAGCCAACCCACATGTCACCTTGCACTACTGATCACTAACACATGTCTCCCACCACCCCCACCCCCCAGCCACCAGGGGCAGCTTCCACCAGGCCCCCACTCATGTCTCCCACCACCCCCACCCACCAGCGGTGCAGGGGCAGCCTCCACCAGGCCCCCACCCATGTCTACCACCCCCCCACCCCCCAGCAGTGCAGGGGCAGCCTCCACCAGGCCCACACTCATGTCTCCCATCACCCCCACCCCCCAGCAGTGCAGGGCCAGCCTCCACCAGGCCCCCACTCATGTCTCCCACCCCCCCCACCCCCCAGCAGTGCAGGGCCAGCCTCCACCAGGCCCCCACTCATGTCTCCCATCACCCCCACCCCCCAGCCACCAGGGGCAGCCTCCACCAGGCCCCCACTCATGTCTCCCATCACCCCCACCCCCCAGCCACCAGGGGCAGCCTCCACCAGGCCCCCACTCATGTCCCCTATTACCCTCACCCCCCAGCAGTGCAGGGGCAGCCTCCACCAGGCCCACACTCATGTCTCCTATCACCCCCACCCCCCAGCCACCAGGGGCAGCCTCCACCAGGCCCCCACCCATGTCTACCACCACCCCCACCCCCAGCCACCAGGGCCAGCCTCCACCGGGCCCCCACTCATGTCCCCATGCACCCCCACCCCCCAGCAGTGCAGGGGCAGCCTCCACCAGGCCCACACTCATGTCTCCCATCACCCCCACACCCCAGCCACCATGGGCAGCCTCCACCAGGCCCCCACTCATGTCTCCCACCACCCCCACCCCCCAGCAGTGTAGGGGCAGCCTCCACCAGGGCCCCACCCATGTCTACCACCACCCCCACGCCCAGCAGTGCAGGGGCAGCCTCCACCAGGCCCCCACTCATGTCTACCACCACCCCCACCCCCCAGCCACCAGGGGCAGCCTCCACCAGGCCCCCACTCATGTCTCCCACCACCCCACCCCCCAGCCACCAGGGGCAGCCTCCACCAGGCCCCCACTCATGTCTCCCACCACCCCCACCCCCCAGCCACCAGTGGCAGCCTCCACCAGGCCCCCACTCATGTCTCCCACCACCCCCACCCACCAGCCACCAGGGGCAGCCTCCACCAGGCCCCCACTCATGTCTCCCACCACCCCCACCCCCCAGCAGTGCAGGGGAGCTTCCACCAGGCCCCCACTCATGTCTCCCACCACCCCCACCCCCCAGCAGTGCAGGTGCAGCCTCCACCAGGCCCCCACTCATGTCCCCTATTACCCCCACCCCCCAGCAGTGCAGGGGCAGCCTCCACCAGGCCCCCACTCATGTCCCCATGCACCCCCACCCCCAGCAGTGCACGGGCAGCCTCCACCAAAAGGCCCCCACTCATGTCCAACTCATGTCTCCCACCACCCCCACCCCCCAGCCACCAGTGGCAGTCTCCACCAGGCCCCCACTCATGTCTACCACCACCCCCACCCCCCAGCAGTGCAGGGGCAGGCTCCACCAGGCCCCCACTCATGTCTCCCACACCCCCACCCCCCAGCCACCAGGGGCAGCCTCCACCAGGCCCCCACTCATGTCTCCCACCCCCCAGCAGTGCAGGGGCAGCCTCCACCAGGCCCCCACCCATGTCTACCACCACCCCACCCCCCAGCAGTGCAGGGGCAGCCTCCACCAGGCCCACACTCATGTCTCCCATCACCCCCACCCCCCAGCCACCAGGGGCAGCCTCCACCAGGCCCCCACTCATGTCTCCCACCACCCCCACCCCCCAGCAGTGCAGGGGCAGCCTCCACCAGGCCCCCACTCATGTCTCCCACCACCCCCACCCCCCAGCAGTGCAGGGGCAGCCTCCACCAGGCCCCCACTCACGTCTCCCACCACCCCCACCCCCCAGCAGTGCAGGGGCAGCCTCCACCAGGCCCCCACTCATGTCCCCATGCACGCCCACCCCCCAGCAGTGCAGGGGCAGCCTCCACCAGGCCCCCACTCATGTCTCCCACCACCCCAGCCCCCAGTCACCAGGGGCATCCTCCACCAGGCCCCCACTCATGTCTCCCACCACCCCCACAACCAGCCACCAGGGGCAGCCTCTACCAGGCCCCCACTCATGTCTCCCACCACCCCCACCCCCCAGCAGTGCAGGGGCAGCCTCCACCAGGCCCCCACTCATGTCTCCCACCCCCCCCGACCCCCCAGCAGTGCAGGGCCAGCCTCCACCAGGCCCCCACTCATGTCTCCCATCACCCCCACCCCCCAGCCACCAGGGGCAGCCTCCACCAGGCCCCCACCCATGTCTCCCATCACCCCCACCCCCCAGCCACCAGGGGCAGCCTCCACCAGGCCCCCACTCATGTCCCCTATTACCCTCACCCCCCAGCAGTGCAGGGGCAGCCTCCACCAGGCCCACACTCATGTCTCCTATCACCCCCACCCCCCAGCAACCAGGGGCAGCCTCCACCAGGCCCCCACCCATGTCTACCACCACCCCCACCCCCAGCCACCAGGGGCAGCCTCCACCGGGCCCCCACTCATGTCCCCATGCACCCCCACCCCCCAGCAGTGCAGGGGCAGCCTCCACCAGGCCCACACTCATGTCTCCCATCACCCCCACCCCCCAGCCACCAGGGGCAGCCTCCACCAGGCCCCCACTCATGTCTCCCACCACCCCCACCCCCCAGCAGTGTAGGGGCAGCCTCCACCAGGGCCCCACCCATGTCTACCACCACCCCACGCCCAGCAGTGCAGGGGCAGCCTCCACCAGGCCCCCACTCATGTCTACCACCACCCCCACCCCCCAGCCACCAGGGGCAGCCTCCACCAGGCCCCCACTCATGTCTCCCACCACCCCACCCCCCAGCCACCAGGGGCAGCCTCCACCAGGCCCCCACTCATGTCTCCCACCACCCCCACCCCCCAGCCACCAGTGGCAGCCTCCACCAGGCCCCCACTCATGTCTCCCACCACCCCCACCCACCAGCCACCAGGGGCAGCCTCCACCAGGCCCCCACTCATGTCTCCCACCACCCCCACCCCCCAGCAGTGCAGGGGAGCTTCCACCAGGCCCCCACTCATGTCTCCCACCACCCCCACCCCCCAGCAGTGCAGGGGCAGCCTCCACCAGGCCCCCACTCATGTCCCCTATTACCCCCACCCCCCAGCAGTGCAGGGGCAGCCTCCACCAGGCCCCCACTCATGTCCCCTATTACCCCCACCCCCCAGCAGTGCAGGGGCAGCCTCCACCAGGCCCCCACTCATGTCCCCATGCACCCCCACCCCCAGCAGTGCACGGGCAGCCTCCACCAAAAGGCCCCCACTCATGTCCAACTCATGTCTCCCACCACCCCCACCCCCCAGCCACCAGTGGCAGCCTCCACCAGGCCCCCACTCATGTCTACCACCACCCCCACCCCCCAGCAGTGCAGGGGCAGGCTCCACCAGGCCCCCACTCATGTCTCCCACACCCCCACCCCCCAGCCACCAGGGGCAGCCTCCACCAGGCCCCCACTCATGTCTCCCACCCCCCAGCAGTGCAGGGGCAGCCTCCACCAGGCCCCCACCCATGTCTACCACCACCCCCACCCCCCAGCAGTGCAGGGGCAGCCTCCACCAGGCCCACACTCATGTCTCCCATCACCCGCAACCCCCAGCCACCAGGGGCAGCCTCCACCCGGCCCCCACTCATGTCTCCCACCACCCCCACCCCCCAGCAGTGCAGGGGCAGCCTCCACCAAGCCCCCACTCATGTCTCCCACCACCCCCACCCCCCAGCAGTGCAGGGGCAGCCTCCACCAGGCCCCCACTCACGTCTCCCACCACCCCCACCCCCCAGCAGTGCAGGGGCAGCCTCCACCAGGCCCCCACTCATGTCCCCATGCACCCCCACCCCCCAGCAGTGCAGGGGCAGCCTCCACCAGGCCCCCACTCATGTCTCCCACCACCCCAGCCCCCAGTCACCAGGGGCATCCTCCACCAGGCCCCCACTCATGTCTCCCACCACCCCCACCCCCAGCCACCAGGGGCAGCCTCTACCAGGCCCCCACTCATGTCTCCCACCACCCCCACCCCCCAGCAGTGCAGGGGCAGCCTCCACCAGGCCCCCACTCATGTCTCCCACCACCCCCACCCCCCAGCAGTGCAGGGGCAGCCTCCACCAGGCCCCCACTCATGTCCCCTATTACCCCCACCCCCCAGCAGTGCAGGGGCAGCCTCCACCAGGCCCCCACTCATGTCCCCATGCACCCCCACACCCCAGCAGTGCAGGGGCAGCCTCCACCAGGCCCCCACTCATGTCCAACTCATGTCTCCCACCACCCCCACCCCCCAGCCACCAGGGGCAGCCTCCACCAGGCCCCCACTCATGTCTCCCACCACCCCCACCCCCCAGCAGTGCAGGGGCAGCCTCCACCAGGCCCCCACTCATGTCTCCCATCACCACCACCCCCCAGCCACCAGGGGCAGCCTCCACCAGGCCCCCACTCATGTCTCCCCCCACCCCCCAGCAGTGCAGGGGCAGCCTCCACCAGGCCCCCACTCATGTCCCCTATTACCCCCTAGCAGTACAGGGGCAGCCTCCACCAGGCCCCCACTCATGTCCAACGCATGTCTCCCACCACCCCCACCCCCCAGCCACCAGGGGCAGCCTCCAGAAGGCCCCCAATCATGTCTCCCACCACCCCCACCCCCCAGCAGTGCAGGAGCAGCCTCCACCAGGCCCACAACCATGTCTCCCATCACCCCCACCCCCCAGCCACCAGGGGCAGCCTCCACCAGGCCCCCACCCATGTCTACCACCACCCCCACCCCCCAGCAGTGCAGGGGCAGCCTCCACCAGGCCCCCACTCATGTCTACCACCACCCCCACCCCCCAGCAGTGCAGGGGCAGCCTCCACCAGGCCCCCACTCATGTCCCCTATTACCCCCACCCCCCAGCAGTGCAGGGGCATCCTCCACCAGGCCCCCACTCATGTCCCCATGCACCCCCACCCCCAGCAGTGCAGGGGCAGCCTCCACCAGGCCCCCACTCATGTCTCCCACCACCCCAGCCCCCAGTCACCAGGGGCATCCTCCACCAGGCCCCCACTCATGTCTCCCACCACCCCCACCCCCAGCCACCAGGGGCAGCCTCTACCAGGCCCCCACTCATGTCTCCCACCACCCCCACCCCCCAGCAGTGCAGGGGCAGCCTCCACCAGGCCCCCACTCATGTCCAACTCATGTCTCCCACCACCCCCACCCCCCAGCCACCAGTGGCAGCCTCCACCAGGCCCCCACTCATGTCTACCACCACCCCCACCCCCCAGCAGTGCAGGGGCAGGCTCCACCAGGCCCCCACTCATGTCTCCCACACCCCCACCCCCCAGCCACCAGGGGCAGCCTCCACCAGGCCCCCACTCATGTCTCCCACCCCCCAGCAGTGCAGGGGCAGCCTCCACCAGGCCCCCACCCATGTCTACCACCACCCCCACCCCCCAGCAGTGCAGGGGCAGCCTCCACCAGGCCCACACTCATGTCTCCCATCACCCCCAACCCCCAGCCACCAGGGGCAGCCTCCACCCGGCCCCCACTCATGTCTCCCACCACCCCCACCCCCCAGCAGTGCAGGGGCAGCCTCCACCAAGCCCCCACTCATGTCTCCCACCACCCCCACCCCCCAGCAGTGCAGGGGCAGCCTCCACCAGGCCCCCACTCACGTCTCCCACCACCCCCACCCCCCAGCAGTGCAGGGGCAGCCTCCACCAGGCCCCCACTCATGTCCCCATGCACCCCCACCCCCCAGCAGTGCAGGGGCAGCCTCCACCAGGCCCCCACTCATGTCTCCCACCACCCCAGCCCCCAGTCACCAGGGGCATCCTCCACCAGGCCCCCACTCATGTCTCCCACCACCCCCACCCCCAGCCACCAGGGGCAGCCTCTACCAGGCCCCCACTCATGTCTCCCACCACCCCCACCCCCCAGCAGTGCAGGGGCAGCCTCCACCAGGCCCCCACTCATGTCTCCCACCACCCCCACCCCCCAGCAGTGCAGGGGCAGCCTCCACCAGGCCCCCACTCATGTCCCCTATTACCCCCACCCCCCAGCAGTGCAGGGGCAGCCTCCACCAGGCCCCCACTCATGTCCCCATGCACCCCCACACCCCAGCAGTGCAGGGGCAGCCTCCACCAGGCCCCCACTCATGTCCAACTCATGTCTCCCACCACCCCCACCCCCCAGCCACCAGGGGCAGCCTCCACCAGGCCCCCACTCATGTCTCCCACCACCCCCACCCCCCAGCAGTGCAGGGGCAGCCTCCACCAGGCCCCCACTCATGTCTCCCATCACCACCACCCCCCAGCCACCAGGGGCAGCCTCCACCAGGCCCCCACTCATGTCTCCCCCCACCCCCCAGCAGTGCAGGGGCAGCCTCCACCAGGCCCCCACTCATGTCCCCTATTACCCCCTAGCAGTACAGGGGCAGCCTCCACCAGGCCCCCACTCATGTCCAACGCATGTCTCCCACCACCCCCACCCCCCAGCCACCAGGGGCAGCCTCCACCAGGCCCCCAATCATGTCTCCCACCACCCCCACCCCCCAGCAGTGCAGGAGCAGCCTCCACCAGGCCCACAACCATGTCTCCCATCACCCCCACCCCCCAGCCACCAGGGGCAGCCTCCACCAGGCCCCCACCCATGTCTACCACCACCCCCACCCCCCAGCAGTGCAGGGGCAGCCTCCACCAGGCCCCCACTCATGTCTACCACCACCCCCACCCCCCAGCAGTGCAGGGGCAGCCTCCACCAGGCCCCCACTCATGTCCCCTATTACCCCCACCCCCCAGCAGTGCAGGGGCATCCTCCACCAGGCCCCCACTCATGTCCCCATGCACCCCCACCCCCCAGCAGTGCAGGGGCAGCCTCCACCAGGCCCCCACTCATGTCTCCCACCACCCCAGCCCCCAGTCACCAGGGGCATCCTCCACCAGGCCCCCACTCATGTCTCCCACCACCCCCACCCCCAGCCACCAGGGGCAGCCTCTACCAGGCCCCCACTCATGTCTCCCACCACCCCCACCCCCCAGCAGTGCAGGGGCAGCCTCCACCAGGCCCCCACTCATGTCTCCCACCACCCCCACCCCCCAGCAGTGCAGGGGCAGCCTCCACCAGGCCCCCACTCATGTCCCCTATTACCCCCACCCCCCAGCAGTGCAGGGGCAGCCTCCACCAGGCCCCCACTCATGTCCCCATGCACCCCCACACCCCAGCAGTGCAGGGGCAGCCTCCACCAGGCCCCCACTCATGTCCAACTCATGTCTCCCACCACCCCCACCCCCCAGCCACCAGGGGCAGCCTCCACCAGGCCCCCACTCATGTCTCCCACCACCCCCACCCCCCAGCAGTGCAGGGGCAGCCTCCACCAGGCCCCCACTCATGTCTCCCATCACCACCACCCCCCAGCCACCAGGGGCAGCCTCCACCAGGCCCCCACTCATGTCTCCCCCCACCCCCCAGCAGTGCAGGGGCAGCCTCCACCAGGCCCCCACTCATGTCCCCTATTACCCCCTAGCAGTACAGGGGCAGCCTCCACCAGGCCCCCACTCATGTCCAACGCATGTCTCCCACCACCCCCACCCCCCAGCCACCAGGGGCAGCCTCCACCAGGCCCCCAATCATGTCTCCCACCACCCCCACCCCCCAGCAGTGCAGGAGCAGCCTCCACCAGGCCCACAACCATGTCTCCCATCACCCCCACCCCCCAGCCACCAGGGGCAGCCTCCACCAGGCCCCCACCCATGTCTACCACCACCCCCACCCCCCAGCAGTGCAGGGGCAGCCTCCACCAGGCCCCCACTCATGTCTACCACCACCCCCACCCCCCAGCAGTGCAGGGGCAGCCTCCACCAGGCCCCCACTCATGTCCCCTATTACCCCCACCCCCCAGCAGTGCAGGGGCATCCTCCACCAGGCCCCCACTCATGTCCCCATGCACCCCCACCCCCCAGCAGTGCAGGGGCAGCCTCCACCAGGCCCCCACTCATGTCTCCCACCACCCCCACCCCCCAGCAGTGCAGGGGCAGCCTCCAACAGGCCCCAACTCATGTCTCCCACCACCCCCACCCCCCCAGCAGTGCAGGGGCAACCTCCACCAGACCCCCACTCATGTCTCCCACCACCCCCACCCCCCAGCAGTGCAGGGGCAGCCTCCACCAGGGCCCCACTCATGTCTACCACCACCCCCCACCCCCCAGCAGTGCAGGGGCAGCCTCCACCAGGCCCCCACTCATGTCCCCTATTACCCCCACCCCCCAGCAGTGCAGGGGCAGCCTCCACCAGGCCCCCACTCATGTCCCCCTGCACCCCCACCCCCCAGCCGTGCGATTTGCCTGGGTACGTGTACTTCGGGGTGCGCGGTAAGTTCCACACGCGATTGGCCTGGGTACGTGTACCTCGGGGTGCGCAGGAAGTTCCACACGCGATTAGCCTGGGTACGTGTACCTCGGGGTGCGCGGGAAGTCCCACACGTGATTTGCCTGGGTACGTGTACTTCGGGGTGCGCGTGAACTTCCACACGCGATTAGCCTGGGTACGTGTACTTCGGGGTGCGCGGGAAGTCTCACACGCGATTGGCCTGGGTATGTGTACTTTGGGGTGCACGGGAAGTCCCACACGCGATTGGCCTGGGTACGTGTACTTCGGGGTGCGCGTCAACTTCCACACGCGATTAGCCTGGGTACGTGTACTTCGGGGTGCACGGGAAGTCCCACACGCGATTGGCCTGAGTACGTGTACTTCGGGGTGCGCGTGAACTTCTACATGCGATTGGCCCTGTGAGAGTGGGGTACATGTATTCCAGGGGTCGGCGGGAATATTTACCCGCGACTGTGCCTGTGAGAGCGTGCTACGTGTATTCCTGGGGTGGGCGGGAAGATTTACACGTTCGCCTACGACGTGCCGAAAAATAAATGGTCCAATCCTGAGACACGTACGCCAGCATGAAGCAGGCGTACGTCGACCCGCGCAGCATAAAAGTGCACGCAAACAACAAACAAGCTCATACGCCAGGATGAATATACCATTCCTAGCAGCAGTGGCCGTGGGTTACCAAAGGAGGAGGAGGAGGATATTGAGGGCCCGAATTTTCACTCCCAGAACCAGCCTTTTTGGGATGCCTGATGACCAGGTGTATGGGGGGTACAGGTTTCCCCCACACATAATACTGGACCTGGTCAGTGAGTGGGAGGATGACCTCACATCACCCACCCTGTGCTCCCAAGCACTCAGCCCCCTAGAGAAGGTCCTCAATGTACTGCACTTCTTGATACCCATCACCTCCTCACCAGGGGACAGTGCTACCCTCTGAGCACCCACATGATGACGCCAATTCGGATCCCCATCACGCCTCCAGAGGTAAGATATAACACAGCCCATATTGCAACCCGGGGCATAGTGGAGCGCACATTCGGAGTGATCAAGTCACGCTTTTGCTCCCTTGACCGTTCTGGCGGGCAGCTGTTATATGCGCCCCCAGTAGTGTGCAGGATCATAGTGGCAGCATGTGTCCTGCACAATGTTGCAACACGCCGGGGCCTGGCTGTGGACATGGTGGTGCCCCCACAACCCCAACCACATGCACGGCAACTGCACATGGGAGGGGAGAGGGCACGGGGTGAGGCAGCCCGTACGCAGCTGGTGGCTAATTACTTCACATATAAATCACACCCCAGTGGAGTGCACACAGGCCTGGCACATACCATCTGATAATCAATGATGACTGGACCTGACAATTAAGACAAACAAAGGGACTGTCAACTGTCAGAACCATAGCAGCCTGAGATTGTTCATGTGGAAGTGTCACAATGTGTGCATCCCTACCTACACAAACACCACCAATGCAGTGTCATGAAAAGACACTTCCATGCTGCAGAAATGAATACCCACTTGCAAAATACTACATGAAAACAGTGCCATGTCACCCACCCCCTCCCCGGCACGGCCACACAACACACCATGGCATGTCATGCAATGTGAGAGGAAAGAAATTAATCCCCACAACATGCCCCAAGTGTCAGCAGCTACAGTGTCCCTAATGGAAACATGTCCGCACATGAAATGCTCACAGTAATGCAGGACCTACAACCCACATTACCAAATACTTACCAAGAATACCAATCACCTACACAACCTCCAACCTACCTTAAACATGACATTACAGACTTAAAAATTAGCTAGCCTCACCACCTGATGATGACAGCCCTCCGAACACTTCCATATACAGTGTTAGCGCCACGCAAGAGTGTAGGTGCACTGCTTACAAAATGGACTCCAGTTCCAAGGTGGACCGCATTGTGAAGACATGAGGAATGGGCCTGCAAATATGGAGGATGAGATGGATGCAGAGGCACATATCAATACACCACGCAGTGTACAATACAACAACAAAATGCACTATGAATGTATACACAGTATTGGCTACAGACTGCCCACACAGCTCATGGGAGTCCAATGTCACCATGTACGTCAATGTCACTTGGGCACACCCTTTGCAAGCCCATGGAAACGGGAAGCAGGAGAGGTGTGTGTGACAAAAACCCAAGCATCTGAACCAAATCCATGACAAGCCTGCATGTGCCCAGCCACAATGCAGCGTATGCCCACGGAAGTCACACAAGGCAACACAATGTCCAAAAAACAAAAACAAATGGCCATTAATGGGCCCGGGGGTGTGGGGGAGGCCACCCAGGAGGTCCGAGGACAGGGTGCACACCAAAACCCACCTGTGTGGATCTTGCGAGAAAAAAAACACCTCCATGGGCTCATGGCCTACACGGCTACCCTATTGTGGGAGTATCACTGCTGTCGCTATCCTCACCATCTGCAGCTGCATCAGGAGGTGGTGGCACTATGGGAGGCAGCCCACGCAAAGCCCTAGTCTGTTCCTCCATGGCTGCAAGCATGCGGGTGTGGTAGGTCTCGTTCTGGAGGATAAGTGTGCAGAGGTCCCCATGCAACAACTCACGGGATGCCCGGACCTCTGCCCTAGTTGCCTGTATCTCAGCTGAGAGCGTACGGGTGAGATGCTCCAGCTGCTGTTCTGTCCTTCGGTTTGTTGAAGCCTCAAGCTCAACAAGAGTCGTCCTGAGGTGAAGGAGTTCCAGCCTCAGGGCTTCCCTGTGGCCCTGGGACTCTATGGAGATGGCTTCCTGCTGAGTCGCCAGTGCCGCCCGACTGTCCCTGTCGGACGCCAACATGTCCTCCCTGTGTGACTGGCAGATGGAGTCGGTTGCCTGCTGTAGTCGCTCCATCAGCCTTTCGGGGGGGACAATGGAAGTGGCCACCCTATCCATGGCCTGAGCCATCATCTCTGATGATGCTGCCTGTTGGGTTGCCATACCGTAAATGGATTGCTCCCATGCGGTATTGCCAGGTGGTGTACGGCCACCACGTCGGCGGGCACCACACCTGTCTGGGGCAAGGCGAACTGCGCCTTGCTGTGCCGGCACTGCCTGAGGCTGCAGGACTGCATTCCCCCTCTGATCTGCTGGCCCAGGAACAGGATCAGATGTCGCGGAGTGTGACCCTGCATCCGTAACCACCAAAGGCGTACCTGCCAACACTGACATCCCCATTGAGAGTTCTAACCCTCGTGCAGGTGGGTCGGACAGAACAGAATCCCTCCCAGGAACACTCAACTGCAACAGGCACATAGGTCTCATCATCCGAATCGACACCTGAGTACAGCTCGGGGGAGGTGCAGCCAGAGACACCCCTTGGGAGCACGACCTGCAGCAGTTGTGGGTTCTCACCCACCACCACACCACGTCCCTCACTGGTGGTTGGTCGGCCCTCAGACTCCTCCTGGGTCTGCACCATCTCCACAACCCCAGCAGTATCAAGTGTGTCTTCCCCTGCAAAGACATAAAAGAAAACAAATGGAAACAGGCATTAGCACTATGGCACACAATTAGGGCTGAGAGGCTACAGAAACAGTACTTGATTGACACATGTCCCACATGACTAAAACACTCCCATGCATGCACCGTCATTGCGTGTGATGGGGAGGCAGATGGCACACATTGATGACACCAAGATGGAAGATGAACACATTTGCTGCATGCTGCCTAGCAGTGGCATCACACATTGACCAGTGATTGGCAGGTCAAATACACATGCCATCACACAGATGGCATGTACCCTAGCCATGAAGTGAAGAGGGAGAGGAGGTCACCAATTGTTCATTCAGTCCAGTTTGTTCATATAATTGATTATTTTCATTGTAATGGTTCAAATGTTTAACCTGCAGCTGCCAGTCAAAAATGGTCCTATAGCACAGGGACATGTCCAAACTAATCATGTCCACGAAACTGAGCCAGTCCACTGTACCATAGCTATGTCACACATGTGACAATAGGACTGAGAAATCCCGAGTAAAAGTGGTGGTATGCAAACAATCTGCCTGAATAAACAGAGGTAAATAAGCAACATTCTGGAAACGATTAGAAGGCGTGTTCTGGAAACACACTTTGAACCTACCACAATCCACACCGGCTAAGACCATACGCCAGGAACTGTGTCTGCAATCACTGGAATCGATGGTTGCTAGAAACTCACTAATGCTATACAGGAAATCATTGACTAGCACCTGCCCGAATGTAATGTCTATTATCCACACAGAAATCGAAGCACAGAAAAGCAAAATTCTGATGTGTTGGACGAAAGAACATAAAAAAAACTGGTGGAAATAAATAGCTCTGAGGAAGAACTTATCCTGAATCCGAATAAAGTAAAACGAAAATTGCAGGAACACGATTGGATACAGACAACATCCTTGGACCAAAGAAGTAAACTGATAAGCCACTTACCACCAATAACGAGAGGCTTAAATGACCTACCGAAATACTTAAAAAAATTCCCAAGTAAAACTGCACGTGAAACCTTCCTAAGAGTGCGAATGAATCTCCTGCCAACAAATGAGATCAAAGCGATCAGAAAATTAACATCCGACAATAGTTGCCGATTCTGTAAAAACAAAACGCAACCAGAGACGCTGCGCCACCGACTCTTAGTGTGTGGCGCTTTAATAAGGCTGAGAATGGCACATTTGGGCCATTTATTCAAGGAGTCAAGAACGTGCAACGAGGAGGACGGGTGGAACCGCTTAATCGAGGGAGACAACACCAGCTACGTAATAGCGGTTTCCCAGTTCTTCATGAATTTGAAACTCTAAAAACACAAGGTGGAACCATTCGGGGGAGGTGACCTGAAAAAAGACCCGTCTATGGGTTACCTGAAACCACTGATGCTTCCAGACAGACGAAGTGATGAGTCAATTGGAGTTGAGAATTGTACCATATTCTCTTTTTCTTTTCTTGTACATTTTTTTTGTAAATGATAACAAGTAAAATTAAAAAAAATTTAAAAAAATAAGCAACAGTGTTGTGGCAAGATGACACTCCAAGGGCAACTGGCGTGGTGTTGGGCTGGATGTCTAATGTTGGCCGAAGGGATGCTGCTATACCCAAATGCTGTTGCCAAGAATGTATAGGAAGAGGCACATGGGTGAGCCGAACCACTCAGGCACACACACCCTCCCCTGGCACCCAAACAGAAGCCCTCCCACACACACCATGCACATGGATGACACACACATGCATGTGCACTCACCGGACAATGCCTCGTAATCTGCCAGTTCTCCCACGCCTTGGATATGTTCCTCCGTGACGTAGGTCCCAGCAACCTGCTCATGTGGAGTGAGTTCTATGTCGTCTGCTGGAGACCCACCTCCAGTCACTAGAGTTGCGGCATTACTTGAGGCCAGCTTATTCTTTGCCCTGCGCTTCAGGTCATTCCAGCGCTTGTAGCATTCATTAGCTGTGCGCCACATGATTCCAAGGGGACTTATGATGTCCGCAATGGTCTGCCAGTGTGCCTGACGTTGTGCAGGTGTGGTCTTGGATCCTGCAACAATCACCATTTCGCGGTCATGTGCGGACACATACTCTACAAGTGCATTCAGTTCGGCCTCATTGAAGCTGGGCTTCCTTGATGGGCCGGACTGTGTAGCCGTGTCTGGGGCATCAGCCTCTACTGGACGAGCACTCTTCCTCTTCCGCTTGGAAGGTGGTGGGGATCCTGAGTGTCCTACGCCGCTCTGGACACTAGGGGCAGGAGCGTGGGATTGCACACTCAGCATGGGAGTTGGTGCAGGCATTATCTCAAGTGTGATGGTGTCAGGGGGAATGTCAGCATGATGGACTTGGACCGACACTGTCCTGGATGGGTGTGTGAGAGGTGGGGTGGATGGAGCCGCAGCTGCCCCTGCAGCCTCCCCAGCCTGCCTACACGGGGCAGCAGATGACCTAGCTGCCCCTGATCCACGTGGCCTGATGACACCAACATTCACCGGCGCACATGGCCTAGACCTGCTGACCTGGAAGTCAGCCATGGAGTCACCCTGTGCCAGGTCTGGTTCCACAGTGGGCTGGTCCAACAAGGGCTGAGCATGGATGGTGTCAGCCACAGTAACCTCAACCAGGGGGGGGGCATAGGTGTCCACCACGATCCACCACGGCCACCACTTGGGGCTCGGCCACCTTTGCCACCCTTACAGCTTGGTCGCCTCCCAGCCTTGGCACTGATGTTATTGTGCATATGGGAGTCGATGTGAACTATTGTCCTGGGCAATTGGGGTTCAAAGGGGTTGGGTACCAGATGGTAATCGTACCCTAGTGTTCTAGCAAGGCTGTATGTCACCCCTGGGGAAAGATGACGGGTCACGCAACGCACAGGCACCCCAAAAAGCGAAATAAGGTGCACGCAACCCCTCCTCAACCACGTGCGTGGAAAAATAAACCTGCACTACGCTGTGGCACCCAGGAACACAAGAATGAACGTATGCGTGTCACACGCAGCCTAGAATGACCTCTGAAGGGGTACGCGACACACGGGGCAAGCACAGATGTTAAATACGTGCGCGACTCACCGTCTGCCTGGAACAAAAGCGTGAAAAATATGCGCGTGTGCGCGTTGGCAACACCCCCGCTAAAAGAAGAATTGTACGCTGTCTGAGGAGACAGGACAACAGTAGTAGGGAACGCTGTTTGAGGAAACAGGCCCAGGAAAAAGAGGAAAAGAGAAAAAGCTGTCAGAGGTAACAGGGAGTACGAACTGGAAACGCTGTGAAGTAAATCGCGTGTGAACGGACAAGAAGTACAGATTTCACCCACTCGCTCTCCACGAAAAGCACGTACAAGGAAATGGCGTTCTACACGTACCTTTTATACACACGTCACAGATGCGCATACGCGATGAGGTCATTTCCACCAATTACGCGCTTTGACACTCGGACATGTATCTCTTCATTTTTACACGCGCCTTTCTCTACGGCCATGCACGTGACGTCACAGCTGCGCATGGTGGCCTTTGGCCCAATGAAATCGCATATGCGAGCACACGTGGTAAAACTGCACGTCCGAGTGTCATCGCGTGTAATCGGAGGGAAATGAGCGTACACGCGATTGGCCTGGGTACGTGTATTTCTGGGGTGCGCGGGAAGTTCCACACGCGATTGGTGGAAATCCACGTGTGCTCTGTCATCACGTGTAATGAGGGAAACACACGCGCGCCTCACGTCACAGACGCGCTCACGAGCTAAGGGCGTTTGGTCCAATGAAATCGCATATGCGTGCGGACGTGCATACGCGCTAAGAGCCTTTCCTCGATTTACACGCAGACGTGCAGGATTTTCACGTGCCAAATCACTCCGTATCAAGCTGGCCACGCGTAAGCACACGGAAGACCACGCTCCTGCCCAAAAGGCCGAATTACTGCCCCCCAGAGCCCCGAGCAGCCTCCCACGAGTCATCTGCTGCTGCCTGCCTGCCTGCCTGCTGCAACCGTGCCCTGCCATTTGGTGCCTGCACATCAGCCATCTGCAGGGGTCCATTTGCTGTGTCCACCCCTGCTGGAACAGAAGACTCCCGACTGGGATACCATCGCTCCACAGCCCAGCCCCAGGACCCAGTTGCCCACCCACTCCTGCCTCTGGGGTTGCCATGTCGGGCACTGCAACATTTGGCACCCCCCCGGCCATAGAGGCAGAGGGGCACCAGCTTCACTGCCACCGAAGTTGGTGTCCTGGTGGAGCAAGTCCTGGGGCAGTATGATGCCCTCTTCAGAAGTAAGCGTGCCAACAAGGAAGGACAGACTCGGATCTGACGGACATCGTGACTGCCATCAATGCGGAGGGGGTGGCAGTCCGCGACTACCAACATGTCAAGAAGCGCTGGGATGACTGCAGGTCCAGGACCCTCTTGAAGACCCGGCGCCTCGTGGAGGGGGGCCGGGGCCGCATGAGTACCATCCAGATGAGGGTCCTGGAACGTGTAGGCCCAGCGCTCCACGCCCAGATCTTTGAGAGGCAGACCCGTCTGGAGTTGAGCGGTAAGTGGCCAAGCATTGCTGTGTGAGACAGGGCATGTCGCAGTGTGCTGGCTGTCTGATACTTGCCTGTATGTGTGACATAGGCCATGTATGCATGTGTGTGGGCAGGGACGTCATGCATGTGAGACCAGTAATGTGTGAACCACACGGTTGGTGCATGTGTTCAAATGCAACATGGGTTGCCCTATGTGGAATGGCCACATGAAAGCATGCCAGTCTCTGTTCCTGGACATGGGTGAGGGATGGGTGCTGATGCCATGTACATGTATGCTGTCCATGTCTGTGTGTCTGACCTGCGTGTCTGTGACTTGTGAATGCCAGGGATGCATGACACATGTCTGTCGCAATGTTCAGGTTCACTGATGCAGCCTAGTCATCCTTGTATCCACTGTGTCTGTGGTGTACGAGGCCAGATGGATGAAACTAGGGTGAAGTGTGTGCATGTGATAGGCATGGCCCATGATGCATGTGAGTTCCAAAACAACAATGTATGTTTCAAGAATCACTTGGACATGTATGCTAATGTCCATAGCATGCGCCATGCCTGTTACTGCATGTGTTTTACCTGCACTGAGCCATGTGTTGTGGAGGGACATGATGGAAGTGATATTTGACAGTGCCACTCATCTGCTATTGCTTCCTGTCTAGGGGACCATTGTACAGTACCCTGATGCTTGTGTTCTATGTCTCCCTCTACACAGCGCCACGTGAAGAAGAGGGCGGAGATGGCTCTGTGGAGCAAAGAGGCGGGGATGCCCCCACGGCTGCAGCGGAAGGGGTGGGTGAGCCCCCACAGGGGCTTGCAACGGCGGAAGATGGGGTGGAGCCATCCAGGTTGGTGGTTTCCACAGAAGAGGAGGAGGCCGCTACTGAGGCGCACATGGGGCCTGGTGGGGGCATCCCTGCTGGTGCAAGTGTTGCAGTCCAGGGGCAGGGGCAGGAGGCAGAACAGGTCACCGTGGAGGGGCCTGTGCATGTCACTGTCCCTGACACTGTGACTGCACCAGCATGCACCAGCAGGGATGCCCCAACCCAGGCCCGTCCGCAGGTAGGGGGGATGTCCATGTCATCTGACTCCCCTCCACCTGCGGACGAGGGGACCCCTGGCCGTATGGAGAAGGTCCTGATTGGTGTCGCGTTGCGCACAGGTGCAATTCGTGATGAGGTGCGTGCTTCCCGGGAGGAGCATGCACGTCATCACGGAGAGCACCGTGCCGACGGGGCCCAGTTGGGATCGGCCATGGTCGGGGGTTTCCTACATGTGTCGGCCAATCTGGCGACCCTCTCCTCCTCTGTGGAGACTATGCACCAGTCGTTCTCCATGCCGTCTTCCGGCCCAGATGCCACCAGGGCCCCCTGTGGACCTGCCCCGACCAATGCAGCCAGCTCAGTGGGGATCCCATCCCTGCCACAGTCGGGAATCGGAGGTCCAGCAGGGGTGGACACACCAGCAACTGGACCCCAGCAGATGGAGGATGTGAAGGCATCATCAGGCAGGGCACGTGCACGACGGCGTCGGTGGATTCCATCAGCCTGGATGGCGTCGTGCTGGCACAGGCAGTTGCGTCGGAGGCAGCGGCAGGCTCGACGTGGGAGGCATCATGGCTCGGGGCCATAAACATCAGGGGTGCAGGCATCGGCCGGAGGGCAGGAGAACCCTGGAATGGGAGTGGCTTCCGTGTGGGAGCGGTTGGGCCAGCAGATAGGTGCGGAGCGGCAGCGGGCAGAGGAGGAACGGCTCACAATGGTCAGGGCGGAGAACTCCATGCGGAGGGCGCTGAGGCGGGCTGAGTGCCTCGAGGGTCTTCGCAGGGAGTTGGAGCTGGACACTGCTTTATCCCTGCGAGACCTCGGGGCCAGGGAACATGCCCGCCTCCAAGCCATTGAACAGGAGTTCGATGATGCCCTGGCCCATGACAACATCCAGTGAGCCGTTGGACTAGCCCGCTGCCCATGTAAATAGTTATGTAGTTAGTGTTAGGTTTCCTTTGCTTTTGCATTTTCTTTGGACCTTTTGGACAATGGGCCACATTTTTGTATATAGTTATTTTTTATTAGGTAGTGTTGTTAGATAGGTTTCATTTCTTTTGTTGGGATCATGGACCCTGGCTTGTTCACCTGTACATAGTTCACTGTTGGATTTTCTTTTCTTTTTATAATTTACCCATGGAGCAATGGCTTTCAATTATAATTTCCCATTGGATTTTCTTTTGTGGACTGTGACTTTGGACACCATTCCTTTGGATTCTGATTTTTGGTTTTGCATTTTTCCACGGACATGCTTCTTTTTACTTTTTTTACATTCCCATTTCTGTTAGTTTATTTTTGATTCAATTTATGTTTCCTTTAATACATATTTTTTGATCAAACTTCAATGTGTAGTATCATCTCATTGGTTTCATGCATATCATGATATGGGTTTTGAGATTCACTGACACCCATTGGGTGTATGTGAGGGACATGTGTTCGTTTCCAAACTTGCAATTGCTGTTCTATCATGTTATTGCCATTTCTGAGTGGGTGGATGCAATACTCGGGTGGGTGTTTTGCATTTGGAGGCTGACCACAGGGACCAGGGATCTAGATTGTGATGACATGTTGGCTGGGGAACATGAGTTGGACATGAGTGGGGGCCTGCTGGTAGGTGCCCCACAGTGCTGGGGGGTGGGGGTGCAGGGGAACATGAGTTGGACATGAGTGGGGGCCTGCTGCCAGGTGCCCCACAGTGCTGGGGGGTGGGGGTGCAGGGGAACATGAGTTGGACATGAGTGGGGGCCTTTTGGCAGGTGCCCCACAGTGCTGGGGGTGGGGGTGCAGGGGAACATGAGTTGGACATGAGTGGGGGCCTGCTGCCAGGTGCCCCACAGTGCTGGGGGGTTGGGGCGCAGGGGAACATGAGTTGGACATGAGTGGGGGCCTGCTGCCAGGTGCCCCACAGTGCTGGGGGGTGGGGGTGCAGGGGAACATGAGTTGGACATGAGTGGGAGCCTGCTGGCAGGTGCCCCACAGTGCTGGGGGGTGGGGGTGCAGGGGAACATGAGTTGGACATGAGTGGGGGCCTGCTGGCAGGTGCCCCTGGTGGCTGGGGTGTGGGGGTGCAGGGGAACATGAGTTGGACATGAGTGGGGCCTGCTGGCAGGTGCCCCACAGTGCTGGGGGATGGGGGGGCAGGGGAACATGAGTTGGACATGAGTGGGGGCCTGCTGCCAGGTGCCCCACAGTGCTGGGGGGTGGGGGTACAGGGGAACATGAGTTGGACATGAGTGGGGGCCTGCTGCCAGGTGCCCCACAGTGCTGGGGGATGGGGGTGCAGGGGAACATGAGTTGGACATGAGTGGGGGCCTGCTGCCAGGTGCCCTACAGTGCTGGGGGGTGGGGGTGCAGGGGAACATGAGTTGGACATGAGTGGGGGCCTGCTGGCAGGTGCCCCACAGTGCTGGGGGGTGGGGGTGCAGGGGAACATGAGATGGACATGAGTGGGGGCCTGCTGCCAGGTGCCCCACAGTGCTGGGGGTGCAGGGGTGCAGGGGAACATGAGTTGGACATGAGTGGGAGCCTGCTGGCAGGTGCCCCACAGTGCTGGGGGGTGGGGGTGCAGGGGAACATGAGTTGGACATGAGTGGGGGTCTGCTGGCAGGTGCCCCTGGTGGCTTGGGGGTGGGGGTGCAGGGGAACATGAGTTGGACATGAGTGGGGGCCTGCTGCCAGGTGTCCCACAGTGCTGTGGGGTGGGGGTGCAGGGGAACATGAGTTGGACATGAGTGGGGGCCTGCTGGCAGGTGCCCCACAGTGCTGGGGGCTGGGGGTGCAGGGGAACATGAGTTGGACATGAGTGGAGGCCTGCTGCCAGGTTCCCCACAGTGCTGGGGGGTGGGGGTGCAGGGGAACATGAGTTGGACATGAGTGGGGGCCTGGTGGAGGCTGTCCCTGGTGGCTGGGGGGTGGGGGTGGTGGTAGACATGAGTGGGGGCCTGGTGGAGGCTGCCCTGCACTGCTGGGGGGTGGGGGTAATAGGGGACATGAGTGGGGGCCTGGTGGAGGCTGCCCCTGGTGGCTGGGGGGTGGGGGTGGTGGGAGACATGGGTGGAGGCCTGGTGGAGGCTGCCCCTGCACTGCTGGGGGGTGGGGGTGGTGGTAGACATGGGTGGGGCCCTGGTGGATGCTGCCCCTGCACTGCTGGGGGGTGGGGGTGGTGGGAGACATGAGTGGGGGCCTGGTGGAGGCTGCCCCTGGTGGCTGGGGGGTGGGGTGGTGGGAGACATGGGTGGGGGCCTGGTGGAGGCTGCCCCTGCACTGCTGGGGGGTGGGGGTAATTGGGGACATGAGTGGGGGCCTGGTGGAGGCTGCCCCTGCACTGCTGGGGGGTGGGGGTGATGGTAGACATGAGTGGGGCCCTGGTGGAGGCTGCCCCTGCACTGCTGGGGGGTGGGGGTGGTGGGAGACATGAGTGGGGGCCTGGTGAAGGCTGCCCCTGGTGGCTGGGGGGTGGGGGTGGTGGGAGACATGGGTGGAGGCCTGGTGGAGGCTGCTCCTGCACTGCTGGGGGGTGGGGGTAATAGGGGACATGAGTGGGGACTGGTGGAGGCTGCCCCTGGTGGCTGGGGGGTGGGGGTGGTGGTAGACATGAGTGGGGGCCTGGTGGAGGCTGCCCCTGCACTGCTGGGGGGTGGGGGTGATGGGAGACATGAGTGGGGGCCTGGTGGAGGCTGCCCCTGCACTGCTGGGGGGTGGGGGTGGTGGTAGACATGGTTGGGGCCCTGGTGGAGGCTGCCCCTGCACTGCTGGGGGGTGGGGGTGGTGGGAGACATGAGTGGGGGCCTGGTGGAGGCTGCCCCTGGTGGCTGGGAGGTGGGGGTGGTGGGAGACATGGGTGGGGGCCTGGTGGAGGCTGCCCCTGCACTGCTGGGGGGTGGGGGTAATAGGGGACATGAGTGGGGGCCTGGTGGAGGCTGCCCCTGGTGACTGGGGGTGGGGGTGGTGGTAGACATGAGTGGGGGCCTGGTGGAGGCTGCCCCTGCACTGCTGGGGGGTGGGGGTGGTGGTAGACATGGGTGGGGGCCTGGTAGAGGCTGCCCCTGCACTGCTGGGGGGTAGGGGGTGCAGGGAGACAGGAGTGGGGGCCTGGTGGAGGGTGCCCCTGACTGCTGGGGGGTGGGGGTGCAGGGAGACAGGAGTGGGGGCCTGGTGGAGGCTGCCCCTGCACTGCTGGGGGGTGGGGGTGGTGGTAGACATGAGTGGAGGCCTGGTGGAGGCTGCCCCTGCACTGCTCGGGGGTGGGGGTGATGGGAGACATGAGTGGGGGCCTGGTGGAGGATGCCCCTGCACTGCTGGGGGGTGGGGGTGGTGGTAGACATGGGTGGGGCCTGGTGGAGGCTGCCCCTGCACTGCTGGGGGGTGGGGGTGGTGGGAGACATGAGTGGGGGCCTCGTGGAGGCTGCCCCTGGTGGCTGGGAGGTGGGGGTGGTGGGAGACATGGGTGGGGGCCTGGTGGAGGCTGCCCCTGCACTGCTGGGGGGGGTAATAGGGGACATTAGTGGGGGCCTGGTGGAGGCTGCACCTGGTGGCTGGGGGTGGGGGTGGTGGTAGACATGAGTGGGGGCCTGGTGGAGGCTGCCCCTGCACTTCTGGGGGGTGGGGGTGGTTGTAGACATGGGTGGGGGCCTGGTGGAGGCTGCCCCTGCACTGCTGGGGGGTGGGGGTGGTGGGAGACATGAGTGGGGGCCTGGTGGAGGCTGCCCCTGGTGGCTGGGGGGTGGGGGTGGTGGGAGACATGGGTGGGGGCCTGGTGGAGGCTGTCCCTGCACTGCTGGGGGGTGGGGGTAATAGGGGACATGAGTGGGGGCCTGGTGGAGCCTGCCCCTGGTGGCTGGGGGGTGGGGGTGGTGGTAGACATGAGTGGGGGCCTGGTGGAGGCTGTCCCTGCACTGCTGGGGGGTGGGGGTGGTGGTAGACATGGGTGGGGCCCTGGTGGAGGGTGCCCCTGACTGCTGGGGGGTGGGGGTGCTGGGAGACATGCATTGTTGATCAGTAGTGCAAGGTGACATGTGGGTTGGCTGGGGGGCATACCCATGGTGTATGGGCTGCCTGCGGGACATGGCAGGGGTGCAGGGTAGTACCCCATGGTGTGGGCTGCCTGCAGGGGCCGTGGAGGTTGTAGAGCGAACACCTGGGAGGACCCACACGGCCAGTTCACGTGTAGTACTCCCCAGAACCCCTGAAATACACGTACCCTGCTGAAATCGCGTGTGGAACTTCCCGCGCACCCCTGAAATACACGTACCCTGCTGAAATCGCATGTGGAACTTCCCGCGCACCCCTGGAATACACGTACCCTGCTCGCACGGGGCCAATCGCGTGTGGAACTTCCCGCGCACCCCTGAAATACACGTACCCTCCTCGCACAGGGCCAATCGCGCATGGAACTTCCCGCGCACCCCTGAAATACACGTACCCTGCTGAAATCGCGTGTGGAACTTCCCGCGTACCCCTGAAATACACGTACCCTGCTGAAATCGCGTGTGGAACTTCCCGCGCACCCCTGGAATACACGTACCTTGCTCGCACGGGGCCAATCGCGTGTGGAACTTCCTGTGCACCCCTGAAATACATGTACCCTGATGGAATCGCGTGTGGAACTTCCCGCGCACCCCTGAAATACACGTACCCTGCTGAAATCGCGTGTGGAACTTCCCGCGCACCCCTGAAATACACGTACCCTGCTGAAATCGCGTGTGGAACTTCCCGCGCACCCCTGAAATACACGTACCCTGCTTGCACGGGGCCAATCGCGTGTGGAACTTCCCGTGCACCCCTGACATACACTTACCCTGCTGAAATCGCGTGTGGAACTTCCCACGCACCCCTGGAATACACATACCCTGCTCGCACAGGGCCAATGGCGTGTGGAACTTCCCGCGCACCCCTGAAATACACGTACCCTGCTTGCACAGGGCCAATCATGTGTGGAACTTCCCGCGCACCCCTGAAATACACGTACCCTGCTGAAATCGCGTGTGGAACTTCACGCGCACCCCTGAAATACACGTACCCTGCTGATTTTGCGTGTGATACTTCCCGCGCACCCCTAATGCACACGTACACAGGACAATCGCGTGTGGAACTTCCCGCGAACCACTGAAATACACGTTCCCCGCTTGCCGTTTGCTGTTTGCCAGCCTTGTGAACTGGTCCAGGGTTAGCGCAGCCCTTTGCGGTTCTTTGGGGATTTTGAAGGCTTTTCCTTGCGCGAGGTCGTTCTTGGGGGGCGTAACTGGCGCTGCTGCAGGGTCGCTGCGCCACGCTGCGCCACGGCTGGTTTTGGATGCGAAAATCCATGAATACGCTGTGCGCGGAAATCAATTTTAGCGCACGCGGCTGGTGCAGACATTCGCACGGGCACGCTGTGCGCCAGTCGCGTGTGCCACTTTTGTGTGAATTTCTATGAATTACCCTGACAATCTCTTCAGCACCCATTAGCCCTCGGAGAACAAAGGCTAACACATTTACCCCACGCTTAAGTCAACATTAGGCCCAGAGACTGGAATAGATGCTTTGGACTTCAAGCATCTTAAATTGAAGAAATTAAACTTTAAATTATCTATGCTAATTATGTGGCCATAGACTTACACTGCAAATGTCCTTTTATTTAGTAAAATTTGAACCGTGATACTTACAGGGTTTGCCCATATGTCATTTTGAAGCAGATTTAAAGGTGGTAGTGTTGATATACATATCATCCAAATTCAAGTTGCGGAAATTAAGTGATAACCAAAAAGGTGTTTCTAGCTTTCCAGAACATTTTGTGAATGTGAAGGTTGGGGAGCTGATACATTTTTAAATTAGCTATCTGGGTAGAACATTTCACATTTCTAACTATGATAATTTCTGCGTAAAGAGTGAAAAACCATAGCTCACATGTGTAATATCCGGCAGAAATGAAAATAAGTTCTGCAGATCCATCATGAGTAGGGGAACATTAATATCTAGGTTTAATGATGTTTATTTATACGTTGCTGATTGTTGTCATGTAGGGACTTGTTGAGTGCAAAAGCTGACATGTAAAAGAAAAATGTAAATGGCAGTAGGTGTACCTTTTCACATCATTATAATCATAAAATTCCAAGGGCCCATTGGCAGAGACGGGGTTGAACAGTGAGGGTAGGAGAGGACTGTAAAGGTCCAATGCAAATTCAAGGCTAGTAAGTTAATACCTCCTGATCTCAATATTTCGGGGGTGGGACTTTGGCATTAAAAACTGCCTGCACCACCTAGAAAGGGACTAACTTGCCTAAAACAACATCTTCAGGAGAGCTGCCAAACACCTTGAAGGCGACTTGCCATAATCTATCTGGGTGAATCCTGACACAGCTTCCTGATGTTACCTGGTTGAAAAGGCCTCAAATTCATGGAGATTTTATTTTTCATGAGAGACAGAAACTGGGAAAGCCAAAAACAGACTGGGCCCTTTTTTTCTTTTTAAATGATTTCATTTATATATAAACTTTTTCATTATTCTATTTACATGTTTCTTAATGAAATATTGTTAACACTTTAAAAAAAAATAACCTAAAAAACTGAAAGACACAGACAAAGTTCACAGTTATTTTCTTTGCTCAGATTTGCTCTGTAGCTCTTCAATCTTTCTTTCCTTTTGTATTAAGCTTCCTCTTAATTGTTCTCTTTCACTCTTTTCTCTTACTTTCTTCTTTTCCTTTTCTTTGGTGGTTCACGAGTGTCTATTTATAACTTGCTGACTTGCTGATCTGATATTTATTCTTTTGTTTGGAGTTTGTATTAGATGAATGAAGGATCCTTCATGATTGTTTCCCAAAATTTTACAATTGCAATTATACGTTTTTGATCATTCCCTGCCAAGATTGTCATCCATCTTTGGTGTGTATCCAGTGTAACAGCTGTGGTTATCCATCTGTCCCTAATCAAGTTTCTCTTTTCGGTTAGCATCGGACACTCCATGATTAGATGATATAAGGTTTGATTTTAGATTGATCCTTACAGAAGCAACAATATGCGTTCTCTTCTGAAAGTTGATTTATCGTAGCTAATCTCTGTCTTGTGGGTAGTAAATTAAGACGCAGGCGTAAGAATGTGTTTCTAATTGTTGTATGTGGAAATTTCCTCAGGTATTCTGGAAGATGATGGAGGGCGCTAGTCTCAATATTGCTTGTTAGAGACAGTTTGTAAGTTGCATTTATTGTGAGTGTTTTAATCCAATCATTTCTCTGCAGTCTTAGTTTGGCCTTCTGTGGGCGATTCAACAGCATCTCAAGCTGTATATCTTCATGGAGTAGCACATTTTTGCATGCTTATTTCCAATGGTTCAGTATCATGGAGTTTGTTGCAAGATCGTTATCTCTTATGATGTTTATTGCTGGTATAGTCTCCATTACTTGTGTTTTCCTAAACAGCATAAGGGAGCTCCAGTTCCGAACTGCTTTGAGGGATTGTAAACCTAATTCATGCCGAATCCAAGGAACTGGAAATGAAGACAGGAGACCAATAATTTTACGCAATATGCAGCCCTCTAATTGATTCCAGATATCTTGTGGAGCATTCATTAGGGTTTCTGCACCATAGGTTAGAATTGCGGTGATTTTTGAGAATAAAATGTTATAACTGGTTGTAAAGAACATTGGCCGTATTTCCCGTGTAACATTTTACCTTGTCGTGAGAGGCAAAGAGCTTTTTCTTTGATTTTTATGGCCCACTCTTTTTCAGTTTCTGATTGGTTTATTAGCAATCCAAGATATTTTATGTTTGAAGTTGTTTCAAGTAGCTTGCCGTCAAGATACATACAGATTGGGTTCCTATTGAATTTTCTTGTTGGTGACATGATTTTGGTTTTTTTGGCATTGATCTTTAGGTCGTTCGACTGGGCCCTATGATTAAGGAGAGCCAAATGAGGACTGGATGCTGGTGACTATCTTTGATTGAGGTGTTTGATCAGACCTCTGTGCTGCCCCAAATAAGAGCCCTGCCATATTTGCTGAGTCCCAAAACAGAGGTCCAATGTAAGTAGAACTGATCCATTTGAAACCAAGTGTGTGGGGGATCTACGTGCCTTAATATTTTACCTTAACAGTGGGTGAGGGGCAAATTGTGTAGACCTTTAGCTTATTTTACTGACTATTCATTAAATTAACTCTCATATATACTGATGCAGGAGGATGTCGGGGGAGTTCCAAACCTCTGCCCTCCTTACTAGCGGGAAGGTATTTTATAGTAATGCAAAGTTATTGGGTGCATTTATTTTTCCTGTCATCCCCAAACTTCTCTGAAGAACAGGGGCATCTTTGTCCCAAAACAAAATTCCCAACCTTTCCCGCTCCCCAGACCCTGCCTTCAAATAAATGGGTATCCTTGTCCAAAATGAAATTCCCAACTGTCCTCACTCCCTAGACCTTGCCTTTAAAGAAAAGGGGCATCTTTGTCCCAAAACAAAATTTCCAACTGCACCCACTCTGTCAACCTTCCCTTTACACAAAGGGGTGTCCTTGTCCCAAAACGAAATTCTTAACTCTCCCAACTCCCTAGACCTGGCCTAAACAGAGGGGTGCTGCTTATAACTGATGCCTGGGTTTGTGGTGCTGGGGAGAGAATTGCTTTGCCAAGTGAAACTAAGGGTATTTCTCCATTGAAAAATATACACTCTTTCCTGAGAGTGAGTAAGTGACCCTGATAGCAGAACAATGTTATATTGCTTTTGGGAGAAAAGGAAGAAGGGTTCTTTTTATCAAAATTATCCTTAAAAGGTCTGGGTGATTTCGACACTGCTAGCATTTTTAAGTGTGCAGGGAAATGAAACATACCCTGTACTGTATGTGAAATTGTTTGAAAATCAAAACTATGCTTTGTTGTAAATCTAAACCTTATCATGTAATATTTACTGAAAACCAAAACTATAATTAGTTGTAAATCTAAACCTTTTCAAGTAATATCTACCGATTTATTACAATAAGGAAAGTGTGTTTTGCCTTGAATCTTTGTTTTGGGACACAGAGAAGGTGGTGTAAATAACTATTTAGTGCAAAATTGATTGAACAGGTTCTTTAAATAAATATACATTCTCTCTATACCCAGGCCTGGTTCTTGGCTCCTTGTTGGCAAAGGGGGAGTGATCTATATGCCTCTATATGAATCATAGATAGGGCTAGCTGAACCAAAATAAATTATTTATTGTGGGCCATCTTTATTGGGGGCAAGGAACTCCCTATGTTATGCATGGTCTCCCATTTGTTACAAAGTGGGGGCTCATCCAGAATTTAGCTTACTGTCTTTGGCTCATGACAAGTGCATTGTGACAGACTATTTTTTCTGGTGTAACCACAGTGAGGTGGATAGAAGGTTGTTTAATCTTTGTTAAAGTGCCACTGTGACCTGACCCCTGAGTTTCAGGGAGGTGTATAGAAAAAAAGGGTGTGCAGAGTGCCAATGCAAAAGTAAATTGATTTTAATTGATTTTTGATTTGTCACTGAGTGTGGAAATCAAGCAGGAATATGGTGATGTTTGCCCCTGTGCAGAGAAAGTGTATAAAGGTGCAAAAAAATAAATTCTTAAAATGACTACCGTAGAAGTTGGTGATTCCAGGAAGCCTCTCCTAGCTAAGTTGTTAATTTGAGGAGAATGGTTTGAGGACGAAGCTGCGAGCTGGCCAACTGGAATGGTGCCGGTTGTTACCTCAGTAAGCACTGACATTTGGCTTGAAGGTAGGATATTACACAAAGCTTTAGAGACATTTTACATGACTCAAACTACTTGTGAAGAGCTGATGGATCAGCTCACAGTTTATTGGAAGAGTGATCGCAATTAGCAAGGCCTGTGTGCTGAATCAGACTGAGGTCCTGAAAAAAGCCCAGGAAGCAATTGCACAGTTAGAAGATAAATCACAACAGAGCCACATTTTTGAAGTAAAACATGAAAACCTCATTGAACAACCATAAAATTAGGCGAAACCCCACATACAGGCCGGTGCAGAGTGAAAAATAGAGTTTGCCTCGCTGAAAGACACATGTAAAGAGAGTGCAGAAACTGTGATCCACCTCGAGTGCCAATTGGAGGATCAGACTTGTCACAATAGAGGGCTGTTAGATGACATTATGGCTCTCAAACAACAAATAAAGCATCCGAAAAAGGGAAAACAGTCAGTTCATCATCAAAGAGATGGACTCACAACAGGTGTTTGATAAAAATGCATCAGGGTTTAAATATTCTGAAGCAACAGAAATTACAGCTGAGTAAAGACCAAGATGCAGTAAAGTTGAAAATGGATGCAGAAAAGTGTCAATCAGGTTCTCAGGTACTGACCAGAATTAGGGAAGGGATCAGGGAGTTTGTGGAGCGTGTGAAGCAAGAAGATGCTGACCTATCGCAGGCACTGCATTCTAGGGATACAGAAAAGAAAGAGATTGGTCCCTTGAAAGAAAAGCGCCTTGAACATGCATGCATAATACAAGACTCCCAGAGGGAAAATGAAACATTTCAGGATGAAGTACGTGAAATTAAGGATCGATTGGTGACACCAGAGGGCACACCTTGTTTACTGATGAATGATCTCCTGCGGAGGTTAACACCTCTGATCGACTGTCCAAACAAGGACCTCTGGACTCAGACTAATCGGCCTATAAAATAAATTAGTCACAAGTATGTCAGCATGAGTGGTACCTGCCATTTTTTTTTTATTGTGTTGTTAGTACACAGAGTACCCTACACAGTTTCATACAATAAGAAAAAGAACAACAATTTCATTCTGTTCTCCAATTAAATGGACAAAATACAAAATCTTAATTTTAATTTTTCCAAGTTATCAAAAACAGATCTTTCCCATCTTATCATACAAAATACAGAAGATAAATAATACATAATCCATTTTGTATAAAAGCTAAAACACCTTACATTTGGACTCTACAAGACTAAAAGAGAATGTCCTTGCTCTATTACTGCCTACAAGCCTTCTAAAATGAATACCAAGAACTTTGACAAAAGCCGAGGTGATTGATGTATGAGTACCCATCATAAGCCTTCTCCAAAGACTGGTGTGAGTGTACATAGGGTCCCAGAAATGGAAGCCTATGTTTTCTAGGGCTAGGGCATTCTAGTACAACATGGTACAAAGACTTCAGAGACTTATTTTCACAAAGTTTGCAGGCTTCAGAACGCTTAGTTTTGATCCAATGACCTCGAGTGTTGGTAAACAATTTAACCTAAATTTTAAAAACCAGCCTCGTAGTGTCTTTGAAAGAAACTTGTGAAAATGTAAGGTCTGAGATCGACTGTGGGAATATAATAAACATTGTTTCTGTATAATATTAATCTTTTCAAGTCGTTAAGATCAGAAATCTTGGCCCACCTTTTAATTTTCATTGTAATAACTAACTGTGAATCAAAAATTGAAATATCAGAGAGCTCCATAAACTTCAATCACTACTTAACACATTTGGTCCAAATTCTGTTGGATCCGCTTTCGAACATTTGATGAAGGTGAAATGCTAAAGAAGATTTCTCAGAATTTAAGATTGTTTCGTACAGAAGAATGGCATTTTTCAAATACTGAGCCCACAACAACAACAAACCCATTTTTAGCCGAATTACATTAATATGTACACAGATTTTGGCACTCTGAACACCTCCTTGAGGATGCAACCTTCCAGACTATCCAAATTCTAGATGAAAGCAACGTAATTTCCAAGCAATACAAGCACATAGGAGTCACTTTTAAATGATAAACCTCTAACAATGAAGTTATAGAATAAGCGCAAAATATACAATTAATGACATTTAACAAACAAATACAAGATCTCACTTTCTCTTTCACTTTTTACTTATATTTAAGAAGAACACCTTTGGCTGAAAACACAGGGCCTAAATAAACAGAGGAACCAACCTCGCTTACTACTACCTCATTAATTAACCATTTATACTGCTTCAATTTTCCCTTTGAGGTTACTGTCATCACAAAAGATTTGGTCGAGCTTATCTCCAAGTTATTATCTTTTAGGAAGAGTGTTGCTCCATTCAAGGGTTGTTGATGACCTGCTGTGGTGTAATCCATCAGGGATAGGTTGTCTGCATAACCTAAACAGGTCATGTGCTCACTTTCACACCTTGGGAGATAACCACTGCTATGTTTACAATCGATCCATAAATCCACAAGATAAAGTTTAACAATGTTGGTGCAATTAGGCAACCTTGACGGATTCATCAACCCAAAGAAATGGAACTGGACAAAGTCCCCAAGGTGTTTATCCTAATCCTGACCTCATTATGTGGATACAGCAGTTCAATCACGTGCACCAATCCCGTATCTATCCCCCACTATGTGAGTTTGTGCCACAGGCACGCAGAATCTACATTGTCAAACGCTGAGGATAACTCCAGGACTGCCATGTAAAGTATACTGCCCATAGACTCCCTAGCGTGTGACATACTTGTGGCCAATGCTAGACCACTCTCAATGGTGCCAACTACCCTCCTGTGGCTAGTCTGAAATGGGCTAAAAAGCTTAGAGCCCTCCATCCATTTTATCAATTCTTTTAAAAAAACAGTTGCAAAACTTTTAGACGGAACGTTTATCGAAGAAATTGGGTGATAACTTGTTGGGTCACTCCTTGTACCTCTTTTAAAAATAGGCACAATTATTGTTTGGTTCCAAGAGGGTGGAATTACTTCCTCTTGGACTACTTGCTTAACAAGTTTTACAAGAATATCAGCCCATAACTTACTGTCACTTCACAATAACCCATTATGTATGCCGTCCGGTCCACAGGCATAAGATTTTTTAAATTTTAGCAAGAGATCTTCTATTTCACCGCTTACTTTTCTCTTGGAAGATGTTTACATGAAACAATTTCATGGTGAGTGAACTCATTTTTTCAGTAAAATGTTTTATCCAGTCCCCTTCTGTGACACAAGTTGATTGAGTAGAAGGTTGTTCGATATCTTTTTTATTTAAAGTCCACCAAATTTGCCTCATATGTCCGTTATTGTGAGGCACTCAACACATTTCTGGTTAACTTCAATGTAGTTTTTCAGTCTATGGTATTTAAACCACATTTTGAATTTCTGTTTAATTCTTGTGCTTTCTTTTTTTTCTGACCAGGCCCTAGTTTTATCTAGATACATGTTTCTTAAGTCTGAGTGAAGCAATTGCTTCCTAAGATTAATTATCGGATTGTGCTTGTATTCTCTTTCATTCACAAAGACTCTGCATCCAACACTTTATCGTAAGGAGAATAGTTATTAACCTACCTAGGAGGGAGTGAAAAGCCACAGGAGACGTGTGTGTAGCTGTCTCACTCTCTGTCAGGTTAATCCACCATTTCAACAGATTAAGGCTTACTTTTCTGCGACACCTGTGACACTCATTTTCCTGCAGTATTTTTTATCAAGTTGCTGCAGTCACCAAGATAGATTTTACTCTTTTTTGTGCCAAATTTTAAAGGTAAACATATTCTATTACAGAGGCAGAAAATCTTCCAAACCAGGTAGGTTCACGAGATAGACCTTTCTTGACAAGTTCTCTTACTTGAAAGAAGCCCCACCCAGCCAGGAAAGTTGCCTAGACTACACCATCTCGAAGTGTTTTACCCTGGTTCACAAGATCATCTATGCCAAAGGCTCTATACGCTTGCTCAAAGCAGTGCTCCATCAAGGGACACTTAGAGTTGAAGTCTCCTACCAAAAATATGGGGTGGGTCTCAAACTCACTCGACCATGTGACCAAGATATTTTTGATCTTGTTGATTACATCCTTGAGACACATTCGAACTGGGTTGTAATAAAATGAACGTATGCGTCTCCCCTGTTCTGTGTTTATCAACAACATCTATTACTAAAACCACTTCCGTGATAGTTTTTATTTTATTAATGGACCTTCCATCCTCATTTTTATGGCAGTAACTATGCCCCCATATGGTCTACCTTTCTGATCCTTTGTTGCACTCTTCATGGCTTTGTAATAGCCATCAATTACAAGACTTTCACTTCATAATTCTTGAAGTAAGCTTATACCATACAAGTTAAACTTAACACTCATTTGGAAGCCCAAAAGACTATTATATTCCTGTAAATTCCAACACAGTAATCTACATTTTTTACTTTCAGAACCCTGATCTGGTAACCAGCTCCACCTGAGTGTGTCTTTTCCAAAGCACACCTGCCTACGTCCGTCTTTCGTGATTGAACATTTAATATTTGTGTATCCCAAGACAGGCCTAAGAGATTTAGATTGCGCTATTTCAGCCATGTCAAGATAACTTTGGAATCCTCTTTTGAGGAATTCATCACGTTTTGCAAGTATCAGGTTTCCTACCAATTTGGAATAAAAATGAACTGCGCACTTCCCTGGATAATCTCGGTCGAACAAATGAAAAAAGTGAATGTCAGAGGAAGAAATCGATGTTAGAGTTGAAATTGTTGCAAAAATGGACATCATTCTGGTCCTGTTGAGGGGAACGTGTCTTGCCCCCTCAAAAATTGTTTCAAATATAGTTGGGCATAACTTTTCTTGTTTGGTGCTTGTATTGCCCCTTGCGTAGTTAATGATGGGTTTGTTCACAGAGTTTACTGAACGGAGACCTTCGGCACACCCCGCCCTTCTTCCAAGTCACTCTTAACTCCTTGAGCCCTGTCCATTGAATGAGGTCTACTTTCATCTAACATTGTTGCTATATTCAAATATGAAGGATACCCGAATAGGCCGCAGGTACATTCATCAGGTTACTTTATTCAGGTTACAAGGTTAATCAGGTGATATCATGAACATCAGGAGATGGGAAATACAGAGAGGGGATCCCACTAGCTCCTACTACCCAGGCTACATCTTCCAACTGCCCTGGGTGGAATCACATTCCACCTCAAACATTCCAGTCACTCTCATAGTATTCCATTCGTGACATCACACAAGGCATTCACACACCATGCATTCAGGGAACAGGGACCAGGCAAGGAATGTCAGTCATGCCAATCTTCGGTTCAGGAAAAGGACGCTGGTTTTGAGCTCTTTCTGTTGTCGCCTCCATGTTTGATAATTCAGTGGTGTATGAGTCATTCTCTGCATCAGTGCTTGGTTGTTTAAGAAATCTCCTAATTCTTCCCCTTCTATGATTTTTTTTTCTTTCTTGATTGTCTCTCTCATGGGGATGCCTGTGCATGAGAACATTGCAACATCTGGCATGTCCTGCCTGGTGGCGATAGTAACAACCACATCCCCATCATAGCCAGGCACCCGCTCTTCAGCCTGTTGTGCGTCAGTAATAGTGATTGTTTCAGAGTCAAGAGCTGTAGTGTCTCTCTCAGAGGGATCAAGTACATCTCTGTTATGTATGCCTCTTAGTAGAGACCTTAGACTCTTTGTGGAGCCTGTGTTCTTCGATCTGGCACAACCTTTGATGTTTTTTGATTTTTGAGTCTTACATGGTTTTATCCTTCTAGTCTCAGAGGGCACTGTATTTTCCACAAGACTTACTGGAGGGTTCTCTGACTCTCCTCTCATAGGTTGAGCTGGAATGAGTTGGAGAAGCTTCATTAGCTGTTCTTCTATTGCCTTACGTCTGGAATTTAAGATGTTCATTTTCTAAGAGCAACGCCTTTAATTGTTTAAGAATTGTGAAGTTGTCCCTTACAACAGTGTCATAAAGACATATACATGATTGTAGCACTATGTTTAGGGATACCAAAGGACTGTCATTGAAAAGGTAGTCCTGATCAGTCTCCCACACATTACTCCTCATAAGAGTCGTCATTTTGGGTCACGTCATATGTTGTTTCGCCTCCCTCAGGGGTAATGAAACGTTTTGGGGAAACACTCTGTCTAGCCAAGACTACATTTTTTACCTGGATTTCATCTTCTAGGCTAATGCAAGCATCAGTGAGTGACATGCTCGCTGTCCTTTCAACATCTTTTAGAACTCGGCTGGAAATTTCAATTCCCTCATTAAGGTTGATTACAGAACCCTGCATCAGGGTGTCTCATATGGAGTGATTGGTTTGGTTTGTTTGTAAAGCAAGGTTGATTGGCTTTGTTGGGGCTTGCACAAAAAAATCTAGTGATCATTTCTTGTTTAGATAAACATTCCGTTCTTTTTTTGTTTACTGTCTGTGGTTTACTGAGCATGTTGTTTTCCGAAAGGATTTGCCCATGCTAGGTAAATTGTAGCGTTTTGACTTCCCCGGCATTATGTTGACAGCAGTTGCCCTTAAAGCAAGTTCACGTCAAGCTCACATTGAAACAGAAAAAGTGTTATATGCGGAGTGCAGATGAGTCTCACCTTCAGATGTTGTATGTTGACTTCGTGCATAATGCACGCTGCCTGCTCACTGCCCCCTGACTGCAGACTGCAACAATTTGCGCCACTTTGCGGTCTGCTTCAGGGACACCGCAAGGTTTAAACTTCCACAGCAGGGCAGGGCTTATTCGCGCTCATGCACAATGATTCTGAGGAGCTCCAAATCTTCCAACCAACTAAAACAGCAGCAGTATCAGACTACAACACCTTGCAGTCACTTCGCAATGCGCTTCGCAGACACCACAAGGTTTAAACTCCAATACGGGGGGCAGGGCTTACTCGCACTCACACAGCAACGATTCTGAGGAGCTTCAAATCTTTCAACCGACCAAAACAGCGAGAGCAGCAGACTGCAACACTTTGTATTTAAAATTGTATTACATTTTTATAAAAAATATTGTTTTTTGTCTTTAGTTTCCTCTCCCCCAGTTGAGCAATTTATTTTCCAAGACTTAATTTGTGTTTCCAGCTTGTCAGCTGAAGATCTTGGAATACACTGAGAAGTGTAGGGTATTTTGTGGAGATTTGGGGCCTGACGGTATTTTCTTACCGCCGAAAAATAACTTAGCAACAATCACTCCTTGTATTCAGATTGGGCCATGTACAACAATAATACAGTGGACATGCATTATTTCAGCACACAGACATGTGTGGTTGGTATGCGTGGTTGGTATGCGTGGTTGGTGGTATTTTGGTGAGCATAATTCCCTTGTTTTATTTATGGCCCCAATATCCAGAACCCCTTATTTTTGTTTAGATTTTTCGTGTAATCACTAGAGAGACCTCAGGCTTGCATTTCAGGAACACCACATTTTCATTTTTAGTGTGCCACCATGGGCAATTTCTCTCTGTCTTATCTACGGCAGCGAGCTATCATGTGGTATTTTCACTATCTTATATACGGTAGTGAACTATGTCCCGGGCCTCCCTTTTTGTCGGCTCATAGACCTCCGACAAACTACAACACACACAGTTAGTTATAATTGCTCATACTGAATTACATTGTGCACACGGCTGCAACCAAACCTGATGTTTAGCTACCTTGAAAATGACAATTGCACTGTCTAAACATCTCCCCACATCACCAGCACTGTATTGGTAAATATAAAACACACCACCCGTCTGCTTTCAAATATTTTTGTGTATTATAAAAGTTGCATTTAAACACGATCTCACTCTTTACAGAAATAAATAAAATAGCACAGTAACAGCATTATCTGTGATACACTGAAAAGAGAGTGGCGGAGACAAGAACTCAATTTGCAACATTAAACACGTGAGTAAAGCACGGGAATCTCCTTTCCTACACTGACTGAATATTCTCGTACACACTCAGCCCCCACACTTCTGTAATTACCTTATCTGTTCAGCATGAATTTTTCTCCGGCTATTCTCTTTCTGAATTTGGCTCCCTTGAAGATTAACCCCAGTGAAAACAAGCGTCTGTCGTTCTCAAACGGGGTTATTGCCTGGAATTCTCAGCTTTTGCAGCAGGAATGCTTCAGCCAGGAAACAGGTCCTTCTCCCAGCTCTGCCAAGTCTCGATTGTTCTCCCCCTCTCCTCAAGCTTCCCCAGCAAAACTCTAATCACTGCCTCTAGCATGATACTTGCTATGACGCTGCTCCAATCAGAATCAATCATGCCATCTCCTCCCTCACTACACAATGGCTTATTTCTACAATAACAATTTGTAACCAACTGATTTCCTGTTCCTTCGAGCCCTTTGCTTCCTGTAGTTATGTGGACAGAGCAGCAGAGAAAACGAAAAAAAAAAATGAATGTGCGTTTAAAAGTTCACTTTCAGAGTAGGCCTAATTCTGCAGTGGAGACACATTTTTATTAGTGGGTTATGTTAAGTGCAGTTTTATTAGTCAGGTTAGTTATTAATGAGGTTAGTTATTAATTTTCAAATGTGTCTCTTGCACCATAGGCATTTCAGGTGAAAAACAGTGTGCATTTTTAAATGTGCATGTGTGCTTTTAACTGTAAAATAGATTTGCTTACTTATATGTCCATGTTACTCTAGCGACACACATAGCAATGCACCACAACCATGTGGTGGTGCTGCAACAAAAAATAAATTGCTACCTGCGCAGTAGTGCTGTACTCTGTGCTGTAACACGCCAAATATCCTTACATACCCTCCTTTTGTTTTTAGAACTTGGCTACGATCCAAGCCAATTCCTAAAAACAACTTGTTCTTTTTTTTTTCTTTTAAAATGCATGTGTATTGGGATATCTTTCTCTTCCTGACGTAGCTACTAAAATCAGTAACATTTTCATTTTTACTGATAGCACAATAAACCATCCACCCATGATTAGCACCAGGACAGCCAAACCCACTATTGAGCGTTCCCCCCAGGTTCCCCAATTAAATCTTTCCACTTCTATTATCCCCAGATTACTAATTGTAATATTGTTTTTTCTCAAATTCATTTTTATAACATGTCTTTCTTTGTGATTCAATAAATATTCTACATCTGGATCTATTGGAAAAGTATCCCTTTGAAAAAAATCGATATTTTCCACTTACCTTTCCCAAACATCATTTGTTACATGAAACAATGTTAACCCCCCAATTGACACAATTGTATCCTTTGGAACCTGTAAATAAAAAACATTATATTTCACCTGTTTAACCACGTATGTTCCATGGTTTAAATGTACTACCGTCATGTTCTTTAAACAGGTGCTGACCAACCATTTACCTCTGACCATCTTAGCCTGTGCCATTTCTTCACTCCCCATATTGCTAATAATCACTTCACATCCTTCTGATATACTTGGGTCAGATTTCAAACCACAAATAGCATCTGTGGCATCAGGAACAAACGGTTTACCTGGACACATATAATTTTGTTCTTTAAATTTTACACATGTTTCCAGGTTTGGTATTAAATAAACTTCAGGTTCCCATGACTGAAATGCCACCACTTCTGGAGTCTTAATCTTAATGAATTTGTCCTCTTGCCAAAATCCCACGTTGTGTACCCACTTCGTTTGATAAATAAGTTCAGGGGCTACATATGGGATGCATAGCAGAAATCCGATCTCTAGTCTTTCCAAGTCCACATACAACGGCCTTGCATTACCCATTTCGAATGCAATTTTTACCTGTATTATATCAATTTCCCTCCTGGTCAATATTTCTATCATTTGACGAATGATATCCTGTGAAACAAAATACAAGGGGATATGTCCTTGAATCAATTGTGAAACTGCAGTTTGAACTTCTCTCATATAATTCGTTAATAGTCTATCAACAGGACTCATTATGTTCAATATTTCATTTAAAGTTCTGTCATGCTTAAGTATTATTTTAGTCGCCCGTTGCATTACATCCGCTTGTTCATTTAGAATGATTGCAGTTTCATTTATGAATCTTACTTGTTCGTCCAGTCCCCCTCTAATTCCATCTAATGTTTTTTGTATTATTTCTAGGTCAATACTCAGTTGTTGCGCTTTAGTACTCAGTGTTCCTACCGAAATAGAATTGGCTGTTGATATTGTGGTACCTATTATGGCTCCAACTATAGACATTACCAATGATATCGTGAGCATCATCGCACCTCTCTTTCCTCTCCTCTTCTTAATGTCTGCTGAATTCACAAATGTTTTCACCAATTGCATTAATATATCTCTTATTGACTGCTTAGTGTCCTCTTTTCTTATTTCCAGCCACTCTTTAGTCTGTTCAATCTTAATTCCGGTATTGTTCAAATGTTTTTCAATCAAAATCTCAGGATTCAATGGTATGTATATATTTTGGAAAATCATCCTTCTATCACTCATGATGAATCCTGGTGCCTCTTCCACCGCGATACCAGATGCTGGTCCAGGTTCAATGACAACTTGTGCTTCTGAATTCTTGAAGATTCCTCCAAATATCATCATCATTAACCATATCATCGGTATCATCTTCAATGCTGATCGCTTTGCAGCCTTGGTCTTCACCCCTCTTTGGGGCTTTCCCGGAATCCGTCCACGTGGGCTCCAGGACTCCATCGTCTCCCGTGGGCTCTGATCCCGGAACCTCCGACCAAATAATGTTAATTTTCTAAATCAAATAGAAAATAAACAAATTAAGTACATAGCACAATACTAACTTCACCCTTTTGCCAAAAATAAAACATGCTTGGTAAAAATATATATATTATTATTATTATTTTTTTTTTTTTTTCTGAAATTAAACACAAGTTAAAAAGAAAACAAGCACATATAAAACAGCATTCAATATTTAATACATTTTCTCTCTGCACACCAACCATGAGCTTCCATTATATATATTTATTTATTTATTTATTTTATATTATATATTTTTACATATATTACAGTGTTTATGTGCCATTATAACAATCAACTTTTTAACTTCTTTGTCACTGCCTCCTGATTGTACCCATTTATTTTCTCTTTTTTGTGTTCAAGGGACTTTATCTGTTTCTACATGCTCAAGCTGCCTGATCTCATGTCTGGGATGGCATGGTTTGATTTGATTTACATGGACAAACTGCTCTATTGGCGTTTCACCTTCATTTTTCAAAATTGTATAAACTACAGGAGAGACCTTATCTATAATTCGAAATGGCCCCTGCCAGGCTGCTAGAAATTTAGAATTTTTCTGTTTACTTTTTCCAAAATGAAACTTGTACACCTGATCCCCTACACTGTATTCCTTTACTGATGTCTTTTTGTCATAATAAGACTTTGCACTGTCAGCAGCTCTTTCCAGATTTCTCTGCACAAAAGCAAATGCATGTTGCAAATGCCTCCTCAGTTCATCAATATATTCATGAACTGTGGATGCACTCACAAGTGTCTGCTCATGTGTTCTGTATAGTAGGTGTTGTGGTAACACCATTTTCCTACCTGTCAAGACCTCATGGGGGCTAACACCTGTTGCTTTGGCAGGAGTTGATCTGATTGCCATCAAAACCAACAGTAAACGTAAATCCCAGCTGGAACCTGCTTCTGCCACAAATTTCTTTAAAATATCCACAACAGACCTATTGCTTCTTTCAACTGTACCTGAAGACGCTGCCCGATATGCGATATGTAGTTTCCTTTTCACACCTAGTATTTGCCATACCTTACTCATTAGAGTACTTGTGAAATGACTTCCTCTGTCTGACTCAATTCTTTGTGGCAACCCAAACCTTGAGAACACATGGTTCACCAGCAATGTGGCTGCTGTTTGCGCACTACAATCTGGTGCAGGAATGCATTCAATCCACTTCGACATCAAACATACCACACTTAAAATATAACGGTTTCCCCTGCTCGACCTTTTTAAAGGACCTACATAGTCTATTTGCAAATCTGACCATGGGAGAGTTAGGCCTCTTTTCATCAATGGTGCTCTATGCATTGGTGAAGCAGGTTTAAATTGGGCGCATACTAGACATCCTCTAGTATATAATTCCACATCTTGGGACATATGTGGCCAGTAAGCATAATCTTTTAGTATTTCTAATGTTTTTTGTGAACCTCTATGGCCTGCAGTTATAGCATCATGTGCATGGTGTCGCATTAGCCCTCTGAATGAAAGGTGTATTACCCACTGTATTTGTCCTGTTATGGACTCTCTAATCATGAGTCCATCCTTTAATCTAATTCGTGTTTTGTTCTTTAATAGCACCCTCAACTCTTCTTTTCCCATACAATCATTTTCTGTTAAAGAATTTTGTTCAGGATCTATCAAATGATTATAATAGATTCCCAAAATTCGATCATTTTTTTGTGCCTCAATCAAATCTTGGTCTGGCGTGTCATGACTCCACTGCACCACCGGTTGATCTACCTCCTTTGGTGCTTTAGAACGTGTCACTGCATCAATTTGTATTTCACCCATTAAATAATCAATAGGTAGCAATTCTCCCATCACAGCCCCAATCTTAGCCAGGTGGTCTGCCTTATCATTTCCCTCCTTATCCTCTCCTGGTGTTTTTAAATGCCCACGAATCTTTCTCCAATATATTGTTAAATTATTCTCTGACACCAATTTGTCTATGGCTTGTATCATTTTTCCATGTTTAAGTGGCTTTTTGTTGTATGTAACCATGCCTCTTGCTTTCCAACCAGGCAAATACTCCACAAAGCTATTCCGTGCATAGTCAGAATCAGTCACCAGGACAATTTCACTGAACTTTTTATCAACTGCAGTAGCAATTGCTTTATAAATGGCTGCCAATTCCGCCACCTGACTGCTCCTATCTCCAATCCTCATCCCTATACTGGGGACGCCTTCACATTTCAACCAGACATTTCCTATTCCTGCCACTAATTGTTTATTACTGTCATTTTCAATGTGAAAAGCACAACCATCCACATATACAGTTGGCAAATCCTTGCATGTTTTTTCATCAAAAGCTTTGTGTGGTGATTGTTCAAATTCCTGCAAACTAGTTTCCACTTCCATTTCATTTGGTATTTGTTCAGCTGCACAGTCATGTAAGTCAGCTAACCCTTGAGCAATTGGGTTCTTTTTATTTTGTCCATATCTCACTTCTACTGGAAAACCTTGTAATGCCAGCGTCCATGAACTGATTCTGGATTGCGCTAGATTACCTGATCGAATTCTTTTACTCTCTAAAAATTGCAAAGGTTGATGATTTGTTTCAATAATCACCTTTTCTCCCTGAACAATGGAGCGGAAATGTTGTAGCGCCCACACAGTGGTTAATAGGGCCTTTTCACATTCATTAAATTTCATTTCAACTTGGGAAAATGCCTCACTTGCATAGGCAATGGTTTTGTGATTCAAATCGTGTTTTTGTGATAACACTGCTGACATACAATGTTCAGAAAAACCTATTTCTATAAAGAAATCCCTGTCCTTTATGGGGTATGCTAAACATGGTGCCTTTACAAGACATTCCTTTAATTTAGCCACTGCATCAGACTGCTCTTTTTCCCATTTCCAGGGAGTATTCAGTTTAAGCAGTTTAGTCAATGGTTGAGTGGTTTCTGCATAATTTTCAATGAACTTTCTGTTATAGCCTGTCATCCCTAATAAACTTTTTATTCCTTTCACATTTTTAGGATCTTTTAATCTTTTTGTCCTCCACAGCGAGCCAGTAAAGGTTCCTTCTGTCCTTGTTGATGTGTTCCTTTCTTGTTTTATTCATGATGATCCTGACTGCGTTGTTTTGGATTACTTGGCACTTGGCACCTAGCATAAGGGCATTACCCAAATCCAACATTGATAGAATAGTTGCTCTAGCTATTGTAGAGCAATTGACTTTGTTCAGGTAAGGGCAAATTATTCTGAGGAGCGCCCCTGGGGTCTTTCAAAGGTCTATAGATCACCTTTTCTCTGATCTCCTTTTGCATACGATGATAGCTAATCTGGATGATATTCTTGTGTTCTCCCATCATCCTCAAAATCATACAGAACATGTCAAGGAATTCTTACGTCATCTAGAGAGCAACCATTTAAGAGCCAAGCCTGAAAAATGCTTATTTGACATCACCTATGTTCCCTATTTGGGTTATATTTTCTCAGCCCAGGCTATTGCCATAGATCCCAGGAAAATAACAGCTGTTGTACAATGGTGAACTCCATCCACTGTAAAAGAACTTCAGTGGTTCCTGGGCTTGGCTAACTTTTAACCCATAGGTTCATTGCTTGATTCTCTAAAAAAGTGCTTTGCCTGACGAACTTGCTAAAAAAGAATCAAAGATTCATCTGGAATGACACAACTTAGAAGGCCTTTATTTCGCTAAAAGAAGCCTTAACTTCATCACCAGTTTAGTTCAGTGCGACGTGTCATTGCCCTTTATTCTGGAAACTGATGCCTCTGATAGAGCAGTCAGTGCTGTTATTAAGCAAGTACAAAAGAATCAGGAAGAAAGTCCTGGGTCCTATTTCTCAAAAACTCTCTCTGAAGCCGAAAGAACATATTCTGTCCTAGAAAAAGAACTACTAGCCATCAAATTGACATGCATCGAATGGTGTCATTTATTGCTTGTGCTAGAGAAATTACTAAAAACAGAACTGATCACTGAAACCTTCAGATGCTTCAGTCATTGGATTGAAAAAACAGCAGACAGGCCTGATGGGCTAATTTTTTCTCACAATATAGTATTTTCATGACATACATTCCAGGCTCAAAGAATCTGACGCCAATATGCTTTCCAAATGGGAATGGATACTCCATGGATAAAAACCTGTCATGAGAAAATGTTACCAACCACGCCTTTCATCATGGTTATTAAAACCTTCCTCCAAAAGGTCCATTCTCAGTTTGTTGTGACTCCTACGGATACCTTGTTCTGTAGAACTATTTTCCTTGGGACATGATTCTCCAGTGGCTGGGGATCGTGGAACCCGCAAAACTATGACCTCTTACAACACCAGTTTTGGTGGCCCACTCTTAAAAAAAAGTTAATGAAAATGTCCATACCTGTGCTATTTGAACCCAACAAAAGACCCCCAAAAAGTTGCCCTCAAGTAAGTTCTTACAACCTGAACTACCTATAATACCTGGGCGAAGGTATCTACTGGCTTTATCATCGATCTTCCCATCTCGGATGGTTGTTCAGTTATTATGGTAACAGTGGACGCCTTTACGAAAAATGGCTAATTTTTATGCACTCTCCAAGATGACTGCAGCCTCAGAAATGGCTGTTCTGTTCTTTCTACTAGACCTATTTCGCCTACATGGTTTACCGGAGTAAATAACTTCTGATAGAGGTCCTCGATATACCTCCAGGTTCTGGAAGCAACTATGCAAGTCTTTAGGTATATAAAGCTTCTGTCCTCCGGTTATCAGCCAGCCACTAATGGATAAACAGAGAGGACAAACCATACACTCAAACAGTATTTGAGGTGTTATGTATCCGCTACTCAAGATAATTGAACATCCTGTCTTCCTAAGGCTGGATTTGTGTACAACAACACTTTACATTATTCCTTGAGTATGAGTCCCTTATTTTGCTCTTATGGGTTTCACCCTACATGGCTACCTCTCTCAGAAGTTAAACATTTCAACGTTCCCAACTTGGATACCCTGATAAAGAAACTACAGAAAACAGAACGATTGGCCTTAAAAAATCTACAACATGCCCAGAAATCCATTAAACGTTATGCTGATCTCCAGCTGACCTAGACACCCTTGTACAAAGAAGGTGACAAGGTTTGTATGTTTTCCAACTATCTACCTTTGCACCTACATTCCAAGAATATTTCTCCTCATTATTTTGGTCCATTTTCCATACACAAGGTGATCAATCCAATGGCCTACCAATTACATCTGCCTTCTTCATGGAAATGTATCCATCCACTTTTCCACGTCTCCTTATTGAAACCCTACAGACCAGGGTGTTCTCTAAGGCGTACAGCATCTCTTGCTCCTCCTGTTCTCAAGGATGATCATTTGGAATATGAAGTACAACTAATCTGTCACTCCAGAATCCGTCAAGGTCAATTGGAATTTCTTATTGATTGGAAGGGCTATGCCCCCTGTGAAAGAGCCTGGGAAAAGGTCAATGATGTACATGCTCCTCTTTTGGTGAAACTATTTTATGCTAAATTCCCTGGGAAGCCCGGTTCCCCTAGATCTGGAAGGGGGCATGATGTCAGTACTCAACCGTATTGGTCATGGTGGCATAGATGGAAGAGGTTCTCTTCTGTTCCAAGATGATGGACTGCAATTGCCATGTCCGCCCATTCCAACATGGAGCCCACTTCCAGGATGCACGTCCTGATGTCAGGTAACTAGAACTGCTGTTGCTGCAATCACTCCTCATTGCAACTATTTTCCTCTGTTGCACTGACACCTGTGTTCCTTTCCTTACCCTCCTATTGCCTCACCCATACCTTCCTTGTTCTCTGATTCTCTCCGATCCTGTCTCCACCTTGCTCAAGCTGTTTCCAGTCTCTGCCTTGCTCAAGCTCTTTCCAGTCTCTGCCTTGCTCAGGCTGTTTCCAGTCTCTGCCTTGCTCAAGCTGTTTTCAGACTTTGCCTCCAGTTTCTGCTGTGCTGTGCTTGCCGTGGTCTGTCAGATTGATCTCCGGAACAGCTCTTCATCTAAAGGGTTTTTCTCATTTGTGAGTTTTCCCTTATTGAGCTGTTCCTTCAGAGGAGTCACCTGGTTTCTCTGTGATACCGGAGTATAGTGTGGCTACCTGGGAGGACAGACCCTATCTCTACCCTAAGAGGACTCAGAAAGGCAAACAGGCAGGACGGAAATCTGATAGAATTACTTCCTGGATTCTGTCCATGCAAGGCTTTCCTGTAGAGGTCAGATATGGCCAAAACAAGAAGAGTCCTTTAGTGCAAGGATTGGCTAACTTGCATGGTTGTGCTAAAGAAAACTGTCTTGATGACGACAGTCTAATGACCAATGACAATATGGAGGCGTACTTCATTTCCCTGCACAAGGCCTATGAAGAAGACACCTGTCAGGGGATAACCACAATTTATGTGGATGGGTCCTCCTACCATGTTGGCAATAACAGTAAAAAAGAACTGGTGGCTGGCATTGGGAATGCCTGGGTGAAACGTGCTCTAGCACCTTGAAGGGTATTTAGATGGAATTACAATGATGATCTCACAGCAAATAATCAGACATACTCAAAGAATATGGAAAAGTACTACTATATTGTCAAAGTAGGGTGACCTCGCAGACATCGGACTGATGCATGCACACTTGCATAGAAGCTTGATTACATGGAGGTCTTATACTCTGATATGCGTCATCTATGATGTCGTTGCACATGACAAAATACAAAATCTATCAAGGGAAGGGATTGGTTAAGGGAACATATCTAGTTATAGAACATATAAGGATTAGTACATCATTGGCTACCGCTTATCTGTAGGGCACGCCTCGAACTACCTCTAAATATGTATAGTACTGAGTACAGCGGACAAAACAAAACTGTATTGGTCTATGCTACATTGCATGTTAGGTTGTCCCTCAACCCCACTGATTGGTTGACATACTATCCTAACCTTGGACTTTTAGCAGCAGGTTTGTGAAATGAAACGTAGGTGTTTTAATCCCATCAGACTACTCCCCATTTCCCAATTAGTCCATCATCTCTCATCGGTAGACCACAAGCCAAAGTCTTTTGTTTGTAGTTGACCTTTTTGGCTGCTCACTGTCCTGGAACATTCAACGGAGTTTGAGCACACCACTATCTTAGGCTCTAATGAATAGCCTTTGTTTTTTACTTCCGAGTCATGTGTGAAGCGACTACAAATGTGTCAATTTCAGCCTTTTATTTACTGATATTTGATTTAATTATGCAGGTTGTTGTTGCACCTCTTGGCCTCTAGAGACTTGCTCACTCTATCTCACATGGACTTTGTATACTTTTAATTGACCAGCAGGTTGGCTCTCACAAATAATTTCTTCTATGAAGAATCTCCCACATTCAGAGCTTATCCACATACTCCCTTTGTGCTTTGTGCTTATTTTTTTTTAAAATAGCATCCTTAACTCTGGTCCAACCTTGACTCATCGTCGGCTCTGCACACTGAATTTTTTTCTGCATCTCTTGATTCTACAGCCTCTGCCTTTCTCTGAGGTAGCTTGGTTAAGTTCAACGGGAACCAGTGTCCCTTTTCCTTCTATGGTCATCCTTGCCAAGTTATATATTACTCTATATTACTCTAAAGCAAGTTTCTTTATGTGTTCTTTATACCTTGCTTTTCTGCATATTTACAGTTAACGGTCAGTAATTTACTTCATCTTCGTTATATCCATGATTACTTTAGATTATGTTACTCTTAGTGCTTCAGTTACATTGTTACTTCTAAGTATGTTCATATTGTTTTAGCATGGTTTCATATATGTTCTTTATGACATCACTTTGTCTTTGTCAGATGTTACTTTAACATCCGTCCATAATACTCATTAATGCATTCTGACATCTTAGCAGGTGACATCGTTCCATGTAGCATTCTTCCATGCAACATCCTTACACACTTTGAGTACAAGGGTACATTCTGTATGGCTGTCTGAGTGCATACCGTCTCTCATATACTCAATGCGGAATGGGAACAATGCAGGATGTCCCATTTATTGCTTTTCTATGACTATTCCAATATGACGGCGGTGAGGGGGAAGGAACTGGGAAGATAGTGTCTACCTGCTCCTCTACATTATGATGCCCCAGAGCCCTCTGACGGTTACAAAAGAGGAACTTGAAGCCGTCAGGTGGCAGAGTTTATAGCCATTTTTCAAGCTATCCTCACTGTAGTAGCCGACCGACTCAAGGAGCTAGTCATAATGACTGAATGGGTTTGTGGAACACCAGATTAACTGTAAGAATCTAGGTATGCTTTATGGATAATTCCAAAATAGAGGGGCCAGATAAGACTGGGAATTACCTGGCTGACCATTTGGCTAAACCTAGACCTCTGCAGGGGGATTTCATAGACACAGAATCCCTACTGGGTGAAATCCAAGTCACCGCTGTTACCAGGCTAAAGACTTGTGCCAACAGTGAACTCTTGACTGCCCAGTGGAGTAAAGATACCCCAGATACAGATTTGATCACTGCGCAGAAAGAGCACCGGATTATTGGAAAAAAATGTCAACACATTGAAGACCCTGTGAGTTTTTCTCTAACAGAATCTGATCATGCCTGTAAAGAGAATCTCTGGGTGTTGATGAAGTTTTCCAAGATGTTCTGAATCCAAGATGGTTTGTTGTTACAGAGATCCCTATCTGGATGTGACCAGTGGGTGGAACCTCCCTCATTCCTAAGCCTGATGTTTACCCACGCCCATGAAACGGTCACTGTTGGTCATGGGAGATTTCATACAAAATTGGAAATCTTGCATGAGGTTGCATGCTGACCACACATGGGCCAATACCTCAACATTTAAAAGGGTGTCTTGTGTGTGCTCAATTTCAACCCAGTTCAATCACACACAACGCTCCTGTACAGAAAAGGGTAATGCCAATGCCTTGGTCACATTTGCATGTCGATTTCATCGGGCCAGTGATTCGCTCCTCTAAAGGAAACAAGTACATGTTGACTGTTACATGCTTGTTAATGAAGTCGACAGAATGTCAACCCCATCTCTTGTTTCAGCCTCCCGCAAAGGATTAAGGAAATCATTTTACCAGTGAGGTGATGTCAAAGATGTGGGAGATTCTAGGGGTAAAAAGAAGACTCCACATTGCCTACCTCCTGCCCTCAAGCTGGGGGATAGAAATACAACAAGACTATTGTGAGCATCTTAAAGAAATGTGTGGCAGACTCCAGATCCAATTGGGACATTCGATTACCACTTGTCCTGATGACTATTAGGTCTACACCATCTTCTTCAACTAAAATGTCTCAGTTGGAGCTTATGACCAAAGGTAAAATGGTGTTACACCAGCATCTGCTCTATAGAGCTCAGGAGCAGACACTGATAAAAGCATCCACCACTCATGAGGACATTGAAAATGCGAGGAAGGACCTCCAGCACACCTTTTCTTATGCTCAGCGCAATTTAGAAATGTCGGAAGGAAAACAAATGATGAACTAAATGACCTTGAAGAAAGAGTATGAGGTATGTGACTAGGTTTACCTGTAAAGTTTTCAGGGGAATCAGACCAAGGAATGGACATTTCTTTCGTCTGCCGTGGGAGATTTTAAATTGTAGATCAAATATCATCTGTTGCCTATAAGATCCACATCCCAAAAGAAGAACAGACGGAGAGAAATTGGTCCTTATCATTCATTTGTAAAGCTGTCATCCAAGCCAAGCTTTACAACCTATTGAGGAGCCCAAGGAAGGTCGAGCTGAGGAACCATCTGAGGAATGAGAAGTAAGGACTAAAACCCTAGATCCAGACTAAAATATATATAACAGGCAGTCATTTAATTGACACTCTTGAAAAACATCAAAAAGAAAAGTATGGTTGTGAAAATCTCTATTTGAAATGCAATCCATGTATTGTAATTCTATTCAATGTTGTTCCATGGTTCTGTTAAAAGTTGTTTCTCCGATTCTTTGTAATGTTTCCAGGGGAATACATTCTGTACAAAATACTCAACCTCTCTTTTTATTCCTATCTAGCTATAGAAAAGTAACCTCTTTCCCTTCCAGCCTGGGGAACCGGAGGAGTACGATCCGGGGAGAATCCCAGGGACCCAGAAGAGTAGGAAACCAAAGACAGGAAGGAGTTCCAGGACCATACCCCAGAACACCAAAAACACAGAGGTAGAGGCCAGAGCACCCACTCACCAAGGAAGGGAAATTAGCAGAACATGCTCTAAAGAAAAAGGACTTCTGAGGGAAAGCCCACTCTCAACTGCTCTTTCCCATGTGTAATCAGGATAAAAGAGGCAGGGGGAGATCTGTGGAGTTTAATGACAGACCCAGAATGTCATAATTGAAAGGCCAGGTTCGGCCCCTAATACAACATACATTGTTCCTATGGAAAAGGCCTACTGCAATGGTGAGACAATGGCCTTAAAATCTTAACATAGCAAAGGTGACTAGCGAACTCAAAAACATGTACTTCTGCATTTCAAACAAGGACTATGCTGAAAAGTAAAAACAGATTGTAGAAATGAAAGGCACATTACATTGTTGGTTGAGAGACAAAAAGAGGCATTTTTCATTAAAACTGACACACATCAAAATTCTGTCACCTTGAAAATTAAGAGTACCCTCTGGGCTTTGCATGCAAAATTGAAAACCATGCTAGTATTGTTCATGTTGTGTGACTAAGGCCGCTTTTCAACACAGAAACTGACATCATGCTAAATGAAAATGTTCATTGTGAATGAGAAAATGAAAAGCAGGCTTTCACTTTCAGTTGCCCCATTGAAAAGCCAATGCTGTATGAAAGGAAAAAAATACACTGATTCAGAAGTGCATTGAACAATGATGGTGAGATTCAATTTATTAAAATAAATAAAAGGCTAAAAAAGACATGCCACAGACTGAAATGACTATTTTCTTTTCAGATGCAACATGTAAATCTGTTATGGGCCCAAGAATGACATGACTGTAGGTTGCTGGGCAGAACTCTCCAAGTGACATCCCCCCATTGATTTGAAGCCAGTACAGAATGATTCAGTTCTTGCAGAACAAGAATATATGGTCACATATATGGTCACAGGACATCAGAAACCCATCTGGTCAGAGAGATAGATTCTCTTCAGCGGCCATTAGCCCTCAGAGAACAAAGGCTGATGCATTTACCCCAGGCTTAAGTCAATATCAGGCTTAGAGACTGGAACAGATGCCTTGGCCTCCCACATCTTAAATTGAAGATATTAAACTACAAATGATCTGTGTTAATTATGTGACCATAGAAATGTCCTTTTGCTCAGTAACCTTTGAACCATGATACCTACAGGTTTTGGACATATGTAATTTTAAAGATGGTTTCAAAGCAGTGGTGTTGATATAACTTTCCTCCAGATTTGAGTTGCAGAAATTAAGTTATAACCAAAAATGTGTTTCTAGCTTTGCCAAAAATGTTGTGAATCCGAAAGTTGGGGAGCTGTTGGCTTAATAAATTAGCTATGTGAGTAGAAAATGTAACATTTCTAATTTTGATCATTTTTGCCTAAAGGCCAAAACAATCATAGTACACAAATGCAATATCCTGCCAAAACGAAAATAAATTCCACATATCAGTCATGATGAGGGGAACATTAATATCAGGTATTATGATGTTTATTTATAAGTTGCTAATGATTGAGTGCAAAAGCTGGCATATAAAAAGAAATGTAAATTGAAGTAGGTTTACCTTTTCACATCACATCAATCATAAAACTCCAAGGGCCTATCAGCATAGAGGGGTTGCACCTTGGGTGTAGGATAAGACTGTAAAGGTCCAATGAAAATTCAAGGCTAATAAATTAACATCTCCTGATCTTAATATTTTGGGGGTGGGACTTCGGCATTAAAAACTGGCTGCTCCAGTCAGAGCGGGACTAACTTGCCTAAAAATACATCTTAGGGAGAGCTGCCAAAACATCTTGAAGGAGACTTGCCATAATCTATCTGGGTGAATCCTAACTCAGCTGCCTGATACTACCTGGGTGAAAAGGCCTCAGATTGATGTAGACTTAACCTTGCATGGGAGACAGAAACTGGGAATTTCAAAAACTGACTGGGCCCTATGATTAAGGAGAGCCAAATGAGTGATGGATGCTGGTGACTATCTTTGATTGAGGTTTTTTACAAAACCCTTGTGCTGTCCAAAGAGGAGCCCTGCCATCTTTCCTGAGTACCAAAAACAGAGGTGCAATGTAAGTAGAATTGACCCATTTCAGACCAAGTGTGTGGGGAATCTGCCTGCCTTAATATTTTTCCTTTATAATGGGCTAAATTGTGTAGACCCTTAGCATGTTTGACTGAATATTCATTTAATTAACTCCCATATAGATTGACACAGGTGAGCTCTGCAGAGTTCCAAACTTCCGCCCTCCTTCCTAGCTGGAAGATATATTATATTTATTTAAAGTAATTGGGGTGCATTTATTTTTCCTGTCAATCCCAGACGTCTCTAAAGAAGTCCTTGTCCCAAAACAAAATCCCCAACTGTCCCCACTCCCCAGACCTTGCCTTTAAACAAAGGGGTATCCTTGGGCCTCATAACGAGGAAGGAGGTAACCATGCCACTTTCTGCGGCATGACTAGCTCCATTCTGGGTACCGGGTCTGGGTTCCTTGAATGGGGAAGTACCGGGCCATTCCAACCTTGGAGGGCCGGTATTTCCCCATTCAGGAAACCCAGACCCGGTACATCCCCATTCCCATTTCAGCCCCCATAGGGCTCAATGGGAATGGGAATGGGGATGATGCTAACAACGGGCCTGTTAATGACGGGCTTGTTGTTAGCATCCTAGGCTGCTTGCAGGACCCGCTAAGGACGCCTGGTAAAATCATGCGTCCTTAGCAGGTCTCGCAAGCAGACTCGTAATAGGGCGGTAAGGGGTTAACGGCTCCGGAACCTTTACTGGCGCTGTTAACCCCTTACCGCCCTCCTCGAAATGAGGCCCCTTGTCCCAAAATGAAATTCCCAACTGCCCCCACTACCCAGACCTTGCCTTTTCATAAATAGGCACCCATGTCCCAAATAGAAATTATTAACTTTCCCCAATCCCTAGACCTGGACTTTAAACAGAGGGGTACTGCATATAACTAATGCCTGGGTTTTTGACGTTTGGGAGACAAGTGCTTTGCCAATTGAAAACAAGGGTAATTCTCCACTGAAAAATATGCACTTTTTCCTAAGAGTGTTTAAGTGACCCTGATAGCAGAACAATTTTGTATTGCTTTTGGGTGAAAAGGAAGAAGAGTTCTATTTATCAAAAGTATCGTGAAAAAGTCTGAGAGATTTCAACACTGCTATTATTTTTAAGTGTGCAGGGAAATTAAACATACCCAGTACTGCATGTGAAATTGTTTGAAAACCTAAACTGTGCTATGTCGTGAATCTAAACCTTATCAAGTCATATTGACCTGTTTATTACTAAAAGGAAAACGTGTGTTTTGCCTTGAAGCTCTGTTTTGTGCCACAGTAAAGGTGGCGTGTGCAACCATTTAGTGCAAGTTTGATTGAGCATATACTTTAAATAAATATATATTCTCTAACTGGACTACTGTAACAGCCTCCATCTAAATCTGCCTGCCTCTACTCTCTGCCCTCTGCAATTTATCCAGAACAGGACTGCGAGACTTGGTCTTGGCCTCAAGCCCAGGAACCGTATCTCTCCAGGACTGAAATCCCTACACTGGCTCCCAGTGGCTGCGAGGATTAAGTTCAAAACCCTCTGTATTGTCCACAAGGCCTTCTGGAGCCTGGGGCCAAAATACCTTCGACTCTCTCTTCCTAAATATCTTCCTTCTCAAGCTCTTCGCTCATCCGCCTCCAACTCCCTCAGGGTCAGCCGCTTCTCCAAGCAACGAGTTGGTGGTAGATCTCTCTCCGCAGCAGGGGCCTCCCTCTGGAACAGCCTTCCTGCCTCCCTGTAATTTGAGGAGAACCATCTCCAGTTCCAGAAGCACCTCAAAACCGTCCTCTTTGCTTCTGCTTTCTCTCCCCCTCTCCCCTGCTAAATTCCTGATTGAAGCTGCACTGAGTCTGCAACTGGGCCATGATCTCGGTCCTTGGCCCAGCCACTCTCCCCTTGTACTGCCTCCCTGGCTACCCCTGCACTGCAGGACTGTCTCTGTATCCCTAGAGCCCCCCTTCCCAGCACGTGTATGCACTTACCTTGCACTTGCCACCAGCTGGCCCTTATTATTAATCGTGTTTTTCTACTACCCCTTTACTGCACTTTCCCCTCTCCCTTTCCCCTTGCACTTTTCCCTTCCCCTCTACCCATGCACTTGCGCGATCTGAATGACACCTGGCCTAGTAGGATCGTTGTCTGTCTTCCCTTGTCCCACTCCCTGCCTCGTCACGCCTTGAAACTCTTGTGTATAGGCGCGTTACAAATGCCATATCATATCATATCATACATACCCAGGCCTGGTCCTTGGCTCATTGTTTGCACAGGAGGAGGGATCTACGTGGATTTATGTGAGTTATACATAGGCTAGCTGAACCAAAATAAATGATTAATTGTGGGCCATCTTAATTGTGGGGGGGATCTCCCTATGTTAAGTGTAGTCTTCCAATATATCATTACAAAGAGCCTCCATATTCGAAAAAGGAGCTAGGGCACAACACTTCCGCCTCGCAAGAGGGACATTGAGTCAAGTTTCGATTGTGGTCCTTGCAGGCAAATTAAGTGGTACTCATATTAATTATGTAACAAGTACACATTACTCTGAACCTAGCCATACCTCTTCATTACATCCCACAGTACCCCATTTCAAAAGAAGCAGAAGAGGGTATAAAACCTGACATTGGGTTATTGCTTAATCAATGAATTATCGGGCAAATGTATATACCCGGCAATGCCCCAATGCTTCCTATCAAAAAGCCTAGGAAAGCAACAAATCAATTTGTACAAGAACTTCATGCTGTTAACACAGTGGTTTTGTCATTTTTACCTGTTGTTCCCAAACCCACAACTATTTTATCTTGCATCCCTGCTGCCAAAATACATTTCATAGTAGTAGATCTGCGTTCTGCATTATTTTAAATAACTGTACATCATGTCAGTCAGAATGTATTTTCCATTACTTCTTTGGTATTGTTTTACTTGTGTACTGTAGTGGTTTGTGGAAAGTCTAACATAATGGGCTACGCTTCCATTTTCAACCCCTGAAAACCTCACTCATGATTCCATTCCCAAACACCTCCTCTCGTCACTTGAAGCAGAAGAGACATTTATCAGAATCCAAGCAATAATTGTCAAACCTTTCAGCTTCAGGTTTACCCAAATCAACTAGTTTTGTTTATTTCAAAAATAAATCTATAAAACAATACAATCACAAAATACCATCAAAACATAAAAACAGCTCAGAACTATTTTTTTTAAATACAAATTTCCTGGATTATAATGTGTTCACAATTCTACAAACTGTCCTTTTGTAAGCACTTTGAATATTTGGGGACAATCTTTAATCGTTGGTTTACCTGGAGTGACATTATTAACTATTTAATTAATCTTTTGCAATTGTGAGGAACCCATGGTGACAACAAGTAAGACAGGCACAAATGATCACAGTTCAAGGAGGGTTATTGAAACGTGAATGCAGTGTGCAGGTTGGAAAAACGCCTATTCTAAACCTAAATCTAAGATGGGAGCAAGCATCGACCAACAAATGAAAAATAAGGCAGTCCTAGTGGCGTTGTGTCAAAATAAAAAGGGAGGGCCTATACTGTGAAACCTATTGCCAAACCTCACAACTAATACAAAACAAGGGTGTGGGATAGTTTTCACGAAAAGAAAGAAGTGTTCTCAAATAATATGTCACGATGCAGTAGCTTAGGTCTCCCGTCCCCATGTTTTGGACATGGGGCAATATGGGATCTTGGGCACAACACAGTGTCGGGCTACTCCAGCATGAGATGACTGTTAAACTAGTAGTTCTTTGAACCACTGATGGCCAAGTCTTGTTTCCAGTGAAAGTCTCTTGCCTTTGGAACCTGATGTGTACAAATAACAAAAACAAATCTTCCTTTAACAAATGAAATTTCGTTACCAAAGTTCACTGGGTGACAGAGTCACCCCTCGGTCCCCCTCTTCTGGGCGCTGACCCCTCTTCTTTTTATATTCTTGGGTGATGGCTTCGCCCCTGGATCTCCCTCGGTCAGACTTGGATCCCTCTTGACCTTTATCTGTATTCAATTCCCTTTCCTTCACAGTGCTTGTAGATCAAAGTCTTTCGATTGTATAAGAATTTTGCTCGACCCTCTGTATGACCACTTTCACTTATTTGGCAGGCCTTCCCACGGCTTTCTGATACTTGTAGTTTATCTCATATGGGGCTCAACCAGAGTCTCTCGAGTTAGCACCCACAGGGTGCCGATTTTCCTCTGAAACTGGTCTCCCCTTCAATATTTGTACTTGCTACAGTTCATTAGTTTTGGTTCAAAACTCGCCACTTTTGCAATTCTCATTCATCACAATCCGGTTTTCTTATCAGCTCTCCCCTCAACTCACTGGCTGTGTCAAACCACTTGGCTTTTGCTTCTCTGGAGTCAAGGCCGGTACCATGGGCACGAGAGCTTTCCTCGCTCCTGCTTATCCACATAGGCTTGCTCCGTCTACCATTGACATCTGCTGCAGGACACATGTGCTATTGTTTGTGGTCTTAGGCTCTCTTCCATGAAGGTTCTGTAGGCCTGGGACGAAAGGGGCAAGGTCACTTCTCTCTATGCCACCCTCTCCTTTCCTGCCACCTTTCTCCTTCTTTAGTACTGCCGCATGGTAGCCGTCTTGATGTGCTGTCTGCTGTGCTCGCGTTGCTTGTACTGTGCTCTCTGGCTCCACCTTTTATCCCTGTGGGGAAGGGAAAGGGCCATTGGGTGTGTGTGTTTCTGATCAATTGCCTGACTTTGACTGACCCTTGTATTGGGACATGTCAGGTAAATGGCTTGGGTGTTAGTCTGTTGTCCTTTGTGTTGTGCGAAAGTGTTTGTGTCAGAAAGGGTGAGGGTAGCAGTTTAGAATATCCTACAGGAGAGGATGGGAAAAAGGTGTTAAAGAAAAGGGAATACTGCGTCTCACCCATCGGTGTCCCACTCGCCGAGGATCCTCCCTCACTGATCCACCCCCAGGAACTGGATCCAATAGAAATGGCTGTGTCCTGGCTACCTGGATGACAGATCCCCGGGGACTAGCTAGGGAGACACCTTCAGGTTTCTCAAACAATGCTCCAATTACTGGAGACCAGTCTCTAAGCGAGTGACTGAGATTTGAACCTGTATTGCTCTGCATTGTCTTGTTTCCAAAACAAATGCGTTGTCCTGGGCTATCCTCCCAGCCCCTTCCTTAATGCTAGGAGGTGAAACAAGCCACAGGTTCCCTTTTTAGATATGCTAAAAACCTGCCTATTTTCTCAGTGCCACACATGCTAATAGCTTACGAAGGGAAAGTGGTGGGTGTGGGTACCTATGGTAGACTTCTATGGGGTATGGGCAAGTTTGCTGGGATTCAATGAGAGGAAAGTTCTTTCCTCTCCCATCTTTTGAAGGTACCCAAATCAACCACAGCTTATATCATCCACTTGCAGACTGGTCACGTTGCCTAACTAAACTCTCGTTGAAGCACATTTTGTCTCTGTGTAACTACAACAGGATCGAGTACATAGCATATATTAAAATAACCCTTAGATACGTCCTATTTTAATAATTCTCCTAGTATTGGTATTGTCCAAATCCCTGCACTAAAAACATTGCTCCTGGCACTTTGGGCTAGTACCAGGGAGGACATATATGTCCAAGGGACCACGCTACAATTGTGCCTCCCACTTGCCCCCCCCCCCAGCTGGGATGGACCCCTATCTTGATTTTGTCACAAAGCCATGTCCTAGGTCTCTATTGACCAGAGCAAGGTTTAATGCAATATATGTTAAAGGAGTTACCAGCAGATAGGCTGCTAACTATTCTATTAGTGCAAACTGTTTCTGCTGCGTTGTTGAAACCTTGGCTCATTTGTTAATTTTCAGTCCACTATACAAAGAGCTGGGGAGATTTTTTTTTTTTTTACCTTTTGGGTGGTTTGGGTGTAGGCAGTGGCGCCTTGCATTTTTATTATTACTATCATTAAGAGATGCAACTAGTGCTTTTAAATGTGCCTCTTTCTTACATTTGCATGAAGCAGAAGAGCTAAGCTTGATGGACCTATATTATGATACTGTGTGCTACTAGTGCTACTGATGTATTTATTTGTTGCTGTTTCTTATACAAGTTTCCATTTTTATTGCCTGGTGTTTTTACATTTTTATTATGTTTTTATGTGTTTTATGGATTGCAATACAAAATAAATTATTTATTCATTCATCCACAAAATTCACCAGAGCATAAAATAGTAATTCAAAGTTTTAAAATGCCAATAGATGTTTCCTAGTGTTTAATGCCTGCCAAAGGTATGATAATAAGCACCAGACAGTCCAAGAAGTATCTGCCTAATGTAAATATAGTGCTGCCGGATGACTTTGAGTAAAATCTGCATCCCTTAGTATGACTTTCAAAGTTCTTGTTCTAATTCTTGCATTACCCTGGCAGAAAAACATGAAATGATTTAGATCCTCTACCGGTACATGGAACAATAAGTAATTTGATCCATTTAACCGACCTGATGAAACCACCATCAAAGATCTAAGGTGCAGGCAGTTAAATCTCTCTCTAGTAATGGCATTTCTCTCATATGCGTAATTTGACCATAATAAATACTTTTGCATTGAGCTAGAGGAAACAATTAAATAGCTACATTTAAAGCATTTTGCATTTCAACATATTCACGTAAATCTTGCATATAGTCAGATAGCAGTGTTTTCAATTGATTATGTTATGGTCTATATTAAATGGAACTCTAAAGTGATTTGGAGAGTTAATTTTCCCAAGGTGCATTTTTACTTACTGAAAACAGAAAATACAAAGTGCTCCAAATGTATCTAGTATGCCTTTATAATAAGATGAGTGATCCCAGCCTTTAATCTAGTGTCGGAGGCGGCCTCTGTTTCAGCGTTGCTCTCTCGCTGGAAAACCTTTGGAGGTGCAGCTTGACACATCGGGCACGCTGCAATGGGTCCTTATTCGAGCGCTGTGCGGCTCCCATGTGCAGCTACTGTGTGCAGCGGTTTAGGTTGGTTTATATAAAGAGAAAATGTAACATAGGTTGGGAGAGTCAATTCATCTTATCTAGATCTTCTATGAAGGAAAGACCCAGCTCCGAATGGGCCAGATATTTAGATGCATAGCGTCGCAAACCAAGAAATGTTACTATAACATCATAGGGAAGCAATATTTGTGAACCCCCACAATGAGGTCCCCTATTTGGTGACTGTGCTGGCTATACCTTTGTACTTTTGTACACATCATCAAATTCAATGGTTGGACCTTCCACATTTTATTTTCATTTTTTCAGGTTTCCCAAATCATCAGAAATCTTTCACTTTGTTTTGTGAAGAACGTGAAGACTTTGCCCTTGGTGTGCTGACTCAAATGCATGTTGACAAGCACCACCCAATTGCCTATTACAGTGCTGTGTTAGATCCTGTGGTTGCAGGTTTACCATCTTGTTTATGTACAATGGCAGATTTGTTACTCCAGAGAGATTATACTTTGGATCAGGGCATCGGGTCACTGTAGTGATGCCTCATGCTGTCATAGCAGTACCTCTGAAAGATAACGCCCAACACATCTCAAATTCATGGTTAACCACATATGAAAAGCTTAGATTTCTGCTGCTAATATAACTTTCAACCACTGTTCTATTCTATGCTCCCACCCCCTTAGAAGGGGAACTGCACAATAATCTAGTGGCTACAGAAAACCTCATAACATCTAGAATTGATTTAAAAGATGTACCACTGAAAAGCCCCAAGTTGATCCTGTCCATGAATGGCCTTTGTTTACACAATCATCTGGGCAAAACATTGTCTGTGAATGCAGTGTTTACACCATATTAGATTCTGCAGGTATATCAGTTGCCAAATCTTCATTTTGCTCAATTTGCTGAATTGACTGCTCTTACCTGTGCCTGTGTGCTGTTTAAAGGGAAATCTGCACGATTTATAATGATTCATGATGTGTATGCATCAGCCCTGTTGGAAACTCTTTTGTTACCTTCAGCACTGTCCATTGTCAAAAATCAGGGACACTATGTGCCCCGCTCTGTGGTTGAAAACACAAACTCTCTTACTGACAATTCATGGGCAGGAAAATGTAATGGATTTTCAATAAAACTTTATTGACTTACAATTTTTTAATGGGTGATTTTGGGGCAATTTCATCTCACATCTAGACCAAATTATATTTCACACAGAGGCAAAGCTATACCTCATGATGTCGACTTAATGTTATCCTATTTTCCATTATTTTATGTTTATTAATTGTATTCAAAGTTTTTTATAAGACGCGAGCCAGGGGCAGTGTTATTTTGCAGTGCCTACAAAATAAGGAAAGTTGGAGTGGAAATCCAATCATTCACAGCTTTCTACAAGCACCCCGATCGGTTAAGTGCAAAAGAGCACAGGAGTGAGAGAAGAGCTGACACACTGCAAGTGTAAAAATAGGCATGGCACAACAACAGATTGGAAACATCAAAAGTCCATCAAGAGTGTACAGAGGCAGCACTGCAGAGTAGGAAGACTGGTGGAGAGTGCCAGCACTTGAGTCCAAAGGATTTCTTGAAGAGGAATGTCTTCATTTTTCTGCAGAAAAGGTGGTGGTTTTCAGTTTGTTTGATGGCAGCCAGCAGGTTGGTCCATAGGTAGGATCCTGCTGTATAAGCCTTCTACCACCCAGTTTCTTCTTCTTGAAGGCTACAAGCACTTGAGAATGAGATCCTGAAGATTGCAAATGTTGTTCCAGGATGTATGTTCTTACTCTGTGTATGGGCTCTGAAAGGGAGCCAAAGTAGAAACTGAAAATCAGGTCTGATATAATTTCTGGGGTTAATGCACAAAATGAGCATAGTTGTTTTATTTTTCATCATCTGTCATTGATGAGTGAGGTTGTTTGAGGGCCCAGAGAGGAGGCGGTCGTATTGGTCAAGGTGAGACAGCACTTAGACAGACATGGTCATGACGAAATATAGTGAGTTCTTAGATCTGCAGTGTAAAGCATAGTAGGTTGTTGAAGATGACACCAAGGAGGACACAAGAGGTTCCAAGGTCAGGAGACCAAGTGAAAACTGAAGGAATAGTGTTGCTGAATAGTGTTGCTGAAGTCGATGATCTCTGTCATCATGATGTCCAGGTACAGCCTGTTGTCAGTCATTCAGTCTTGGATCTGGAGCAGGCAGTCTATGATACTATGGTCTATGGCTGGTGGTGGGATGGTGATTTGCTCAGGTGGAAAGTGATTTGCATGTCATCAGGATATGTTTGGAAAATGGTTGTGAATGGGGAGATGTGGTTGCCTAGAGGTTGCAAGTAGAAATTGAACAGCCACAAAGACAGGATGTAGCCTTGAGGAATGCTACAGAGTTGGCTAGTAGGTCTGGAGAAGAATTGGCTGCATTTGATCTGGTTTTCCCTGATTGACAATTGTATTGTATTGTATTGTATTGTTTATTTATATAGCACCTACACACAAGACAGCGTTTCAAAGCGCTCACGGAGGGTGGGAACAAGGGGAAAAACAACAGTCGCTCAGAGCCCTTGAAATTCTGAGACAATAATAGTCTGCACTGGTAGAGTAAGTGAATATAATACATTTAACAATTTAGATACAGCAAATAGGCCTGACAGCGATTCTGTAGTTTTACCAAGTGCACATTAAAGGGTGAAGACAAGGAGGAACAGACAGACGACCTTCAGGCAAAGGTCCATTCAGAACGTGCAAGTGCCCAGACGGTCATAGGAGGGGGGAGGTCCAAGTGCTCCCAGTCGGTGGAGACTGGGGTAAGTGCAGAGAGAGCCACTCTCTTGGGTTAGTTCTCAGGTGCTTGAGGGATGGTGGAGTGCAGGGCCCTGAGGCAAGTGCAGACAGGGTTGGCAGGGGTTCCCGGGACTTGTGAGACTCTGAGGTACATCAGGCAGTCAGTCTGCAAACTGTAAGGAAGAGGAGGAAGAGATGAAAAGGGCAAAGAGCTATGTTGGCAAGGTAGAGGGAGAGAGAAGGAGGAGGAGAGGAGAAAGGTCTTGAGAAGTTTCTGTAACTTAAGAAGGTCAGGCTCAAGATGTAGGCTATTCCAGATGGAGGCACCTGCTGTGGATAAGGATCTCCCACCAAATCTCTGCTTGGAGAACCGACTCACTCGCAGAAGGTTGGAGGTAGATGAGTGGAGGGCTTGTGAGGGACAGTATTTAGGGAGGCAGCGTTGCAAGTAGGTAGGTCCCAGGCCCCAGAAAGCCTTGTGGACAATACACAGAGTCTTGAACTTGCAGCCACGGGGAGCCAATTAAGGGATTTAAGTGCTGCAGAGAGGCGGTCCCTGGGCGTGAGGTCAAGGATAGGTCTTGCGGTTCTGTTCTGGATGAGTTGCAGGTGGTGAAGGGTCAAAGAAATGAGGTTGAGGAAGAGGCTGTTGCAGTAGTCCAGCCTAGAGATAACCAAAGCTCTAGAGACAGTGAGCCGCTGGGGGAAGTGAGGAAATGTAGAGTACCTCTGAGGAGGTGTAGAGATTTTTTTTTGAGATGTCAGAGATGAGAGAAGAGAAGGAGAGAGTGGAGTCGAAGATGACCCCAAGGTTTTTTGCCTCGCAGGTGGGTGCGGACGCAGGTCCAAGAAGGGCTGGCCACAGTGAAAGTGGAAAAGCGGGAGCAGGGGCCAAGAAGGATGAGATGAATCTGAGCATGCTAAATATGTTTTCTAGTTGGGGTAGGAGAGGCTTGTGTTTCCCCATGTCAAACACAGCAGAGAGGTCAAGAAAGAAAAGAATTGCAGGGCATTTCACATCCAACGACCTTAGAACCTCATGCTGCATGAAGTGAAGTGCTGTCTATGTGCTTCTGGAAGGTCTGAAGAGTGATGGGTGATTGTGCAGTATGATGAGGGACTTGCAATTAATGTGTAGCCACCTTTCCTAAAATGTTGCAGATAAAGTTTATTGACAATAGGACAATAATTAGTTGGAATGTTCTGATCAGCATTGGCTTTCTTTAGGAGAGGAAATATACAAGGTAGGCAATATCCACATGTTCAGAGGAGGCTTTTATTTTCTTCACCACCAGCAGCAGCTCGGGTTGAGAAATGGGTGCCAATGAAGAGAGGCTGGCATCAGTGCACCACTCTGGGGCAGATGTATAGTGTGATCCAGTCAGGTAAGAGATTGGCCTGTTATTGGCTGAAATCTTATCAATGAAACGGAGCTGAGGGAGTCCGCAAAGTCGTGTTAGGCCACTGGAGTGGGAAGCACACTCTGGCAGGGATTTAAGTTCATTGTCGGTATGGTAAAGCTTAGTGTAGGGTGTAGGAGCTGAGCTTTCATGGAGGACAGCTTTTCTTTGTGGATGGAAGTTGCCTGGTACACTTTTTGTTGTCTAAGACAAGAGAGATTGTCTCCTGGATCTTTACGGCTCAGTCGTTTTTTGGTAACATTGCAATTTCCCACTCAAACCAAAGGTTGCTTTTGGATGGCAGTTTGTGTATGTTCTTTAATGTAGGGGAAATTGTGTCTATAGTTTTTTTGTTTACTTAGTTCAAACTGGAGGGAATCCAGAATGGAGTCTGAGTTACTGCCGCCACTGCAGTGTTGGAGTAAGTTGCAGCAGAGGAAGCTGGGGCTATTCTCTTCATAGGGCCCCCTTTGATGTGCTAAGGTGTTGTGTGTGTTGTTTTCTGGGTGTTCATGGGTTTAACCAACCTCATTTGGAGGTGAGAAAGTGCAGACCAAAGGATGGTGGTAATTGCTATAGAGGTGTGAGATTGTGTAATTGTGTGAGATTTAGGCATGGCAGAGATAGGATGGCATCCAGCTAGTGACTGTCATTGTGAAGGCCCTTCATAGCAACACATTTTATGATGTGTTGTGCGTTATGTTACGTTATGGGGAAATGTAGAGCGCCCAATCACCATCAACAGGCTCTTAACATTGATTACAGGGATTACATAAAAAAATAAATGTTTATACATTCCTTCTAAAAAAGAAAGTGATTTTCAATGTTTCTAATAGCAAGAGGCAAGGAATTGAATAAAGCAGCAGAACAGTGAGAAAAGGTCCGGTCACCTAAATGTTTTAATCTATGCTTGATGGTCTATAGATGAAGACAAAAGAATGAATGTGAAGACCATGTGATGGGAGATATGTATGGGATTTATCAATAACGAAACATGGCCCATGTCCACAGAAAAGACTATGAACCATGCGAAGTACCTTACATTTAATCCGACATCAACAGAGAGCAGGAGCAGATGTCTCAAGGTGGGATAGACGTGATTACACCCCCTGGAGCCAGAGAGCAAGATGGGCTGCTGCATTCTGCATGTACTTGACTCTATAAAGTTGACTTTTCACAATGCCTCGAAAGGAACTTGTCTGTCGTCCGATAAGGACATTACCCGCCTGCACATCTGTGTAAAAATCCTAGTTAGTTTTTGATAAAGATTGATCAATCAAAAAATGTGTTTTCATCATGCCTGTATAGATGGTTGCCTGGGTAAAAAAAACTAAATGATCAGCCCTATGACCGCTTACATTTTAAGAATGTAATACTGTTTTGTCTGTAAAAGTGAGTTTCAGTGTATAATCCAGAATGTATAAAAACCGATGGCCGACTAGAGTTTAAAAGATGTATAAAGTTCAATAGAAAAAATATTTTCATTGTGTCCCTCCTTGTATATAAAAGGATGTGTATTTTAATACACATGTATATATTGTCATGTAAACCAACTGTGTGCACTAAAGAACGATTAACATAGGATGTCACTTAAGGTTCCAAGCTATACTCCATTTTCATTCCACAATGTGTATTAATAAGGGATGTATATTTAATAAATATTAATATAGTTTTAGACAAATAATTTAAACGTTGACCCACAGCCTACTGCGCTTATTTTTTAACAAGAGCCCCCACCATGCATAACACCTCGCTACACATATCAGAAGCATTGACAGGTCCTAAAGATGGCAACTGATTGGACCCTGAACAAGCGAGGCCATGACCCCCCCGCTGCACTGCTGTAGGCTGGTCTTTGGACATGCATGGGCATGTCTGCTCAACTGGAAGCTTTTCAGACCAGCAGTGACTGCCCACTAGCCTTTGTCTTCCATGGGTGGAGCACAGCCATGCTATTGTGCATCTTTGGGTTACAAAGATATGACCTTGAAAAAACTATTCAAATAAAAAAGAAAAGAAAACAAGTAATACAAAATAAAAAAAATGAAAAATATTAGAAAAATGTATAGATTTAACTTAAAACATGATTAAAAAAGAAATCAAAAAGAAATCTGTGGTAAGTCGTTTTGAGTTCTAAAGTGTATCCGGTATGGCATTTGTGTTGTCTCACTGGTGCTCCATGCATGTTAATAGAATGTTGGTGAAAGGTAATGAACACTATCTCAGAGAATGCTGGTTAAATATGATGCGTGCATGTTTGCAAAAGTGTTAATTGGAACTGAACTGTGTATGCCTGTGGATGGACCACCGGATGTCTTCCCTTTTAACATACAATTTGAAGTGACTGATGTACATATATAGAACTAAAGCAGACCAGCTTTTTGTAGATACAACTTTGGTGGCGAGTATGGTCCTTAACTAATGGTGGCCCTTTGCATACTGTGGAGGGATGTCACGGTTTATTGGACAGCCACTCTCAACTCAGGGAGTTCCTTTCCCCCCGATCAAAGTGTCGCACAACAAAGCGCTTAGCAGATTCAAATTTGGTTAGGCCTCCAACCTGTACAGCACCATTCAGCAAATAACCTCTGAATCACCAGTATGCTAGAAACCAGGCCGGTGTATAGAAATAATAGTGTATATTTATTTAAATGTCTACAATGAATAATAAACAAATCACAATAACACCAGCCACCAGCTCCGTGGCACAACACAAAAAGCACAAATGAAAAGTACTTGCATCAATTGACTGACATGTATTCCTTAATAGACTTTCAGTTACCACCACACCAAACACAGATTGAATTTTAAGTCAAAACACACCTAGGATTTCTTTGTACATTAAGATAGAGGTAACTGAAAACAGTGATTGCTTGGTGTATCACAATGCTCTTTTCTCCCAGTAATCCCCCACGCCCAGACATCAGTTATATATGACCCCTTAGTGTGAAGGCAAAGATCACGGAGTTGGAATATATGAAAGGCAAGGTTTGGGAAATGAACTCAATGGGAAAATGGTTTGGGGAACACACATTCAAATGAAATGCCGGGCTTTGGGATTCTGATTTGGGAATAAATGGGAAAATGTGTTTTGCACACACTACATTCAGTTGAAAGGCAGAGTTTTAGCGATTCTTATTTTGGGATTAAGGACACCCCTCTTTTGTAAGGAAGTCAGGGGTTATGGGAAAATAGGGTGACCCAATTACTTTATTGACTATAATGGCTGTAACAAACTGGGCATGAAATTTGTTTGTTTTGAAACTGTAATAAAACTCATTTTGTGATCTTTCCTATATGGGAATTAATTGAATTAACTTTAATTAAATGTGCTAAGGGTCTACACAGTTTCACCCCCTCACCCACAATTGAATGGAAAGTATTAAAGCAGGTAGTTCCCAACACAATGGATAGTTTTTGGGATATCTCTACTTACGTAGCAGGTCTCAATTCTCAGCTCAGGAGGTCATCCAGATTTCAGACCTTCTTTGGGAATAGGTAGGCAGCACACACCTCTGGTCTCTATTCAGAGCAAGGTGCCCGCAGCCACAGATCTCAGATAGGGCTCCGAGCTTCCAGGCAGAAGTCCCCAGCAGGTGTCCAGGGGTCTCCTGTCTATCTGGTCTCCTGGGTGTCAGCTATCTGTTGCTGTCAGTCTTAGCTTATCTGTCTGCTCTCTTTGTTTTGTCCTTCTGTACCGCTTTAGATTGAAAACTGATATTATATAGTGATGCTGACACTTACATATTATGAATATTCCCACGCTACAGATTGGACATCTGCCTTTCTCCCCCTCCCACCAGTCTGCCCACTGCCAGCTGATACAGCAAGGAGTTTAGAGGTCTGTAATAGGGCTTATGGAGAGGGAGAAAAATGCATCATTTCAAAATTACATGTTTTAAAATTGTTTTGCTCTCCTCAAAATCTCACTACATGGCAACTACCTCTAGTTTTCAAATAACTGCATAACCATGTGTATTTTTGAATTCTACAATATATGACAAATTGGGGAATACACATTTTATTTTGGGACGACCTTCCTGGGAGAAGCTGTCGTTTTTCCTGGTTTACTCCTGAGCTGAATGAGTTAACAATACCACATTCCACAAAACACACACTCATTTTTCTTTCTATAAGGTCCCCAGCGTTCTGATTTCTTTTTATCATTAAGAGTGTCACAAACCCATGTTCACCTCTAACTCAACTTACACACAGAGTATACGGTTAATTTTTAAATAGAACTGACAGGCTTTTTGTAATCAGTCCTGAATAAGCTCATTGGGCCTCATTACAAGTTTGGGGGTAGCCATGCCCTTAATAAGGGCATGGCTACCCCCAAACTCGGGTCGGGCTCTGGGTCCCGCGAAAGGGGAATAACCGGGCCATTCTGACATCGGCAGGCCCGGTAATTCCCCTTTCGCGGGACCCAGAGCTGGTATGTCCCCATTCCCATTTGAGCCCCCATAGGGCTCAATGGGAATGGGGAGGATGGTAGCAGCGGCACTGTTCATAACGGTACCATTGCTGCCATTCTGATTTGCTCGCGGGTGCCGCTCTGCACGCCTGGTCTGACCAGGCGTGCAGAGCGGCACCCGCAAGCAGAATTCGTAATGTGGCAGTACAGTGATAATGTCACGGCCATCGGGCCAAGGACACAAACATTACAGGGCCACTTACAGAGGGGGCGCGGGTGGACACAGTCCTGGCGCTTTGGACGCCAGGCTCATGAAAAACAATAAGTAAGAACATAAGTAAGAACATGTATTTGGGTCAAGAATACTTTTATTATGAACATGGCACCTCATTTTGGGTGCCAAGTGTATTTAACATAGGGAACTTCCATTATTACAGCAGCCCACGTGTACTCTTGGGTGGAGCTGCTGCTATTGGGTTGCCTTGCACATGCTGACTCTCTGGGAATGGCATGGTGTGGTAGGCAAGCCATGCCTAGTGAGTGTGCCCACGATCGCAGCTATATATGCTGCTCCAATCCCCAAGGCAGATGCTTCGTGTTATTCTGCACTTACATGCAGCATAACGCTCACCGCCGCCTGGAGTTAAACTTACCTTTGGAAATTCTGTTTCCTGTCTCCATACTTACCATCTGAGGAACCTGCTCTCACCTGTGCGCATCTTCAAATCTTCCGGAACGCTGACATCTTCATCTTGGCACTGCTGCTCACCTTCAAACCTTCCGGAACGCTAAAATCTTCACCTTGGTACTGCAGCTCATCTTCAAATCTTCCGGACGCTGAAACCTTCATCTTGACACTGCAGCACGACACGCTCCACCCGCATCCGCAGCACCGGCAGTAAAAACAAAAGGCAAGGTTAGACACTTAACAGACATTGAGGTTAAGGTTGCGCTACCACCGAACCTCGCGTTTTTCCTTAAACCATCACTCACCTGTTGTCGGACATTGCGGTTTCATCCATCTACCTCCCGGTCCGCTCCGCGCCTCCACAGCTGCTTTTGGGCTGCATTTCCACCTATTGGGAAGAAAACAGAAGAGAAAGCATTATTCTGGAATTAACAACACTATTGAGAGCAATAATACCAAAACAGAAAACAGAAAGGGGAAAAGACAAGAGACATTGAGAGACACTTACCATCAACCAGGGGAAAGCATAGTCGCAGCTGGACTGGACTATTACTTACCAGGGATCAGTGAAGGAACTAGATCCCATCAACAAGTGCCCCTGCCCGAAGTAGCAGGACGGAGAGCTCATCATCAATAATTAACAGGTGAGCCTTATGGGCTGATACATGCCCACAGAAATCGCACCTCGGGTTGAAGGGTTTGAGAGGTACAACAGTCACCGAGCAGTGCACTCATGTTTTCTCATATCCACGCAGGAGCAGTGCCACCAATTGTCGCTGTCCACAGCTTATCCGCAGGGGGAGAGACCTGACGGGGGTGATCTAACTCCTGGGAGGGCTGCAACTCTGCCCCAACGCCTCTGCAGAGACAAGGTAAGCGTAACACGGCACTGTTATCACTGTACCGCCACTATCGTAATGAGATCCATTGTGTTGCATGGTTCTCCTGTTATTAACGAACATGTGTCCCATGTTATTTGGATTGAAAGACATTCATATAGAAGCCTCAGTTTTAGATTTCCGAAAATCCAAATTGTTTAATTTCTCACAAATTACATGACTTGAACAGCTGCTTATCAGTAATGTCTATTTGTACACAGTCTTTGAAGATCCATTAGTGGCTCTGAGAGGCACTTTATAGGGGTCAAGCCAGTCCAAGAGGTCAGCTCTGTTGACTGTCTTATCTGTACCTTCCACAATTTTGATCTAACTCTTTGTATTTCTTTAGCATTTTAACCTGAAAACTAGAGTTTCATGGTGGGCCCAGCCCAAAGGTCTTGAGGTCAATGTTTCAGAGGCACAGACCTTTCAGTTCAGTGGGGAAAACAAGCTGCATACATAATTCTATCAGAAAAGCATTTTAAATTGAAAAGATGTGTTTTACACATGACTTTATGTATCACATCAGGGCCTGTTGTACATAAACAAAGTATTTCTTTAATACCATGGTTAAAAAGATGAGTATCACTTTCTGTATTATTCACACATAGGCCAAAGTTTACTATGGGAAACCAGCATTCACTTTTAAACCAAGTAGGCCTCTCCTTTTAAATGATCTCATTTCAAATGTTGAAAAGAAAGTGTCTTTATTTGGGACAAATGCAAGATGCTTGGCTTCACTTTAGATTTCTGGACTACAGTCCTGTGCTGCATTGAAGCCAATGTAACATGCTGCTATGTGTCTCTTTAAGTGAAATTGTAGCTTTTCGTATTTTATGAAAACAGCATTTTCATCCTCAACTGTCTTTTGCAATGTATTGGGCACATCCAGCAGTGTTCCGTTCTCAGGCACATTTTCTTCACCTGAGCACCTGTCCATTGTGATGAAGTTAAAAGAGGCCCATTTTTGTTCATTAAGTAGGCCTTATGTTGGAAAATAATGTTTTGAACTGGCCTGCATATTCCAATGGGTCTCACCATCATCCAGCTTCATTCCCCCAATAGTGGTCTTCCATGGCCTCTCAGATTCTGTCACACTGGGGCTGAATTTGCACCCCACATGGGGGCACAGCTAAGTGCATATATGCCACCTTTTTCATTCCATTTGGGAGTCACAAGTCCAGTTCTGGTTTAAACATTGCATTCTTGCACTTATAGTCATGGTTGTCGAAATTATAAACCCAGAACTACAAGTCCCAGACTGCTGCGTCCTGAATGGATAATGTTGGCTTGTACATGAGGCAGTCACCACCATCACAAGTTCTGTCCCATCCATCTTCAGGTAAGGAGTTTTCTGTTACTGCTCTAGTGAAGTGGTGAATTGGCTATAAAGAGAAAGGTAGTGCAGTGGCATGTTGCTGAAGTGCTCATTACTTCCTAAATAGACATTGCACAGCAACAGTGACTGTCAGTGCCTATTAACAGCATTTTGCAGCTCGGAATACTTTGACTGTATTGAACTTTGCCTCAGGCGTACATAGCAGACAATGTGGGGGCAGGCAGCGTATAACAGGGTGCCTTTTAATGAGCAGAAGGAGCATGGGAATTCTTCATTTGATGTGGCTGAGTTTGGTGACATTCCAGTGCATAGTTATAAAATGGTACAGAAGTTATCCCTTACCTCCCATTTTGTGAGTCAGATCGGTGCAAAGGTGTGGTGTTAGGGCGTGGCTGGAGGTGTGCAAACAGAGCCGTTGGATTCACCAAGCAAGAGTGGCAGTCAAATGCACAGGAGTGCAGGGAACCAATTAGGAAGTTGTGGAACTTGTCTGTCTTCCTTGTCACAGTCCTAATCATATGAAGCTCTGCTTTGCGATACACAACTTCCATAATACCTGTCCCAACCAAACATGGAGAACCGACATTTATAGTCCTTTCTCCATGTTTGATAACATTTGTTTCAAAAGGCGTCTCCCCTCACCACTTGGCCTTTTATTTCTGTGTCTGCAAGACCGAGCATGGATGCGCTTTCCAGAGATCAGATAAGTATATGTTTGCAATTTTCCTTAAATTAGGTATGGATGCATGGGTATTGCTGGACTCCCCACGTTGATTAGCTAGGTTAATCTGTTAACCCTCCAGTAATGACATTGCGTGGTATCCCGTGCCTAGGCCTTTTGAGTCTGAGGAGTCTACACTGCGACCCTGCAGGGCAGGATGCACTAGTCCACCTCTAATGCAATAGAATGGGGGCGTCTTTGGGATGCTCTCTTGAGATCCCGGGTGCATGGCTCATTCTGGAACATCGCAAACGAGTGAGAAATTCTGGCCTAGGGAGTAGGGTGCTCCCCCCAACAGGGCCCCAACCACGGCCTGAAGGGACCCAGTAGCTAAGTGGTTAGAGCATGATGTTACTGAAAACAAGATTGCAGGTTCAAGACCTTCACTGGCTTGAAAGTACTCAAGCTGGTAGGTTGAGGTGTCTTTTAGGAGAATATAAATCCAGTGTCAATCCAAAGAGGTGGCTCAGCCCTCATACTTTACTATGGAGGAAAGTACATTTCAGAGGCTGATTGCAGCTGCTGTGGCAGTAGCCTTTAAAGGAAAAGAGGACTTGCCACAGGCCTCTGCAATGGAGAAAGCACGACCGGCAGCCCGAGAACTACCGCTAAAAAGAGTCTGATAGATGCTGGCAGAAGCAATGGCACATATAAGAGAAACCCTTCTTCCTTTTAAGGCTATTCCATGGCCATCGGTGGGTTCTTGGTGAAATTAAACGTACTCAGAGACAGGCACTGCCGAGCGCACCCATTCTCTTGCACTTCAGAAAAGGTTCCCTTTTCTGCTCTGTAAAAGGCTTGGCGGGCACACCTGTTCTCTTGAACCACTGTAGAATCCTGCTTTGCTTAGAGGCAGGGACTGCAGGTTCTGAACAGAGGATAGCACAGGGGCAACGCGCTGGTCTTGGAAGCAAGACCATGCAGAGCGACAGAGGTTCAGATCTGCGCTTAGAAACCGCACTCAGGTATGGTATTATGCACGTTATTAAAAACCAATTAAAAAAAACCTGTTCTCAGAACTTTTAGAGCATATATAAACAGTTCCTGTTTCCTAAAATGACACTGTTCAAAGACCTTGGAGGATCTGTCCTTTTGTTTGCGAGCACAACTGGAACTGACAATTCTCAGAGAATATTTAAACTATGTATATGCTGAAGAAAGTAGCAGAACGTCTAGCTGCCAGAATTACTGCAAGTAATTCCCTCTGTCCCACTCCCACTCCAATGTGGGTTGTACCTTTGTGCCTTCACAGCTGGTTTCAGGTAAATCTGGATGAAGGGTATGTTATCTTCAGTGCTCCCTGCAAGAGGAATGGTGTTCCTAAACCTAGTCTGTGATTGGTGTGTGTGCTGGCAGTACTGCCTGCTCTTGTGAAGGAACTTGCTCTCTGGTTACTATGGTAACTATGCAAATGCACAGCTGAGGTCATCTGCTAGCCGGCTCCAGGCAGCTCTGCACGTTAGTGTATAATTCAGGTGTGGGGTGGCCAAGCCCCCCACTACTTTTTCAAGCTAAGAATGTTTACGAAGGGAAAATGTAATGTGATGCATGCACGGCCAACACATGTTTTCTTTTGAGTTAAACACGTATTTACAGTTGTATTTGAATTGAATACAATTCTCTTGAAAGCCATGAATTGACTGACGTCCATGGAAACCTGCTAGCACAGGGATTTCAGCATTGGATGTTTAACCTCATGGTGGGGAGCTCAAACCCCCACAGGGGGCTGACATTGAAATTGTGTACCCTATGTTATTGGGGGTTCAGTAAGCACAAGGAAAAGAAAGAAAACACACCATTTTAAATGAGTCTCAGCATGAGAATATTTGTAAGAGTTCAGGTTACTCACCAAATAGGAGATTTAAATGTGTTTCATTCCTGGAAAAGACCTCAAGTGCACAGAACAAAGGCTCTAGTTCCGGGGCTGGAAGTCGTGTTACTAAGCATGTATTCACTGTGCAGGTTGCATGCTTGAATCCAGGTGGTGCTGATTCTGCCTTTCAGCCTTCCTGGAAAATAATCCAGTATGAGATTAATGGGTGGTGTTTTACAGGCCAAGCTACTAGACCTGGGGGCGCCACATCAGTTACATTGTGTTGTGTGGTGTATGATGCATGACAGTAAAACATGCATTGCTTAACACTAACTCTGTTTTTGTGTAAAGGGACCTTTTCTATCTCCCTGTGCCATGGCTTATATTGGCTACCAAATGGTGCCTGTGCTTAGGGAAGTCCAGGGCAGCAGTATCCTTGACATTTAATATGAAAGACAAAACATGTCATTGCTTGTTCTGAGTATATGTTTTCAGATCACGGAGACATGTCCCCTCTGCCATTCGAAATACAGTCATGTAAACCACTCTGTGATTATAGCGTGTTGGGCAAGTCAAGACCATTTGCAAAGGTCTCGGCCATTTGCTACTTTGCTTGAATTTAATATAAAATGTTTAAATTCGTCTTCATTAAGGGAGAGTAATTGTAATTAGTTATTTATAATGCGCTTAATACCCCTAGGTTTCTAAGCACAGACCTCCGCGTTGCCTTATTTCCACGCCAATAGCTTTGCCCCTGAGCTATCCTCCCGAGAGTAGTCAAACCATGAGCAGCAGAACTGCAAGGCACAAGGCTAATTGAAAGTCTGGTTTATTGGGTTAATAAAATGACATTTCTGGGACACCAGAACACACGGGTTTAGCTGCCACTGATGATAGGCCACAGATTGTGATCTATTTGTCCTGACCAGCTTTGGGTTGTTCTTTTTTTCCCAAGAGATAAATAGTTGTTCTTTAGGCACAAAGTTCCCGAGCAAACCTTTTTATTCTACTGCTCCTTAAAATGACCAGTCATGTTCTGGAGGGTGATCACAAGCAGGACCATATACCTGTTTTTTTTTTTGCCATTTGATCCTTGTGTTTATTTGGTCTGACCTATGGTGAAACCTCTACTAGGTCATTATCTTCAACTATGACCTATATTGCAGAATGCGTCTTTTTTAGTACCCTTGCTGTTTTGAGGGTTTCAGCTTCATTGCCCCGGGGGGTGATTGTTGGATTTAGACTTTTGGCGTCTTAATCTGTGGCAGTGACTGCAACCCTTTCATCTGTGAATGGCACCTATATTTGCTTTGGACGTGTGGCAGACACTGAGAAACTCCTTCAAAGATTCTGCTGAGTTGTGATTGCAGGAGAGTGCCCGATCATCCTGGGATTTCGCTGTGGGATCACCCGCTAGAGCTTCGAGGCTTTTGTGAGGGGAAGCCTTACCTCCACAGTTTTATAGGACGCTTCCTTGTGCACCTCCTCCATCATTTCGACCCACGGCGATGTAGTATTTTTCTATGGACAGGAAGTTGACGTTCAACTTTGCAGTAGGAGAAGCGGGAGCTACATGCCTTGAATATATCCAGGGCTCTGTCCACAAACATCCAGCGCACCTAGGACGTTGTACAGTGTCAGTCCTTGTTGGTTACCTTTGGGTCGGCTAGATCAGGATTTAAGCCATCTGTTTCCGCTTTACATCAGTGTATTCGGCTGGCAATTGCTACCACAATCTCGGCAGGCAGGCCTGCTATTCCAGGGTAAATTCAGGGTCGTTCCACCCAGGAGGTTAACGTCTCATGGGAAGGATATGGGGGGTGCCATTCAGGGCATTTGCCATCCTGCAAACGGAGAAGTGCCCCCACGTTCATCAAGTACTAGAAACTGCAATTTGGTTTGGATGGTTCGGTTTTGGCTGCCAGTATAATCAGTGACTGTTTTTTGCCATTCCATGAATGGGTGTGCAGCATCATTTGGTGTGAACCTCTTTTTTGGTTATAGGGGGATTGGTAAGTCCTCATCTGATTAGGATGGTGACAAGGAAGATAGATGAGAAAGTAATGGCCAGATTACTCTGAGTACTGGTCTTCCTCATCACAGTCCTCAGTTCCCTCCATCCCATCCTGGGCGTGGGTAAACATAACATCATAACAGGGCGAGTGGTGAGGGGAGGTACGTTTTGAAAGAAATGTTCTCAAATATGGAGAGGTTGGCCTCTATGTTTGTTTGGAAAGGGTATTATGGAAGGTTTCAGTCGCAAGGCAGAACCTCATATGATTAGGACAGTGACGAGGAAGACCCGGACTCAGAGACATGAAGATTACCAGTAAGTGATCTGCCCATTCCCACTGGCAGATGATTCAGAGTTGGTTGTGGTGCTTCAGCAGAATTTATCTCATGCTGTGCAAGGGAAACAAAGAAATACAATGTTTCTTCCTAAGACAGGAAGGGGGTGCTTGGGGCGTGCTCCCAGGGTTTTTGGTGACTATGTTGGTCATCCGAGAGATCTCCTACCTGGTCTGTGTCCCTCAACAACTCCTTGTATGAACACAGATAGAGATGTTGGTATACTTCATCACTGGTACGCAGCAACAGTCTGGGGGCACTAGGTTTTGGAGTTCTAGACTCACTATAGATTTTGAGGTATTCTCAAATGTATGGCGCTCTTCGGGCTGGATGCAGGGGTGTGACTGTGTCAGAGATAGTCCAATTTATCGTGGATTTGGCCTGTGTGCTATTTGGACATTTCTTGAATGTGGTGAACCTTCTTTTGTTTAAGCATTGTGTTCTTAGAAGAGGTTTAGGTTTTATCATTTTTTTCGGAAGGTCGCGTCAATGTAGCTGTGGCCTCTATTTAGGATTTACTTTCTGTTGGAGACCTGCTTTTTGACGTGTATGGTTTCCCTCGCCCGAGCCATTGACAGTGTCCATATGATGGCATGTTGTGACTGGTTCTGAGCTTGTCTCACCTATACTTGTACTGTACAAACATGTTGTTAGGTACCCACTATTTTTGATAACTTACTTTATTACTGTCATAGTTAGTTGTCAGATGTTTTCTAATGTAAAAGTGTATTACAATTTTGGATTCGTGCAAAGTTAAGGTCCATGGCTCTGTGTGCTGCATGAGAGAATAATTTGGATAGTGCTGTGTAATGTGTAATGTAGATTGCAGATGCTTGATATGTGAGTACTGATGAGACTTTGGGGTGGTTCAAGTGCCTAGTTCTTCAATAGTATGTCTACTGCTTGAGTGATTCAGTGAGTGGTTGCCCATGTGTGTTTGTGTGTGTGAGTGTGTGTGTGTGTGTGTGTGTGCGTGTGGCCTTTTTTTCTTTCATGATTGTTGGGCTTCTCTTAGTGGTTGTGGCTTTGCACATGTGTGAACATCTAGACTTTGGTTGGGGACACCATGATTTTAGTACCCTCTGTAGTAACCCCCATGTTGGCCCCCATGTTTAAGTGTGTGTCAGCGCCACTCCTTTTTTTATGTTTGGCTAAATGTGCTTATCACTTTGCCTCTTGGTTATCTCTTGTGGATCCGCAAGCTGACTTACCTGCCTGTGTGTAGCGGGGTGAGAGGCCATCTGTCATAGAGGTGTTTCCCGTGCGTGCGCCTGCGTGTGCGCGTGCGCACGTGTGTGTGTGTGTGTGTGTGTGTGTCATTGCAGTCAACGGAGCAGTTAGGAGGAGTGCCTGGAGTGGTACCAGGAGAGTGTGAGGAGAAGGCTGGATGTGGGGAGTGACAGATCCGGCAGCAGGTAAATTGATTGTGGGCACAGGAGAGGGTTTGATCAGGGGATGTGTAGAGGGAGGGTGACAGTCAATGGAGCCACCTAGGGACTAAGGGGGGCTGTCTCGCTCATCGGGGTCTTGGAGAGCCAGCCATACCCTTCGGAGCTTCCTGATCGGCTGGAGGTCCTCCACACGTCACCTCCTGGGTGCTAATAGAAAGTAATGAGTCAGTGTTGGTGAAAAGGTACATGAACACGTGAGGAGTTCTGTACCAGTGCTGGATTTGCATTTGAGAAGTTTAGTATGAAAACATGGAACTGAGATAACAGCCGGTCCTCCACCATGGCCAGAGACACTGTACACCAAAAGGATATTTAAATTAGGGGGGATGAAATCCGGGAAGTCAGGTAATAAGTCATTTAGAAACCATGTTTGAGTAATAAAGGGGACATCATTCTTGGAGACCGATGTATGATATGCAATATCCAGGCAGTTTTTAATGGCTTTAAACAATATCATTTTACCTAGCTTTTTTTTGGCCTAAAGGAGAGGTTTCGGTATTCCCGTCTTGCCTATATATTCTGACACAGGTGGTGTGAATAAGTGTTTCAGGGCAATGTCGCAATATATATCATAGACACAGGCATCATGAACGGGTTTTTATACTGGCAGCACTGACATTTATTGTGAGTAAAGGCATCATGAAATTGTTGGAAAATGCTCCTATGTACTGTTAGAGTCCTGGACCTGGCATCAACCCATTGCATTCTTCAGTCCCACCCTATAGAACCAAGTGTACATTGTATGGCAGCTTTTTACCCTGTTTTTATTGTCCTGTAAAATGCATCATGTCAGCCATAATTTTAAACATTTTAAACATTTTCTCAGGGAAGTACACCTCAAAAATTCCTGCAGTGGTACAGGGCTACCTCGCTGCGCTTGTTTTAATTTTCCATATATTTTTCGATATTCCAAAAGCATACATTTTCTCGTTGAAACTATATATGCTCTCTAATATGTCACTCAACCAAACCATTTACACATGGCTTCATAATATCCATCCTACAATATATCAAACAATAAAACACTACAAATCTACAACCAATTTACATACCACATCCCCAGTGGCTGCATTAAAGTACCAGTGACACATGAAGTTTCCCTTCTGGGGAAAAACACAGTAATGATCTTGATACAAACCACCCAGAAACTGACCTAAATCCAAATCACATGGTACTTCCAGTCTGCACACGTGAACACAAGATCAAAGCGGTCTTCCTCCTGATCGCCACTAACCAATCCCACCCATTCTCCGTCAGATAAGCCAGAGCACCTGGAGACCTTGGAAATGTCAGCGGTGTGTAGAGGAGCAGCTCTATACATCTGCTGCAAGTCCCACCCCCCTACCTACGCTGTATTGGAGACATGAGACCGCCTTGCCTGACACCAACTATTGTACCAATATCGCAGCAAGTATTTGGAAGGAGATACCCACTAAGACAACCCTATTGAATGTATCCCAGAAGTGATGACAACCTGCAGGAGGAACTCCCAGAAGGAATATGAGAAAGCGCTAAGCACATGACCTAATAATGTCATAAGAAAGTGTGCACAACGTCCCGAGATACTGACTAAAGACAATGTATGGATCCAAGAGGACAAACAACGAAGTATAGAATTGAGTAACCTAATAAATGTAGAAAAGAAGATCATTACACATTAAGAAAGTGCTACAGAAAACAGAAATTCAATAAATGTACAGATGCAGAAACGCAAGGTAGATCAAGTCATCATAGAAGCTAGCTATAATTACTAAAGAGAACGCAGGTGAAGCCGCCATTGTACAGAAACTGGAAATTGGTATCATGTATTAAATAAGGGAGAAACCATGAAGGGGGAATGGAAAAGCTGTGTTGCAGCCAAAGAGCAGGCCCATGGAGCTGTGTGGCGAGGCTGGCTGGCCTGAAGTCAAGATCATAGAAATCGAGGTCAGCTATCTACTCTGAAGAAAAACGAGTGTGCAGAGTATGAATCTGATTACGTTAAGGTGCAAGAAAGAACACAAAGGATGCCAAGTTTTAATTCATTTAGAGCATTTAAAAATTGCAAAACGGACCAGATCGTGGTCTCCTGTCACGTGAGCCAAGGATGGAAATGGAGCTTGAACTTGGAGTTCCAGATTTGATAGCGAGTGCCCTCACCTCGTGCATTCTTAAAGATGAGAATACTCTACAAGCCCAAGTACAAAGACAATTTTATGGCAGACGGCATGGGTGATGAGAGATGTTGGGCTAATTGGATGGTGAGGTAGCTTCATGTCCTATCTCCCTGCTCCTGGGTCTAGGCTTACATGCTGCTAAATTAATCGAATGTTCCAGACATGTCACAAGCGTGTTATGTTATGTTATGGATATTTAGTAGAACGCATGTACACCCGAGGGCATCTTGGCGCTGTCGGTTGGAGGAGAACAATAACAAAATGAAAACGGAGAAAAAACAAATAGAAGAGGGTGGTTTTCAATAGTCTACCGAAAGTAAGACGATCCACAGTAGCACGAAGAGCAAGAGGGAGATTATTCCAGGCTCTATCAGCTACCACAGGGAAAGCTTTTCCTCCCTTACGTGACAGGCGGTAGCGAGGGACTGTGAGAAGGAGCGCAGATTGAGATCTCAACAACCGGGTCGGGCGTGGGGCACAAATTTGGCCTGGAGATACTCAGCTCCCATGCCTTAAAAGGCACGATGCAACAGACACATAGATTTAAAGAGAATGCGACTAGCGACGGGAAGCCAGTGAAGTTTCTTCGGCAGGGGGGACATATGGGATCCAAAAGGGGGGTGAAATATGGAGCGAGCGGCTGCATTTTGCAGTAGTTGAAGCCTGTTAATCAGGTAGCGTGGTTGTGCCAAATAGAGAGAGTTACAATAGTAAAGGGAGCTTAAGACCAAAGCTGCCACCACAGGAGCCTGACACTCAGCAGGGATTTAGGGAAGGACTTTGCGCAGAATGCAGAGTTTAAAGTGCCCTAGCCCTGCATACAATAGCCACCTAATTATCAAGGTCAAGGGAAGCAGAGATTTTTAAACCAAGATTCCGGACCGATTGAACAGGTAAGGGAGGGGGCCCCAAGCCTGTCGGCCAAAATGCAGAGGTCCAGAATAGTTGAGGATATGTAGTACCTACAACCAGGACCCCAGTCTTATTGCCATTGAGCTTCAGCCAGTTTCACATCATCAATCTCCCCAGATCTTCAAGGCAGTTTCTCAACGGAACCGCAGTGTCGGCTTGTGTGAGATCGAGACGGACAAGAATCTGTGTGTCATCTGCATAGGAATAGTAACGAAACCAATGCGCCCGGATGAGAAACAAAAGAGGTCTGATATAAACATTAAACAGAATAGGGGAGAGTGAAGAACCCTGAGGAACACCACAAAGGAGTGAGACCAAATCTGAGCAAAAGGGAAGAAGAGAGATAGACTGGGACCGATTGGACAAGAAAGCAGTGAACCAGTCGAGAACCCAGCCAGTGAGGCCAGCGTCTGAGAGGCGGGAGATCAAGATGGAATGATCGACCGTGTCGAAAGCAGCCGCGAGATCTAAAAGAAGGACTGCTCCGACATCACCCTTGTCAACCAGACACACCAAATCATCCAAAACTGAGTTAAGGACAGACTCAACCAATTGTACTAGTCCATATAATGAAAGACCTTATAGCTTGTAAGACCAGAGAGAAACTGTGTACCGAATGTTTCTAAAGTGACACGTTTTAAGAGGCAGGCATCCGTTGTCCACCTGATAAAGGACAGCCAATAACAATCCTAGCTCCTATGTAAGTGTTTATCTAGATGTTTCCCTCAACCAATCCTGATCCTTGATAGGTTTTTCACTATTGCCACGTAGTATGACATCATTCTGATGCTTTATTGAGTATAAGAATTGTATTTTTTGTGGAGATCATTGAGAGACTGAGCGTACGTCCGTTAATGCACGTTGTAACTTCCCTGTTTTTAATAATTGTTAATAAAACAGTAATTTGCTGTCTTCTTGGGTTTGTCCGGTTATTTGGACTCAGAATTATTCTGTTGTAATCCCATCCAATGTATATGCACGTTCCAAAGTGCCATAAGGTGACGTGGTAGCAATGGATGGTTTCAGATCCAAACCAGTTTGACTCCAGAGTTTCCGACGATTGGGCATCCTCTGCCATTAGCTGGAAGATCGTGGAGTTTCCTGCGGAGAGCAGCCAATAGAAATAAACTTGCAGGAAGAATTGAGACAGTGGATAGGTCCCCCTTTGAAGAAATCCCTGCTCGGTTTCCACGGGCGCTCCGCAGATGGAAGGCGAAGTGCTCGTATTGGAGGAGGAGTGGATACCGAAGGCCTCGAGTTAACGGATTTAAGTAGATGAAGGGGTGGGATTGTGATGTTTTTAAGTAACAGGATATTTTGTGTATATAAGAGAACGCCTAAGTAATCCTATTTCAAGGGAAGTAGAGGAAGATGTTTCAATTTCCAATTGGAATACTAAGAGAGAAAATATGCACAGTCAGACTGTGAAAGGTGACGCCTTAATCCCTGTATTGGGTGATACAATTAGAGGCGGGGAACTATATCTCTTAATATAAATAGATTATAGAAAAATGGAAGGTGATCACAAAGGGTATTAATTTGTGTAGAGTTATTGTTTTAAGCATCATTTGTTGTGTGATGTTTTTAGAATTAAGAAGTTGTAAAGAGTGGGAGTGACACTGTTTTGATTTAAGGTGTAGTAAACAATTGGTGCCAATCAAAAGGCAGATAGGTGTTTGAAACGAAGGAGGATTGCGCAGTGATTGATGGTACTTACTCATATTTGTTGTTTTAAGACTAAAAGTGGTGCCTTGATATAGACAGAGATTTTATTAACGATCTGGTAAGTATTGACAGTCAATTTCGACTTGTCATTATGGAGGACACTCCTCACATGCACCTTTGCAAAACACTACCCATACATGCGCCCAAGCTCAAACAGTGCAGTGCAGAATGGGTAAAGGGTACAGTCGATAAAATGTTCATGCCATGGCCACAAGGGGGATCATTGTCGACAGCAATATTATAACACATGACTACATATCTGCATGGTGCATACACAGGGAAGAAATTAGAGGAAAAGAATAGCAGTTTTAGAACTTCGGTAAAAATGTACCAAGAGGAGAAAGAAGACCTGCCAGCAGAAGATTGGATGCTTAATCAGAATAAAGGTGAAGGCATTGAGCCCTCAGCTCCTCTAACTTTGCCCGAAATTAAGAGCGCAGATACAGACAAGATAGGAGTTTATCCTTTAAAGGAATTAAAAGCAGCTGCGGGGTATAATAACCCAATATATGAACCCCCCACTTACAGTAGTGACGATAGTCCAGAACAGAGCAAAAGGAAGGAAGATGCCTGTAAGTACACACGAGATAAGGAAGAAAGAGGAGAGAGATCGAATATATCGACAGACATAGACCGAGAAATTAAGAGATGGAAAGGAGAAAAGGATAGGGCTGACGAGGTAACGCTCGTACAGACAGAATGGATGGGAGGACAGATACTACTCAAGTTAGATGGAAAAAGCATTGTGGAGGTTAGGCAAAGAGAAGACAAGGACGAGCAAGAAAAGAAGGACAAGGAACGAGAAAAGAGATTGAGGGAGGATCAGCAAGGAAGACAAAGTAGGGATCTACTGGAACAGATATATATAGCGAAGAATAAGAGAAAGACTAAAAGCGAGCAGAGGAACAAAGGAAGTATGACACAAGAAAGAAAGAGAAGAAAGATATAGGAGAGAAAAAAAGAGAGAGGAAGAACAAGCTGAAGAATTGAAGGAAAAAAGATTACAGAGGAGAGAAGAAGAAGAACAAAGACAGGAAGTGAGAAGGGAAGAACGAAGGCAAGAGGAAGAGAGAACAAGAAGGGATGCAAGAAAGCGAAGGGAAGTGGATGAAGAGATAAAACTGAATAGAAGGCAGTGAGGTCTGGATGCCAGTCTCATTCTTAAAGAACGAATGTGGCAGAGCGAGGAAATACGATGGGTAGAACAAAAGAGATTCTTCCAATAAAGGAAGTAACACTTGAAACACTTAGAGTAACGCTAGAAGAGGAAAGATATGATGCAGAACATATTGGAGAAAGGATTGATAAGATATATCAACAAATAAGGCAGGACGGCAAGTATGGGACTGGAGGAAGCGGTAGTCGATCCCCAGTACCTCAACCACAGGATGAGGAGGAAAACATATTTAGTGACAAACGTCGAGCACTGTCTTTCAGCAGACTAAATTTAGACAGAGAAGAAAAAGATGATAGTCGTACTAGTTGGGGTCTAGCAATGTCAGACAAGGAAAGAGAGTCAAGTCGTGAGACAGAGGGAGAGGGTGCGTGGACCCCCCTGGGAAGTCAACTGATGGATATAGAGGTAAGGTGGTAAGATCTGAACACCCTAAGGAAAGAACACCAGATCCTATACCATATCCTGAGCTTCCCCGAAGATGATTAAGTAGTGAGAGAGGTGAATCTCCATCTTATGTGAGTAGGGTAAGGTTGTTACCAACAAGAAGACGAATAGGCACGATTACCCCTGCCATAGGTAAACAAATTGTGGGATCCGATTATGGGATGGGGTTCTCACAGTTCCCCTTGTTAGAGAAGGGGGAGCAAGACCACAGATTTTCATTGGCATCAGATGGATAAGGGTAATTTGAAATGAAAGCTCCTTAGCATACCTACGGGGGCTGGGAAATGGATATACAAATTAGATAAAATTATAGGAGGAAACACGCTGGCCATAGGAGACATAAAAGGTCTATTGGCAGCTATTCTTGGAGAGAGAGCTGATGACATATGGAGGTGAGTGGGATATGCGGGTGTGAGAGCATAAAACACAGCGCATGATGGTGGGCCATTTAATAATTGCAGGGCAGATGTTTGGAGGGCTCTCAGGGTACAGTATCCTAATACATCAGATATGGGTGCAATTATGACACATAAAATGAAAGAAGATGAAGACCCTATTGCTTACATTCGGGATATTCAGGCTAAATGGCAGCTTGAAAAACGTGAACCGTGGGAAAAAACAGTGACACTATTTGATCATATTCTATGTCAGGGATTGCCAGAACCGGTACACAGACAAATGAAAAAACAAGTAGGGATGGAAGCAAAGCCATGGGCTGAGATACAGTTAACCATTGTGCATCATTGTTGGTTATTACAAGAGGACAGAAAGAAAGATGAGAACCGAAAGATTGAGGAAGCTAAGTTAGTTCTGAAGAAATTGTCAAGTTTGCTATAGAAGGGGTATTATTGACAAGCGGAGAAGGAGTGGGAACACTAGAAATAATGGGTACGTCACAGGTGAATACTGTACATCCAATGGATCAAAGTGGGCATGGGTTTTGGCCACAAGGTGTATCTCAGAACTCCCAAGGCGGATTTCAGAATGCACAGGGTGGATTTCAAAATGCTCAGAATAAAAGTCAGAATACTCAAGGAGGGTTTGCCAGAGGGCTACCCCCAGTATGTTGGAATTGTGGGATTACAGGGCATATTGAGCATGCATGTATGAGCCGAGGGAATGTGCAACAAAATGGACAACTTTCAAGAGGGAGGACAGCTTACCCACTGCTATACAACACACAAACACGAGAGGGCTTTGCTCAGAATCACACATCCTAACAGGCACAGGTGCCGCAAGTACAGTAGGCACCACAGCAGGGGCCAGTACAAATGCACCCACCGCAAGGGCAGAAACAACAAGCACCTATGCAAACCAACAGAATGCGTACACAGGTCAAATACTGACACCTAGGATAAGGGGTGTCACTGTAGTGAGAGGAGACCCTTTTATACCCTCGACAGGACAGCTCACAGGGTGACTTGATGTGTTCAGTACTATCCATGACACCAGAGCCCCACGTGGAACCATGGGTCGGTATGATGATAAGAGGCAAATCCATTTCCTTATAGACACTCGGGTGACCTGTTCCTGAATAAAAGAGGGAAAATATCCAATGTCAGGAATTGCCATGAATGCTCAAGGGTTCTCTGGAGCTATGAATTTAGGTACTTATACTGATAAATTACCTGTTTCTATAGGGGAATGTGACATGTCTGTCCCCTTGCTATATTCACAACTTAACATGACGATTTCATTCACTTGTCAAGGAATAGTGTTCTCCACTCCAGGAATATACTATTTAAATGTGGAAGAGTTTATACTGGTGTTTACAGGGCAAGTGGCACTACGAGGAGTCCCGGTAGGTCCAGAATTCTTTATGAGCATTTTATTGACATGGCTACCTGGATTAGTAGGGAATAGTGTGAGAATACCTGATGAGTTTTTATTCAGACCACAAGAACCGATGGATGAGGAAGCAGGACAGACTATTGCTATAGAACTGGAAGCAGTTATAGTATGAGGAGAAATAGCAATGCATGAAGGAGTAGATGACGAAGGCAGAGCATGGAGGACAGTGATAGTTCTTGAAGAGGGGTACAGATTGACTGACATAACAGATGAAGATATGTTCAGAGATGAATGTATCGATGATGAGGTAGTGTTTTTTATAAGCATTACATACTGGATAAGGATCGAGAAAAGGGAAGTCCCACAGCGAATGGCGTTAATGTGGCAATAACCAGCGTTCTTTCGGGAAGACCTAGAAAAGGTGCCAAGTGTCCTTTGGACTATGACCCATATGATGTAGGCCTATTGAAGGGAACAGGAGAGGTTAAAATAAAACTCAAGCCAGGAGCAATTTTGCCAAGAGCAAAACAGTACCCCATGTCTTGAGAAGCTGACAAGGGCATATTTTAATCTATTGCAGCACTAATCAATCAGGGAATACTACTGCCATTTGAGTTCTCATGCAATACTGCCATGTATCCGATTAAAAAAATCTAAAGGAGGGTTGTGGATATTTATCCAGGACTTGAACCCTCTTAATCAGATTGTAGAAACTCAATTTCCATTCGTTTCTAATCCTGCTACAATATTATGTAGCATTCCAGTTGAAGCTAAGTATTTAGACAGTGAACAATTTAAAAAATGCATTTTTCTCGATCCCGTTGCATAAGGACTCACAAGACCTTACTTCCTTTACATTCAGACAAAAGACACTAAAACATACTCGTTAACCTCAAGGGTATTTTGAGTCTCCATCGATCTTTGACAGGGTCCTACAAATGGATCTAGGTACCATTGAACTCAAGAGTGCAGTAATTCAGTATGTAGATGCTATATTGATTTGCAAGGGAAACAGAAGCTGAATGCAGACAATACTCTGTTCAGTTAATGACTATATTGGCAAACAAGGGATACAAGGTGAACAAGGAGAAATTACAGTATTGTCAGGAAGAGGGTTTTGTACATGGGCCAGTTAATTTCACATGAAGGAAAGAAAGTGACACCTGAAAGAGCTGAGGCTATCATGAAGACACCAAAACCAAACACAGTGAGGCAAATGCAACAGCTTCTGGGCTAATGCAATTATAGCAGAGCCTGGGTGTTCGTCTTCAGTACATATACTAATTAACTTTTGCAAGCACTAACGAAAGCACAAGTTGGTAAGGAAAAGATAGAATGGACTGAAGAAATGGAGGAAGGATTTGAGGAATTAAAAAGAGCAATCTGTACAACTCCAGTTTTAGGGCTTCCCAACTATGGCAAGGAATTGTATGTATTTCCACACACTAATGTGACAGAAGTACTCACACAAAGAATAACATTAGGATACAACCCTTTGGCATACTACAGTGGGATTTTAGACCCAGTTACGAGGGGAACAATCTTTGGCTGCTGCCGCATTTGCAATTGAAATGTCCACAAGTATTACCATGGGCTCTTCCATGACTCTCTATGTGGAGCATGCCTTATTTGCCATGTTAGAGAAAACCAAGGGTACATTGATGTTACAAAGAGCTTCAGTTTACAAGGTAATGATTTTCAACTCAGCCATCAAGGTATTGAGGTGTAAAATAGTGAACCCAGTCATGTTTGTAGCTGAACTATAGAAAAAGGTGATCATGTGCATGTCTGTTCAAATTATGTTAAATTCTATGATGATGTACCCTGTGTGAAAGAAAATGCTCCAGCAGGAGAGGAAATTCTCTTTATTGATTGGCCTTCTAAAATCAACCTAACTAGTGGGGAGACACAAATTAAACAGTAAATTAACTGAATTCTTTCCCAGCCATTTTATATATAGTTGTTCTTTTCTTTCTCTCTTTTTCCCTTCTTATTTTTAAGAGGTTGCGAGTCGTACTCTCCTCTTCTCTTCTGTTCTATCCAAAGGGAGTATTCCTTTACAATCAATTCACTTAATTATGCTTGCACTGAGAAGCGGGTTTGAAACTGTTGAGAGTCAAGAGACTAAGCTAGTGGAAGACCAATTGGGTTCTCCGATACATTGTGAGGCGCCCATTAATACAGATCATATGGAAAATATGGCTGCCCCAAATGTATCTGTTGAAAACAACAATGGAAATGTTAACGATAGATCTGAAGGGAGCTTGAAGGGATATCCTACTACTGATCCCGCAACCTTGGAGGTTGAAGCTCCTACTGAGGGAATTTTAGACATATTAGATACAGAGGCTAACGGGGCTCATATGGATAAGTTTGATTCTAGGCAGGAACTTACTGATGAAGAATGTCTTCAACAAAGTTTAATGGATATTAAAAGGGTGGCCCGTTATCATGCCTCCACTCCTCTTCAGAAGATGATTATAAAGGGAAGAATGCAAGCTGGGGAAATTCAAGGCCCAGATTCATTAACATTAAATATGGTGGGAAATAATAAGGGAAAATATCAGTTTGGAACTAAGCAGTCCACTCATATCTCGCCAGCAATATTTATTTTTGGAAAGGATAATCAGGATAAGAGGCAGTGTTCTTTCGATTCCACCCAGTTTGGGAACACTAAGCCTGCTGATTGGAGAGGACATTTCAAAGGGACCCCTATTTGTTCCAAGCATGATCTTAATCAACCCATTGGGGAGAGTGATATGGATGCCTCTTTCTTTCTTATGGCAGATGCTATGGGTGATTTGCTAAAAGAAATTATTGATTTAGAGATACCAGTAGGGAGACTAGCATCTAAAGATAAGAGGGCGAGGAGCTTATCAGAGGATGCGCCGAGTGGTACACTCTCACAATTTATAAATACTTCTATGATGGGGAAACAACAAGAGGGTAGGCAACAAACACCTATTAGACCAGTTTTAGAGATACCCAAAACACTCACACATAGGAAAATAGCTTATACTCAAACAGATAAGGAGGGGCACATGCGACCTAAAAAAGTGGATAGAGCAACTGATCCCCATCAAATTATATCAGAAAGTTGCAGGGCAGCTAAGGATAAACAGGAAATGCCTGATCTAGGTAGGGAGGATAGAGGAGACTATCTCCTTCCACTCCTAATTTACATATTAGTTTGAATTTGGCTTTGAAAACCATGAGTGAGTCACAAGAGATTCTCTGTGGCTCCATGGTAGGGCAACAAACTGCTTTTAACCAACTGGTAACTCGTTTGGCATTTTTGGAGGGCATAGTGGAGGGTAAAACCATTAATGAACAGAATATTAAAGAACAGAGCTTATTGGATAAATATAGAAAGGAACAAAATACTAGGTTAACAACCATGGATGCTAAGATCACCACTTTGTTGGAAGTTATGCTTACAGGAGATCGCCCTACCTCTCCAAATAAAGGGATAGGGGACCTAGATTTCCCTGGCCAAGGAGATAATAAATCCAGTAACAGAAATTATGGAAAGGAACTGAGCTGTCCAGATAGTCCTTCGGTCCTTTTGGACATTATTACTAAGGCAGCAGAAGGGCTCACTCAAGAACAGGATTGGGAAATCGTAGTGCTCAAGAGCATGGGAGAGATATAGCAACGGAGGGGGAATGTTTGAATATTAGTAGTGAGGACATTATAATTATCCAACATACTCCTCCTAAAAAGGGGCAAAAATGTAAACAAAAGACAAAACATAGAGAGGAAAAATTAGTAGGGCAAGCCTTGGAAACAGGTGCCATGACTAATTCAGATGAAATAAGCCCCGTCAATAGTTCCAACTATGATATAAATGAGGTGCCCCAATCGCCAGTGTGTACATGTAAGAAGGCAAAAAAGCAGATTAGGACGCTTAAAAAAACTAAAAATATGCCCAATACTAAAATTAAAGGTAGAAATTCGAATCTCAAAGCAATCAGAAGCATCCCGGCTCAGGAAGAGCAGGAGGATAGTGGGGTACCTAAGGTCCCTAACAGGGAAGAGAGTCATGTCCAGGGCGAGCACAAAAAAAAAGACTCTTTAGTCAGGGGAGAAAAAAATATCGACCCTATCATGGATGAGAGTAATTTACTGAAATTTGGGCAAGAGCGCCCACAAACCAAACAAACAAAGATGACAGCGTTTAGTAAAATAACTAGTACCAAACATGCTAGAACATCTATAGGCACACAACAAACTAAGCTCACTACTATTGCTCAAGTAATAACACCAGTAGTATGTTTTAGCATCTCCTCCCTTAATGGGCCGATTGCTATGGTTGAGAGTGGGAGTGGTTTAACCATTAATAACATGGGGGAAACCCCCTAGATACACAATCTTTTATAATACAAGATTCTCAAGGAAACGTATCGAGTACATTTCCTGCTGATAACATGAAGAAGCAATCTACTTTGTCCCAGCCCCTTTCTAAGATCCATACAGGGAAAATCTTGGGTTGGATTAACAATAATAAAACAGATTCTCAGGCCAGTTTAAACAGAACACATCTCTTAAACCTGTTTTAAAAAAATCCTTAATTACGAGCAATAACAACAGACGATATAGACGCTATTTCTCTACCCAACCACAATAACCATAGAATGGTAAGCTGTTTTCATTCAGTGATGGTAGCAGATATGGTGCGTGCTCAAGAAAAAAACCTTAACTCTTTGTGCTATGATCTATCTACAGTAGCAGATGACAAAGAGGCCGACAATTTCCTTCAATATAAGGAACCAAATAATACTCAAACTCAACAAACCACGCAATTGGGTAAGAATAAAGTAGAAAATTCTGGTCCAGGGTTGGCTCTAATTTCCAACCTCCTTAACAGTGGCCAGGAATGGTCATGGTTGCAACCAGCGCTTAAAACTTTAGAGACACTTACGCAGGGTAATGGGTGCTCCTAACAGCTCAAATATTGAGGTGATTTCCTGGAATTCGTGTGGGGGGTCTACACTTGAATACGTTTTTGAACAAAAGGGAAAATTACACCTGCCCACGTATTTACTTTTTCCAGGAAACTATGATGTTATCTGAAATGTATATAGAAGGTTTCTACACTTTTTCTTCATTAGCATCAAGGGGGCTGGCGGGTAGGCCTAGTGGCGGCTTAATTACTGCCATTGATCGCAACTTAGGGTTCCATGGTGATGTGATTTTTAGGAGTGATTGGCTTTTGGGCATTGTTCTCTCAGAGAATAATGTAGAGCCGATCCTCCTGCTGAATTTATACTGGAACCCTCTAAAGGTGACCATTGAAGTAGTGGAAGACTCCCTGGAAGTTATTGTGGGAGGTTGGTTCGAGAAGGGGTTAGGAAATCGTATTATTTTAGGAGGTGACTTTAATTCGGCCTGTGCTGAGGGCTCCACGTTAAACGAAAGAGGGGTGATTCCGAGATCCCTTCACCCCAATCTTAAAAGAGGTATATGGTGGAATAAATACCTTGATCATTGGGATTTGGGTCTTCTAGATCATGCCTTGGATTGGAATTTACCTAAATATACCTGGAAAAGAGGAAGTAATAGCTCCAGAATTGACTTTTTCTATGTATCGAACAGCTGGAAGCAAGCCTGTGGAAAACTGACACTTATGGAGGTAGAGTTGGGTGACCACATTCCCTTATGCTTTTCTCTTTCTATTCCCTATGCTGGTAATCACAGTAATCCTATGCTTTTGGGCCTAAAGGCTGAAAATAATGGGAGAAGGATTGCATGGAATAAGAAATTGATTGTGAAATGTAATACTTTGGTTTTGGAGAACCTGTCCCTAGTGTTGCAACAAATTAATAGGGAGGAGGATATCGATTTGGGGGGATCCTACTATAATATTATAATGTCCAGTGTCTATAACATTAGTAGGACTAGTGATAGGGAGGCGTTGAAACCAAGGGGAAGGGCAGGTGACCCTAGAATCCAAAGCTCTAAGCGTATTAAATATAGGGAAATTAAAGCTCTGAAGAAATTACCCATTTCCTTTTCTGAACATCAGCTTAGAAAGAAAAAAATTATCCTGAAACACAAAAATCTGATTAAGTCCTTGAAAATGGATCAATATCTTGAAGCGCTCCAATTGATGGTGCATAACCTCTGCAAGGGCAGAGATGTAAAATTTTGGGCAACTGTCAATACTACACTTATACCTATAAAAGACAGACTTGATTGCCCAATCAAAGCAGAGGTGTGATGCTCCTTCTATAAGGAAAAGTTTGCCTTGCCTTCTGTCTTCTCTAGAGAACAGGATTTGGACTTAGGTCCACCAGTGGTGGGTGATTGATTGTGGGATATTGAGGATATTATATGGGCTATTAATAAACTCAAACCATCCAGAGCACCGGGCCCTGATGGTATTCCCCCTTTTGTTATAAAGGCGGCCCCTGAAATGTGGGCAGAGTTGCTCAAACCCATATTTGATGAGATTTTCAAATATCATGTTATCCCCAAATCTTGGGCCCAAAGCATTATTGTCCCTATATTCAAAAAAGGGGACGTTCTAAACCCCCGGAATTATAGACCAATAGCGCTTTTAGATGCAGCTAGTAAGGTCTTTGGAATTTTACTTCTAAGGGACCTTAATAAAGTGATTAGAAGGAATGCTTGCTTTAGCAAATTTCAGGTTGGCTTTAGAGAAGGCTTAGGAACAGACTTGAATGGGAATATTTTGGCCCATCTAAGAGATTCAGTTCATCAATCCAACATGGGTGAAGTTTTTATGGCATCCTTGGACCTTTCTAATGCTTTCGACAGGGTTATCAGAGCTAGACTGTGGACTAAAATGCTAGCAATGAATTTTCCACGTAAGACTGTCCAACTCTTGGCTCTGCTACATAGGAATACCTCGGTCAGGGTGCACTTAACCCAAGAAGGTTCTCTTTCAAATGCCATTGATACTATGGTTGGGGTCAAGCAGGGCTTCTCACTTGCACCCACGCTCTTCAACCTGTACGTTAGTGATGTGGAAGACATATGGCAGGGTCCTTCCATTGCTCCGATAAGGTTGGGGAGTTTGGTTATCGAGTGGATGGCCTTTGCAGATGATTTTATTCTTTTTGACCGTGCCCCACGTGGCCTCCATAGAAAGATGAATATTTTTTATCAATATGCAATGATGAACAATCTTTCCCCTAATGCATCGAAATCACGAACGATTGTAGTTTCTAAGAAGAGAATTGTCAAATCGTACACTTGGAAGATGGGAGATGATCCGGTGGAACAGGTTCAGGCTATAACTTACTTCGGGTATACGTTTTCTAATAAATCTAGCCTAAAGATGTGGAAATTGAGTCTTGTAGAAAAAGCGTCTAAATTAAAGACTCAAATGAAATTTCTGAGTGTTAGGGTATGTAAATTTTCACTTTTACCAATAAGACATTTTTATCTTGCGAAATGTGAGCCGGTTCTTTTGTATGGTTTGGACATTTGTACCCATGACATGGGCTTATATTTGAATGTGTTCCCGGGGAAAATGTGGAAAGAAGTATTGGGCCTATCTATGGCAATCCCTAACGCCATTATTCGTCATGAGCTATGTCTTATCTTACTCAAAGCTAGATATTTGTGGAGACAATTATCCTTATTCAGAAAAATGAATGATCCTCCTGTTAACACCCTATATGAGTTGTTAAATAAGGTTGTTGAGTCCGGTGCAGTGAAATCTATCAGGGGATTCAGTGATAGAATGAATTCTCTGCTAGACACTGTAGGTTCCTGCATAAATGACCTGGTTCAACGACCTGGACTAGTCAAGAGACTTTTATTTAGAGCAGATTGGGTGGATACAGTAAATGGCGTAGAGTCCTATGCAACTTATAAGGAATATGCTAATTTCGGGCATGCAAGGAAATGCATTCCCCTTTATTTGCAAAGATTCCCTTGCCATAGGGCGAGAACAATGTTTATGCGGTTTAGACTCAATCAGATGCCGACCTTAGAAAGAATACATCATTGGGTACATAAAGAAAAGGGGCTTAATTCAAACCAAATTAGTCTTACATGTCGTTTCTGTGGAGAGACTTTCATGCTAGAAACCCTTAAGCACCTTGTCTTAACATGTTCCCATTTTGGGTCTAAATGAGCTCTCTATCTCAAAGATAGATTCAATGGGGATTTTGAAATATCTACCAACTTGTTTTGCAGTCGATGTATGTGAGGTGAAAATATTTCTTTAATTCTTGCATTGAACTTACTACTCCACAATATAACGGAGGAATTGGAGGTAAAAAATAAAGAGCTTAATGTATAATGCCTTTACAGTGGAATAACGGCAATGAACATAACAGGGAAAAAAAAAAAGGCTGGCTGTGAGAGATATTTTTTAAGATTTCTGATAATGTTTGTGATTTTGATGAAATCTTTTTTTTTCCATTGTATGGCATTTTAGCATTGTCTCCATTTTTTATATCTTTGTATGTCTGTTTTGATCAAATTAAATGTATACTTTTTTCTTGTGAGTGAAATGTTGTATAAGGTTTTTTGTAAACTAACAATACAACAATAAAAAATAAATAAAAATTAAACAGTAAATTAGAGGTAGTGGCGAGTGCAAGACTACCGTCTAATTTTTCAGCACAAGTGGCAGAATTGGTAGCGCTTATTGTTGCACTTGAAATACACAAAGGGCAGGAAGTGACGGTGAACAGTGGCTCCGCCTATGTGATGTCAACCATACACACAGGGCTATCACGCTGGAAAAGGAGGGGTTATCTCTGCACAGACGGCACTCCAGTGCAACATGTGTCTTTTTTGGACAGGCTCATTAAGGCACTACAACTCCCCGTAGCTGTAGCAGTCATAAAATGCGCAGCACATATTAAACGAACAGACTTTGGGCCTCATTACAAGTCAGGCGGTAAGGGGTTTACGGCGCCGTAAACAGCGCCGACCCTTACCGCCTGATTACAAGGTCCCTTTGCGGGATGGTGTTTTTAACGCCTGCTTTTCGCAGGCGTTAAAAACCATGCCGCAAAGGGACCTTGGTGCTAAGTACGGTGCCGCAATTTGCGGCACCGTACTTAGCGCCTTCCCCACTCCCATTATGCCCTATGGGGCAAAAATGGGAATGGGGAAGGGTAAATGGGACATGGGGATTTACCGCCCCGCCAAGGTCGGAATGGGGCGGTAAATCCCCATTCCGCCATGGCGTAAACATAGTTTACGCCATGGCGGTAAAGTCACAACCCAGGCGGTAACTTACCGCCTGGGTTGTAATGAGGCCCTTTATCTCTCAGAGAAACAAAGCCACAGACAGCAGAAGCCAAAAGAGTTGCATATTCTTCAGAAATGTTGAGTTTTTATACTGAAGATACTAAAGAAAGTTTGAATAGAACCATACTAGTACAGTAGGGGTTTAATATGCTGTCAATTACACAACTAATAGAGATTCATAGATGAGCCCCACAAGCAGAGCAAGGGGTATGGAAATGTAGGGGGTATTCTTTATCCCCCCACAGAAGCATTATGACGACAGGAAAGCACTGTAAAACCATTGATGCCAGCAGCATTGTTGAAGGTCGCACTTGAGCAGCTACATTAACCCATGCATGTAACCAGAGAAAGGCTTGCTGCCACAATTGCAGAAGACTGGTTTGTTCCCAATCTATTGGCACATGTTGCACAGTTCATGGTAAATTGCATCATGTGTCAAAGGTTTACTGCTGGGCATACACTGAGGACAATTAGAGGAGTAATACTCTGACCAAATGGTCAGTTTCAACATTTGCATATCGATTATGTTGATATGCTGCAGACATGTAATAGATGCAGGTATCTATTAGTGGTAGTGTGTCCCTTCTCCAGGTGGATCAAAGCTGGTCCATGTACACACTCTAATGACACTTGCACAGTTTTTAGTGCATGAAGTAGTTCCAAGATGGGGTGTGTGTGAAGTACTAAGATCTAATAATGGGGCACACTTTCTTAATGAGTTATTTATACTATGCCTAAATGTCAGTTCCTGATTATAAATTGGAAGAGAGATCAATACCCAGATCCATTTTTAGGAGAATATCTGTTTCAATTATAAATATATGATAACCGTTGCCAGTGACATACATTGGCTGGCTTGTAGTTGTTATTTTTGTGTTTATACTTTAGTCCTACCCTGCTCTTGCTAGGAGAGATGTTAATATTCACACCTTTCTACGTGACCCTAAAAATGGTCCTGTGATATGAAGACTCGTAATTGCGATTTTTGAGTGCAACTACGAATGCAAAATTGAACTCCTGTATTAAAAGATATTCGTGAATCGGATAATGTGATTATAGAAAGAGCACGAGTTCAAAGAGTACTGGGGTGGCACTCCAAATATTTCTCCAGAATTCTATGCCTGATATATATATATGCATATGTATTCTCTTTATATCTTACATTTCAAAGTCTCTATTAACCTAATGGTCCCATTGAAAAAAGAACTCCTATGATTTTTCCAAGTATGAGTACAAATTATGATACGTTATTTTAACCTCAATGGGCATGTCAGGCGCCACAAGCGGGATGCAGAAGAAGATAAGCAAGGGATGAATACCTATCTTGATAATGCAGCTCATCTGGGGAATAATATGTGGTATCAGCACATGAAAAAGGTGGGGGGAGTGCATCTGATGAGAATTGCTATGTCTGCTCTCTCAATCCCTATGCCATGAATACAGTAAAGAGCTTCATTTCGAAAGAGATGTCAGCACATGATGCAAAGTGCCTCAGTCATCTATCAGCATCTACTACTAGAGGACAGTTTCAAGGGAGCTGGGCAACCTTGCAATGGAGATCAAGACAGTTGTTTCCATATCAAGATGATTACATCGAGAAAACACAAATGGAGAAAGAGCATGGATGGACAGACAGGATGCTTGTGTATAATGCTGCGGAGCAAGACACAGTGATTATTGAAGAAATGAAAAGAATGAACTGTTCTGAAATGAGGGAGAAGACTTGAATGCTTGGATGCTGGGAACGTTCAGAACTGCTGATCTATGGACGAGTGAGTACCAACAAAGGAGGGGAAGATGGAATGATGTCCTGTGCAGCCCATCTGATGAGGAAGTAAGCAGTGCAAGGAATACAGAAAGTGAATGATGAGTGTCTGAAGACTTAGGCCAAGTACTCCAAAATGTTGACATGGGTCGAAGAAGAAGCAGGATGGTGTCTGTAGTCCATTGGTTAATGTGACAATGTGCTTTCCAAACAAAGGGAAACATTCTTGTTGGACATAAGTTGGGGTGAAAAAACACCATTGATGTTCCAGGAATGAGGAGAGGGATGGCTGTCCTAATGAACCAATATTGTGCATCCGGATCTAGAGCATATATGAAGTTACCCAGGAATTGGGGTGGAGTGTGTTCCTTGGTGTATATCCATGTTCCAGCATTGGTGATACCACAGAGTGAGCTGAAGATTGAAGAATTTCCAAAAGTGGATGATCACCTGAGAAGAAAAGGTCAATAGAACTCTGGTGGATGAAGAGATCAAATTATTTCCCACAAAAATCACTTCGGCTTATAAAGAATTTCCTGACAAGCACAAGCTGTTTAGAAGAACTGCAGTGATGTTCACATCCATGTTCATGCCTGGAATTCAAACAACGGTGAATGCCAAATGGCTACAGATCACCAGATAGGAGCTGCTGCAAACAATCAGTGCCACTATATAAGGATTTAACGCAATAAAAGAGGAGCTGAGGGCCATAAGGCTGATGACCCTCCAGAATAGATATGTCCTTGACATGATTACTGCAATGTAAGGAGGTGTTTGCGCCAAGATCAGGCCATCATGTTGCACATTCATAGTATCTCATGACAGCGAGAATGGGAACTTGATGGAGGGCATATCGATGTTGACAGATCTACAGATAAAAATGGTGGATGAAACAGAGGCCATTGGAGATGACAGTTGGTTTGCACTCCCGTTCTCATGGATTTTTTATTGGATGGTCAACCTATTCAAGTTCCTTGGAGCAATATTGGTGATAATCGTATTTGGATTCTGTATGGTCAGAATAATAATTGGATAGTGTAAGAAGATGGCAAAGAAAGCAGTAGGAATAAAGATTATGATTGACACAGCAGATGATAATTGATGATGCCATTAGAGATTACAAAAAAGCAAGCATTGTGGCACCTGAAGGAATGAAATTCTGGTATCCAAAGGACCATAGGAATTATGTGGGATGTTGGGTCTACTGTACCGAATGGACAATGCAGGTACATGACCTGGAGTGTGGATGAATATGTTAATACAGCGGGCACCCTGAGGGGGGGTGATGAAAAATGGACACCCAAGAAACACTTCTTCAAGAGAACATACAAGGAAGCAGAAATAATTGAGGTGGTGGTTGAGAACTCGACCAGAGGGGGGAATGTAGAGGAGCAGATGTATACATCTGAAGGAGAGCTGGCCCCCCTTCCTCCCCTGTATTGGAGACATGAGACTGCGCCTTTCCTGACACCAGATATTTACCAATACTGCAGCGAGTTTCAGGAATGAGCTACCCATTGAGACAACCTTATCAAATGTACACCGAAGTGATGACAACCTGCAGGAGGAACTCCCTGAAGAAATATGAGAAAGATCTAAACACATGAACTAATGACATCATAAGAAAGTGTGCAAGACGTCCTGAGATACTGAATAAAGACAATGGGCCTCATTACAAGTCAGCCAGTCCGTAAATAAGAGTGGTGGTAAATCCGCCACCACCGTTCTTTCCGGACCGGCTGATTAAGAGTCCTGCAGGCGGGAGGTGTCATTCCCGCCAGGTCTGACCTGGCGGGTTTAACACCACCCGCCTGCTGGCGGACATGGAAACACTGGCACCATTACAGCATGCTGCCGGTGTTTCCACTTCCCCATTCCCATGGAGTCCTATGGGACAGAATTCCGCCTCCGGAATTTCTGGGTCACCGGGGTTGTAATGCCCCAGTGATTCCGGCAATCACGGAGGCAGAATGGTAATACGAGTCCGGCGGTAACCTGCTGGAATTTCCAGCACGGTTACCGCCAGACTCGTAATGAGGCCCAATGTATGGATCCTAGAGGATGAACGACGTAAGTAAAGAATCGAGAATCGAGTAACCTAATCAACGTGGAAAAGAGGATTACACGTTATCAAAGTTCTGCAGAAAACAGAAGTTCAATAAATGTAAAGATGCTGAAACGCAAGGTAGATGAAGTCATCATAGAAGCTAGCTATGAGTAGTAAATATAACAAAGGCGAAGCAGCCATTGTACAGAAAATGGACATTGGTATCATGAATTAAATAAGCCAGAAACCATGAAGGGGGAATGGAAAAGCTGTGTCGCAGCCGAATAGCAGGCTCATGGAGTTGCGTGGCAAGGCTGTCTGACCTGAAGAAAAGATCGTAGAACTCAAGGTTAGCTATCTTTGTGGCGGTTCGTGGGGTGAGTACCTGTACCTGCACACCCCGATCCGCTGTTCCAACTCCTGCTCATAGATTTCCCATGGCTTCTCGTTGCGACCTCGTGCTTTCAATTGCCCGCAGTCGTAGACTAAGGATCAATCAGTGTGCACGCGATCTTTCAGAACAACGTGTTGCTCATACTCCCATACCTATGACTCCGGTCACAAACCACAGCCACAGTAAGCAGACATTGACAGTGGAATCTACTGATCAACCACCCCAAAGTTCACTTAATTCCCACCCTAAGACTGCAAAAACTATATCTGCATCTGCTGGGACTGGACTGAAATATCTATTACTTAATACACGCTCCCTGGTTAAGCATTGTCATGAGGTAGCAGACCTCATTGTTCAGGAAAAAGTGGATATATGTGCACTTACTGAAACATGGCTGCATGACACCGCCCTCCACTCCTTATTATTGGCCACTCCAACAGGTTATTCCTTCCTCCATTCTGATAGACAGGAAAAACGTGGCGGTGGTGTGGCAGTGATCTATAGAAGTACTATTAATATACACGAATCTGTTAAACTAGTCGTGGATCAATGTGAAACTCTCTTTCTCAAATTGAGCCTTTCTGCTACAATCTCTCTTAACCTTTTAGTGCTCTATAGACCACCTGTTGATACTCCCTCTTTCGAAGAACAACTGCTGGCCTTTATTGGCAACTTCTGTAAACCTCATACACCTACTATTATTCTGGGTGATATTAACCTCTGGGCTGACAATCCTTTGGATGCCTTGTCCATTTCCCTAGCAGATTCCCTGCTCTCCTTATCCTTTACTCAGCACGTTAAAACCCCCACTCATACTGGTGGCAACATACTGGACTGGGTAATAGCAAAAAATGTCCCTATTATCAACATGGATGTAAATCCATGCATCTGGTCAGATCATTTCTCCATAATCTTTCAGACCAACCACAAGTGTATTCTGAGAAAAGATAATCAGCCTACTATTCCTGTTATGTCAAGGAACCTACGCAAAGTCACCCAAGAGGCCTTTCGTACTACGGTCATTCCTCTATTACCCTCTTTAGAGATGACCATGCCACTTTGCGACTTTGTAGCTAACATAAGATCCGCACTCGATACCACTTTAGAAATACTAGCCCCATTGAAACCCTCCAACAAAAAAAAGGATAAAAATGCTCCCTATACTCCATTCTCAGTTGAAATTACTGAGGCCCGCTCTAAAAAACGCAAAATGGAACGACAATGGCACAAACAACCATCTGAGTCCAGTTTGTACGCCTATAAGCAGGCGCTTTTACAGTATAAATCCCTTATTCGTTCAATGAAAGAATTGCATCTTAACTCTAGGATCTCTAAAGCCAAATCTAGCTCCAAAGAGCTTTTCGTCATTCTCCAGGAGCTTAAAGGCTGTACTACCATTTCATTGCCCTCGGCAGACAGTACTTGGTGTCAAAACATCCACAACAGCTTCACCAAAAAAACTCTTACTCATCAAAACAATATTAATTCTCAGGTCAAATTATTGACTAATACCCCCTCCATCTTAGATAACATGGATTCGCCTAATGACTCTCATGTCTTCACCTTTAAACCCGTTTCTACAGCAGAAGTTATCGACATCGTCGTAAAACTTAAACCCACATCCTGTAGGGGAGATGTTTTTCCGGCCTCCTTATTTAAAGATCATATCCATACCCTTGCCCCATGGGTTACTACCTTTGTTAACAGATCCTTCAGTGAATCATACGTCCCCGAAAACATAAAAGAAGCATGGGTCACTCCTTTGATTAAGAAGGAAAATCTGGATCCTGCAGAGGCAGGAAACTATCGCCCAATCACTAATGTTCCCTTTTTGCTGAAAATCATAGATAAGATCGCTTACTGTCAATACCAAACTTTTGTTGAGGAACATGATATTCTAGCCTCTCAACAATCTGGGTTTCGCCCCAATCATGGGACTGAGACTGCACTGCTAGATTTAAAATCCTACATTGCTGGCCTTATTGACAAAGGGCACACCGCCCTGTTATTATTATTAGACCTATCCGCTGCGTTCGATTTAGTCGATCATCAACTACTGGCGGATAGACTAATCACAATCGGCAAATGTTCCCCTGAAGCCTCTGCCTGGTTCAAATCATTTTTGGGACCACGGAACATGAGAGTTACTAAGGATAATGCTCACTACATGGCCTCCCTACTACTATGTGGTGTTCCACAGGGCTCATGTCTTTCGCCTCTTCTCTTTAATATCTACTCTCGTCTTCTCTGCGCTCTCCTGTCAGCCCTAGGCATTTACTTTGCCAATTATGCTGACGACACGCAGGTTGTTATTAAACTCACTGGTGAGTATCAAAAAGATGTTGAGCACATCAACTCAATTTTCACTGAAATCCAGAAGTGGATGGCTTTAAACTCACTGGCCCTCAACAATGCAAAAACAGAACTGTTGATTTTAGGTACCCAGAAAAATCTGAAGAAACTTGACACAAAATATGACAACTTTCTGATTGGCCAACATACAATTCCCGTATCTAAGTCAGTAAAGACCTTAGGAGTTTACTTTGACCCGCAGTTATCTTTCACCCGTCAGGCCAATTATCTCAAATCCTCGTGTCATTATTACATTCAGCTTTTATGGCAGATCCGTCCTTATCTGTCGAAAGAGAACCTTGCTGTGATTGCAGCCGCCATTGTAAACTGCAAGCTCGATTACTGTAACAGCCTTATGATCGGTACCTCCCAGGCCAACATCAAAACCTTGCAGATCATACAAAACAACGCAGCACGCGCTGTAATGGGCCTTAAGCGCAATATGCACGTCTCTGACGCCAGGCGTAGCCTTCATTGGCTCCCTGTGAAACAGCGCTTACACCACAAAGGCCTTACTACTGTGTTTAAATGCCTTCATGGCCAAGCTCCATCCTATCTCGCTACCAGGATCAAAAAGAAACCTGTCACCCGTTTCTTGCGCTCAAGTAGCAATACTGTCTTGGTTCAGCCCCCATCTATCCTGAAAAGATTTGGGGATATTAGCTTTGATTCCTGGGCTCCAGCTCTCTGGAATGCTCTCCCTAAATACCTCTCTAATAGTGAGTCTCTGCCTATCTTCAAAAAGAAATTGAAGACCTTCCTGTTTGATAAAGGCTAGGTCCATTTCTGTCTTCTTAGCGTAGACCTCTCGGCATTTGAAATCAGTTTTCCGTTATCTCTTCCTCGTTCTGCTGGCCTTTACGAGGTTTAGATATCACCAAGTCTTTCATGTCTTTTTTCGTTCTTTTTGTCTGATATTGTTTCTTTGTTGTTTCTGTCCCTTTCCTTCTTTTGTGAGCGCCCTGAGGCCTATGGGTTGGTGGCGCTATACAAGAATATAGATAGATAGATAGATAGATCTACTCTGAAGAAGAATGAGTATGCACAGTATGAATCTTCTCATGTTAAGGTGCAAGAAAGAACACAAAGAATGCCAAGTATTTATTCATTTAGAGCATTTAAAAGCTGCAAAACTGACCAGATTGTGGTCTCCTGTCACGTGAGCCAAGGATGGAAATAGCGCTTGAACTTGGAGTTCCAGACATGAAAGCGAGTGCCCCCACTCCTGTGCATTCTCAAAGACGAGAATACTCTACTAGGCCAAGTACAAAGACACTTTTATGGCAGACGGCATGGGCTTATTGGGTGGTGAGGTAGCTTTGTGTCTTTTCTCCCTGCACATGGGTCTGGGCTTGTGTGCTGCTAAACAAACCAAATGTTCCAGACATGGCACAAGGGCGCAAACCAATTGTATTAGTCTGTATAATGAAGGACCTTATAGCTTGTAAGACCAATGAGAAACTGTGTACTGAATTTTTCTAAAGTGATATGTTTTAAGAGCTATGCATGAATTGTCCACTTGATAAAGGACAGACAATAACAATCCTAGCTCCTATATAAGTGTATATCTAGATGTTTCCCTTAACCAAAGTTTTTCACTATTGCCACGTAGTATGACATCATTGTGATGCATTATTGAGTATAAGAATTGTATTTTTTGTGGAGATCATTGAGAGACAGCGTACGTCCTTTGATGTTCATTGTAACCCCCCTGTCTTGGAAAATTGGTAATGAAACAGTAACTTGCCATCTTCTTGAGTGTGTCCAGTTATTTGGATTCAGACTTAGTCTGTTATAATCCCATCCATTGTATATGCACATTCCAAAGGGCCATAAACTCAAGTGTTTGGTATAAATCCTATTATCATGACATAATACATCAAACTCCTACTCTTGCTTTCACTCCCAAATTCCTATCTCTCTCCCTATCTCTCTTCCAACATTACATCATCTTCGTCCCGTAACTCAGTACCATTGGCCTTATTCCTCCCTCCATCCAACGTATAGTCATCTTATGTTTCCTATACCATTATCCTATGCTCGCCACCTCCCTTCCTCAACCCTCTGTTTCTTTGTTCTCCATTAGCTCATCTGTTTTCTTCCTCCTGCTGCCCCTGATATTTATTCTACTCCTCCAATACCATCTTCACCCTGCCTGTTTGCTCAAGCTTTTCTCTTCTCAGTATCTAAAATTAAAATCCTAATTTCTCAGTATATTTCCCCTTGTGCCTCACAGTATCTATCATTTATCTCTTAAATATCAGTAGGTATATTTCTAAATTCTTTGTAGCTGTTCCCAATCTTCCTCCCTAGCTTCTATTCCCCTGATCCTCAGCATCTAAATACATAAACCCATGGTATGTTTGTCCCTTGTCCCTCCCTGTATCTATTATTCTACTCATCAGTATTTATAAAGTCCACATTTCCACATACTTGCTCCTAGCACCTATTCCTTCACAGTATCTATGGCTACAATACTAGGTTAGCAGTATCTGCCCCCGAGGGAACGTTCCCATTCCTAGTAAATATTTATATGTCCCTCCCGTACCGATGCCTTTTCATTTCCCATTTCAATTTGCTGCTACTGCAGTCATTGATCTGCACTCATTGCCTGCTCCTAATTCCATTGTCCTTTCATGTATCTTTTCATAGTCCCTCTTACCTCAACTATCACCTCAGGATTTCTATCCACTTTTCATCTGGGCAACAGATCTCCTTTTAATGGCACATCATTCTATTTAATCAATACATATTAGTCTGGAGGATAATTTCCCAGAGATGAGAAATCCTTCCTCTTCCCTGCTTAATTGTTTGGGTGTTCAGTTGCAACTCAACCAGCACCACAATGCATTCTTGAAGGGGACAGTACACTAAGGGTATGTGGATAAAACAACCTGGAAACTGTCACAGGAGTCCACATGGGCCCAAGAAGAATGCCATGACCTGATCTTAATTAAGGGCTTGTTACAAGGTTAGCTGATATAAAAATGTGTGGATAACTACACTCTCCTGTCCTAAAAAGCAAAAGGTCTCAGTTTGAAACGGCTCCAGGGGGCCTACTTCACCCCTTCCAGACATTGTGTGCTTTTGGGTGACCCTAAGCCTTTTTCTTTTTGGTCTAATCTAGATATGGGATTTCTGGGGTCCTGTACCCCATAACTTATATTGTGTAATGTTAAGAGCTAGAGGGGGGTTCAATGGGGTTTGCCTGAACTTGCCAAGTGTCTCTCTTTCCCCGCCTTTCTAACCTCACTATAAAATCCCTGTCCCCCATTCATATTTCCGACCCAATGTCTGGTTCTAACTAGGGCTAACCAGGCCCATCAGAACCTGCTTGCACTTACTGGTCATGTTTTGGCTCTCTTTTCTCCTCGTTCCTTTTATTGCCATTTCTTGGCTCAACCTTTCTTTTTCTGCCTGATTCTACTTCCTCCGTCTCCTCATGCCGCCTTTAATACCACTGCCATCTCCCCATGGTGTTCTCTTTCCAGTATCTTCGCTATATGTCTCTCCCTTTGATGTAACTTCCTCCATATCACTACTGTGGCAGCTATTACCACCTCTTCCTTCTGCTTTGGTCCCACCAGCTCCTTCAGTACCCAGTCTCCTTCCAACTCATCTTGTCTACCACTTTCCTGGACTGATTGGCTCGTCTCCACTTGGCATGGTCCTTCTGATGTTTACACCTCCTCTCCTACCTCCTTAATTCTCAAAACCTCCACCTTTACTCTTTCGCCCTCCATTGCTTTTAAAAATATCTTGTGTTTCATAGTGTATGCCACGTTTTGATTACCTTTTAGGCTCAGGTCCTACTAGGTGCCACGGCGTGTGACTGGGCGCTTCATCACTTTCTGACATTTTAAAATTAATTTTCTTTTTCTTTAACGTTTTATTTTATATTATACCTAATTTCCTTGTGAAAACCAGTGCCTCTGGCTGAGGGTGCCTATCCTCAGGGCAGTCTGAGGTTCGGCTCGGGGCTGCTGGAGCTTTCTTTCACACGGCATGCCCAGGCTCACTGCAGTCTGCCTTCTCCTTCCATTGCTCTAGCCAGTGGATTGGCTAAGGCAATACCATATGTGGGTCAAATGTAGCAATGTGCTGCCTGCGCAGCGGTCGGGCACAGCAGGAGCATGTCTCTCGCGCCAAAGTTGCACCCAAAGTTAAGCCTGTCTGTGCCCATACAGGTTTCGGACGGTCGGGCGGGTTGACGTTCCATCTTTTGCTTTATTTGGCCCCGGCAGATACTATATATCCTCACAACTTTGGCTGTGTTGGAGGGATACAGACATCCATGACGAATACTGCAAGCACTCATCTTAAGTTGCTACTCTTCAATACATGCTCCCATATGGCCCATGCAGCCTGTATTCACAAGCTGCTATCTAGTCGGGCTCCTGATATCCTATCCCTAGCTGAAACATGGCTTTCTGAAGCTTCAGCTTACATGTTCAACATTGCGCTCCCAGATGAAAACAATATTGTTCATCTCGATAGGGTTGTACCTCACCATGGTGGAGGGGTGGCGATTATGGCAAAGTCACATTTGGTTCTTAACCTAATTCCTGTTCTACAAGCCATTAAGATGGAAGCTGGGGGGGCATAGCCAACTGCGAGATGCAGTAGACGTGTGCCTCGTGAGCTCCCGCGGCCGCGGCTAACATCCTGAATCAAACGCCTGCATACCAGCACCTACTGACTTCCAGAGTACACCTATCGCTGCACGACTACCTCGGGCACATTTGTGTTCAGAATTGGCCCGTACCGCGCCTGGACGGCGGAGTTAGAAGCATCTGACGATCGCGCCGAAACAAAACATCAGGCACTCAAGATGGCCGCCGTGGTCCTGGGCGCGACCTAACTGCAATCGGAGCGGCCCCGACATCTGTAGCCCGACCCTGTCAGGAGGCGCCGAGGCGAGTGAGCACCTGGCCGACCCACGCCAGTGGTGGAGACCCGAGTGCCTTTCGCCGGGGGGGGCGAGCAGAGGCGGTGCCTAGCGGTGTCCCGGACCGGAGGAGTCGTGGACCCGGGTCGCCCATCCGGGGGAGAACAGGAAGGGAGAGACCCGGCCATCCACCGTCGCATCGGCCCATGAGTGGCGGATTCGGTTCCCACCGGTGAGTGCTAACGCCGGATGTTTTCCCGAGCCCGCCCCAGCTGCTCCTCCATCCCGTGGTGCCGCACACAGAACTGGGCTTTCCCCGCCCCGGGCTACGAGTGCCCGGCCTGCTCCGGCCCTCGGCGGCTGGGCCCACATGAGCCTGAGGCACGACCCACCCATGGACAGTCCTAACCGCCTGACCCCCACACAAAGTAACCGCACTGTCACTGGGTGGACGCTGGCAACGGGGGGAGAGCGAGGTCATAGCAGGGAACACCTCCCTCCAGACTGAACTACCGCCACTGATCCATGCAGCAGACGGTGGGGTGACCTACCGCTGTGCGGGGCGAATCACTGGGGACAGAACTCAACACCAGGAACCCCCCCCCTCCCTGGCCTCACTCAAGCAGACACTCGGCCCCCAGAGTGGGGTACCAAAGGAACCACCTGGCCAAGTCCGCTAACCAACCGGTGCGGACCAACGGCACCTGCAAGCGGAGCGGCCAGTCCAACACGGCCGCGCATACAAATTTGATACCAGGGCCTGGGATTCCCCCTCTCCCTCCCCTCCACCACGGAACGAAGCGGCTCCCTGACAGGGTCACAGGGCCATCTACGGCATAACGAGCTGGGCAATAACCCTGGGAAGTCTACCCCTCGAACAACCGGACAAGGCTCGGGACCTAGAAACACGCCTGCAGGGCCCTGCGACAAATATGGGGAAGGACAAAACCAGGAGGCCCACCGGGCAAAACAGGATCGAGCAATATACGATCCCCCCATCACAATCCAGCGAACTCCAACCGTCACCTTCAGGAGAGATCGACCCTGAGCCTGCGCTCTCCTTGAGGGACGTCATGGCGGCTATTGCGGACTCCCGCTCATCAATGGAGCAGAAGATGGATGGAATAAGCCTGGATGTATCCCTCCTCCGACACGACCTCCAGAAGCTATCCGCACGAACCGGAGAAGCGGAACAGCGAATCTCCAACACGGAGGATGGGCTACACGCTGTGCAACAACAACTGCAGGGAGTATCCACCAAACTCAAGATCCTGGAGGCCAGAGTGGAGGAGGGAGAGGGTCGATCCAGGTGCAATAACATTCGAATCCTCGGCATTCCCGAGAAAGCCCAGGGTCCTTGTATGGAGCTCTTCCTGGAGCAGTTGCTGATGGACCTGTTCGACCAGCAATCCTTTTCCAAATTCTTTTCTATAGAAAGGGCACATCGAATACCCACGGGCAGACCAGTCCCCGGCGCTCCCCCATGAACGGTGATAGCAAAGCTGCTAAACTACCGCGACCGCGATACACTGCTCCACCTTGCACGAACCAAAGGTACTGTCACCTACAACGGCTCCAAGATAGCCTTTTTCCCGGACTACACGAGAGACGTGCAGAAGGCGAGGCAATCCTTCGAAAAGCTCAAAAAACAACTCCAAGTGCTAGGAGTCAAATACGGCCTACTCTTTCCTGCCCAACTTAAAATGTATCATAATGGCACTACGGTCCATTTTACCGATCCTAAGGAAGCCTGGCGATGGGCGGAGCAGCATATCGAGGGGGACTGGACGGCACCCCGAACCAGCAGGGGCAGAAATCCTAGACCACCAGCAGACCAACGTCCGATACCAGACCAACCACCCTCACCGAACCGGCCGGAGGAGGGGGACTGACACCGGTTGGCCCCCCGACGAATAACCAGATCCCACGGGCAGAAGCGGAACTGAACATGCGAAATGTGTAGAGTGATGTTACAGAAACTGGAGCATGGCGCTTATGCCTCACATTACGCGGCTTCCGGAGGCACACCGCCATCCCACTTGGGGAAAAGTTACGGCACCCCCCCAACTTCCTTGGATTAGGTTGATTAAGGGTTTGTTAAGATGACACTCTATTTCTGTTGAGTGTCAGCGATGTTAGGGCTACAGGTACTTCGTGTTGGGGTGGAGTATGGGGTGGGGGAGGGAAGGGAAAGTTGGGAAAAGTTTCTTGTTACTCAGGGAATAGTACACCCTTGCATGCTTCGAGGGTGGTTATGGTTCAAGGCAAGACAAAGCAGCAATCCGTCCAGACAGCAGGATTATCACCACCTACGGCATACACTACACCACATCATCACAGTCGGGAACACCCTCCCGGCAGCACACCCGCTCAACCCTTTAACCAGATTGTTAGATGGCACCCACTCAATCCCACTCAACCCAGAATGAACGCCTTAAATCCCTCAAGGTGCTCACATGGAATGTAAATGGGATGGGCTCTGTGATAAAGAGGCACCTGATTAAGCAGGTACTCATCAGACACTCCCCCGATGTGGCCCTACTATCAGAAATGCACCTAGCGGGATCAAACTGTTCCCTCTTCCAACGCACTAATTATAGGACTGCCTACCATGCGGGATACACAACGGGATCTAGGGGCACTCTCATTCTTATACATAAGCGCATTCCCTTTGTTCTCCAAGGCCTGGAACAGGACCCCCGGGGTCGCTACGTGTTAATCCTGGGAACGCTATGGAGCGAAAGGGTCGCGTTTGTTTCAATATACTCCGCGCCCGGACTGGGGCAGGAGCTGCTGGATGAATTGACTGTCTTAATAGGCAAACATCAACCACATAAATGGTTTCTGGGGGGTGATTTCAACGACGTCATGTGCAACACCACCGACTGCACCCATTTTAGACAACGTAATCCGGATACTCCCACGAGGCTGTTTAACTTCGCGTCTGCCTTGGGTCTCTGTGACGTATGGCGAGAGCTGCACCCGGATACCAGAGGGTACTCCTTTCACTCCAGAGCCCACGGCTCCCTCTCTAGGATCGATTATCTCTTCCTCCCGCACATGGACCTTTTTAGGGCGCTCTCGGCTGACCTACGGCTGACCTACTCCCCCGAGGCGTCTCGGACCACTCACCCCTACTGGTAGAAATCTGCATACAGAAAGCGTCTCCCCCCAGAACGTGGAGACTAAACAATTACTACCTGGGCTTCCCCGAGTTAGTGGACCACCTGGCTGAAGTCTCCACCGAGTACTTCGAGCTTAACGACAATGGAGAACAGGGTCCGGTAGTGGTTTGGGAAGCCTACAAGGCGGTCCTACGAGGCACGCTAATCTCCTGGGTAGCGCATAAACGGAAAGAGAGACTCCAGGACATAACGCGGGCGGAGGGAGAACTAACCCAAAGGGAGAATGAACATATCCTTGACCCATCCCCCCAGACCCAACTGTCCCTCAAACGAGCCACTGAGCGCCTCCGGAACTTATTATTAGACAACGCTAAACAAGCCCACTGGGACTCTAGAGCAAGAATCTACGAGCACGGGGACAAGGCAGGCAGAATGCTGGCTTGGTTGGAGAGAAGAGATGAGGGACAACGCTGTGTCCGGGAGATCGTCACCCCGCAGGGGGTGAGGTGCCAGTCGGACGCAGAGATAGCAGAGGCTTTTGCCCAATTCTATGAGGCACTATACCAGGCCCCAACCTCGATACTGGACCCATCCCTTCTGGATGACATACCACTCCCAACTTTGTCAGCAGAACAGAGGGCAAACCTGGATGCTGATCTTTCGGAGACCGAAATAGTCGAGGCACTAGCACAATTGCAGACAGGAAAAACTCCCGGCCCCAATGGTTTTCCAGTCGAAACCTGCCAGAAGCTGGGCGGGGATAACGTAGCCCCTTCCCTCCATAAAATGCTATTGGGCGCTCGAGAACAAGGTGCCCTCCCGCCAGACCTGTGCAAGGCGACTATAGTGGTCATCCCTAAACCTGAAAAGCCCCAGGTTGATTGTGCCTCCTACAGGCCAATCTCATTGATCAATGGCGAAGCCAAGGTCCTCGCTAGGCTTCTAGCCAATAGGCTACAACCGGTGGCCGACACTTTGATACACCCAGACCAGTGTGGCTTTATGCCACACAAGTCAACTCGAATGAATTTGCGTAGGCTCCACTTAGCACTAGAACGGACTCCAATCATTGACAGCTCGCTTGCCCTTCTGGCAATCGACTTCGAGAAGGCCTTCGACTCGGTCCGTTGGGACAGCCTCTGGGAGATCATGGAACGCATGGGGTTTGGCGAAGGGTTCCTGGGATGGGTGAAGCTACTGTACACAAACATCCAGGCGGAGGTCAGGGTGAACGGGTGGACCTCTCGAACCTTCCACTTGGGCAGAGGCACGCGACAGGGGTGCCCCTTCTCCCCCCTTCTCTTCGCCCTCGCGATTGAGCTGCTGGCCATATGGCTCCGCCAGAGTGCATCCTGGATGGGATTTAGATGGAAGGAGGGACACGAAGACCGAGTCTCCCTGTATGCGGATGACCTCCTGGTATACCTGGGAGAACCCGCCCAGACCTGCCCCATTGTGACTCAGATGCTCGTTCGATATGGGGAATTCAGTGGCCTAAGGATCAACTGGAAGAAATCTGTTTTCTTCCCGGTGAAGGGGGAGGGACAGACTAACCCTCGGGAGTGCCCATACCGCACGGAGCAATCTGGCTTCCGATATCTTGGGATCTGGATAACAACAAACCTTACCAATTATGTCGTACACAATCTCCAACCAATCACTGACCGCTTCTCCAATGACGTTCGTCATTGGAAACTTCTCCCCCTGACTCTCACGGGCAGAGCTGCACTTTTTAAAATGATGGCCCTCCCGCAATTCCTCTACATCCTTCAAAACGCCCCATTGCAGATCCCAAAATCTGAATTCGATCGGGTGGGGACCCTTCTCAGAGAGCTTCTATGGGGGGGAGGGCAGCCGCGCATAGCCCTAGCCACACTTCAGAGGTCGGTCTGGGAGGGTGGGAAGGGAGTACCCCGTCTTCAGACCTATTACTGGGCCTCACAGTTAGGGGTGGTCAATGACCTACTGCATGGAGATCGGGAATTACCCCATATTAGAGCGGACATGGGACCTTACATGACACTGATCCAATACACTTACTGTATCAGGCCCCCCCGAGAACTTGCCCGCCAACAACGAAGGCACACATCACCACCATTTGGAGGAATGTACACACATTTGTGGGGTGGGGAAACAAAATAACGGCGGCACAACCCCTATGGCAAAACGCCAACCTGTCGGAGTTTGCGCGATTTCGGCCATGGCCATGCTGGGTGAGGGCCGGGATTCTTAGAGTGGGGGATGTCCTAAAAGACGGGAATCTGGCCCCGTTTGAGGAACTGCATCGTACATTTCAACTCCCAGACACCGAGAGGTACCACCACATGCAAATGTCCCGTGCCCTGCGAATCCACATACCGATGGATGACAATGTCCCGGATTATACGCCCATAGAACGAAATATATTGCCGGATTACATCCCCACTAAATGCACATCCATCCTTTACAACGCCATTACATCTTTTGCCACTCCTGAATTGACCAGTTTAAAGGCCAAATGGGAAAGTGATGTAGGGGATATCGATCCTGAGGACTGGACTCGAGCACTAATGCACCCACGGGAAGTGGCCATCTCCTCTAGACTCAGACTGGTGCAGCTGAAAATCCTTCACAGGGTGTACTACCCTAGAACCGCTCTGTTTGGCTGGAATAGAGCTACAAATCCGAACTGTCTTCGATGCGGGGAAGAGGAAGGGACCTTCTTTCACATACTGTGGGCATGCCCCCGCATCCAAACCTTCTGGGAACTGGCCAGGGTACTTTCTAGCACGATAGAACTGGACCCGAAAGTGTTAATCCTGGGCACACCGAGAGAGGGTGATTTCAACAAGTGGGAAGAACTCCTATTGAACACGGCAACCGCCCTGATGAAGCGTAACATTCCACAAAATGGGGTGTCCCCGAGACTCCGACACTGGAGCAATGGGTACTGGACATGGACACATGTGCTATGATTGAACGACGAATTTATAATGCAAGAGGCTGCCGCAGAAAAGCTTCCAAAATATGGGGGGCCTGGGAGGAGGGAGGGCCTTAAAGTAAATGGACATGGGTGATGTAACCCTCTACACATGCCAAATGGGTCAAGGTCGAGCTATACGTGAATGGTGATATATGACCTAATGCTAATGTATGTCTGGTCGAGATGATCCCAACTGCTGCAGTTGCCTTTTTTCCTTTGTTTTTGGTTGTTTTGTTTATGCTATAAATACCTGATAAAAATGTTTTATCAACAAAAAAAAAAAGATAGAAGCTCTTCTGGTAGGTGTAAAGGGTCTTGGTACCTGTGTCTTAAATCTTCTTATAGTATATCACACCCCTGGGCCCTACTTTTAGATCCATTATTGGATTGTATTGCTGCTCTTCAATTGAAGTTTGCCAATGTACTGATCTTGGGAGACTTTGATATCAGGCTTAATCTCCCTCTTGCCCGTGGGTCTCCTCAGTTTTGTGACTCTATGGCTGACCTACGGCTGAACCAGCTGATCTCGGTACTCACCCATGCACTTGGCGGCATTCTTGATCTAATTTTTACAGCTGAATCTAAGGTTCAAATTGATGCAAAAGTCCAGTGATTTGTTCTGATCATCATCTTTTATCTTTTCCCATCATGAATACCCTATGCACCTCCACTGCATGCCCTATGGCCATCTTATGCCGTAACTGGCATGGGGTTGACCGTAAGGTGATGGAAGCCTTGACTGCCGAAAAAAGTAATTCTACTCCCGCACTGGACCTGCCTTTTCTGATCCAGACTTTACGACAAGTGGCAGACATACTTGCCCCCTCAAATGTATTTATCCACATAAACGTCCCTACGCCCCTTGGTTCTCTGCTGAGCTGAAAACAGCCCTGACAGGCGGAGCGGAAGTTGCGCAGCAATTATGGTATGCAGGAGGCGGCTTGTTTTCAGAAGCTTACCTATTACTATCATAGTGCTTCAGGCTTACGAAAGTAACATTCTTTACGGGCAGAGTTCTATCAGCTGTAAAACAGTCAAAAGAACTGTTTTCAGTTGTTAAATCATTTACTTCCACCGCTGCTACCACACCTCAGGTAGCGCCAACTCAGACATTATGTGATTCCTTGCTGGAATTCTGTATTACCAAAGTTACAGGCATTCGCAATTTAATCCAGAGTAACTGCTCTGAGAGTGTGGGCACTGGCACAAGTAACCCCAATGTCAGGCCGTTGCACTCCTGGTCTGAATTTCCAGAGTTCTCTACTGAGGAGGTGCTCAATGTGATTATTAAACTGAAATCTGCAGCTCCGTCAGACCTCATTTCGGTCGCTGTCCTGCAGAAAATTCTTCCTTAGGTAATTACCTGGGTCACTACCATGGTAAATTGCTCATTTCAGCAGAGTATGATTCCCTCAGAGTTGAAACAGGCCATTGTTCTTCCACTTCTAAAAAAGCCCTGACTATATTCAGCGGTTCTGGCCAATTATCGTCCTATCTCACTTCTTCCTTTCTTTATGAAAGTATTAGAGTCTCTAGTGTCTCCTCTTTTATCTTCCTTTCTTGAACACTGAAATGGGCTTGAATTGTTTCAGTTTGGTTTTTAACCAGGGCGGGGTACCGAGAGTGTCCTGGAGTCAGTGATGGATGATCTCACCATGCTAGGTGACCAAGATAGAGTAGGTGCCTTGATATTATTAGACCTGTCGACAGCTTTCGATACTGTCGACCACTCCATCCTACTGTTTCAACTAGCTACAGCAGGCCTCTCGGAAACAGTCTTGGCCTGGTTCTCCTCTTTCCTTTCGGGTCGTGGTCAATCACTTTCTCTCCCTCCTTTTCTCTCGGCATCTCAGACTTTATCTTGTGGTGTTCCTCAAGGCTCTGCCTTGTACCCCCTCTTATGTAATATCTATGTTCAGCCGCTAGTTGCCTTCAACCGCTCTCATGGCTTCAGATGCTACGCCTACAAGGACAACATCCTGATTTTGGTACGGTTAGATCTGGACCAGTCTGAAGGGTTTGCGAGGCTATCCTAGTGTCTGTTGGCTGTGAAGGGTTGGATGGACGACAACTGAATGAAGCTGAACAGGGATGAGATGGCGGTGATGGTGGTGGGTTCCCCCTCAAGGGCTTCTCTTTGGACCTCTTCTTTTTGGCTGTCAGTTCTGGGTGATCCCACTGCTCCGGTAGTGTTTGTCAAGAAGGTAGGTGTCTCACTGTCATCCACGCTATCGATGATGGGGCATATGAACAGTGTCTGTACGTCTGCAGGATTCTGCCCTTCTTGCCAGAGGCTTTACGCCCTCAGGGGGTTGCTTCTCTGATCCCCCATAAGAACCACATCCGTGAGCTGTACCACTTTATCCTTTCTGCGTTTCACTGTATCTGGAACTGTTGTTGTTAAGCACAAATACATTATTTGAACATACCCATGGCATAACAACAAACTTGATAAGACCCTGCGTTGCCCTAATCCAGCTGAGCCTAGCACGGGGGATGTCTCCATGCCAGATGTCCTTGTCCCCTGTACCGGCCAACAAAACATTCCTCCCTGAAGCGTATTTCCAAAGTGGCCATCACGCTCATATTATTACTTTGGTTTGAATCACTGCCTTTTTCTTTAAATTGTTCATATGCATGCTGCATTGCGCATATATGATCACCACCCGCACAGCTGCGATGTTTATCCACCTACCTGTAACCTGCTGCACTCATCTAGTCGGCCTAGCTCAACCATTGCCTTTGAGTCATTGATTGTATTTTTGCTCCTGTACTTACCTAGTCGGCATAGCTGAACCATTGCCTTTGAGACATTGATTAAATTTTTGCTCCTGTACTTACCGAGCCGGCATAGCTGAATCATTGCCATTGAGTCATTGATTACATACATTACATTGATTTAGTATTTAGGTGACTCCCGCTACCAAATTATTCCTACATGCTGATATTTCTAGCATATATTGTGTTTCATATTTAGGTGACTCTTGCTACCAAATTGCTCCTACATGCTGATATTTCTAGCATGTGACTCTTGCTACCAAATTGCTCCTACATACTGATATTTCTAGCATATATTGTGCTTTGTATTTGTTGCCAACGGTTCCCACAGACTACTAACGTGGTATTCTAGATAGGCCTCCTTTATATAACTATGTATCGACAAGCTATTTACACAGTCCTAATGAGGACTATCCTACACTCATCATGCTAGATGCTAACCTACCTAACACCCTGCCTCTTTTGACATCTGTAATACATCTGAACTGTAACTCTCCTGGCCAATATCTACATCCTAGCCATGGGTCCCCTGAGACAGCCACCTCTGTATCACTCCCATGTGATACACTTAGCAGAAACCTTAGACTTCGTGCCAGACTAACTAAACTGCATAAACCTCTCCGCAGGTCTCTTCCCTCTACCATCAAAACCAACTTCCAGCAGGTCTGTAAACCTTGTTATACTAGGCTACCTCTTCAACCCAATTCCAATATTTGCCCAATTCAGAATAACAAGCCTAAAACACATAATACATCTACTACTCTATCCCCCCAAGCCACAGAGGTCACTAAGACCCCAACTATCGTTGGAGCACTCCTTAACATGAGGTCGCTTGTCGCCCATGCCCTAGACATTGCCGACCTAATCTCAGAAGGCAACCTCGACTTTCTCGCAATCACAGAGACTTGGCTACACAATGAAGCAGGACCCTCGCTCATGCTAGCCATCCCGGATGGCTACACGATAATCAGACACGACCGAGAAGGTGCAAGAGGTGGCGGCATAATCTCTAAAACGAGCCTCTCACTCAGACTAGTACCCACCCAAGCGATTCAATCCTGCGAGACCCTATCTGCCAAACTCCAGATAAATAATAATCAAGCACTCACCATTTACCTTTTATATAGACCCCCAGGCCCCTTAGGCACCTTTGAAGAGGATCTCCATAACCTACTCACTAATAACCTCAAACCTTGTTCTCAACTAATCCTCCTTGGGGACTTTAACTTAGGTTTCCATGACACCACGGATACTAATGCTACAGTGGTAGCCAATATATTTAAATGCACTAGACATAACTCAAAGAGTTGACAAGCCTACGCACCTGAAGGGAAGAACGTTAGATTGGATAGCTGACTGTAACTGTTCAGCCACTATTTCGTCCATAATGCCCTTACCTTGGACAGACCATTCTTTGGTTTCCTTTAACCTAGCTACTTCCAGACCTAACCCCACGGCCCTTCCACTAGCGCCACCTTGCTTTACCAGAAATAAAAAATGTATTACTGCAGAGAAAGTGATCCCAGCTATATTACCGACCCTCAACGCATTATCAGCAAATCTAAACCCCAGCTCCCTAGTGCAAGAATTTAATAATATCATGCTCTCTACTCTAGATAAACTGGCACCTCTCAAACTTAGATCAAGCAAACCGAAAGCTCATCTAAACAAATGGTTTACTCCACAGCTAAGAGACCTACGCATCCTGAAAAGAAAGAGTGAAACCACCTGGAGGCTCTGCCCTTCAGTTGATAACAAAGCTAAATTAACTTCTCTCTCCTCACTTTACAAAAAAGAAGTTTGCCAGGCAAAACGTAACTCGTATGATGATCGTATAGCCAAATCCAATTCCAGTATGAAAGAGCTTTTTTCCATTCTAAAGGCACTTGAGTCTCCTATCGCCACACCGGACACCTGTACCAAGGACAAACCTTGGTGCACAGATATCCAGCAAGCCCTAACAAATAAAATGATCACACACCAAAATAAAATCCAGCAAAAAAAAGAAGTACTTAAAATTCAGGATTCGCCTAAAATGCCCCATACCAATAATGTATTGGCGCACAGTAATACCTTCCACTTCTCCAAAATGACCACCTTGGAAGTAGAAAAAATTATCCTGTCGCTTAAACCATCTAATTGTAAAGGTGACATCTGCCCAGCACAATTAATAAAAGACGCTGCCAGAGAATTATCTCCCTTTATCACTAAATTGATTAACGCCTCCTTTGCCTCAGGCACCATCCCTGCCAACCTTAAACAGTCCTGGGTACTCCTCCTCCTTAAAAAGCAGACATTAGACCCCCTCATCCCCATTAATTACCGCCCTATCACTACGGTACCATTTCTTCTCAAGATTCTGGACAAAGCTGCATACAACCAAATTCAAAAGCATCTAGAACTACACAACCTCCTAGGAGAGAGACAATCGAGCTTCCGTCCCCTACATGGAACAGAAACTGCCCTTATTGACTTGAAATCCCAAATTGACGAGCTGAGAGACAAAGGGAGAACAATACTTTTGCTACTCCTAGACCTCTCAGCTGCCTTTGATTTGGTGGATCATAAAGTCCTCTGTAGTCACCTGGATTCCGCCGCCCATTTCTCCCCGGAAGCCATTAGATGGATCGAGTCATTCCTGAGTGAAAGAACGATGAGAGTCTTCTCCCCCTCAGCAGCGGCAGATCCCACCCCCATCTCATGCGGTGTCCCCAGTGCTCTTGTGTCTCCCCATCTCTATACAATATCTTCACCCAGCCCTTGTTTGATTATTTGGACCATCTCGGTATCACCTACACTAATTATGCAGATGATACACAGATCCTCCTCCCGCTTTCTGGGGATCATGCGGAAGACACAGAATTGGTGAACAAGGTATATCTTATCATCCAGGCATGGATGGCCACTCATGGCCTCTGTCTGAACGATGATAAGACAGAGTTGATTATCCTGGGCTCCCAAGCCAATATCAAAAAACTAGGCCAGGAATTCTCCTCATTCAACATAGAAGGGAATATCATCCAAGTGTCCAAGGATGTAAAAACCCTGGGATTATATCTTGATTCTACCCTATCACTTGATAAACAGCTAAAATCCCTTGCCTCCTCCACGGCTTACACGTACAAACTGATAAGAGCCGGTAAACCATTCCTCTCCAATAAGAGCTACTTAATCCTGGCTAGAGCCTTAATACTCTCCAGAATTGATTACTGCAATGCTCTATATTCCGGAGCTAATAAAACAATAACTCAAAGACTACAAATACTACAAAATAATGCCCTGAGAGCAGCACTAGTCATAAACAAAAGATCCCAAATCTCCTCCGCCAGACGCCATCACAATTGGTTGACCACAGAGAACAAAATAAAACTCAAGATGTTATCCCTGACCCACAAAGCCCTTATTAACTCCGCCCCTAGATACCTGATTGACAAATTAAACAGGAGAACATCTCTCAGACCGACCAGAGCTGTCAATTCTAATTGTTTGACAATACCGAACTTTAGACTCACTACGATCGGAGGAAATAGCTTCCCGGTAAAGGCTGCAAAAACCTAGAACTCACTACCACAAGACTTGAGAGTGGACTTGCCCTACCTTCGTTTCAGAAAAAATGTCATTCAACTCCTCACCTCAACTGACCTCAGTTGACCTGTGTCACCTACCTCCTACTGGAATTACTTGCACTAATTCTTGAATCTATACATCTGCAACTCTGATTGACCTTACTTGAACTTTGTATATTTTGTAATTATTTGTGTTCCAGAGACCTTATTGTATTTTCTACTGTACGTTATGCTATGATGTAACCTGTAAGTTTTGCATTTTCTTGCCACTGCGCCCTGCTACCCTTGGGTCTGGTGCGCATAAAAAGTGAATAAAACAAACAAACAAACAAACTAATTGCATTGACTATTGTAATGCTCTTTATTTGACTCAAGCTAAAGGTCTGATTCAGCGGCTCAGCGCCTACAGAACATGGCGGCTTGGACAGCCACTGGATCTCTGTATGGAGCCCACATAAAGCCGGTGATTTGCACCCTTCATTGGCTCCTGTTGGCTGAAAGGATTGAGTTTAAGGCTCTTTGCTTAGTCCACTGTGCATATCATCATCTGGGTGCTGAGTTTCTACAGGACAAATGTATGCCTTATATCCCGGCCAGGTCTATTCATTCTGAAACAGCCAATCTGGTTATTATCTTGAATTTTTCAAGAGTACGGTTAAGTGGTCGCGCCTTCTCGGTGGCAGCAGGCAAAATCTGGAATGAGTTACCCTCGGCATTGTGGAAGTTAAAGAACCATCTGCAGTTCCAGTGCTCTCTAAAAACTCTAGACAGGCTGTTTAGCTTTAAGCCATTCTGTGTCCTAGCACCAAGGTGCCCTTGTGGAGTACGTGAGGTGTATAAATACGATTAACATAACATAACATTGTTATTACCAGCTTCTCTTGTCCGCTCCCAACCTCTGATGTCACCACTTCTTTGACCTTCTTGACTCCTGCCACCTCTTTCTGCTCACTGCCACCCTCTGATGCTCTCTTTCTCTCCTTGATCATCACTCTCATAATCCGATTGGATGAGCTCACTGTTCACCTTCTTAGATCTTAACACATCTTCCTGCTCTCCACAGCTGCCACTCATCGACCTTCCTTTGTCTCACCACCCTTTGCTTCTTCCACTGCTTTCTAGTCTCCCACTTTCTCCAAGCACAAGCTTCCACCTCCTACAACCCACATTGATTGACCGGAGCTGGCTGTTTGTACAGTGCTCCCTTTGGTTGGACATTTGGTGAGTGCTGTGATTGAGTGCCACACTCTGTACCTGTGAATACCTGTGAATACTTTGGGCTCAGGGTGTGGCCAAGTCTATAATTGGCATGTCCACCATGTTGCATGTTTTTTTTTTCCTTTCTTTGGCCCCCCTATTCTCCCCATGTCCTGTTTGTGCTGTTCTGCAGCGTTTGGTGTGTCCAGCATGTGAACTGGAAGCTGGGAGCTTACTGGATAAGCATTTCGAACATTTCTTTCACATATTGTATTTGCCAATCCTGAACCTTCTGCATTTGGCAAGTCACAAGCTATCAATATTGGGTTCATGGGGCCACAGAGGTCAATGTGCAACCCATGAACCTCAGGAACAGGTATTCACCGTATTGACAGCTGTACTAGTTCATAGACCCTTTCCACAATACTGATGGGAGTCCTTCCCTCCCACTAGAACAAGGCCGAAGCCTTTTTCACCATGAAAAACAACGTCCCCTTTAAATTTGATGCGCATCGAACACTGCCGGCACTAAGCAGTGGTCGAAGTGGGCGTGAGGGTTTGGGAGCAGTAATCCTCCATTTTTTTTAATTAAGTCTTACTGTTCCTATACATTTATTTAAAAAAGAAACCGTTCCGGAATGGTTTCATTTTAAAATTAAGGTGCAGAAAGAAGTTGAAACTAGCACTTCAGTGCACTGCACTGAACGTTCCCTTAAACAGAAGGCCCATTTGTTTAGGGGTGTGTATGGCATGTGGAAGAGGCTCTGGTATAGGGGTTTGTGGGGAGCGGGGACAGGCCAGCAGGGAACATATTACCACTACTTCTTTTAGTGCACTTCGACCACTGGCACTAAGTGTCTATTAGACAAAATGTGTTTCCCTGTGCCTCGGAAACAAAGAAAGGGGTGGTTGTTAGTCCGCTGCGTGCGTGGTTAACCCGCGCCTACCAGCACGTGGAATAATACGCAGGAGCCGGAGGTGCAGTGAACTATCTTTATTCAACTCTTGGCGGCAACTGCCGCAACCCCGCTCCCGCCCCTCCCCTTCACTTGACGTCACGTCCGGGACGTCAATGTCCTGGCCGCAACGGCGGCCCACCCACACAACGATGTGGGCTATCCGACATCTCCCCCCTTTTAAACATGCAAGTCCCACCGCTGTCCTTACCCCATCTCCTCGATGAGTCGAGTGGGCTTCATACGGCTCCTCTGGGGACGTGTCGACCTGCCCGGGGTTGGTCGTTCCATGGCAGGCGGCGGTGTGCCTGTTTCGCCTCCTGATTCTTCCCCATCTCCTTGATAGGCTTTGTCTCGGGGACGATCATCCTCGCTGTCTCGGTCCATCGTCCATTCACCTTCGGGGCCAGGTGTGACGCGTTTGAAATGCGAACTGTTCCTCATCACCACTGAGCTGTCGTGTCTTTGTGCGGTGACCATCGTGCCTTTCTTATGGGTTATCAGGAGAGGGGTGGATGCGCACGTGGCTTCTTCCTTTCGGCTTTTTGGTTGTCTGAACCACACTTCGTCACCTGGCTGCATTATGTTTTCGCGTGCTCTCCTTTTCCTGTCTGTGACTTCTTTGGACGTTGCCTTCCTCGCGGTGTCATTGGCCCTCATTACGACCCTGGCGGAAAGTAACTGACCTGACCGCCATAGCGTAAATAGCGTTTCCGCCATTGCACGATGGAGGAAAGTGCGGCTAATTCCGACCCATCGGGTACGAGCATTACGCCATGGCGGAATTGGAAAGTCTGCGATGGCGGAAATGACCCCAAAACGCCCTTTAGCGCCGTCGTACGCCGCCCTAGGTGCAAGTCCACCACCTATCTTAGCGGTCACCGTAATGAGCGGACAGCGCAAATTACGGTCACCGTAAATATACGAAAACGGAATTAAAAACATGGTGCCGGAACGGGAAACAGCACGCCGTACACCTATAAAATCAGAATCCCAACACAACCATTAAAAATCCGACCCTGAGACACATCCCAACCCGTTAGCCACCCCAGTAAAAAAAATAAAAATGGGAAAAGTTGCTAAAAAAGCGTGCGATCGCAAGCGGAAGGTCCACTTCTCCCATGAGGAACTCACCGTGCTCACAGAGACCCTCCAGGAGAATGCTGCCGTCGTCTTCTCGACGCAAATGACCAGGACGGCACTTGCGAACAAGAAGGCCATATGGGCCCTGGTGGCACAGCGGGTAAGTGCGGTGGGGACCGCACCCCGCAACCCACAGCAATGCAGAAAGCGATGGGACGACTTGCGGATACGCGTCCGGAGCATACTTTCTGCCAACCAAAACATTGCCACAGCTACCGTGGGAGGATCGGAATCACCCATCAAGTTGACCCCCTGGGAAGAAATCTGTGCCTCCACCATTGGAATGGAGAGCATAGAGGGAGTCGGAGGGATGGAGAAAGGAGTGCAGACATCCGAAGAATCAGGTAGGTGGGCCAAATAAAACAATGCTAAATCCACAATGTACAATCATGTGAAGTACCATGTGTCCCCATAGTGCAATAGAAACACATGTCCAGGAGAACGTCCACATACTTTGGCCTGATAGCGCCCTTTAAAAGTCAGAACAAATACATAAATAAGTTAAAATCCTAAAAACACCCTCTACATGTCCAGCATGCACCCCCTAACTGCAGGCTGCTAAATAAATGCATCCTCAATCCACACAAAAATGAGACCACCTCCAAGGCCCTGACCCAAATCACCCTCAGGTACCACCCCAATGCATGTGATACATTGCCATTCCAATTTCCACAGACTCATGAATAACGCTCGCCCTCCTTTACACCACCACAGGGTCCGAATCAAACGACGAGCATCAGGACACCCCTACCAGCACACCTGCAAAGAGGGCCAAGACCAACGGCCAAAGACCCTCCACCTCAGCTGCACGGATCAAGACACGGCAGCAGCAGAAGTCAAGTGGCAGCACACTGGAGGGGACTTCAACAGGCACCCCAGCAGCCAGCATGTCCACAACAGCAGCACCACAGGTCTCCCCAATGGATGCCACAGATGGCACTGCTTCTGGTGGTAGCAGCACCATAGGTGACACTGCTTTCATGCCAGCATGCTCCGACACAGAAAACGGTGCTGTCTATGTAGGACCCATCCATGACCTGTCTCAATCCCCCTGTTTGTTTCATCCCGTACACCATGAGGAAACCACGCAGGGGTACCCACAAGACGACGACTGGCCAACCCCCACAAGCCCTGTGGCAAGGCAACATGTGGACATCAGCCCCTCTGTGACACCAGCGCAAATGGGCATGGCCCAGCAGAGGCAACAGTCCCTCGACCAGATGATTGTGCAACAGCAGCAACTGGCCACGCTCCTCAAGGAGCATGCTGATGAATGTGGGGGTTCTAAGGCAGCCATTGAAACATCCACTGAGACACTTAGGGCACAAATAGAGCGAAGTACTGAGACACTAAGGGTACAAATGGAGAGAAGTACTGAGACACTAAGGGTACAAATGGAGGAAAGCACCGAGAGCCTGAGGGGAGAAATGGAGAGAAGCACCGAGAGCCTGAGGGGGGAACTGCATGCGACGTCCAAAGACGTATGTGGTGAACTTGCCGCTGTGCGCCGTGTGCTCACTGAGCTCTCACAAACCCTTAGGGACATGCATGGACGTGAGCAGGCAGAGACATCATCCGTTGCAAGTTCCGTCCAGGGCAGCCCCCAACGTAGATCTGGTAGGAACCTGCGCTCCACAGGCAGGGGTGCCCCTGATACCCGGAGTGGGGGGTTGCAATAGCGTCTGCCCACGGACAATATGCATCTTTGGACACTGGTGTTCGGGGGGGAGGTAGGAGGGTGGAGGGGGTGTGTTCGGCTTTTCTGGGTGGCGGGTCGATTGGGTGTGTAATATCATTTCACATGTTCAATACATTTCCTTATATTCATCCAATGAGATGTGTGGACATTGATCTTTGTGTACGAGGCCATTATAGGCGTACAGTCCACATTGTGCATGTTCCACACACACACAGTGCCACAAGTCCCGTGTCCATGTAACAGCCACCAGGCGTGAGTGCTAGAAGCATGCATCTATGATATTCTGACGAATTTCACGGGCCTCCTGTGCCTCGCGGACTCCTTGAGGTGCTGCCACATCCCCACCCTCATCATGATCATCTTCAGGTGCTTGCAGTTCTGCGTCAGGGGGCAAGGCCACATTTCTACGTACGCACATGTTGTGTAGCATGACACATGCCATGACCATCTTTGCAACCTTCTCATGGCTGTACAGGAGTGCCCCGCCAGACCGGCTGATGCAGCGGAAACAAGCCTTCAGTAGGCCGAATGCCTGTTCTATGACTACACGGGTACGTGAGTGGGCATGGTTGTAGTCCTCCTCATGCTGGTTCTGTGGGTTCCGGAGTGGTGTAAGGAGCCATCTCTTCAGTGGATACCCGGCATCACCTGTATGTGGACAATAAAGGATGATTGTGGGATGACATTGCTACGTGCGCATCCCCCCCCTTCCTGCCAGGTAATTGACGCATCACCTACCCCACATTCACATGCATGAAATGAGACTCACCGAGTAGCCAGGATCTGTGCCCTGCGTGTCGCTCCATGTAGCGTGGTATTGTAGAGTTCCTCAAGACCATAGAATCATGGGTTGATCCTGGAAATCGGGCACAACAATGTGTAAAGATCCTGTTGGAGTCACACACCATTTGTACATTGATAGAATGATATTGTTTCCGGTTGCGGTACTGGACCTCCATGGCATGTGGGACAACCAATTCCACATGGGTGCAGTCGATGGCACCAATGCAACCCGGTATGCCGCCAAGTGCATGGAATCCCACTTTTGTGTTTGTAATCTCATGGTCCGAGCGTGGCAAAGAGATGTAGTCGTCTGCGTGCTTCAGGAGGGCATCGAGCACTTGGAATAGTGTCCGTGACAACAGTGGCTGTGAAATGCCATGCAACTGTCCGACTGTGTGCTGGTAGGTGCCTGTGGCCAGGAAGTGGAGTACAGACACCACCTTCAGTAGGGGTGGGATGGCGGTTGGGCTATCTATCATGCTGACAAGGTCAGCGTGTGTCATGTCCACAATGGCGGTTATGGTGTCCCGGTCCAAACGGTAGAGGGTGTGGATCTGCTCAGCAGTGAGGTTGAACGGATTAGCTCGGAGGCGTGGGATTGCGGGCTGCCTGCGTGGTGGTAGTGGCTGTGCTGGTGGGCCTTGCTGCCCCTGCCTTGCCCTCCTCCTCCTGCGTCTCCTCTGTGCGGCCGGTTGTTGTAGTAGTTGGTGTTCGTCATGTTCTTGAAGTTGGAGTACTTGCAGTGCTATCAGGTCCCCCAGGGCCAACATCGCTAGTCCTGCCGGTAGCATTTTGGAGTGGGTGTGGTTGTGGTAGGGGGTTGGGTGTGCAATTTATGTGTTTTCAGGCTGTATAGCCTCCACCTGTGGTGATTCATTCCACCTCTGACAGCTGCAATCACTTTTGGGCGAGCACGTCCCGCACACAACGCTGCAATTTGACGCATGGCATCTTGCAATTACAATCATGTATTTAATCCCGATGGCAGTGAAATATTAGTTCATATGTTAAATCTGCTATGGTTCCATTGTTTCACATACTATATTTGCAGTCGCGAACAAACTTGTGGAGGGTCAGTGGAATGTAGTACTCGATCAACAGTGGACCCTCATGCAGCACTGTACCGACGTTCACCGACGGGCGGGGCGTCCCATTTGTGATTGAAGCCAGTTAGCATTTTCACACACAGCCGCACTACATTGATGTATTTGTGAATGCAAGCGTTCACAGATGCCTTTTCGACGTGATGTTGCAAATGAGGAATTCGATGGACAGCGCTTTCGGTTTTCAACTAGCGGCGAGGAGACTCCCACAGGTCTGACTGGAAATATAACGTTCTATTGTTGAATGTCCTTGGGACAGGGCCCATGACGAGAATGCAATGATTGATATGAATTGAATGGGATGCGCAATAACGTAGTGGACGATCAGGCCGGACGTTCCCAAATACATGTTACCTCACAACACTACAAATCCGGCCAGGAGCACAGTGGATTTTGCAGACTGCATTACGCACAGACTGAATGGAAATTTCAAATGTTATGTGAGTAAATATTCAGGCGTTTTCATACCGGGATGAGGGAATGATGAATGGATGCATGGACAGATGATTTAATTGCGAGTATGCCATGTACATGGCTTTTTGGAATCTAACCCCTTCCCCTGCGCTATGTGATGCAAAGCTGCCATAGTGGGACCATCGTCTATCTGCCCTTGTTGGATCCTCCCTGTATCGACGCGCCTTCAAACACTTGTGTCTATGCACGTTACTAATCCCATGTAATGGATTCTGTTTTTACAGACGCATGCACAGAAACAGACGTTCGTAATAGTGTATTCACCTCGATTCATTTCGTTATGATTCGCAAGTGATTATTGGGTGAAAATAATCCTTTTGAGAGGGCTAGCATGCATATGGTTGTGGATTTAGTGTGTTGAATGAAGAGAGTAATGCATCTGAAGTTCTGATGCCCATACTATTATTTTTTATTTCATTTGGGTGACAGGTATCTCGTCCCCTTTTGCCGCTGCCATCTGTACGCCACTCCTGCAGATGGCTTTTACTCTCGACACCTGCAGCTTCGAGTCAATCAGTGGAGCACCATTACGATCTTATGGGACGATCGCCAATGGGCCACATGCCCTTACGCAGTACTAGTGGCTAGGAGCAACATTTCAACCTTTCAGCTGGACTAGTGCCTACCTCATGGGACGGCCCTGCGGTTCTAGGTGCTTCCATGTTGCCTTTTTGTACGTTAATGTAGCCCCTGTGTACCATGAAGGAACAGGGCGTCACACAAGTAGAAGCTGGTCATTTATTGCGGATGCAGCCCACAGTGAAGAAAATTATTTTGGAGTTTATGAGCAAATAGCTGTATGGGCTTTGTGATTTTGATGTGCATTAAATTTATATTCCGATATTAACCGTGTAGCGTTATTCTTTGCAAGTGATGTAGCATATTCCGATTTGCGCCGCTATGTATTGTGAGGTGATCTGCATTGTGTTGCGGCTTCTGAGTTGAGTTGCGTGGTACTGTACTGGCCGCGTTTGCCTACGAAGCCCAGTAAGGTCACGGATAGGGGCTGCCATTATGAATGTTTTAATGATGTCATGTCAGGCGCGGGGGATTGGCTTTTGTGCTACAGTTGCCGGTCAGCCAGGTCGATTGGTGGAATGATGGGATTATCAGGAAATGGCTGGTCACAGGTGCCTGTGTTTGCGTGCGTTTCTTGGAGGGAGACGGAGGTCGTGTCCATTGGAATAGCTTCTGTATTCGTGCCATCTGTGCCCTGCAACTCCCATTGGCCCCTCTTGGGATGAGCCTGGCTGCTCAGTCACTCTGCCAACTTGTGTGGTACATGCTTATGCTGATGGTTGGTTTGTTTACTGGCAAGAGTACAGGGCTGGTGCAATCTCCCTCAGGATACTGCTTTGGATGTTGCCTTACACTGGCGGCAAGCGATGGGGGACTATTGTTGTTTTGTGTCATGAAATATTTCAGTTCATTTTGGTGTACTTGAACCTTCACATGCCTGTGCTGCATCAGTACGGCAATGGTGACATGCCGAATATGGATGGCCACTCACAAGGCACTTGGAGCCCCTGCATGCATTTGTTCGTTGGCATGCATGGGTGACTTGTACATTTCACTGGTTGCATAGTGTGTCTACATTGCGCCTACGAGGTGTTGTGCAATGTGGGCAGGGAGTGGAGTACAGGCACTCAGTAGGGCCATTTACGGTTGGTTCACGATGCCGTAATTCTCAGCATGGCAGAATGGTACTTTCCGCCATGCTTGATGGTGTTAAGTATATGTCCGCTAGGGTCATAATTCGCGTACCGTTGTGCCATGGCGGAAATTACGGTTTTGCAAGGCGCGCGTACTTGGTGCAGTTAGCGTTGGCGTTCACTACGGTGTCGCTAATGGCATCGTTCTTTACGGTGACGGGTCATAATCGCAACGAGCGGTATTCGATGGCGGTATTACATTTCCGCCATCGTTTTTCGATTTCCGCCAGGGTCGTAATGAGGGCCATTGTCTTTCGCCACTTGCTCCAACGGCGTCAGTTCTTGCGGCATTGGATCTTCCGGTAGCCTCGTGGTGATCGGCCTCTGGAATAACAGGTCGGCTGGGCATACTCCTGTCGTACTGTGCGGCGTGTGCCGATATTCCCTGAGTAGCTGGTTGAGGGCCTGCTCGAAGGGCTTGTTTTGTACGTGTGCGATTTGTAGGGTTCTCTTGATGCTGGCCATGAATCTTTTGACCATGCCATTGGCCTGGGGCCACCGGGGGGTTATTCGTCTGTGTTGGAATCCCATGTATTTCGCAAATTTCTGGAAGTCATGGCTTATGAATGTGGGGCCATTGTCCGACTTTATGACCTTTGGGATGCCGTATGCTGAGAGCATTCTGTCAAGTGCCGGGATGACGCTCGAAGTCGGGCTGCTGTCCACTATCTGGGCATCCGGGTATCTCGAGTGTTCATCCATGAGTACGACGACATGAGTCCCGTTGCTTAGAGGTCCAAACAGGTCTACCGCTAGCTCTTCCCACACTTTGCTCGGCAATGGTGATGACTGTAGGGGGTTCGGGTGAGGTGGCGGTGCCACTTGAGTGCAGATGTGGCAGTTTCCAACGATGTTCTCTACCAGCCGGTCGAGCTGCGGAAACCAGGCTTTCTGCCGGAGGAGACGTTTCGTGGCGACTACACCACGATGTCCTTCATGGGCCACATGTACTATCCTCTCCCGGAGGGTTCTCGGGATGACGACTTTGCAGCCCTTTAGCAGTATGTTGTTCTCTACTACCGTCAGTTCCTCCCAGACTTGGTCAAGCCACTTGACCTCCTCTCGTGTGGTCTCTGACTCTCCCCTCGCTAGTTGTCTTATGAAAGCCATCTTGTCTTCTTGCAGGCAGTGTCTCACGATTTTGAGTGAGGGGTCCGCCTCTGACTGTGCTGATAGCTCTGCCCACCCTACTGGCATCGGTTGCAGGTGGTGTATGATATAGTTAATGTACGCGTCTGCTATGGATGGCTGGGACGCCGTTGTGTTCTTAGGGTGGCGGGAGAGGTAATCTGCGGGGTTTTCCTCCTTCCCGGGTCGGTGTTGTATGACGAATCTGTAATCCTGCAGACGCAGACCCCATCGGGCTATTCTCGGTGGCATCCTGGCTTTCGGGCTACCGTATATGGTGAGTAGTGCTTGGTGATCGGTGATGATGGTGAATTCCTTGCCGAAAAGAAAGAGATGGAAATATTTGCAAGCCCAGACGACTGCCAGGCTTTCCTTTTCCGCCTGGGAGTACGCCTGTTCCGTGGTTGTCAGGCTTCTGCTGGCATATGCCACTATGTGTGTACTGTGTGGTTCCTTGGGTTCCTTTTGTGTTAATATGGCGCAGAGTCCCACGGGACTGGCGTCCACGATGAGTTCGGTGTTGCGCTTGGCATCAAAGTACGCCATGTCTTCAGCTTGCGATATGGCTTTCCGTATGGCTTCGAACGCCTCTTGACAATCTTTCGACCATATGAACTGAGCGTCCTTGCGTGTGAGTAGACGCATCGGGTTGCTGACTGTGGCATAGCCTTTGAGGTATTTGGAGCAGTAGCTCGCTAGGCCCAGAAACGACCTCAGGTCCGTGGTGTTGACGGGTGGCGTGGCTGAGTTGAGCGCCTCGACTTTCTCCGGATCGGGTCTCATACCTTTGTCCGAGAAAATGTGTCCAAAGAATCTCAGAGAGCCCTTTGAGAACTCACATTTTGATTTGTTTAGTGTCAACCCTGCCTCGTCCAGAGCTTGGCACACCCTGTGGAGGGCTATGTCGTGTTCTTCCTGCGACTTGCCATAGACTAGGACGTCGTCCGAATAGTTCAAACAGTTCGGGACGTGTCTGATGACCTTGTGTATTTCCTCCTGAAAGATTTCGGCGGCAGAGGAAATGCCGAAACTGAGTCTTTTGTATTGGAACAAACCCAGATGGGTGACAAATGTGGTGATGTAGCGGGATTCCGGCGCTATCTCGATCTGATGGTAGCCTTTCGTGAGGTCCAATTTGGAGAAGATCCTTGCCCCGTGCAGGAGATGAATCATATCGGTGATTCTGGGGGCCTGGTGCCTCTCTCTTTCGATGGCTGTGTTAGCCCTGCGCATGTCTACGCATAGGCGTATGGAACCGTCCGGTGACTTCTTGGGGACGGGGACGATGGGGGAAACCCATGGCGTGGGACCCGACACGGGTTCAATGACGTTCATTTGGATGAGTTTATCAAGTTCTTCTTCCACCTGCCTCTGAATGTTGAAAGGGATCCCTCGATAGTGCTGGCCAACCGGTTTGATATGAGGGTTTATGTGGAGATGGACCTTCCTGTTTCTCAGTTTTCCTAGCCTGGTGAAGAGTTTTGGAAATGATTGTTCGATTGCGTCCGGTTTGGCGAAATATTTGTGCGCCATCAGCTGGTATAGGATGTGCACCAGTCCCATGTCTACCGCGGTACGGAAGCTTAATTTGCATCCGCTGTTAGCCTCCGTTTTTATAATGTGTAGAGGAACCTTTGCTGTGTGTTCCTTATGAGTGCACCATGCTGTGATCATGCCTCGGCATGGCAGAGGGGTCGTGGAGCCATATGGATATATGTCCACCGTGGATTTCTTGATTTTGGGTTGTCGGCCCAGGGACTCGTACGCTTGTTCACTGATGATGTTGACCGTCGCGCCGGTGTCTATCAGGAACTTTAATGTGGTGTCATTTACCAGCAACGTTAGTATGGGACTGTGTTGGGTAGCTGCAGTGTTGTCTTTCACGGCCCACAAGTACCCTTTCCTTCTTTGGTCTTCTTCTGAGGACGGGGTGTCGCTGCTGGTGGGAGAGCGAGTTTCAACATACCTCACAAAACGTCTTCTGTGTGAGCATCTCTTGTCTTCCGAGGAGCGTCTGTCCTCACGCATGTATCGGCTCTTGCGATCGCCTTCCTCTTTTCTGGAGGGTCTCCTTTCACTGTCCCCTAGGGGCCTGGGTGAGCTCTGGCGACTGTGTCGGCGCCTGTCTTGATTACGGTGCTTGGTGGGCGTGTATGTCGGCGCGTTTTTGCACATGGCTCTATAATGATCCAGGCCTCCGCATGCGGCGCACTTTTGTCCAATGGCCGGACATTCTCCAATGTGCCGGTACTCATATCTGCATTTAAAGCATGTGGCTTCGGGGCGTTTGTTTCCTTGGCTGGGGTGTGCATACAGTTTGTTGACTGAATCGGTGTTTTCGCTAGGCTGTTGTATGGATACTTTTCCGAGACTGTCCAGTTGGGAGTCGACGGGCGCTTCCATGCGCGCCAGTGCTAGTATTTCCTTTAAGGATCTTTGTTTCTGTAACAGTTGCTTGCGAAATGGTTGCGAGAGGCATCCCGCAATTACTTGAGACCTGAGGGCCTCCTCGTTCGAGTATCTATGAAATTCGCAATGTTTTAATTTAATGCGCAGGCGCATTACGAAATTGTCTATCGACTCACCCTTTTCTTGTCTGGTCGTGTGAAACACGTGTCGTTGATAGTCGACGTTGGTGTGCGGGGCAAAGTATTCAGATAGCTTGGCATGCAGTTCACCATATGTGACCGTGTTGACGTTTAGCAGTTCCCCTGCAATGTCTCTTACTGCTGATCCTACAGCCATGAATAATGTGTTTTTCAGCCCTGCGTCGTCGGTTAGCCCTATGGCACCGGTGTAGAACTTAAAGTCCCGGAGCCATGTGGTCCATCGGGGTCCTAGATTCGACGTATCCCGAACTTCAAACGGGTTTGGCATTTGCATGACCCGGGATGCACGTCCTTCACTTGTGTGTGTTGATTGTTCTCTTGTGCCGCATCTATGCCTGATGATGCAGGTGCTGCCGTTCCCGCCCCGCCCGAGGATGAGGCTGGGGTGCTCGCCGTGTCCGACATGACTGCTGGGCGAAGATGGCCGCTAGTGGGCCGGCACGTGCAGGGTGTGGCTTCTGTGCCTGGTGCCCGAGGGTTGTGTTCCCCTCGGCACGTGGGGCGGCTTGCCTCTGTGCCTGCACGTGGGGCGTGCGACGCAGGCTTCTGGCGCTCTGCGCACGTGGGGCGACTTGCCTGTGTGCACTGTTCGCCCAGGGGTGAGCGTCCTGCACTCGCCAACGGGTCGTGTGCAGGGAGCTATGGAGTCTCTTCTGTGGGCTTCGTGGTTCCCTGCCTCCTCGAGACACTGTACTTTGCGAGGGCGTGTTGTCACACGGGAGCCGGGTTGCAGAAATCCGCTGCCGGGGGTCCTGCCCGGGGCGCGCCGACACGCTGCACTGCTCGACTGCAGGCCTCGGCACGACTAGCTAGGGCCCGTGCCCGTTCGTTGCCATTGTTAGTCCGCTGCGTGCGTGGTTAACCCGCGCCTACCAGCACGTGGAATAATACGCAGGAGCCGGAGGTGCAGTGAACTATCTTTATTCAACTCTTGGCGACAACTGCCACAACCCCGCTCCCGCCCCTCCCCTTCCCTTGATGTCACGTCTGGGACGTCAATGTCCTGGCCGCAACGGCGGCCCGCCCACACAACGATGTGGGCTATCCGACAGTGGTGTGGGCCTGCATCATGTAGCCCTTGCTGAGAAAAGACAAAGACGCAGATGGGATCAAGGAATCCGAGACAGAGGGTAGACAGGCAGAAGGGAGGATGGTAGGAGTGCAGCTGGAGCATAGATGGAGTGCGAACCGGTTCAGGCAATCTGGAAGGAAAGAGAGATAGCATAAGACAACTTGAGACAGGAGGAGAGTCGCATGTATAATGAGAAACAGGTTGAGCTAACGAGGAAAGGTGGAGAAACAGGAAGAATTAAATAAGAGTAGGGGGATGAGAAAGAAAGAAAGTGAGGCAGGTATTACGGGAAATCAAAAAAGGAAAGGAAGAAGAAGAGAGCATTATTGTGAGACAGTGATAGGGAAAAGGAGATGCATTAATGTGAGAAAAAGATGGAATGAGAGACTTTGCTGGTAAGCTCGGTTGGCGATATAGATGGGTAAGGAAAGACATTGAAATGAACTACAGGAAGAGGGACAAGATGAACGCAACAGGGAACAAGAGACAGGTAGGCATAGAGGTGGAGGAGAGATAGAGAGACATAATGAAAGAATTAGGAAACGAGACACGCTGTTAGGGAAGGAAAGATAGAAGAAAGCAGAGTGATTGAGAAGTGAGACAATTTCACGTAGCTCTCAACTAGCTGCACATCATTCTAACTTTATATTTATATTTTGGAAATTGTTGTCCAGCATATGTAATTTTAGAAGCTCAACTACCAGAATAGAAGGAATACGGATAGGGAAGGGTAGGTGACACCTGCCTGAGATGGGTCTAGTTTGAGTGGGCTGGAAAACAAGTGAAGCGAGAGAATCAGCAACAGCGCAAGGGTAGATGAGAGAGAAAGAAAATTGGAGGGACAGAGAAAAGGAGAGGCCTCGGGAATTGGCAGGTGGAGGGACAAATGGAGAGACCATAGTCCTGCAGGGTCAAAGAGGAAGACGGGAGGAGATAGGGAAGCTGAACGTGAGTCAAGGAGGGAAGAATGCATAGTGAAAAAGAAACCCAACCAGAAAGAGTTGCACGTAGACAGGAGGAGAAAAGAAGCCATTTAGTGTGATTTGCAGAAAACCATAATAGGTGATAAGAGACACCAGAGAGAAGAGGGCTTGCAGGTAGAGCTAAAGGTTTGCTGATGGGTTGGTGGTGGAGAGAACCACAAGAAGAGTGGAGACAGGTCATGGTGATTGCTCTCCAGTATCTACTCTTGAATTTATTTTATTGAATTGCTTTTGAGTTGGCATGTTTTAATAATAGTGCAGTACTGTGAGTGTGGTCTGTGCTTCCATTGGAATAAGTCCATGGTCAGGTGTTGTTGAAAAAGCCACGTTTTGAAAGTTTTGCGGAATTGGAGAATTGTGGGGGCATACCGAGCCGGTATTACCCACTTTGATCGCAGCCCATTATACCAAATCCTGTTTATCTGTACTTCTTTTACTGCATTTTATTGCAAAAATGCAGATGGGGTCTCAGGTAAGGTATATAGGAAGGTAAGGGATTGGGAAGAGGTTGAGGGTAGTGCGGGGAAGTCTCCCCCTGCCTTTTTGTGGTAAAATGTGGTAAAACAAAAAGGGATTCAATGACATGGGTTGGAAGTAATTGTCAGAAATCCTTCCGAGCCGATACCGGGAACGAGTTCCAAAGCGAAGGTGCATAACAAGAGAAGGATTATTTGTGGGTCATCTCTTTGCAGACTAGTTGTGATTCGAGACAGTTGGTTCATTTGCTTCATTTGCTTTGCGAGGAATGTGTGCATCCAGATACGTGGCCTTTAGTCAGCGGGTATGCTGGTGTACTACTCATGACTGCTTTGTAGATGATATGTGCAGTCTTGAACAGTAGTTTGCATAGGACGTAGGTGATTTGGTCAAAACATGTCACCGTATTATGACGTGCTGCAGCGTGGTGGACTACCTTTAGGGGAGCCAAGCGAGCGGATGGGAGCCAAGCGAGAGGATGGGAGCCCCATCATGAGGGCATTCCCCCCCATCGATGTGTGAGACCGCAAGGGCCTGCACTACAGTCTGGAAGTCCTGCAGTGGGATGAATGGTTTTGTTATGCCGAAAAAGTAATCACATAGCCCGAATGGTGCGAATAGTATGTTGGCCAGAAGCAAATCGCATTATGTGACAAACTTCGCAAACTAAGAAACCTGAATGTGACCATAGGGAGTCCATTTTGTAAATGCCGGCCATTTTCTTTTTTTTTAACGCTTTGCAAATATAGTCTATGCTTTAGATCCACACACAGTGCGTTGCCACAGCTTGAACTCTGAAATACTAATGTAGGCAGGAATGTAGAGCCATGCATAAATACATTGTTTCCCCTTTTCACTGAGGCCTTGAAACTGTGCAGAAGCTGCGCCTAATCAGTAGCCCAGGTGCCGGTTTGTCTTGCAAGTGCTGTTTTAAAAGGCAGTTAAACATGAATTATATGCAGCTAGCGGTGCTCCTTCACGAAGGATGGTATTTTCTGCCTCAGAACTGTCTGACCCTTAGCTCATGAGTAATAGCGAATAGGTAACGTTGTATGGAATGTCTCTCTGCTAAGAATAGGATATCCTTCCTGTGACAGTGCTTCATGTTCCTCATAACAGAAAAGTGTCTCTGCAGCCTTTGCTAGAATAACTAATGTTTAGACTAAATGAAGACATGTCATAACTGTCAATTACTGAACCCTAGCCTGTATGACATGTATAAGGGCAGGGCGAATAGCATTAGCAAATGTTGATGCATTATGTATATATATGACTGCTTGAGCGCTGTTCGCTCTCTCTCGCATCTCACGGTGTCTGGAAACACACATCATGAGGCGTTGAGACCCAGTCGGCCGACTGAGATACTTTGAATAAAACCAGACTTGTTTGGAAATCGAACCTCAGAACTGATGTGTCATTGGGTATATGGTTATTGTGCCTCATTTCCATGTATGGTCTAGCAAAGATGGCTCACGAATAGGGACCCTCCCTGTGATGCTCCATCACATATGTTGTGTTGAAGACAAGGACGAGTCAAGGACGAAGCTGTCGGACCTGGATCGGAAGGTGTTCTGGACGCCCCTGCAGAAGTGATTAGAGACTCCTCCGCAGATCTGTACACAGTCGATCCTTGATCGACGAGCAGCGGCCAGAGAGCATTGAGGCGAGGGTCCTGGAAGCGAGGCAAATTGTGCCAGACACGTGGTTGTGACGATTCTTGGTTGCGCCTGTATACGGGCGAATTGCGTCCTGAGAGACAAATTGATTGATTAGGTGAGCCGTGCCCTGATTCTTAAATGTCCTGATATTGGTTGCAAGTTGCACTTGCAAGTACAAAAGCCCAGGGTAAGAAAAGGGTAAGCTTTAATCATGCCTCGGGAATTGTCTTCCTGTTTAGTGAGATTTTTTCACTGCGGTAGACAATCTTTGGAAACTGGCCAGGCAGCACCACCCGAGGGTTCGCCGGCACATGATATGTACATTAAGTATGGAATACGGGCAATAGTGTTCAATGCGGTTTGGCATAGGCAGACCAGACGTGTATCAGACCTTCAATGGCCGAATAATGGGAGCTTTGAACTAGCACGTATAGAACATTTAGAATCAGTTTTGTTACGAAAAAAGGCCAGACCTGCAGCGTTCGACGTTGTAAGAGACTGGAGGAAGGAAGTGAATCTGCGCTTGAAAAGTAGAGAAAAACACGCACGTAGATAAATCAAATACAGAGAAAGCGCTAGAGCATGATCAGCAGAAGCAGACAAAAGCAATTAGGAGTATGGATAGGGCCTTCCAATTTGATATACAGAAAATATAGTCTTCACAAGATCTGCATACATCAGACGAACTGATAAATAAGATACTAAATGAGCGAATAAATGAACATTCAAGCACTACCCAGTTGCACCGCCTCCTTATATACCTCCTCCTGTTGCTATTCCCACGATTCCATCGATTCCACGATTGCAGTAGCCGTCCCATCTGCGCCCGTGACATAATTTCCTCCACCTCCTTCAGAACATGCGTTATACACTTTAGTTGGCAGTTCTGCATCAATGGGGCCTGAAAGAAGAAGTGATAGGCTGACTCATAATACGATTAGCAAGGGACTGAAAGATGAACTGAAACAGTGGGCTGAGACGTATATTGATGATGGAGATGAAGTGGCTGTGCAAAGTTCCATATCTGATCATAGAGGCCTTGGCGAACAGCAGGTATTGTTAAAATGTATGGGAGATTACCTTGTTAAAGTATGGAGTGATTGGACTAATACAGTGGTACCGCAAGAGTAGTGTGATTTGAGTGACCTTTCCAATTTGCGAGATAATGCGGCAAAAATACGAGAACATGTAGGGCGAATATTTGTGTTTAAGCGAGAAGTGCATGATACGTTTAGTCAGTAGACACCAGAAATGCAGAAAAAGGTGTTACAGATTATGGTGGAGTATTTGCAGGATGAATGTATGAAGAAAATGGTGCGATGTCCTGCTGATTTAATGACGATTTATAAAAGAGCATTTTCGTCTGACACAGGAACGGCTACTTTTTCACTTGATTTGGCTTTGTTGCTTAATAGACAAACAAATGTAGAATCCACTACTTTGCAATTACCCTTGAGGGAGGTGCCCCCACATTTGTCCTGAAAGTAGAGGTTGCTGCCGATGGAGCAACTCCAGCGCGAACTATAGAAGCCCGTATCCCTTTTCTAGGCAAGAAGTGAACACTATAAAGCAGACGGTCCCTGACATTAGGAAAAATCTGGTGGGGTTCTATAAGGAAATTGAATCTGTTTTAAATTCATCTGTTTTTACACTGAGAGACATTGATTTATTGTTCCATGTGATTCTTCCTGCAGACATATGGAAGCAGATTAGAAGTATAAATGATGTGCCGATGCTAGGCGATACATGGGAAACTTTGATTAGAGGTGATAGTAAGAGAAAGGCTGGGGAGAAGCCTCTGCAAGTAATTTTAACTTTGCCTTTGCAGATAGTAGAGAAATTGAAAACTTGAGTGCCTCAGAAGAGAATAGTTTGTGATAAATTGACTGCTTCTTTACAAGGCAAATCGGAAGGAGCAACAGATTATTTTAACTGGTTTGAAGATGTATTTGCAGATTTTAGTGGTCAAGATCTAAGTACCGAACCTGGGAAGAGATTATTTATTGATAAGTTTGTGTGAGGATTGTTACCGAAAATTCGGACATTAATAATGACATCTTAAAGTGCATGGCAAGCAAAATCACAAAGCGAAGTATTACATATGGCCCAATATTATGACAATCGAGTACATTCGGAAAAGGATAAGGAAATAAGGGAGAAAGGAGATTTGAAAACCAGAGTGTTACTGCAACAGGTAGCAAACAATAATAGAGGTGGCGTGAACACACCATCTAGAGTCCAATTTGCATTATCATCTAACCTGCAAGGGGGTCTAATAGGTATAAATCAATGTGCCTATTGTAGACAAGAAGGCCATTGGTGAGCACAGTGCCTGCATTTACAGAATAGAAATGCGACTATTTCGAGAAGACCGTTCAAAGGTCATCCGGGAATAGCAGGTCAGAATAGAAATCAGATGAAGCAACAATTTCAGGATAATCAGGTTAATCAAAATCAACAACGGAACACCATGAATGGTGTAAATGTTTTTGATAATCCCTCCAATGCATATTACTCTGGGGACTTTACATCTGATGATGTACTGTTCCACTAGGACAGCCCGAAACAGGGGTTGGAACCAGTGCCTATTCCCGTTGACCAGTAAGGGCCCTACGTAGAAATGAAGGTTGGGAATAGGGAACACATTTTTTTAGTGGACACAGGTGCAAAAAATGTTCGATCGACCATCAGCGGGGTCCAAATATACCACTGTCAGTGCATAAAAATGTCTCAGTAGGGTTCTCAGGTACGCCAGTAATTAGTCCAGTTTCACAACCAGTGCCAATCACACAAGGTCCATTCATTGAATCTTGTCCATTTCTTTTGGCGACAAATTGCGGCAAAAATTTGTTGGGATTGAATCTATTGAAGAAATTGAATGCAGTAATTTATTGTTCTCCTGATGCAGTATACTTGACGATTTCGCCACAAAAAACTCCTGTATTACAATTTGTATCAATGCCATTACCGACTAAATTATGTGAAGTGCCAGCTTGTATATGGGCGGTAGACGATAATGATGTTGGATGTTTGAAAATAGAACCAGTAAAAATAGTTTTGAAGGAAGGAATTACATTACCGCGTATTCCGCAATACAACATTTTGAGTGAAGGTGAAAGAGCGTTGAAACATATTGGGGGTCATTACAACCCAGGCGCTAATTGCGCCAACTTTACCACCATGGTGTAAACTATGTTTACACCATGGTGGATGGTGGATTTACCGCCCCATTCCAAGGTGAGTGGGGCGGTAAATCCCCATTTCCCATTTTCCCTTCCCCATTCCCATTTTTGCCCCATAGGGCATAATGGGAGTGGGGAAGGCGCTAATTACGCCACCGTAAATTACGGTGGCGTAATTAGCATCATGGCAGGTTAGCGCCATGGATTTTAACGGCTGCTAAAAGCAGCCGTTAAAATCAGAATAGGCGTTAAGGGTTAACGACGGCGTTAACCCTTAACGCCTGGGTCGTAATGAGGCCCATTGAGTCAGATTTAATTGCTAGAAATGTAATTGAAGAGATTTCTGGAAGTGTTTGCAATAGCCCGATTCTTCCAGTTTATAAGAAAGGAAGCAATGATATCCCTTACCGTTTTATAATTGATTTACGTGCAGTTAACAAAGTAGTTGATCCCCAATTTCCGTTAGTCCTCTATGTAACTCCGATTTTGACTATGATTACAGCTTTCGCACCACACTTCAGTGTGACCAACTTGAAGAACACGTACATCTACAGTAGATATGTGTTTGCTTTTACATTAGGAGGGCGCTCATTTACATTCACTTGTATTCCACAAGGCTACACTGAAAGTCCCAGTATTTACAGTAGAGCATTGAAGGAACAACTGGACATGCTTGAATTACCGTTAGGATGTATATTATTACAGTACATTGATGACCTGCTTATAGCAGCAGACTCAGAGGACATTTGTAAAGAAAGCACTGTCACTTTGTTGACACATTTAGCAGCACACAGTGACAAGGCTTCATTAAAGAAATTCCAGTATTGTCAACAGGAGGTGGCCTATTTGGGCTACCTCCTATCGAAGGAGGGAAGGAGATTGACACCAGAATGCATAGAAAGCATCTCGGATATGCCTATTCCAAACAGGCAGAAGGAACTCAGGGCTTTAATTGGCATGGCTTCATATTGTAGGCAGTGGATTGCTCATTTTTCAATGATTGTGAAACCCATAGTGGCATTGACAAGGAAGGATGTTACTTTACCTTTGCCATGGAATATGGAGTGTCAAGAAGCTTTTGACCTGCTCAGAGCTGCATTATGCTCAGCTCCAGTTTTGGGCACGCCAAATTATGAGAAGTGTTTTATGTTATTTGTGCATGAAAAGGATGGATGTGCTTTGGCTGTCTTGACTCAGGAACACAGGGGCAGAAATGGACCATGCGGTTCCACGTTGGATCCTGTTGCATGTGCTTTGCCACGTTGCTTGTGAGCTGTTACTGCAGCTGCAGCGTCAGTAAAACAAACCGAGGGATGGTTTTAGGTCACTCTTTAACCATGATGTTACCCCCTTCAGTAGACGTTTTTCTAAATAGAATGCAAACGCAACATTTCACATCCGCCCGACTAACAAGGTATGAAATTATCCTATTTGTACTGCATATTCAAATTAAGAGATGTTGCACTTTAAATCCGGCTGAGTTATTGCCGCCTACCAGTCACAAAGGGAGTGAGAAACAATTATCACATGGTTGCTTAATTATTACTGAGCAAAAGACAAAAGGAAGGATTTTTTAACTGATCCTCCCCTGAAAGAGCCAGATTGAAAATTGTTTTGTGACGGCTCTTGTTTTAAATTACCGAATGGCACATCAACTGCTGCTTATGCCATTACTACACTGAAGACTATTATAGAGAGCAAACGAATCCCATATAACTCAGCAAAAGCTGCAGAAATAATAGCGCTAGCCAGAGCATGTGACATTTCTGCAAACCTTAGTGTAAACATATACACTGACATCCAGTATGCTTTTGGGGTGGTCCACAACTTTGGCAGATTATGGGTTGAAAGGGGCTTCCTGACATCACATGGAACTAAGATTCAACATGGCACTTTAATAGTGAGATTTTTGTCAGCACTTGCGCTTCCCAAGTGGTTAGCAATAATGAAATGTGATGCACATAAGAAAATAGCGTGTAATGTAGTAAAGGGAAACGCATTTGCAGACTGAATCGTGAAACAAACTGCCATTGATTTACACACAAAAATGTATGTCGAAACAGCAGAAATAGTGTCCTGCATAATAGAGGATGGAATTGAGACAGTTAAGGAGATACAAGCAGAAGCCACTCCAGATGAAATAAAACAATGGTCCGAGGGTCCAGCAGACTTAGATCCAGAGGGTTGTTGAGTGGACAAAGAAAATAATAGATGGATGTTGCCAAATGCATATGTTATAGCAATGGTTACCATGGCCCATATATATATATATATATACACACAAAAAATATGTCCCAGCACCTTGATTCTGTATGGTACAATACCAACATTAAGAAAACTGCTGAGAGATTGGTTCAGAATTGCATGACTTGTTTATAACATAACATTGTGAAAGGAACAGTGACACCAGTAGGAAGTTTTGGTCCTCCCTCTATGCCCTTTGAGGTCATCCATTTTGACTTCATAGAAATGGAAAGATGCCAGAATTATAAATATGTCCTCGTAGTGGTCTGTGCATTTAGCAGATAGGTGGAGGCCTATCCCCTGAAAGATTCTTCAGCCATGTCAACAGCGAAATCCATGTTAAAAGAATATTTTCCCAGATTCAGGCTACCCCGTGTCATATGTTCAGACAATGGGCCGCATTTAATAGCGGCCGTGATATTACAGATTTGTGCAGGCCTCCGAATCGATAAGCGATTCCATTCAGCTAGACACCCAATGAGTGCCGGTTTGGTAGAATGCCAAAACGGTATCTTGACAAACAAACTGGCCAAGATATGCACCGAAAGCATTCTGAAATGGCCAGATACATTACCACTTGCTTTACTGTGCATGTGCATGTCTGTGCAGGCAAGGACTGGCATCTCCCCATATGAAATAATCATGGGGAGACCAGCGAATGTCTGGAACGTGCCATGTCCAAAGAGATTGAAGGATGTTGAATACCCATTGCTCATTGACTATTGTAAACAGTTGACTCAAAACTTGTGTTTGATTCATCAGCAGGTGCAGGAGGCTCTTCCTGTCAGATATACAGACCCAGGACATAGTCTGCAACCGAGAGACTGGCCCCGTGTTAAAAACTTTGAAAGAAAATCTTCACTTGCATCGCACTGGAAGGGACCTTATCAGGTGTTACTGGTCACGTAGACTGCAGCCCGAGAGAATTGTCGAAAGCATTGGAACCACGCAACACACACAAAAAGAATCCTGTTTCCTTTGCCACATGAGAAAGAGATTGATAGTCCTGACGTCGAAAGTAAGACAGCCCTGCAACGGCACCCCCAGAGCCTTTAAGGTATGTAGTCACCGTAGCCCTATTCTAACTGGGCTCTCTAGTTCAGAACAACATGAATTTAACTAACATCTCCTCTTACACCTCTTACATCTCCTCTTACACCCAGCTCCACCATCCAACCTGGGGTGTCCCGTGCAAGAGGACGGAAACAACTAACTTTCCCTCAACCGGCATCATTATGCCCCATGAACACCATTATCACGATCAAAGGGCACCCGTAACCACAGCCCTTCCCTTAGGATCACCAACAGGTCCGTCCCTGCCAAATTCCAGCTGCACAAACCAGATTTAGCATGGTTTGTTATGAATTTTAAAGAGTACCCTTTACTCTGCATTGGCCCTCTAGCTATGCAGCAGTGGGGTTTTTATAATGCACATGACAATGTCTAGAGACAGAGCTTGAGTCTCATATTCCCTCTTTTCTCTCCTTCCCCCTCCCTACTTTGTTTTCCTCCAGAGAGACAACCCCAGAGGCCCAGATGAAGGCCTTTCACCAAGGAGCCAAAACGCCTGTGGTTCAAGCATAAGACTTTGCTAATCTATGCACCTGAACTCTATAGGGGGCACCACCCCCTGGCGTACACCAATGGTTTAGTCCTCTGTGGGAATAGCTAACCCACCCCAGAGCTGGCCACTTCAACTAGCCCCAGCTCTCTATCTAGCCTACAACCATTAGACTAGCCTCTACACTGTTCTAAAAACAAAATGTATGAGCACATCCCTGCGTTGAATTAATACAAGGGACTATGTATAGAACCAATGTGTGCGGCTTGTGCACTTCTGCATTTCTATATGCCAACACTGTTTACTTTGCCTTCTGTTTTATGTAATGGTTTAATATGATGTAGCATTTACCTCACAAACAGTACTAACACACCATTGATTTAAACATTGCACTGTGATTAAGTACTGTTACGAGCATTACACTATCTGTAGTCTGTCCATTTGTTGAAAGATGAATATGATAGTTGTAAACCCAGTCAGAGGACTGGATCTGCTAAATAAAAGCAGCTTTGTTTAAAACATATAACTGACGTTGCAAGTTATGTGCATGGACCAAAATCCAGAGTAAAATGACCTTACTATGGGGTACCTAGCTTACTTTTTGAAGCACTAATATACAATGATAATTGATACAGCATAGTAGACACTCGAATTGAATAGTAGTGTCAACTACTTGTTGGAGCCCCCACTTTGTTTTCCACTGTGATTGATCACAAAGACATCGCAGAATTTCAGCCAAAAGTCCTTCCTGAGCCTGAGATTGCAACGAAATCTGAAACATCAGTGTTACCTCAACATTGTTCGACTGCTGCCTCATCATCACGAATTGCATCACCGATTGGCACTGTTTCTGCATCCGCTGCAAACAACGATATTACATTGTTCATCGACCACTCTGTACCTGGAGCTGTAAGGTACAATCTGTGTTCACGAAATCAGAAGTAATCAGCATCTTTTGTTTCGCCTTTGTTTCTAGCTCACGGACAAAACTGGGAACGGAGGCCGAGGAAAAGGGAGCGTATGAGCTGTATAGGATGAGAGCTATGACACTCGGTTTCCCGGTGCTACCATTGAAAGTGAACGCCTTTGCAACCTAGCGTGAACAAGCGGGGGCAAAAGGTACTGACACTATAAAATTGAAAGTGATACTTGCTCCTGCCCTTTTGGAGCTGTTGAGGTAAACATCAGCTTTCTGCCATCTTAAGCAGGCTGAACTGAACTTGTTTGAACTTTGCTGCCAACGTGTGTTGTCATGGAGAACTTTTCCGACATACGCTGAGAAACATTACTTGAAATAAGCTTCATAGATAATGCCTGTATCCGCTCCTGCTGCCGCCTGCACTGATGCTGCCATTAATGGACATATAGACATTGACATTCAATCTGCCTCAAGAAAGACTTGGTCTACAAAGACTAACCTGCTCCTGATTACCATACCTATCTGTATTGTATTTATATTGCTCCCAATGTTTTGGTACTTGGAAACTATGCATCCCTTGAACATTCTATTGCCAACTGTCAATGCTCCCAATATAAGCACCCCAGCTCAGGTTCTTTCTAACACTCTTCCGTCACGAGATGTGAAACACAGAAAAGGTTATGATAATAACACTTTATTACTGATTATGAATATGACTCATGCTATCTTGAATAGATCCAATTGCTGGGCTTGTTCACATTTACCCCAGCACGGGGAAAGACAAATGAGTTGGTATATACATCCTCTACCGCTTAGTACTGCCTGTTATGCATCATTAAGAGCTCTATTTTATGGAAGATGGAATGATAGTGTCACTGGAAACTTTGACGGAACAAACATAAATGAATTTGAAAGATTTGTATTAGCACCGCAAGGTTGTTCCGTGTTAACAAATAGAAGCAAAATGAACACTGCATCAACCAGTCCCATAGATAGATTCTCTAGGCCCTACCAGTCCCTAATTACTTTCAAAATGGCTCTGGTTGGAAACAAGGATGCCATGCCTCCCTTCTATACTATTAATCATAGTCCACGTTCTGCTCCACTTTGCTTACGAAAAAAAGGTTCCCAGCCAGTGGGAACATTTACTAGATGCATGAATACTGCTGTACTTGAGCAAGAAGAGAAACCATTATATATAGGAGGTTCTGTCTATTTTGTGTGTGGAGACCAAGCTTATCCATTGTTACCTAGAAGCTGGGAAGGTACCTGTTATTTAGGGATAATTTTACCTGGTGTATTACTTGGCAAATCTTCTGAAATAGCAAAAATATCTAGATCTCGGCCACGATGAGATGATAGTGCTGGGCAAATATTTGGGGACATAACAAAATCGTTTATACCCTTTTGTGGGCAGGCAATAAGCTCATGGAATATAAGAAAACGATCCAGGGTATTGGAGAAAACAATAAATGGAACTACTGACATACTTTACAATATGACACTGGAACAAAAAACAATCAGACTAGTTGCACTTCAGAATAGAATGGTTCTTGATATTATTTTGGCTGATTGTGGAGGTATATGCAAATTAGTGGGATTAGCGTGCTGTGTATTTGTAAGTGACTCCTCCCCTACAATATTTGAAGCTATTAAGAAATTACATGTCCTAAATTCTGAAATTCATGTCCCCAGAGGTGGCTGGAATGTAAACCTAAGTTCATGGTTCTGAGAGCTGTTACGATCCTGGGGTTGGAAACTAATTGCAATTTTGGTTATGATATTCATTATCCTCATATTCTGCTGTTGTTGCATACAATGCTTGGCAGCCATTTGCTCCATAATTTCAAATTAATGTGTACAGACAATTAGTACAACGATTGTGAAGCCTCCTCCTCGTATGATAAATGATGGTCCGAAACACAAAAATGACATAATTAAGGAATTTATGGCAATCGATATTTCTGATGATGATGATAGCAACCTGGGTAGTTCAGAAAGTGACACCTGGTCTGATGAGGACGCAATGTTTGGATGATAATGCTATTTGCTTAAGGCCAAAAGGAGAGTTTGTCATACCGAAAAAGTTATCACATAGCTTGAATGGTATGAATAGTATGTTGGCCAGAAGCAAATCGCATCATATGACAAACTTTGCAAACTAAGAAACCTGAATGTGACCATAGGGAGTCCATTTTGTAAATGCCGGCCATTTTCTTTTTTGTAACGCTTTGCAAATATATTCTATGCTTTAGATCCACACACTGTGCGAGGCCACAGCTTGAACTCTGAAATACTAACGTAGGCAGGAATGTAGAGCCGTGCAGAAGTACATTGTTTCCCCTTTCACTGAGGCCTTGAAGCTGTGCAGAAGCAGCGCCTAATCAGTATCCCAGGTGCCGGTTTGTCTTGCAAGCGCTGTTGTAAAACGCAGTTAAACATGAATTATATGCAGCTAGCGGTGCTCCTTCACGAAGGATGGTATTTTCTGCCTCAGAACTGTCTGACCCTTAGCTTATGAGCCACAGCGAATAGATACCGTTGGATGGAATGTCTCTCTGCTAAGAACAGTATATCCTTCCTGTGCCAGTGCTTCATGGTCCTCATAACAAAAAAGTGTCTCTGCAGCCTTTGCTAGAATAACTAATCTTTAGACTAAATGAAGACGTGTCATAACTGTCAATTACCGAACCCTAGCCTGTATGACATGCATAAGGGTGGGACGAATAGCATTAGAAAATGTTGATGTATTATGTATATACATGACTGCTTGAGTGCTGTTCGCTCTATCTCACATCTCAGGGTGTCTGGGAACACACGTCGTGAGGCGTTGACACCCAGTCGGTCGACTGAGATACTTTGAATAAAACCATACTTGTTTGGAAATCGAACCTCACGACTGACGTGTCATTGGGTATATGGTTATTGTGCCTTATTTCCATGTATGGTCTAGCAGTTTGATTTTGCAAAGAGTGTAGATTTGGAGCCAGGCTATTTGGGATTTCTTGGCTATATGTTTCTGGAAGGATGAAAGGACACGCTGCTCCCAATCGTTAAGGTTTTGCTGAATCCGAGAGTTGTGGATCATATCCTTCTAGTTGTATATCATTGAGTCTTTGTTAGGCAAGTTGATGTTTAGCAGGGTGAATTATGAGGAAGAATTTTGGTCTTGGATGAGTAAAGCTTTAGGTAGGCAGTAGACTTACATTCTGGATGATGGCTATAAAATCACAGAGAAAACTGATGTCACTTGGGCTTTTTACTCGCATGTACAACTGGATATCGTCCATGTATTGGTGGATGGCTATATCGGGATCTTGTAGGAGTGTGCCTAAAGGCTCCTCGTAAACGTTGAAAAGGATCAGTGAGAGGATGATGCTTGGGGGGGTTTTCACAGGAGACTGAGAGTCAGTTAAAATGCACCACGTGCTCATTTGCTGTCCACCATACACCATCAATGAAGCTAACCAGGGACATTATTTCACCCAATACAGAGTCCTATATCCCACCACACACCGATCTAGCCACCTGGAGGTAGAGGGCCCCACAAGGCTAAATACTGATTCATTACATGCTAATGTAGTAATTCTGGGGCAGGAGACAGACCTGAACACTCACAGCTGTCCATATAGCCAAATGGGGGTAAGTGTCCCTCAGGCAGACCCCTGTTCATACCACCCCATACAGCTTAACTGTGGTGAACTGCACCACCACTGGCCCTTATGTCATCCTCTGCTGTATGTATCTATTCCTGTATTCCTGCCTCTCATTGTAATGTTCGCCTGAATTGCTGTGATTTTACCTCTTGGCTGTGCAACACTTGGTTGTAACTTCCAGGTTCACCGACTCCAGCAGTTACCTTCTTGGCTCTTTCATTCTCTAATCCTCTACAACATATGCATATTAATGATGATGTATTTCCTCCTGATTGCATGGGTGTTGTGGCCCCGATTGGGTTTCGCCCATTGTATTTCTCAGACTAATGTTGGATAGTCTGTGCACAGCATATGTGCAGGCTGACATACTTGTATTTGTATTTGTATTTTATTGAATTTATATAGCCCTTTAATCCAAAGTGCTTTACATGAGAACACGCATAATACAACAAGCATAATATGGTAATTGAATCATAACTTGAAACCCGTGTAAAGAACAATTTACAATATTGCAGAGGTGAGGAGGGAGTGGGGAGGGGCAGAGGTGAGTGAGTGAAAGGGAGATGTTAGTGGAGGTAAGAGCAGGAGTAAGAGGGAATGTATGATTGTGAGAGGAAGTGGAGAGAGAAAAGTAGGACTAGAAGAGAGCAGGGAGTGGGGGGAAGGAGGTAGGGAGGTATAGGGAGAGTAGTGGTAGGAGGTGAGGAATGAAGAGGAGGGAGAAGAGCAAGAGGAAACGAAGGGGGTTAGCAAGGCGAGTGGAAAAGATAAGATTTGAGAGAAGAGCGAAAGGAAGGGAAGGAAGGGGAAGAGCGGATGTGAAGGGGGAGGAGGTTCCAGTGGAAGGGAGCAAGGAGTTGGAAAGATCGGAAGTGGGAGGGGGCGCAGGGAGGGGGAGGAGGAGAGATTAGGAAGAGATTAGCAGAGTGGAGAGAGCGAGAAGGGGTATAGAAAGTGAGAAGGGAGGAGAGGTAGGGGGGCAAGACCATAGAGGGATTTGAAAACAAGACAGAGGAATTTGAATTTGAGCTGGGAGTGAAAAGAGAGCCAGCCTAAAGAGGTGAGAGAAGAGGAGATAGAATCAAGAGGCGAGAGAAGGCAAAGGGAGCGGATGGCTGAGTGGTACATACTTGTGTACCTATAGCTTCTTTTTTTAGGGGTCTGTTAGGTGGCTAATGTCTTTCCCTTTTTTCACTCATCCCAATGTTGTGTTGGAGTATTTTTTTAAACTTCCAGGAAGGGGCTTTAGGGCTTACATTACTCACTTGCCACACGAGGCCCCATCCTTCACATTTTGTGGCTGGACAGTTGTGGCCCTGGTTTGTCTTGCCTCATGCATAAAGTTAAGACCCACCACTGTGTGTTGACGGCATCCCAGCTCTTGTACTGGGCATATGTTCTTTACACTTGGTTCGAAAATTCTCTCCTATACCACCGGGCCCATGCATGTTATGGGCCATCGAAGACTATGTTTTTCGATAGGTAGGTCGTATTCAGCAATGTGATTCTTCCCCTTCATGTAGTCACATCACTTTACACAGAGTACATTAGTGAACTCACCCCTCACTTGGATGGTTCCCGGAGCGTCTGATTCACCACTTGTCCCCTCTTCCACTTTTCCCTTTGAGCACCCCACATTCACCCTTTCACAGCCATTTGTCCCGGCAGGATATCTCAGGGGCAACATGCTTGTGCTCACCTTGGAAGCAGGACGACACGGAGCAACACAGGTTCGATCCCCAGGTCCGCGCTTAGGAACCTCTGGGTACTAAGCGTGTTATAAACATCTTATCATTTCTTACCTTTGTCCCTTCTGACAGTTGGCCTAGCATCCATACAGTCTTTCCTTGGGAATTAGAAGGGAATACTTAATGAGGCATCGTGCATTCAAGCCAGAAAGCTTCAAGACCATGCCTCAGCACATCTTGAGTGCATCACACAGCCATGCCCTGACTCATTCTAGTGTCATCCTCCAAGTACTCGGAACTGCCCTCCATGAAAAATAATTACTACAATATGTTTTATTTTCGCACTCTTTCTGATCAGCATTCCATCTGAACCTCTGACAATGACTTTCCACAGACCCGTACAACAGCAAGCACACACCCTCTCTCCCAACCGCCTCATATCTTTGCAACGGTTTGTGTATTTCTAGCCTACTTCTGCTCTCCTCATCCGCTCACCTTTTTCCTTCCTGTTTTCCTCCACAGACCAGAGCCTGGTAACCCCAGGCAGGGGCATAATATGACGCTTTTCAAACAAGCCCGGCAATTGAAGACTACTAAAGTGCTGGCTGGCGCCATTCAAAAGCCTATTGACATGACATAACATAGACAAAACTTGGGCAGGAGGTGCGTAAAGGAAGGTGTACCCTTCCATATAGGGGGTCAAACTGGAATCGGGGGTCAGAGATGGGTCCAAACTGGTTGAACCACTGATGGAGAGGTTGAGTTAAGGAGGGGAGGGAGAGGCGCCCATATAGGAGCTAATGGACCTCAGAGCACAGGGAACATATCCCAACCTCGAGTGGTAATTCAGTTACAGCAAAAATATACTGCAGGGGAAGATACAGCCCTTTCAGGTCCCAATATTCTGCACACATCATAGGGAGGGCAAGTGTATTGCACCGGAATACACGACAGGGGAAGGAATGCCTGCAACAGTTAATCAAAACAGACGGTGTAGGAGAAGGTACTGCCACTAACCACCCCTACTAAAAAACTCATCCTTCTGCATACACTTGTCAAACTCCTAACTAAACACAATCATACCTCTACAGAACAACAAACTTCAAGCCCTTCGCTATACCACAACCACAAAATAAACCACACATAGCCTTGCACAACCGCACATGATGGCTACCACCCAAAAAAAACACTAGCTCAGCAAACAGTGTCAAACGAAATGAAGCTTCCAACAGCACATCACAGATCTCAAGCTCCTTTTTCCCTCGAGTCCTGCTCACTTACCACGACCCCCCACCCTCTTGCTTTACAGAGCTGCCAGAAGGCCGAGGAACCCTACACAAGTGGCGACAGTGCGTGGTAGAAGAACCTTTAACATAACATACCATAACAGTGTTAGAGGCAGGCCCCGAATGGAGCAAGGGCACTGCATGTGATAGGAACCGATGCTGCTCGTGATCTATTTTCTATGCATGTCTGAGTGAAGCTTGCACTTCTAATGCCCATGCCCTATGTATGAGGGATGCTTGCTCTCTTGTGGAAGAACACGTTGCTTTTTGTATGATTCTTCCCTCGAAAAACTGCAGGCTACCTCAGTACACTGCTATGCTTGTTTCCTATGTGACTTTCATCCTGAACATGTATTAATAGCTATGTCGATTGTGAGCCGTGGGTCTAACTCACATTATTTTCTGCAGGGAGTGGCAATGTTTGAAGCCCACCGCCCACTATGCAGTGTGTTCATAATGTCCACACTACTGGTGTGTGTCGTTGGGCAAGACTGGAGCTGATATAGTTGCAGAATGAAGGGAAATGTCCATGTTGGTGTTGGTGAGTACTCACACACACACCGCTTTTGTTTTGATAAATAAAGAGGTAGGGGGGCTAATAACCTGAAGAGAATCAAATGTGGGCGATAAAGAGGTTTGCTTGTACAAGGCTGCAGTGTTGCAATTAGGAGATGGATGGATGAAGAACAGTCATTGATTAAAGTCTCCAAAGCTCAAGTGGGTTTTCTTTTCCCTTTTCCTTGACAACACGTCATTCAAATGGTGTCCAGTCAAAATGTCCCTGTACAAAAGACAGTCATGTCAAAAGGTTGCTGGGACTAGGCCACAGTAACACATAAAGTCACTGAAGTCGGCGAGTACATTTATACGGAAGAAGGGGTGTCCTGCGCTCCACTTGAACGTGTAATGGGAACAAGGGCTGCGTCAACAATGGCGGCCTCTTCAGCGCAGCCTTTTCCCGTCGACCTATTGACATGACTGTCTTTTGCACGGGGACATGTTCACATGAGCCATTCAGATTAGAGTGGGTCACAAGAATCCTGCCAAGTGACCACTGCAGTACACATGTGTTATGTTATCATGCTTGTAGACTGCACCAAATCCCCACCATCGTGGTCTTAGAGCTCCCGGATCCGGGCTTGTACGGGATAGTGTGTCCTCACCAGGGATGGCGAGACCTTAGTCTTGCCGGAGAAATTAAGGAATACAACTTCAAAACAGGGGTGGGCACTATGACATCAGGGCTGATTTGAGGGCCCTGGGCCCATCGGGCACAAACAACTCATTTTCGGCTCATGTGTTAAGAATGGGTGTGGCCACAAAGTTCTGGGAGGTTGTTTGCCCAGGGACATATGAGTCCTCGTAAACCCACTGTTTGACAACTCTGACACTGGAAAAGAGTCTAAGAGATAGCAATGACATATAGAGCCTGTAAATGTGCCTTTTGCCCCTTTCGCTCCCTATCATTGGAGGCTGCCAATAGCAGCCACCAGGAGCAGGGTGGCAGGGCAGAGAGGGTTTGGGCCCTGCATACACCCACAAACTACAGTAATTTCCCAATGAAAGACAATGTAATAAAAACCCAACAGAAAGTAAAAACCCTAGGGGTTCAGTTGGAGGCCTCTCTAAATGCAGACGCTCACATAACCTATATGTATCGTACATGTAAATACTATCTACGCCTCCTTAAGAACATCTGTCCCTACATCTCTGCGAGAAACTGCGCCACAATCGCACGTGCCACCATTCTGAACAGATTAGATTACTGCAACTCCCTACTTAGCAGAGCTTCTCTATCCAATCTTAAGATATGTCAGGTGATTCAAAATTACGCAGTTCGAATTGTGACCAATACTCACAGAAGAACACACATTTCAAGCCAAAGGAGAAAACTGCACTGGTTACCCATCCGGGAACGGATTGGTTTCAAAGTGGGCCCCCTGGTTCACTGTTGCCTCTTCGGCATTATACCAGAATATCTTAAACCTCTGGCTTCATTATACCAACCCACGAGATCCCTTCGCTCTTCCAGCTTAGGGCTGATACAGGGCCCCGTCGAAAAAGTACCAAGGGCCTCGTTACATCTTTTCCCGCAAAAGCGGCCTGCTTCTGGAATGCCTTGCCTCTTGCTCTCAGGCTTTAACCGGATTTAGAAATCTTTAGGAAAGCTCTGAAAACCTTCTTTTTCAAATGATTAATCCTTGTACCCTTTCTAATTTCCTAGCTCTGCCTGTCTCGTTTTAATTGTTCAGTTCTGCTGTGTCTATGTTTGCGCCCCGATGTCTGCGGGCTGCCGGCGCTTTAAATACATAAATAAAATAAATAAATAAACAAAGGTGACTAGGCTCGATGACAAGAGGAAAAGCTAGGATGGGACAGGCTTTCAAGGGAAGGTTGGAAAAACCTGTAATCTCCTCACCACTTTCACAACTCATCTCCCTCTGATGCCCCAGCTCCATGGGGATGGAGAAGAATAGTGGGCTAGAGGCGCAGGCCTCCAGCATGCCCTTGTCCCCTCCCCTATCCCACTTAGGCCTTACTCCTTTTTCCAGCAGAACTTTAGACCATTCATCCTTGATCAATGTGAACAGGTTCACTAGTTGCAGGGCTGCCACCTGTCTGTGAATCTTGACATAAAGGTCTTGCATAAAGGCGTGCCCTGTAGCCTAGAGGAAACTGAAGGGTCATCCAGGACCCTCCCCTTACGTCTGGCATGGTAAGAGCCATAAGCAAGCGTGCCAAAGGTGAAAAACCACTTTCATGGGCAAGGAGGCAGGTGCAGTGCCCCTCTTGCCACTGGGAGAACTGCCAGAAGCAGTGTCACACGGCTCAAGCATGCAGACATGAACAGCCAGAATGCTGGTCAGATTTTGCCCGCGAGTGCCGGAAATGTTAAACTCCCCAGAGAGGTTCCTCCCAGTCTTGTGTCATTGAGCACAAAAGGTCAATCTTTCTGGTCAGTAAACTACATCCATGGTATCCATGGTATCTCCTAGCCCTCATGTTCTCTCTCCTTCAAAAGTTTCAGGAGAACTCGTTCTAGATGGGTTCATTTCTCTGTCCTTCCCTCTTTGTTTTTGTTCGTTCTTACCTTCCTACATTGCTAGAACAGCTGACAATGGGCCTCATTCTGAGTTGGGCAGTCCGGTAAAAAGGTGCTGCTATCAGTGGATGCAGTCACTTTACCGAACTACCCGACTACGGGATTGCCGGTGGGGCACGTGGCTTACCTCCATCGAGGTAAGCCAGGCTCCCTACCGGACAAAAAAGCCCTCATTACCACCACCGTAATGATGGAGAATCCCCTCATGGAGTACTATGGGACTCCATGAATGGGAATTTGCACCGTACCACCAGCACCCGTAATCCGGCAACATTGGGTGCCGGTTAAGGTAAGTACCCGATCTACCGCCAGGATACCGGCATAGTCAGAATGAGGCCCCATATTCTCTCATTCCTCTTTTAAACCTGCTCCCTTTCACATTTCAGCACTGGGATTCCAACAAAAAACCCTCCTCCTAGTCCAGATTGCCATCCGGTGACCCCTCTCTGCTCAGTCCGAATCATCTGTTGAGAATGAGCTTAAAACGCTGCCTAAGTCCTTCGTCCTTCGTCAAGCCGCTGCCTGCTGTTACAATCAGCTGAGTTCCTCCAAGCTCATCAGGACGCATAACTCCACATCCACTGCACGCCCCCACCCTGTGTGCAGCGTAAACACCCAAACAAGCCCTCAATGCTTAGTAGACCTCAAGAGAAGAGGGACACCATAAATTACTATTCTGTAATGGAACCCGTCTCACTTTGGTCACTTTTGGGAGATCTGTTGCTACAGGAATCTTGCCATTGAGGCACTCCTTTTCTGTGCAAGGCTCCTACAGTCCAGAGTCACTCTCTCCTGAACTCAAACACCCAACCAGCTTTAGTTCTGTGGCTGGTAAAAAGCTTGGCCATAGCATTCCCTGAAAGCTTATTCTTGGTCAGGGTCTTACCATTGGTCATTTCCTGACTCATGGTTTGATGAGCCCTGCAGACACTGGCACCTGTTGGTTTGAAGTCAGTTTCTACTAAAGGGTTTGGCTACATGCTCACAGTCCAGTGATCTCGGCATATCCTACGACTTGCTTTTGTATTCATGGAGCCCGTGCCTGTGCACTGGAGTTTTCAATGTCAGTGACCCTGAGTGCTTTCGGTTCCTTCTTACCCTGTGGCCTGAACAGCCGCTTCTATCAACCGGCTGGCTGTGTAAGCTTACGAGAAGCAGTGGTCAAGGCCTCCCCTAGGTTCTCCCAGTGAAAAACTGTCTCAGGAGATGCCAGAACTCTTAATGGGTGTGTCCTTGGATACGCTTCTTGAGCTCACCAATAGTGCAATGAAGACCATCTTGTCCATCGTTAAGCATGCCGGCCATAGACCCACATAGGAAGGCCCCTATGAGATCCGTTGACACACTAACACCATCCTTTGCCATTTCCGCAGAGCAGGATCTACAGATCTGGAGGAGAATGCTGGGATGGCAGTGGGGCGGCCTCCTTGGGTCATGGCATGCCTCCCAACAAACCTTCTCTCCTGTTCTTAGCACATACTGGGAGGGAAGGGAGCCATTCCAGGGCACGAATGTAGTTATTGGTTAACTAACTAACCCGTGATACTATGGGCCTCATTTATAGAATTGTTTGCGTGCTGAAAAGTGACTTTGTGCACTTCTCAGCACGCAAAAATCCTTTCAGCGAGTCATGGAAAAGACTTTGCGTGTATTTCCAGGACTCTGTGCGCGTCTGTCACATCTTTGCATGCACTCAGGAGAAATAAATAGGGGGCGCAACATGCATATTCCCTATTCTCCCGGCAAAATGAGGAAGAACGTGGGTGTGTTGAGGGATGGGCCACACAGTGAAATTGCACGCGCAGTCAAGCACAAACCTACCCAAATTAATGGAATCCAATGGGCAACTTCACGTCAGGAAATGTTAGACACAAACGTTGTCACCGCCACATTATAGGAAGCGCGCAGAGCACTGTGCTCATAGGAGCAAACACGCAAAGGTAAGGTTTAAATAGTAATTTAGGGGTGATGTCACATAGTTGACATGCCACTTGGAGTTAGGGGTGATCGTGTACAGACTAGTGGGGTGAAGTCTTAAATTACGGAGATTCGCACGCAGGTTTACCAGCCGCTGCCTTGCATTACGTGAAATGGTGCACAGATTGTCAGGGTGCAGCATTGGGTTACGAGGGCCCGTACGCAATGTCGCTGGGGTGCTGCGTTGCTTGCGGGGGGATGGCCTGCAGTATTGCAGGGGTACATGACGGTTCATATAAGGTAGGCGCAAAGGTTGGTATATGTTGCAGGTTTTGCTTTGCATGGGTCTGTCTCTGAAAGGCACAGGAGACCCTCTTCTCTAGTTTGGGGTATTAACGTAATAGTTCATCTCAGAAAGAAAATCCAGAGGAAACAATGTGCACAAAAAAAAAGCGCATTAAGGATTTTATTGTACCTAATACATTTTATTCTGTAAATTTTATCACGATTTAATCTGCACTTAAGCAATTATTTATTTAACATAGCAGGAATATTTTAAAAGAACATCAAAATTTGATAAAAATCATCCTATTAAATCATTCATACATTCACCCATATCCATATTACATTTATCAAACTGCTCATACAACTCATCAATAAGTACAAGATAAAAACATATAACAAGTGTAACAATTCATCCATAATTTGATTATTGTACAGAAAGTTTTTGTGCAAAACAACACATAGTGCAAGGCCACAATAGGTTTTTTAGTGGTCAGCAGCAACAACACATAATGCATGGCCACCATAGATTTTAAAAACGGTGGTCAGCAATTTGGATAGGCCAAAAAGAATCTTCACAGGTAGCCTTATCCTTGCATGGGGGCATGTCATGTGGGTTGCAGGTGCTACTTGAGCCTAGGGTTACTTCGCGGCGAAAATTCCATGAATAGGAGGAACGCGCACAACATGCTTTTGCGTGCAGGTAGGCGCAAAGTCATTTTACGCGCAGAGTGCTTTTCCGGGACTTTGCACATTTGCTATCAGGCCCTAGGCGTGCTCATTAAACTATACAAAGCCAAGGGTAGCCTATTGACTTTATCAATGCCAGTTTCTGCAATCATTATGTTCTAGAACTGAAAATGCGATCCTACATATTAAATGATGTTTCGAATCCAGCAGCAGAGCCCCCACCTGTCTTTTTTTCGCGCTCATCCTGCCATGTTTATCCTGGCAGGTGACACGCAGGGGTCACGTGGCGGCCTTTCAGCATTGCGGTGCAATTACTCACTGATTCAGCTGACAGCAGGCATTGATGCTTTAACAGAGGTAGACATCTCTAGAGGACACAGTATTCCCCTGGCATTTAGGACACTGGCACATTGTGTAGTGCCTCGCCCCGGTGTGGCAGAGTCACTGGCAGTCTCTTCCTTAGGTTTAGCATTGGCCAGAAGCAGATGAGGGCTCCTGCCGACATCGCTGATCTTGAAACCTAGAGACCTTGCTTTTAATGTGGCGCTTGGCCCAAACATTCTAGGTGATTCTTTTTCACATTCTAAATATGTGTGAAACCCCAACTATACAGTGTGCTAGGTAAGTACAGCCCCAAGGACATGCTTCCCAAAATCAGGGCCTGGTTTCTGTCAACTGGTTTCACCGATTGTTCTATGTCCAGCACTTCATGTTTGAGATACCCTGGTACAGTTGGGGTGCTTGAGTGGATCTTGTGAGATCTGCCTACCCTATATCAACTGCGTAACTGTTTCAGGGTCTTTAAGAAAGCTATTCTATATAAGCACATATGTCCTCATTTGGGTTAGCAAGCACCGAGGATGGCCCACTGGAAACCCCGGCGGTCGGATAGCCAAACTGTGGAGCAGTATTGAGATAAGATAAATAAGCTTATAAGTTTCCAGTTGGCTAGTGGTCCATCAGATGCCAGGATGGGTCCTGGCCAGGGCAGATGGCAGGCAGAACGCCTTTTTGATGCACTCCCTCCATTACAATAGGTGCATTGTTGATGTTTTCAGGGCCAAAATGGCGCCCCTTTGGGACGCTCTGCTGGTGGTGTCCTGGGCAGCGGTCTAGATGTTTCTTTTTGGAGCACCGGCTACGTGCACCTGGATTCCAGGTAGCCCAGTCCACATCCAGCTAGATTAAGGCACAGGAGGGCGAGGGCCTGCTGCTCCCGTCTAGCTGTAACAGGCAGGCAGGCATCGGCGAGCGCCTCCAGTCTCACATCCCGGCTATTTCTGTTCTGGCACTGTCACCTGTGAACGTCGCATTCTTGTCATGGCTGCCTGTCTGGCTTCACATTGTTCCACCTGGGTCCCGCGGCTGGGATTTAATTGCATGTTTCCCCTCTCTCTCACTCTCTCCCTCCCGCGCGGCTGACAATGAGAACCCTGCTGTGCCAGCCTGGGTTACATAAGTTTGGCCACTTCCTCCGTGGTGCTTGACACCTACTCTGGAACACACGGATGATGAGGCCCGGGAGCCAGCCACCTGAGTAGAACATGTCTCAACTGTCACCGATTGGGGGCAGGGGGCCGGGTGGGGGGGGGGGGGGCAGTAAAAAAGCCTTTGCGAAAGCTCCCGCTGCAGAACAGGTCGCGCCTTATCAGGATACACCTACATAGCCTTGAAATGACCGAGTGAACTCAGTCCTGTGCAGTGTGCACCCGCAATACAAGGTAATGCACAGTATGCACGCTCCCCTTGACTAATAATCTCCGATGTTAAAGGCTGCATACAAAAAAGACAATTTTTTCCCCGGCAGATTTGGTGCGACCTTTAGTATTCAAAATACATCAATTCCTCCCACCCCGCCCTTTGAAATCGGCGGTTTCACCTCCGAACCTCCCTTCAACCTCTGAAACAACTCACACACACCTTTTCCCCACCTCACACACAAACACACACTCCTTTTCCCCAGCCCCTCCCCACTACAATGTCCGCTATCATACACACAAGCACGCACTTACCTCAAACCCGACTTACCCTGCCCGGCCCGGCCAGCCTGTCAACCCCTATGCGCACTCGTGTTTGGGGCCTGTCAGGCCCTACGCACGCTCGTGTTTGCGGCCTGTCAGACCCTACGCGCATTCGTGTGTGCGGCCTGTCAGACCCTACGCCACTCGTGTGCGGCCTGTCAGACCCTACGAGCATTCGTGTTTGCGGCCTGTCAGACCCTATGCGCATTCATGTTTGCGGCCTGTCAGACCATACGCCACTCGTGTGCGGCCTGTCAGACCCTACGAGCATTCGTGTTTGCGGCCTGTCAGACCCTACGCCACTCGTGTGCGGCAGGGGCATGACAGTTAAGAGGTAGAAAGACTGCGCTGCGTGTTCTCAGAGCGGTCTTTCTAAATCTTTCGGAAAAATGAAAAATACCATTTCACTTAATACCGATAACGGGCGCAGTGTCACCTTCTTCCTATGATGTCAGTGGGCTCTCCTTTCTTGTTCTTTTTATCGCTATGCAGCCATCCGCATTCTCTCGTACTTCTCCATCAGGGCCTGATGTCGTCATTGGGTGTGTTACGTTCCGCCCTGCGTCCCGCTACGCAGTGACGCAGGGCGTTCTTAATAAAAGCCCCGCCCCCGCGCTCGGGAGGCAGTTCCGGGGCAGACCATCTACACGTGTGCGTGTGCTTTATTGCTGCTCCCGCTGGAGCTGCGCCACAGGCCGCGCGGCCTAGTCCAGCAACGCCAGCCCCCGCGCACGCACGCTGAGGGCTGGAACTTAACAATGGCGACGAGGTGGAGCGAAGATTAACACACGCTCGGCGTTCACGACGCTTAGATGGCCCGCAGCCATCGCGGTGACATTTTTGGACACCCGGTGGGGGGGGAGGGGGAATCGCACACCCCACCCCAAAAAAAAAAAATATATATTTTTTATCACTCGCCCTCTACTTGCCGGCTAGGCAGTGTGGAGCCATCTGGCATCTGGCCTCCAACACTAGAGGGCAGCAACACGAACTGGCATCAGAACCACGTGCGAGCACCAGTTCCTGAATTTTCCGTCACAGTGGTTGGTAACCGCAGCACTTCCAGGGAAGGCCCAACTTCACGGCGCTGGTGGTCGCCCGAAGAGCTGACGCCAACACCGACCAGGTACACGTCGACATGGCGGCCGGTACGTCCACCCCTGGGCCCACCACGCCGTCCAGAATTGCGGCAAACCTATCGCTGACATCCCCACAGCCTCGCACACAAGGAGGTTCATCGACACTGGTCCAGCCTTTTGACCCCTTTACCGACCCATCATCGAGTGGACCCAGATGGCAGCTGTGGATCCAGAAATTCGAGATGGCGATGGAGTGCAAAGATGTAACGTCGGCCAGGAAGATGAAGGCGCACATACTACTCAGTGTGGGTGACGAAGTACTGCGCATTTTCAACTCCTTGAATGTTGCCGATGGCCAAGATGCATACCAAAGCGCAAAAGATGCCCTCACGGCTCATTTTCTCCCTCAACTGAACCCGGACTATGAGACTTTCATTTTCTGCACCATCATACAGGCAGCGGACGAAACCCTGGATGCCTACCACACTCGGTTGAGAAAATTGGCCATGTCCTGCAAGTTCACAAATGTTGAGAGGGCGATGAGGAGGCAGATTATTAACGGCATACAATCAGAAAAACTAAGACGCCTGATACTCAGTGAGAGAGGTATTCCCCTGCAACGGATCCTTGAACTTGGACGACAAAGGGAACTAGCTCACACCAGAGCGGCCAACATGGAGGCCACGCTACACAGATTGAAACCTGCTCTCAACACAGCCATGGTGGCCCAGATCACCAACAAACAATCCTCGAGGGATGAATACAGTGGGGGCTATGGCCAGAACAGGTGGCAACCGCGCATTCCTGGGCCCACAGAGTGTGGCTGGTGTGGTGGCCCACGACATGGCCGCCGCAACTGTCCTGCACAAGGCACCACATGTGGCGCCTGCGGCAGGAAGGATCATTATGCAAAGGTATGCAGTTCATCGGGCACCTCTACGCAGCCCCCACAGAACCTTCCGGAGAAGAACGCGACCAAGAAAAAGAAGCAAGCCAGTGCAAGGAGGGGCGCAGTGGCCAACTCTTCCACGGAGGAAGAAGGGGATGATGTCTCGGCAGGGCAGCAGGATCCCAGTAAGTATAACGAGAGGAAAGGGAGAAAGGTATACCTGGTATCTGCATTAAGCCAAGGTCAAGAAACACAAAGAAAATCTGTCCGAAGGCGCAAGTGCATGGTCACTGTCCAAAACCAGCGCATTCTCATGACCATTGACACAGGCGCCTCAGTGAATGTTATGCTCACAAGCATATTCCAGACTCTAAATCCTCAACCAGACCTGAAAAGCACAGACACGCTGTTGTATGCATACGGCAGCCGGAAGCCCCTACCAGTCATTGGCAGGTTCCGCACTACGCTGGAGCACGGCGAAAACAGACTATGGTCGAAAGTCTATGTCGTGAAGGCAGGAATTGAAAGACTCCTGAGTGGGGACGCAGCAGAAGATCTGGGAGTGGTCAAATTCATCTGCCATGTCGATGAAGCCGAGGAGGTGGAGAAAATGTTGAGTCAATACCCCAAGTTGCAAGATGGAATAGGCTGCTTGAAGGGCAAAACCATCAGGCTGCACATTGACGAAACAGTACAGCCGAAAGCCGTAAGGCATCGGTGGACACCTTTCCACATGAGAGAACAAGTGGAGCAGGAACTCAAGGCTCTGGAAGAAGCCGGCATCAAAGAGGCGGTCACAGGGCCCACACCATGGGTCTCCCCAATGGTTGTCACGCGAAAGCCTAAACAGCCCGGAAAAGTCCGGATTTGTATTAATATGCGTCTCCCTAACACTGCCATCAAACGAGAACGCCACATCACCCCAACGATCGATGAAATCGTGGCGGTCCTCACAGGGTCTTGTGTATTCTCGAAAGTTGACTTGAAGGCGGGGTATCACCAACTCAAACTCCCCAGAGACTCGCGCTACATCACAACATTCTCGACGAATTTGGGGTTGAGGAGATACAAACGCCTGAGTTTCGGGATTTCGTCCGCTGCTGAGGTATTCCAGCAAACTATCCAAGAGGTCATCAGGGGCATCCCTGGTGTCCTCAACGTGAGCGACGACATTCTGATTCACGCCCCCGACAAGAAGGAGCACATCAAGAGGCTTCATACCCTACTGGGCAGACTACAAGAAGCTGGGCTGACCATACACAGGAAGAAGTGTGAGTTCCTCAGATCGGAAATCACTTTCTTTGGTTACAAGTTTGGCAGCACGGGCATCTCCCCTGATCCCCAGAAGGTCACAGACATTCAGGCGGCAAGCCCACCGATGACCCCCACAGAGGTACGCAGTTTCCTAGGTATGGCTACCTACTGTGGGAGGTTCATCCGAAACCTGGCCACCCTATCTGAGCCACTACGAGAACTGACGAAAGCAAACATCAAGTGAGACTGGGGGCAGAAGTGCCAAGACTCGTGCAAAAGCATCAAAGAATCCCTGTCCGTCGACACCAAAATGGCGTATTACAACACTGAGCTGCCCACAGAACTGTTCATGGATGCAAGCCCCGTTAGGCTCTGAGCCATCCTAATGCAGGTGACGAAGGAAGGGGAGAAAAGACCGATAGCCTACGCCTCAAGAGCCCTCACAGAAACCGAACAGAGGTACTCCCACATTGAGAAAGAGGCCATCGCCGTGCTGTGGGGGTGCAGGCACTTTCATCTCTACTTATATGGGCGGCGGTTCACGGCAGTCACTGACCACAAACCCCTACTACCCATCTTCATGGGAACGTCGTCACACCCTCCGGCACAAATCACCAAATGGCTACTACATCTTCAGCAATACGACGTTGATCTCATCTACCAACCAGGCAGTGGAAACCCCGCGGATTTTCTCTCGAGGCTTCCGCGAGCGGCAACCCAACAAGAAATCCAAGTGGCCGAAGAGACTGAGGAACATATATGCAAAGTGGTACGCACAATGAGACCAAAGGCGGTGAGCATCGAGGACATCGAGTCAGAAACTCACAAGGATCCTTGTTGCAACTTAGTGAAAGATGCTATTATTTCAGGGGACTGGAAAACCTTCATGAGACACACACACACACAACAGAACAGCGGAAGCGAAAGGGTTTCTGTCCGGCATGTTTACCGTCCGGCAAGACTTGTCGATCACAGAAGGCGGATTGATACTAAGAGGAAACCACATCGTAATCCCTCTCAGAATAGAAGACAGGATAGTGGCCCTAGCGCATGAAGGACACCAAGGACTGGCAAGGACAAAAGCCTGCATAAGGCACAGGGTATGGTTTCCCCAGATCGAGGAACGGGTCGAGACACTCATTAGCACGTGCCTAGCCTGTCAGATAACGGGGGCCCCGCCAGAACCGGAACCAATTCTATCGGTGGAACGTGGCCACTCTCGGTGAGAGGCCATCAGCATTGACTTCTACAAGCTATGAGAAGGCCTCCACCTTTTGGTGGCCGTTGATGACCACTCCCGATATCCGGAAGTTGAAATAGTCGAATCCACAGCAGCGGAAGTGGTCATTCCAGCCATAGAGAAAATCTTCGCAACTCACGGACTACCTACCTCCATCAAAAGTGACAATGGGCCACCGTTCACCGGGGAGGAATTCAAAAACTATCTGCAGGACCTTAATATAAAGTATCATCACATCATGCCGAGATGGCCCCAGGCCAATGGGGACGCAGAACGTTTCATGAGAACCATTAACAAGGTGCTAAGGGTATCCAAGGCGAACGCCAGCCCATGGAAGGTTGACCTCTACCGTTTCCTCCGGAACTATCGGGTCACCCCCCACAGCACAATCGGCATACCGCCGGCGGACCTCATGTTCGGCACCGTCATCAGATCCTTGATTCCGCACCATCCGAGCAGGACCCCGGACGAGGTCAACGAAGGACGCACGGAAATGAGGAGAAGGAGTGCCAACGCCCACATGAGTGGCAAGAGGAGAGCGAGGCCGTCCAATCATCAGGTGGGGGACCAAGTCGTCATGCTACGCAACCCCACCAAGTCAAAACTCAACACTAGATACGAGGAACTGCCATGGACCATCAGTGATCGGCACGGAACCATGGTGACTGTGACCCGAGGACACCGTCAAGTGACGAGGAACTCGTCGTGGTTCAAGGCGGTGCCTCACAACCTGTGGACTGACAGTGAGTGCCACCTGGAAGACGAGGACGCTCAGCCCAGCGAAGAAGAGCCTAGGTCCATCCCGGATGAGACAGGAGCGATGGATGGAACTTGGGAACCGCTGGAGGCACCCGGCCTCGAGGACCTGACCAGTGAAGGTGAGCCAGATTAGGAGACGTGGGGGTGGTGGTGTAGGCCCTGAGCTGGGCGATACGGTCTGAGATCTGCCACGAGACCGCCAGCCAAGTTAAATGACTATGTGTGGTAGGTTGATGCACCCAGACCACGAACATTAATGGCCGGGTAGCTATTGGTTAAAGGCGTGAACAGATGTCAAACTCACAGTTGATGCCAGTTATTGTTATGTTTGTTTGTTTTTTAATAAAGGAGGAATGTTACGTTCCTCCCTCGTCCCACTACGCGGTGACGCAGGGCGTTCCTAATAAAAGCCCCGCCCCCGCGCTCGGGAGGCAGTTCCGGGGCAGACCATCTACACGTGTGCGTGTGCTTCATTGCTGCTCCCGCTGGAGCTGCGCCACAGGCCGTGCGGCCTAGTCCAGCAACGCCAGCCCCAGCGCGCGCATTCCGAGGGCTGGAACTTAACAGGGTGCTACTCTCTGCAAAGTGGCCTGCGCTGTTTCTTGGACTCCTCGCCAACAAGTCTGTTCAATCTTTTAACAGCCTGTCTCACACTGGTGCCCAATTCATGGAATTATTTGCCTGTAAATCGGATATTTGCGTGCCATTCTGCCTGCAAATCCCCATTCGTCAAACAGGGGTTTTCAGGCACAATTGGCCGCAAATCCCACTATTAAACGCATAATAGCCGGCCCCCCTCTTCCCTTTCATGTTTCTCTTAATTAGCCGCAGGGTACCTCTACCAATGCCAATTCCTCCCTCCCATCTCAGACCCACCCCTGCTGCTCATTAGATACCCCTCCCTGCTCCTAGGGGTGGAAATGGAAAAAAGGAACTAGCGGTACTCTGGCTGCATCCAAAAAGGAGGGAGTGGAATGGCCAGACATATGGCTGAAGGTGGGGGGGGGGGGGGGCGTCGAGTGAGGAGCTGCTGGTGATCAGGATCACAAGCTTAGGCTCAAATAGTTGGATTTCAAGGTCTACAGTAATAATGTCTTACAGAGTTTACTAAAAAACAAATAACATAATAAAGCCACATGACATGACAATTGATTCAAGCACCAACTCATTTACATGGCAACATTCTTGACCTAGTATTTACTAAAGACTCCTTGCTATGCCCTGTCTCGGTTGAGCCAGTGAAATGGTCTGATCATTATTTAATCTCGTGCTCATTCTTGCCAGTTCCTGTTCCTTGTAAACTTATCCCCCCAAGACGCTTCAAGGCTCCTGGCGCTCAGTCAACCCGAAGGTACTTAGTGCCCATACAGCATCCAATTGTGCCTCCTTGAGGCCTCTATCCTTAACCTCACTTTCTCACGCCTTGTTGACGGCTGCTGATCTCCACGCTCCATTAAAACTGATTCAAGGTCGTAGACTATCTTCCCAACCCTGGTTTACGGACCAGCTCAAAACTGCCTGTTTACAACTTCGACAAGCTGAGCGTAAATGGCGTATCAGCTACAATCCTTGCCTTAGAGACGTATATAAACTTAACCTGTCCATCTACCTGGCCAGTATTAAACTGGCGAAATCCACTTTCTATGCACAGAAAATTGATAATGCCTTGTGCAAACCCAAAACTCTTTTCTCCATTGTGCACTCTCTAGCCTCTTCGGAGACTCTTACCTCTATGGTTAAGCCCTCTCAGGAATTGTGCAAAGACCTTGCCTCTTTCTTTATCACAAAAATTGAGGCCATTTGAGCTAACATCGCTAAATCGCCCGCGATACTGTCCCCTAATACTCCTGGCTTTGTGCCCGCCCTTTCTACTGACTCCCGTGCTAGTTGGTCCACCTTTCCACTATTTACGGAAGCAGAAGTCCTGGTAGCCATCCTTAAAATTAAATCTTCCTCACCCGAGGATGCCACTCCGGCCGCTATTATGAAGACGATTGCCCGTGACATCTTGATTGATATTACGATCGCTATAAAAAATTCTTGCCAGTCCTGACTGGTTCCCCCGGAGTTAAAATCTGCGAGGGTTATTCCCCTCCTTAAGAAGCCCCCCCTGGATCCCACTATTCCTGTAAATTTTCATCTCATCTCTTTGCTCCCCTTTCTCTCTAAACTCCTGGAATCTCTGGTTACACCAATTTTGTCTTCTTTTCTGGAATCCTCAAAAACCTTTAATCATGCCCAGGCTGGTTTCAGGCAAGGGAGAGGGACGGAAAGTGTGCTTGCCTCGGTACAGGACGACATGACCAGATTAGTCGATGCAGGCGGAGTTGGGGCTCTGATCCTGTTAGATCTTTCTGCCGCATTCAACACGGTTAACCACCCCTTCCTCCTCACTCGCCTGTCACAGATTGGTATATCTGGCCTGTTCTTGCCTGGTTTACTTCTTTTCTTTCAGACCGCACACAGACCCTCGCCATGCCACCCTTTCTCTCCCCCCCTTGTCCCCTCACTTGTGGTGTCCCTCAGGGATCCTCTCTCTCGCCGATTTTGTTTAACATATACATCTGGGCCTTGATCTGTCTCATCCGTTCTTATGGGCTTAATTACTACTCCTATGCGGACGACACAAATCCTGATCGCCTGGATCAGGAGCAATCTGAGGTCTCAGCCTGCCTCCACGACTGCCTTATGGCAGTCGGGGTCTGGATGGATCAAAATTGGCTAAAGCTAAATGGTGATAAGACGGCAGTACTGTTGGTGGGATGTCCCCCCAACCCCTTACTGTGGACCCCTGCCTTCTGGCCCTCTTCCTTGGGCTCTTTACCTGTTCCAGTCAGCAAAGTGAAGAAGCTAGGGGTCATTCTCTCTGCCTCTTTGTCCATGTCCAACCAGGTTATGGCCGTCTGCCAGTCTGCCAACCATCAGATCCCGGTCCTTAAGAGGGTCATGCCCAAGATCCCGGAAGCCGTCCGCCCTCCCGTGGTGGCTGTGCTAGTCCTTACATGGCTAGATTATTGTAATTCACTGTATATGTCGCAGCCCATCGGCCTTATTCATCGACTCCAGCGTATGCAGAACCCTGCAGCTAGGCTAGCCACTGGCTCTCCCTATGGAGCTCACATTTCACCAGTGCTGCAACATCTTCACTGGCTCCCGGTGTCTCAGCTAATTCACTTTTAATCCCTGTGTATCGTCCACCGGGCAATCCACGGCCACAGAGCTGAATTCCTGCAGTCGAAAACCAATCTATTCTAGTCTCTGGCTTCTCCACTAGTTTCCTCTCCGAGCATTCTTCCCCTCCAGCACCATGATGCCTTTGGGCGACTGTGCACTTTACAAGTTGAAATAACATAACATACTTCCAGCACGTTGTTATTCACAGTGTTGAAAACATTTGATCAGCAACTTTACTGTTTTGCATATCAAGATAGAAATTCTGGATATAAACACATATGTAAATGGGCGCTTTGTGTTGCTCACTTTAACTTGCAGAGATGTGCAAGGTAGCTGGTGTTTTGTGAGCTCTTTGAGTTGGAAAGGTTCTGCCACTGATGAAAGAAACGCGTTTGCAACCTCAGCACCTTAACGACCTGCAGAGCCACGGACGCTGTGTGTCTGCCTCGCTGTGACTTGGGAAACTGCAGTGCTTGAATGTCCGGCCTGAGCCGATTCTATATTTGGCTCAGGAGAAAGACAGCGCGTCCAGGAGAAAGACAGCGCGTCCAGGACGCCTTTCGCGGGCCTTTGAACTGGGGGGACGCTCTGTAAAAATGAAAAGAACTTGTGCTACGGCGTACCAATGATTTCTATTGCACTTATATCTCTGCCCTTTCCTCGCTCTCGGTTCATCACTAGGAGTATGTTGCACTGCTCAGTCAAGGCGCATTCCTTCCTTCTTTCTTAATAGAGCCCTGCCTCCACTTCCCACCTGAGGCAGGACTGGCGCATCAGGTAAGATGCCTGTTCATCTCAAATTTTACATTGAAATTCATTCCACTCCATTGGTATTTTGGAAAATCACAATAGAAAACGTGTCATGTTTTCCTTTAATTTATTTTGCTATGATATAGACTAACATACCAACGAAATCTACATTCTAAGGCTATAAAGTCTCCCGGGGCTTTGTGCTGTCTAAAGCATGAGGCCGCATGCACTCAGTGATTTTTAATATCTCCATTGTGTATCGATTACTTACATCTGAGACTGAAGCCCCCCTCCAAGTGCCTCACAGTGATTCCCTTTATACAGAAGACTGCCATCTACCACTGAATGTCTGCATTTGACTTTATTATTAGCAGCATATTCTCACGTCACCTCGCGCTTGTACTATTACAATCACAGGAATAGCCAGCTCGAATAACTGATTATCCACCGGTAAGATACCTCAGCGAGTTGAGCGCTTGCTGCTGCAATCCGAGCGTGATCTGCAGCTCGCAGGTTCGAATCCTGGCAAAACCAGCTCAGCCTTTTATCCTTCCGCGCTCGATAAATGAGTACCAATTTCGGTTGGGTGATATTGTATGTAAATATGTGCTCTGTAAAGCTCTTTGGATTAAGGCGCTATGTAAATGAACACATCATTATTACAGTTTCCAGCCAGCTCTAGTGGTCTACGTTTTCCCTCCAGATCCCAGGCAGAGAGCTTGCCCAGGTCATCTCAGCCAGCGAGTTTGTCCTGAAATGCTTTGTTTGCACAGGAACAAGTTCGATCCAGAGTTGGGGAAAAGGCTTGGTAGTAAAAAAAAGAGGAACAGCAAAGTAGAAAGGGAAAAACTATAAACAAAAAAAAGATGATCTTTAAAAGACAAATGCTGGGGAAGGAGATGAAAAGAGAAAAAAGCAGAAAACCAAAGATGGCAAGGGAAGAAGGAAAGAGAAGTGAGCCACACGATGGGCCTGATTTTTGGCATTTTTTGCACGGCAAGTCACTTTGCACTGCAAAAGTACTCTTTGCACTGCTCCACCCTGATTCATGGAACCATGCAAGGTCACTTTGCACTGCAAAAATACACTTTGCACGGTTCCATGAATCAGGGTGTTTGTTGGCAGTGTAAACTCACTTTGCACCGTGCAAAAAATTCCACGAATCAGTCCCTGAATGGCGTTAGGATGCTACAGGAAGCAAAAGGGATCGGAAGATAAGGCTTGCGGACATAAAAGGAAATAGAACATTGCAAAAGCGATTGGGAGAAAAGGTGAGACCAAAAAGGGGGGAAAGGAATACAAAATAGAGAACTTTGCTTAAAAGGAAACAGGTTGAAAAAGGTAAAAAGGTTAACGAGTGTTGGGCTGGGGCTGAGAATTGTGTATTAGAGGAATGAACCCTCAGAGGCGGGAGGATGGCTCAGGGGCAATCTGCTCGCTTTGGCCGCAAGGCAATGCATTGCAACATGGCGTTTTTTCTTGGGCCCGCGCTTAGAAGCCACGCCTCACTCACAAGTACAATGATTATAAAGCGCTCTCTTGCTTCCGCAGCTGGGTCCAGGCCCAATACATTCCCTCATAATAGAATAAGAGAAACCACAGTGATAAGGATTTTGCTAGCAACTATTACCAAAGAAAGGGATGCATTCTTCTTACATACTGGTTGATTTCAAGAGCTGGGGCTCAGTTGCACCAAATGTTTGTTTGCAAAGGAGGAAGATTTATTTTTCGTAGGGAAGGGATAGAGGGTTGTATTTTAATAAACATGAAAAGGAGAGGCAGCATGGAGAAACGCAGGCGAGAAATGAGAAAAAGAAAGAAAAGGCAAATGGGGAACAAAGCAGGGGTGTTGCTAGGTCTGGAAAAGATCCGGGGCTACGCTAATGTCGGGACTCTCAGGACTCGGGGCTAACAGCAGCAGAGTTGCGACAAGTGAGTATTTTGCAGAGTAGGCTATTTAAAAAAAAAAAAGCCTGCCATGGTTATGGTGAACTATTGACAAAACCAACAGTGATGGGTTCTCGCTAGGGAAAATGATTATTTTTTGGTTGAAAGAAATGTGTTGTTTCCGAATCTGTGTGAAGCCCTGAGGATGGTTCTATGTCATTTCATCGAATGAGTTATTTTACGAAAAACTTTCAATGAAAAAAACGTATTGAAATTGTTTATTTTTGATGGGTCCCTCCTCCAAGCACCCCATTCCCTATTGGTTTTTCTCTATTCCGACCCCCTCCCACCCGTTATATGCACTTTCCCGCCCCCACCCTATATTTTTCTATGAGTTTTTCCGTTGAACATTTTTCCTAAAAAACTCATTGGAAAAAAGACTGTTGATGAAAGGACATCGTACCCTGTGGATCTATCTTTCTTACAGTTCAAGTTGCCCATTATTGAGAGGCATTTCTGTAAATTAAAACTGATAAAAACACAAGGATGGTCTGAAGAAAAGCAATTGCCTCTCCTTATGCTTCTAATTGAGAGCAATATCACAGGATAACATGGATTATGCAGCAGCAACAACAGCGGTTGCAGGAACAAAATCTAGGCGTGTGAACACAATGCACATGAGCCAAAGAAAGTTCATTTATTTGCAATACTGCTGTCTGCTGTGCTGTACTTTCTTATTACTTTTAAGTACTTTAATGATAAGTGAATACAATTAGCTTTGGATGACATTACATTATTGTATAATGTGTGTGAAAGATTGGAGTGCAGGGTTTGTGGTATGGGGACGCATAGGTAGTGTTGCCCCTGAGTGCTAGGTTGCTAATGTACATTTATGGAAAGGAGCTCTGATTTCATCCCTGGTGTGGCCTATTTACTTATTTGTATTTGTTTTATTGGTTATTTATAAAGCGCCTATACAACTAATGGCGTTTCAAGGCGCCAGAAGGCAAAAAAGGGGGGAGGGACAGGGAAGAAAAACAACAATAACGCTCCTACTGGGCCTTGTGTCATTCGGATCGTGCAAGTGCAGAAACAAGAAGTGCCGGAGGGAGGGGAGCGGGGAGGCAAACGGGGTGTTGGGGGGGGGGGGGCAGTGCCGGTCATGGCGGAAGGGATAAAGCTAGGGTGGGAGTGGAGTGCGGGGCACAGATGAGGTATACACGTGCAGGGGGAGAGGAAAACAGGGCCCCTGGGACTAGGCAAGTGCTAAGGGGAAGCCCGAAGCGAAAGTGCAAGGGGAGGCAGGAAGTGCAGGGGGTGAGGACCACATGCACAAAAGAGGACCTAAAAGCCAAGGCGAATAGGACATGGAGGGAGGAAATCAAAGGAAAACCTCTGCCGCCAACCCTCTCCCCACTTTCTGATGCAGGGGAAAATATTTTGTTAAAAGATGATCAAGGAGGTAAGAAGCCATCCCCTGTTGACAAATAATGTAAGCTGGAATTGCTACTAGAAATAATGCTATTTTTTTTTCTTTCAGAAAGGACAGCCTAGTTTGAATTTGAACTCTCACTGCATACACGAGCCACTAACTTCCAGTGGAAACCAGACCTGCTATCCAAAAAAGCAACCTGTCTCATAATGGTAAGTGTTCCTTTCCCTCTATTTCCGCCACACTGCTCATCATTGGACAGGAAAGGTCAGCTGGTCAGTGCTAAAGGTGGTGAACACACGAGAAGAGGGAAAGGGACACCTGTCACAGTAGTAGCCTGTATGTATTGGCTCCAGGCCTCTATGTTTCTCTCTTTGTGTTAAAATATATTCCAATAGGCCGCAACACTCACACAACTCAAAAGTGAAAGGTATCTATGCCTCTTTCCAGTCTAAGAATATGTTTGGGCGTGTATCAGAAACCCCTGAAAATAAGCCCCCACCGTCCCACGCCACCTTCAGTAACCCCACACCCCTCAATGATTAGGCCACACCCACGACTAGCTTCTTTAGGAAATCAATCGCCCACAAAGTGATGGCATTCTGCAGCGTTCAATCGTGACCCCGACAGCACCACTTTGTCAAGAAAAAGGAACGCCATAATGGCGACATTTCATGGGAGGCCATTGCCTCACAAAAGCAAAGACCTTCATTACCAAAATCCGAGCAGTCAGCAATAATGTTGTTTCGGGGTCCAGGAGGCTAACTCCTGACATTTTGGGGGATTTGTGTACATGCTAATGAACCCAGGATCTGTCCCTGGCCATTGACATCACACGCGGAAATATCTAAGGCCCTCCCTCCTTCACTGCCCGCTATTGTCACACGATCACGTGATATGAAAGCCCAGCAACCCAGAGGCACTGTTTGAACAGGTGCCTGCATTCTCCAGCACCGTGGAGGCACAGCATTGCACACTCTGTGCTGATCGTACGTGCCCCAGGCACCATGGACGTGGCCAGCAACATCTCAGGATTCTAGCAAGATGCAAACCGGTTACGAATGAAAAAACAACGAATGACATTTAAACGAATAAAAAACGACTAATACCAACATAACGAATTTCTCATTCGTGGTTTTTGGGTGGGTACCTCCCGAAACCCCCCCATTTTTTGTAATACTTTCCCCCACCCCGAAAACCACTATTCCCACTCCCAACCCCATTTTAATTATTTTCCAAAATTCCTTATTTTTTGTTTTCATAGTTTTTTTTTTCCACTAAAATTTAATTCGTTGTTTTCTATTCGATATAACCACTGCATACCATGCAAACCTTCTTTCTGAAGAAAGATCCATGCCAGACACCAGCCTTTAGAGAACATGCATGTCAGACATGTATAATACCACACAGATTTGAGGTGGCCGGCCATGTTCTTAAAGAAACACTGCTGAATATATTGCACAGGAGCACCGCTCTCTTTGAAGCTAGCAGTCATTTAATTTTACAATATAGTCTGCATATATTCATTTTATTAGATAAAATGTATGTTTTTTATAATAGTAATCGAATTATAGTGGAAATCATATTCACACATATATCACTTGACATTGCAACAGATACCTGCAAATTTGTCACAAAAAGGTCTTGATCTTGCCCAGTGTATTATTTAAGGAACCGGAAAGTAGGAGCAAGAGGGACATGGCCACTAGAGCCATTGTCTGGACTTTGGACCCTTAATTAATTTTATTTGAAGTTTTGTTGTGAGGCAAATGGTAGTACAGCCAATTGAACGTGCATGATAGTACATGGGAAAGGATGGACAGCACAAGTACAAGTTGGGGGGAGGGCGTCCATATCTCGGTAGATGTAATAGCGGGGGAGCAGAGTTAGTTGAAAATGGGACAGTGAGTGCGCCTACCAATGCTTATACAGTTGCACAATGTCAGAAGGGAACAGAAAGGATAACATTAGGATTATGCTGAGCAACAAGACTATGAGTGCTTGACAGGCTCTAGGGAAGGGATCCCCTGTGTGAGTTCCTGGGCTGGAGGAGAGTGGGTCCTTCATCCAGGGCGGGCTTGGGGGTTGTGTCAGTGACACCAACCCAATAAAATAAGGAAGCCACTAGCAGCAAGGACGTAACCAGAAGCGACTCCGGGGAATGTGAGTAGCCTTCTGTGCGATGCTGCTCCATTGCGTAAGCGTTTGTGGTTGCCTTCGTAGAGTGGACAGGACATAGACATGGCACTTAAGGGAAGAGACAGGAATACGATGGCAGTGGAGAAGGGTTCTGTTATGCAAGTGTTTTAGGGAAAAGAAAGAAAAAAGCATAGCAAAAGAGAAAAGAAAACGTGAAAAGGATGAAAAAAGAAGGATAACATATTGAGTGCAAGCAAACACAACGACAAAGATTTTTTGTTGGCAGTGCAAAGAAGTCACTTTGCACCAGCGAAAAGTCACTTTGCACCGTGCAAAAACAATTCCATGAATCAGGCCCTATATAGGCGGCACCAAAGAAAAGTTGGCATAATTCATGCGATGCTAATAAGAGACTGAAAGAAATCACCATCCAGATTCACCTGCATCCAATCCCACTATGCCTTGTCCGTTCGTGGATGTTCAGAAGGAATTAGTTCTGCAGCTTGGGTTGGCGGCATCAACGAATCCATCCTCTTCACCAGACATATCAATTTCGTGGTTTTCATAACAGGGTGCCTCATTATTATCCATCCACGGGGGTTCACTGTTTCGTGGTATGCTACTGGGATTTATACCGCACACTGCTGTCATTTGCATGATACCATGTCATGGTTGGAAAGCCATTCGGTTATTTCTGGGAAAGACACATCACTGCGGTTCTTTTCAGGAGACAATCGCATTGTTGTTATCGCTATGTTGCATGTCGATATATGTATTATCTTACACTTTATGGTTGTCTTGCTCTACTGTCCGTTCAATGCTAGTGGAGCTGGATTGTTTCTAGGCGTTGTATTAAATTGTGAGATGAATAAAAATAGCTTAACAACAAATAATAGAATTCTATGGACTGTACAATAAGTTGCAAAGATTGCCACTGATAAAGGTAGGCAGTGTGTGTGTGTCTGCACTGCACCAACTTGCGGTGTGCAGCATACTGCAAACAGAAAAGTCCCTTATAGTAATTCAAAGATGTCTAGCAGAGGTGGCTGAAACCCCCAACACCTCTACTGGTTCAGCAGAATAATCGATTGGGAGCCAAATCCACCCCTTCTGCAATTTTGATTCACAGGTTGGCGGGAAGGAGGCCCTAATCTTCAAACTCTTTCAAGAGATGACATTCCATGCAATCAGACTGTCCAAGAATTGGCGTTATTCAGACACATGGAAGTTTCAGGTAATTGAAGGCACGCCCCTGAGCGCCCATGCCAGAAAAATTACAAGCCGCTACAGTAAAAAGGCCAAGAGATTTCTTGCAAGGATAATAAGTTGTAATAGCATAAAAAATAAGTATGCCAGTAAAGAACTCTACACTGCTTGACAACGTTCTGCCGAAAAGTAGTACAAGCAGAAGGTTATAAGTCAACAGATCGTTATTACTACGTCATACATATAGTAAGAACCCGTGTTGCTGGTTGGTGAGACCATATACATGAGCGTCCTGCTCCATAGCGGCTGCCAGGCTACAATTGGCCCCAGCCCTGTCTGTCTACCATCACGTGGGGTCAGCTGGGCTCATCTCTCCATGGAGTGAAGGTCACATTTCTCATTAGTTACTATTATATGACAATGCTATTCTATCATTATGGCAGGCACCTGGGAAACTCGGGGTCTGGCATAGGGGAAGGCTCAAGATCATGCTGACCCACACATTCTTCACTAAGTTCATATCTCACTCTCTGCACCCAAGGTTTCCACCCTTGCTTTGGAATCATGTATTCCTCCCTGTACCTCGTATTACAAAGTGTGTCATTATCAAATAAGGTGAAATGCTTGTGTTCTTTCAGATATTTTATGATGACTGGGTTTATGGATGGTGGTGTGAGGGCCCCTACTATTGTGGGATTCGGGGGTCTTGGACTGGGTCAGTTGTGGTTGCCATAACTCCTGGTCAGCTGGGTGGGGGCTGTAGGTCTGCTTATGGCCTGGCTGTGATGGATGCACACAGTGAGTCACCTGGTGCTGTCTCGCGGCCTTGCAGGGCGCATTCATTTCTGGGATAACAAGTGTTTTCAACAGTTAAGGTGCAAAGAGAAGCTCCTGTGGGAATTAGCAGTGCAGATCTTTCTACCATCACGGGTTGGGCCTGTTCAGGTTTCTCCGTCGGGCCTGTTCAGGTTTCTTCGTCGGGCCTGTGTTTACTGCACAGCCATGCAGGGCCGAATGTATCTACCATAACTACAAAAATGGTGTCTCTTTATATGTGCGCATTAAATCTATGCATTTATATTTAATATTGTGTCCGTAAAGAGTTTCTTATCACAGCCCACTCCCCCCTGATACATCGCAAGTGTGTTTATGGGGTCTGCCTTACTCTAAAGCACATAGGGGGGTGGGAAATGTTAATTTCCTTCCCAACATTCCCCCCTTTCGTTACTTCTACAGTAACCGATTCCTCTGCATATTTGCATTCATTTTCCCTCCTTACTGCAGCTTCATATGGTGGTGGTCCCTTTATTGGTCTCCAAGCCCTACACAAACCCCGCTGGCTCTCCCCTACTTGTGCATGTTCTTCGGGGATGCATGTCATTTAGATACATCCCACATCCCATTCTAAATCTACCCATACCTCTTTATAATTTAGGGATGAACAATAATCGTGTGGTACAGTCTGTCTACTTCGTATCCCTAGGGTATGGGGAACATGTGGGGATAGGATGGTCCGTCTGTATTTCTATCTCTTTTGTATTATGAGGTACTTTTAAAACACCAATTAAAACCATCATCATTGTGCTACTAGGCACTGCTTTGGTACAACACCAGAGTCTCATTTGGCACATGCAGAAAAGAGCCATGATGAATACGATGACAGGCACCAGCATCTTCACCTGGGCTCCTAGCCAGGATGGGGCCCATTCAAAGGGGAGATCAAACCAATCTCCTCCTTGGATACCAGCTTCATTCCTCATTGGCACTCCCAGGCCATGGACTGCCGCTATTATGTGTGACAAAGATCCCTTTTCTGCATCTTCGAGAGGCCCGAATGTGCAACATCAATCTCCAATTTTTTGGCACATGCCTCCTTCAATTGCCATCAGTATATCCAGGACGCATCTGTTCTGCATCGTCATCAACCTTAGGGCATGCAGCTCGACCTTTATGATGTTGAACCCATGTTCGGTGTCTTTTGCCAACTGGATCAGTTCCCAGCGTAATACCTGCAGCCATTTAGCATTGGCTGCTGCCTGTATGCCAGGCAGCAAGAGCGAGGGAAAAATGTTTCAGCAGAGCTAAACAATCGGTATTCTTTAGGTATCTCCCCAAGCAATGCGGATCAGTCTTTTGATAGATATTTGGATGCTCTCTTCTTCCTCCACAGCATATCATATTGGCTCTTGCCGGGTAAGAAGCAAAATTCTGCCAGTGCCATTGGGTTCGGTTTATATGTGGAAATAACTTCCTTCAAATCATTAAAATGTTGTACCATGTCTCCTGTCCATTCTAGTTTATGGTTGCCTTTTTGTCCTTCCTTCAGACCCTGTAAGTGCGGTCTTTTTATTTGCTGCGTAGTCCAGAATCCATGCCCTGCAGTAATTACACAACCCCAGGAATTTCTGCATGTCTTTTACTGTAACTGGTTTGTGTGTGGCGCACACAGTTGCTGCTCTGTCCGTATTACGCTTTTGCCATCTGCTGAGATGAGCTGTCATAAGTAGAGCACCTCAAGCTGGCAGTATTGGAGTTTGGCCTTGTCAACCTTGTACCCCTTGCAGGCCAATAGTTGTAGCAGGATAATGAAATCTTTACAACAGTTTTGCTCACTGTCGCTGCAAATGAGTAAGTCGCCCACTTACTGGATGACCATGTTGGGCACATAGATGTTTCCTAAGTCTTCGTGTAATATCCTGTTGAATGTGCTTTGACTCTCTTGCAGTACCCTTCTGGCAAATGATTGTTCTCGTAGAGCTTTCCACCATGTGTGAATGCTCTGAGATACTGTGAGCCAGGGTGCAAGGGTATTGAAAAGAAGGCATTCTTCAAATCAATCACTATGAAGTGCACTGCTTCTTTAGGGATACTGCACAAAAGGGTGGCAGTGTTCGGAACTAAAGGATGGTAGTATTGCATGGTGAGGGAGAGGGCACTATTATTCCTTGGTCTAGTAGAGCCTGTATCGTGTCTTTTATCCCTTCCTCTGCCTCCCTAGATAATGGGTACTGTTTTACTCAGGGTAGTACTACTCCATTTTTTTGTGTGATCTGTACTGGGGTCACTTCCTTTAGTAGACCTACCTCATGTGGGTTGGTTGTCCACAATTGTATTGGTACATACTGTGAGTCAGCCTGGAGGAAGGCAGGTGGTGCGGAAATGGCCATTAGGGGGCACTGCACTCTTTGGTATTGCACCATGATCTCACAGGGGATAGATATCTCAAGTATTATCTACCTGTCATTGTCATCATCTTCTCTGCATCTGTCACTGAGGGGCACAGTGGGATCAATGCACAATACAATACGCCACTGGCACCCTTGTCTTTCTTCTGAGAACACCCACTCTTTTTGCAGATGCCAACAAACCTTGTAGGTCTAGGGACCGTCTTGTGCCTGTTACCAATTCTGGGGACACTACAGGGTGAAAAATGTAATCAGTTGGCACTCTCCAGCAGGCTTTGGCAATTTGTGGCACTCATTCAACAAGCATGTTATGCCATAGATGAACATGTCTGGGTCGACGGGTATGCCTCGCACACTACGTCACGTGTCATGGCGTGTATTATGAGCATCGCCCTTATTGCGCACATTCCGTCTATGGAGCAGACAATGCCATTTTCGGTAACTAAGATATTCATGTTCAACTTGCTAAGCAGATCCCTGCTGAGCAAGTTGACAGGAGAGCTCACAAAATACAATAGGGGAGCACAAACAGCCCTTCCTCCCACCTTTACAACCAAGACCTTTGTATAAGGAACTGTAGAAATATCTCCAGAGAATCCCTGCGTGTCGCAAGTTTTGCCAGAAAACGGGAAGTCACCTTCACTGATGCATGATTTCTCAGCACCTGAATCCACCATAAAGATGAATTGCTTGTTTCCTATCTCTGCCACCACCAAAGGATCCTTTTCTGGGTTGAGGGTCATCGACAGTACCGGACACACAAGTGCTCTTTGTGGTCTCTCCTAGTCAGGATAGGTATCTGTCTGTGGGAGCGAGAATGGGTTTCCTCCCATGACTGTAGTGCCTTGGAACAGGGCCACTCTGCCACTGGGCACACCGCTAAAGGGGTTTGCGTTTCCTGCCTGCTGGAAATTGTTGCGGCACAGGTATTGTTGCATTGCCTGTTGTGGTCATTGCTGTGGGCTGCGGGGCAGCTGTGTGTATGGAGTCGGTACCTGCAGTGCCTCTTGAGGGGGCATGCCATAATTCTGTTGACCATAACTGTACCCAAGCCCCTGCCTGTTCCTGCACTCCCTTGAATAATGCCCCCACTTCCTACAGTTCCAACATTGCCCATTACTGCCACATCTGTCTGTGCTGGCGTCGATACTGATGCCTCCACAGCTACAGTAGCACATTTTTTTTGTACCACTTTCGCTTTCTCTTCTTGTCACCTCTGAGTAATTTCCTTCTCACGCTATTTTATTCTTCTGCAATGGTGCACTATTATGCTCTGAATTTCCGACCACCCCTTTGCCTTGACCCCCACAATTTTGTCTAGTGCTTTTTGGACTTCTTTATGTAGGACTTGTTTGACAATAAAATAGAAGAAGGGTATTGACTGGTCCCATGCATTACCCGTTTCTGCCCTCCACTTCTATTGTACCTTATGAGTGAATTGAGCGGCATCCTCGTGATCACCCGTAGTACACTGCATAATGGACTGCAAATCGGGTGTGTCTAGGAAAGCTCTCTGCAGTGCATCCCACGCTTTTGCTTTAATCTTATTGAAGGATGCTCCATTGTGTGGATCGTTGCTCAGGGTTACTCCGGGTACCCTGCCTTAACCCACACATCGGCACCCTGATCTCTGATAGCGGCCACCAATAAGCTTTGGATGTCTCCTATTGCTAGGGGTACTCCCACCGTTTGTTTTTCAGATGCATGTATCCATTTCCCCACGCCCAATGTAAGGGATGGAAGCGCCTTTATTACGTTGTTTTTGTCCATCTGTGCCCATGGTACATAGTGCAGTCTCCCAGTATCCTTGTGTATTAGGGGCATTTGGATTTTTAGTTTCCTTCTCTCGACCTTCTTTGCACTTCCCTTTTTCCTTGCTATTGCTATCCGGCCAAACCTCTCTCTCAACCTGCCATCCCATAAGCTCTCTAGTCTAGGGATACGTTGAGATGCTTACTCTGCCTCCTCATCCTCATCGTCCTTGACCTCTTCCAAAGTGCTCTTCCAAAGTGCTCCATTCATCTTCCTCTCCTATACGGGATCCAACATTCTCATAACCCAAGCTATCCGGCTTGCTGTCACATTCTATGTGTACAGTTCTTATGGGCGTGTTGTCTATCCTAAATAAGAAGTCTCCTGATTTCCACTCAGACGCCCCCTGCTGTGCAATCTGGTGAGTTCTGAGCGCGTTTACGTCATTGCTACCTCTAGGTCTCTTGATTTAACATCTATATGTGCTGCAACATTGAGGGAGGAGGCATATGGGGGCGGTGGGGCTGTCTCCGGGGTTGACACATAAGTTGGATTTGTGTATCCCACCATGGGATGGGCTACTAAGGGATATATTCCTTTGTGTCTTACTGACATCTTCCCATTGTTTTTTAGGCCTGCGCCTCTGCTATTGCTGCGCGCCACTCCTTCTCCCCTGCTCTCCTCTGTGTCTTCAAACATCTTCCAGAGGTTCAATGTTTCCCTTCTGTTCTGTAATTGTTTCCCTTTGTACTTTTCTCTCTAAAAGGTTGACATGTATTCCAGAATGCTTCTGTCATAGGAGCCCTGCTCTAGCCACAAGCGGAGCATTTTGTAAGTGACTTCAATCCCCCAATCCAACTAAGTCAATGCCTAGTCTGGGATGCCCGATGGAAGCCCTTATTAATATATTTTTATGTCAAATTCTTTGAATCTGGATGATAAACCCTTATATAACGCCCCTCTCTTTGAATCTCCCTGACCTCACTGAGCCAAGAAGTAGGTTTGTTTTGCAAATTAAAAGATTTATTTGAGGAATAAAACAATATATATATCACACTTTTATGAATAAATTAATATTTGATAGCACACTTATGAATATAATAGTGATCAACAATGGGTAATATTACAAGAACACACTCTCTTTAATCAATGAGGGGTTGGTCTAGAAAGAATAAGGTAGCAGAGACTACTTGTATGGTTTCAAGGAAATGCAAGATGGGAAAGAATGCAGCACAGAAATAAACTTGATATGGTTTCAACAAGAGATAATATGAACACTTTTTCCCTTGTGACAACTCACTCCCCCCATTAGGCAATATAAAGAGATGGAAAGAAGAGCACACAGTTTTCAGGAATACAATCAAAATGCAGTTCAAATTCCAGTTCCCCCCAACAAGCTTAGAGAAAACCGGTATGCTTTTAAACAGGCAAAAATACTTTTAACCCTTTAAGTGCCATGGGTATTTCTCCCCAGTGCCAGAGCCTTTTTTGGTGATTTTGGTATGTGGCCATTCAATGGCTTGTAACTTTTTTGTTACATGAGATATCTCAGCCAAATGTTGCTCCTTTTTTTCCCACATGTAGGCGGTCGTAATGCCACCCAGGAATCCCAGGTTGCTCTAGGGGGGTGAGAGAAAATAAGGAAAAAGTGCGAAAATGTTGGGTTTTTTCAAAAAATGCCAATAAAATGATGTACAAAGAAGCCTGTGGTTTTTTCCTTGTGCGAGCTAGAAACAAATGGTTTGCTGTGCTGAGTTCCCCAATGTGTTGGCTTTCAGGAACAGGTTGAGTGGAAATGGGAAAAAATTATTTTGATGGGGTTATCAACCGTTTTGTGAGAGGTAGGCGATTTTTGCCATTTTTGCCAATTGGACATGCATGGACGGAATGGAAGAAAAGGGCAGGAAAGCCAAATTGAAGGACAGAAAGGCATATATTTCTGAAAAGTAGACAAAATTCCAAGTTTAGGAAGGGGTGATTTGCATAGGTCAGGCAACAACTAGGTAGGGGAAACTGCCATCGAAAGGGGGAAAAGCGGGAAAATGACTGAAAAAAAAGGTATGTGTTGGACATGGTTGGCTTGGTACGGCAATGGCTTCTATGAATTTTGAGAAAAGCAATGCTCCGCTACATTCCCCCGACTCTTGCAGTTAGGAGAGCATACCATTTTTGTAGTGTTTGTACAAAACAAGCAATACCACAAGCCAAACACTGAGTCATGGTACACAGGAGTTTTACGCTCAAGGCCTGACCAGACGCACTTAGCATGTGTAAATTGGGAAAACCAATGTGGTGAGGAACGGCAGCCATACATTTTTTGAAAGAGCACAGGCAGACCGTTTCAAGGGTAGGTGACTTGTGCAGGTTACAAAAGTGTATGGTGGCTAAAGCAGCGACTAAATGTAGGTCACATTTGGGAAAAGAAAGGGTTGTGAGACAAAGGGCTCCAGCAAATGGGTCAAAACGTTATGAAAACCACACAAGCACAACACATGGCCTACCGTCCCGCGTTCCCACAGGTGTCCCGATGAAAACGGTACCCCACATGTGTGGGTGCACCTACCTGGCCGCCAAGGGGAAAGCCTAAAACACAAGTAACCCCAAGTCTGTTGTCAGAGGGAAATCTCAGACATTCTGCCGACCGGCGCAACTTACAGACATGGGCCTCGGGTGTCCAAGCCACCGAGGAAAACAGGGAACCCCATGCATTTTCGAAAAGAGGACACCCGTGGGAATCCGCAGAGGTGTGATTTGCGCACATCGCCCCAGATTTTTTTACCCAGACAGCCCTGCAAAGTCCAAAATGTGGGGAAAAAAACGCTTTTTCCGCACATTTTGCTCGCCGCACCCATCGAAACACGCCCCCCACAACACATGGCCTACCGTCCCGTGTTCCCACAGGTGTCCGATGAAAATGGTACCTCACATGTGTGGGTGCACCTACCTGGCCGCCAAGGGGAAAGCCTAAAACACAAGTAACCCCAAGTCTGTTGTCAGAGGGAAATCTCAGACATTCTGCCGACCGGCGCAACTTACAGACATGGGCCTCGGGTGTCCAAGCCACCGAGGAAAACAGGGAACCCCATGCATTTTCGAAAAGAGGACACCCGTGGGAATCCGCAGAGGTGTGATTTGCGCACATCGCCCCAGATTTTTTTACCCAGACAGCCCTGCAAAGTCCGAAATGTGGGGAAAAAAACGCTTTTTCCGCACATTTTGCTCGCCGCACCCATCGAAACACGCCCCCCACAACACATGGCCTACCGTCCCGTGTTCCCACAGGTGTCCGATGAAAACGGTACCTCACATGTGTGGGTGCACCTACCTGGCCGCCAAGGGGAAAGCCTAAAACACAAGTAACCCCAAGTCTGTTGTCAGAGGGAAATCTCAGACATTCTGCCGACCGGCGCAACTTACAGATATGGGCCTCGGGTGTCCAAGCCACCGAGGAAAACAGGGAACCCCATGCATTTTCGAAAAGAGGATACCCCTGGGAATCCGCAGAGGTGTGATTTGTGCACATCGCCGCAGATTTTTTTACCCAGACAGCCCTGCAAAGTCCGAAATGTGGGGAAAAAAAAGCTTTTTCCGCACATTTCGCTCGCCGCACCCATCGAAACACGCCCCCCACAACACATGGCCTGCCGTCCCGCGTTCCCACAGGTGTCCCGATGAAAACGGTACCTCACATGTGTGGGTGCACCTACCTGGCCGCCAAGGGGAAAGCCTAAAACACAAGTAACCCCAAGTCTGTTGTCAGAGGGAAATCTCAGACATTCTGCCGACCGGCGCAACTTACAGATATGGGCCTCGGGTGTCCAAGCCACCGAGGAAAACAGGGAACCCCATGCATTTTCGAAAAGAGGACACCCGTGGGAATCCGCAGAGGTGTGATTTGCGCACATCGCCCCAGATTTTTTTACCCAGACAGCCCTGCAAAGTCCGAAATGTGGGGAAAAAAAAGCTTTTTCCGCACATTTCGCTCGCCGCACCCATCGAAACACGCCCCCACAACACATGGCCTACCGTCCCGCGTTCCCACAGGTGTCCCGATGAAAACGGTACCTCACATGTGTGGGTGCACCTACCTGGTCGCCAAGGGGAAAGCCTAAAACACAAGTAACCCCAAGTCTGTTGTCAGAGGGAAATCTCAGACATTCTGCCGACCGGCGCAACTTACAGATATGGGCCTCGGGTGTCCAAGCCACCGAGGAAAACAGGGAACCCCATGCATTTTCGAAAAGAGGACACCCGTGGGAATCCGCAGAGGTGTGATTTGCGCACATCGCCCCAGATTTTTTTACCCAGACAGCCCTGCAAAGTCCGAAATGTGGGGAAAAAAACGCTTTTTCCGCACATTTCGTTCGCCGCACCCATCGAAACACGCCCCCCACAACACATGGCCTACCGTCCCGCGTTCCCACAGGTGTCCCGATGAAAATGGTACCTCACATGTGTGGGTGCACCTACCTGGCCGCCAAGCGGAAAGCCTAAAACACAAGTAACCCCAAGTCTTTTGTCAGAGGGAAATCTCAGACATTCTGCCGACCGGCGCAACTTACAGATATGGGCCTCGGGTGTCCAAGCCACCGAGGAAAACAGGGAACCCCATGCATTTTCGAAAAGAGGACACCCGTGGGAATCCGCAGAGGTGTGATTTGCGCACATCGCCCCAGATTGTTTTACCCAGACAGCCCTGCAAAGTCCGAAATGTGGGGAAAAAAACGCTTTTTCCGCACATTTCGCTCGCCGCACCAATCGAAACACGCCCCCCACAACACATGGCCTACCGTCCCGCGTTCCCACAGGTGTCCCGATGAAAACGTTACCTCACATGTGTGGGTGCACCTACCTGGCCGCCAAGGGGAAAGCCTAAAACACAAGTAACCCCAAGTCTGTTGTCAGAGGGAAATCTCAGACATTCTGCCGACCGGCGCAATTTACAGATATGGGCCTCGGGTGTCCAAGCCACCGAGGAAAACAGGGAACCCCATACATTTTCGAAAAGAGGACACCCGTGGGAATCCGCAGAGGTGTGATTTATGCACATCGCCCCAGATTTTTTTACCCAGACAGCCCTGCAAAGTCCGAAATGTGGGGAAAAAAACGCTTTTTCCGCACATTTCGCTCGCCGCACCCATCGAAACACGCCCCCCACAACACATGGCCTACCGTCCCGCGTTCCCACAGGTGTCCCGATGAAAACGGTACCTCACATGTGTGGGTGCACCTACCTGGCCGCCAAGGGGAAAGCCTAAAACACAAGTAACCCCAAGTCTGTTGTCAGAGGGAAATCTCAGACATTCTGCCGACCGGCGCAACTTACAGATATGGGCCTCGGGTGTCCAAGCCACCGAGGAAAACAGGGAACCCCATGCATTTTCGAAAAGAGGACACCCGTGGGAATCCGCAGAGGTGTGATTTGCGCACATCGCCCCAGATCTTTTTACCCAGACAGCCCTGCAAAGTCCGAAATGTGGGGAAAAAAACGCTTTTTCCGCACATTTCGCTCACCGCGCCCATCGAAACACGCCCCCCACAACACATGGCCTACCGTCCCGCGTTCCCACAGGTGTCCCGATGAAAACGGTACCTCACATGTGTGGGTGCACCTACCTGGCCGCCAAGGGGAAAGCCTAAAACACAAGTAACCCCAAGTCTGTTGTCAGAGGGAAATCTCAGACATTCTGCCGACCGGCGCAACTTACAGATATGGGCCTCGGGTGTCCAAGCCACCGAGGAAAACAGGGAACCCCATGCATTTTCAAAAAGAGGACACCCGTGGGAATCCGCAGAGGTGTGATTTGCGCACATCGCCCCAGATTTTTTTACCCAGACAGCCCTGCAAAGTCCGAAATGTGGGGAAATAAACGCTTTTTCCGCACATTTCGCTCGCCGCACCCATCGAAACACGCCCCCACAACACATGGCCTACCGTCCCGCGTTCCCACAGGTGTTCCGATGAAAACAGTACCTCACATGTGTGGGTGCACCTACCTGGCCGCCAAGGGGAAAGCCTAAAACACAAGTAACCCCAAGTCTGTTGTCAGAGGGAAATCTCAGACATTCTGCCGACCGGCGCAACTTACAGATATGGGCCTCGGGTGTCCAAGCCACCGAGGAAAACAGGGAACCCCATGCATTTTCGAAAAGAGGACACCCGTGGGAATCCGCAGAGGTGTGATTTGCGCACATCGCCCCAGATTTTTTTACCCAGACAGCCCTGCAAAGTCCGAAATGTGGGGAAATAAACGCTTTTTCCGCACATTTCGTTCGCCGCACCCATCGAAACACACCCCCCACAACACATGGCCTACCGTCCCGCGTTCCCACAGGTGTCCCGATGAAAACGGTACCTCACATGTGTGGGTGCACCTACCTGGCCGCCAAGGGGAAAGCCTAAAACACAAGTAACCCCAAGTCTGTTGTCAGAGGGAAATCTCAGACATTCTGCCGACCGGCGCAACTTACAGATATGGGCCTCGGGTGTCCAAGCCACAGAGGAAAAAAGGGAACCCCATGCATTTTCGAAAAGAGGACACCCGTGGGAATCCGCAGAGGTGTGATTTGCGCACATCGCCCCAGATTTTTTTACCCAGACAGCCCTGCAAAGTCCGAAATGTGGGGAAAAAAACGCTTTTTCCGCACATTTCGCTCGCCGCACCCATCGAAACACGCCCCCCACAACACATGGCCTACCGTCCCGCGTTCCCACAGGTGTCCCGATGAAAACGCTACCTCACATGTGTGGGTGCACCTACCTGGCCGCCAAGGGGAAAGCCTAAAACACAAGTAACCCCAAGTCTGTTGTCAGAGGGAAATCTCAGACATTCTGCCGACCGGCGCAACTTACCGATATGGGCCTCGGGTGTCCAAGCCACCGAGGAAAACAGGGAACCCCATGCATTTTCGAAAAAAGAGGACACCCCTGGGAATCCGCAGAGGTGTGATTTGCGCACATCGCCCCAGATTTCTTTACCCAGAAAGCCCTGCAAAGTCCAAAATGTGGGGAAAAAAACGCTTTTTCCGCACATTTCGCTCGCCGCACCCATCGAAACACGCCCCCCACAACACATGGCCTACCGTCCCGCGTTCCCACAGGTGTCCCGATGAAAACGGTACCTCACATGTGTGGGTGCACCTACCTGGCCGCCAAGGGGAAAGCCTAAAACACAAGTAACCCCAAGTCTGTTGTCAGAGGGAAATCTCAGACATTCTGCCGACCGGCGCAACTTACAGATATGGGCCTCGGGTGTCCAAGCCACCGAGGAAAACAGGGAACCCCATGCATTTTCGAAAAGAGGACACCCGTGGGAATACGCAGAGGTGTGATTTGCGCACATCGCCCCAGATTTTTTTACCCAGACAGCCCTGCAAAGTCCGAAATGTGGGGAAAAAAACGCTTTTTCCGCACATTTCGCTCGCCGCACCACTCGAAACACGCCCCCCACAACACATGGCCTACCATCCCGCGTTCCCACAGGTGTCCCGATGAAAACGGTACCTCACATGTGTGGGTGCACCTACCTGGCCGCCAAGGGGAAAGCCTAAAACACAAGTAACCCCAAGTCTGTTGTCAGAGGGAGATCTCAGACATTCTGCCGACCGGCGCAACTTACAGATATGGGCCTCGGGTGTCCAAGCCACCGAGGAAAACAGGGAACCCCATGCATTTTCGAAAAGAGGACACCCGTGGGAATCCGCAGAGGTGTGATTTGCGCACATCGCCCCAGATTTTTTTACCCAGACAGCCCTGCAAAGTCCGAAATGTGGGGAAAAAAACGCTTTTTCCGCACATTTCGCTCGCCGCACCACTCGAAACACGCCCCCCACAACACATGGCCTACCATCCCGCGTTCCCACAGGTGTCCCGATGAAAACGGTACCTCACATGTGTGGGTGCACCTACCTGGCCGCCAAGGGGAAAGCCTAAAACACAAGTAACCCCAAGTCTGTTGTCAGAGGGAGATCTCAGACATTCTGCCGACCGGCGCAACTTACAGATATGGGCCTCGGGTGTCCAAGCCACCGAGGAAAACAGGGAACCCCATGCATTTTCGAAAAGAGGACACCCGTGGGAATCCGCAGAGGTGTGATTTGCGCACATCGCCCCAGATTTTTTTACCCAGACAGCCCTGCAAAGTCCAAAATGTGGGGGAAAAAACGCTTTTTCCGCACATTTCGCTCGCCGCACCCATCGAAACACGCCCCCCACAACACATGGCCTACCGTCCCGCGTTCCCACAGGTGTCCCGATGAAAACGGTACCTCACATGTGTGGGTGCACCTACCTGGCCGCCAAGCGGAAAGCCTAAAACACAAGTAACCCCAAGTCTGTTGTCAGAGGGAAATCCCAGACATTCTGCCGACCGGCGCAACTTACAGATATGGGCCTCGGGTGTCCAAGCCACCGAGGAAAACAGGGAACCCCATGCATTTTCGAAAAGAGGACACCCGTGGGAATCCGCAAAGGTGTGATTTGCGCACACCGCCCAGATTTTTTTACCCAGACAGCCCTGCAAAGTCCGAAATGTGGGGAAAAAAACGCTTTTTCCGCACATTTCGCTCGCCGCACCCATCGAAACACGCCCCCCACAACACATGGCCTACCGTCCCGCGTTCCCACAGGTGTCCCGATGAAAACGCTACCTCACATGTGTGGGTGCACCTACCTGGCCGCCAAGGGGAAAGCCTAAAACACAAGTAACCAACACCAAGTCTGTCGTCAGAGGGAAATCTCAGACATTCTGCCGACCGGCGCAACTTACAGATATGGGCCTCGGGTGTCCAAGCCACCGAGGAAAACAGGGAACCCCATGCATTTTCGAAAGGAGGACACCCGTGGGAATCCGCAGAGGTGTGATTTGCGCACATCGCCCCAGATTTTTTTACCCAGACAGCCCTGCAAAGTCCGAAATGTGGGGAAAAAAACGCTTTTTCCGCACATTTCGCTCGCCGCACCCATCGAAACACGCCCCCCACAACACATGGCCTACCGTCCCGCGTTCCCACAGGTGTCCCGATGAAAACGCTACCTCACATGTGTGGGTGCACCTACCTGGCCGCCAAGGGGAAAGCCTAAAACACAAGTAACCCCAAGTCTGTTGTCAGAGGGAAATCTCAGACATTCTGCCGACCGGCGCAACTTACAGATATGGGCCTCGGGTGTCCAAGCCACCGAGGAAAACAGGGAACCCCATGCATTTTCGAAAAGAGGACACCCGTGGGAATCCGCAGAGGTGTGATTTACGCACATCGCCCCAGATTTTTTTACCCAGACAGCCCTGCAAAGTCCGAAATGTGGGGAAAAAAACGCTTTTTCCGCACATTTCGCTCGCCGCACCCATCGAAACACGCCCCCCACAACACATGGCCTACCGTCCCGCGTTCCCACAGGTGTCCCAATGAAAACGGTACCTCACATGTGTGGGTGCACCTACCTGGCCGCCAAGGGGAAAGCCTAAAACACAAGTAACCCCAAGTCTGTTGTCAGAGGGAAATCTCAGACATTCTGCCGACCGGCGCAACTTACAGATATGGGCCTCGGGTGTCCAAGCCACCGAGGAAAACAGGGAACCCCATGCATTTTCGAAAAGAGGACTCCCGTGGGAATCCGCAGAGGTGTGATTTGCGCACATCGCCCCAGATCTTTTTACCCAGACAGCCCTGCAAAGTCCGAAATGTGGGGAAAAAAACGCTTTTTCCGCACATTTCGCTCACCGCGCCTATCGAAACACGGCCCCCACAACACATGGCCTACCGTCCCGCGTTCCCACAGGTGTCCCGATGAAAACGGTACCTCACATGTGTGGGTGCACCTACCTGGCCGCCAAGGGGAAAGCCTAAAACACAAGTAACCCCAAGTCTGTTGTCAGAGGGAAATCTCAGACATTCTGCCGACCGGCGCAACTTACAGATATGGGCCTCGGGTGTCCAAGCCACCGAGGAAAACAGGGAACCCCATGCATTTTCAAAAAGAGGACACCCGTGGGAATCCGCAGAGGTGTGATTTGCGCACATCGCCCCAGATTTTTTTACCCAGACAGCCCTGCAAAGTCCGAAATGTGGGGAAATAAACGCTTTTTCCACACATTTCGCTCGCCGCACCCATCGAAACACGCCCCCCACAACACATGGCCTACCGTCCTGCGTTCCCACAGGTGTTCCGATGAAAACGGTACCTCACATGTGTGGGTGCACCTACCTGGCCGCCAAGGGGAAAGCCTAAAACACAAGTAACCCCAAGTCTGTTGTCAGAGGGAAATCTCAGACATTCTGCCGACCGGCGCAACTTACAGATATGGGCCTCGGGTGTCCAAGCCACCGAGGAAAACAGGGAACCCCATGCATTTTCGAAAAGAGGACACCCGTGGGAATCCGCAGAGGTGTGATTTGCACACATCGCCCCAGATTTTTTTACCCAGACAGCCCTGCAAAGTCCGAAATGTGGGGAAATAAACGCTTTTTCCGCACATTTCGCTCGCCGCACCCATCGAAACACGCCCCCCACAACACATGGCCTACTGTCCCGCGTTCCCACAGGTGTCCCGATGAAAACGGTACCTCACATGTTTGGGTGCACCTACCTGGCCGCCAAGGGGAAAGCCTAAAACACAAGTAACCCCAAGTCTGTTGTCAGAGGGAAATCTCAGACATTCTGCCGACCGGCGCAACTTACAGATATGGGCCTCGGGTGTCCAAGCCACCAAGGAAAACAGGGAACCCCATGCATTTTCGAAAAGAGGACACCCGTGGGAATCCGCAGAGGTGTGATTTGCGCACATCGGCCCAGATTTTTTTACCCAGACAGCCCTGCAAAGTCCGAAATGTGGGGAAAAAAACGCTTTTTCTGCACATTTCGCTCGCCGCACCCATCGAAACACGCCCCCCACAACACATGGCCTACCGTCCCGCGTTCCCACAGGTGTCCCGATGAAAACGGTACCTCACATGTGTGGGTGCACCTACCTGGCCGCCAAGGGGAAAGCCTAAAACACAAGTAACCCCAAGTCTGTTGTCAGAGGGAAATCTCAGACATTCTGCCGACCGGCGCAACTTACAGATATGGGCCTCGGGTGTCCAAGCCACTGAGGAAAACAGGGAACCCCATGCATTTTCGAAAAGAGGACACCCGTGGGAATCCGCAGAGGTGTGATTTGCGCACATCGCCCCAGATTTTTTTACCCAGACAGCCCTGCAAAGTCCGAAATGTGGGGAAAAAAACGCTTTTTCTGCACATTTCGCTCGCCGCACCCATCGAAACACGCCCCCCACAACACATGGCCTACCGTCCCGCGTTCCCACAGGTGTCCCGATGAAAACGCTACCTCACATGTGTGGGTGCACCTACCTGGCCGCCAAGGGGAAAGCCTAAAACACAAGTAACCCCAAGTCTGTTGTCAGAGGGAAATCTCAGACATTCTGCCGACCGGCGCAACTTACAGATATGGGCCTCGGGTGTCCAAGCCACCGAGGAAAACAGGGAAACCCATGCATTTTCGAAAAGAGGACACCCGTGGGAATCCGGAGAGGTGTGATTTGCGCACATCGCCCCAGATTTTTTTACCCAGACAGCCCTGCAAAGTCCGAAATGTGGGGAAAAAAACGCTTTTTCCGCACATTTCGCTCGCCGCACCCATCGAAACACGGCCCCCACAACACATGGCCTACCGTCCCGCGTTCCCACAGGTGTCCCGATGAAAACGGTACCTCACATGTGTGGGTGCACCTACCTGGCCGCCAAGGGGAAAGCCTAAAACACAAGTAACCCCAAGTCTGTTGTCAGAGGGAAATCTCAGACATTCTGCCGACCGGCGCAACTTACAGATATGGGCCTCGGGTGTCCAAGCCACCGAGGAAAACAGGGAACCCCATGCATTTTCGAAAAGAGGACACCCGTGGGAATCCGCAGGGGTGTGATTTGCGCACATCGCCCCAGATTTTTTTACCCAGACAGCCCTGCAAAGTCCGAAATGTGGGGAAAAAAATACTTTTTCCACACATTTCGCTCGCCGCACCCATCGAAACACGCCCCCCACAACACATGGCCTACCGTCCCACGTTCCCACAGGTGTCCCGATGAAAACGGTACCTCACATGTGTGGGTGCACCTACCTGGCCGCCAAGGGGAAAGCCTAAAACACAAGTAACCCCAAGTCTGTTGTCAGAGGGAAATCTCAGACATTCTGCCGACCGGCGCAACTTACAGATATGGGCCTCGGGTGTCCAAGCCACAGAGGAAAACAGGGAACCCCATGCATTTTCGAAAAGAGGACACCCGTGGGAATCGGCAGAGGTGTGATTTGCGCACATCGCCCCAGATTTTTTTACCCAGACAGCCCTGCAAAGTCCGAAATGTGGGGAAAAAAACACTTTTTCCGCACATTTCGCTCGCCGCACCCATCGAAACACGCCCCCCAGAACACATGGCCTACCGTCCCGCATTCCCACAGGTGTCCCGATGAAAACGGTACCTCACATGTGTGGGTGCACCTACCTGGCCGCCAAGGGGAAAGCCTAAAACACAAGTAACCCCAAGTCTGTTGTCAGAGGGAAATCTCAGACATTCTGCCGACCGGCGCAACATACAGATATGGGCCTCGGGTGTCCAAGCCACCGAGGAAAACAGGGAACCCCATGCATTTTCGAAAAGAGGACACCCGTGGGAATCCGCAGAGGTGTGATTTGCGCACATCGCCCCAGATTTTTTTACCCAGACAGCCCTGCAAAGTCCGAAATGTGGGGAAAAAAACGCTTTTTCCGCACATTTCGCTCGCCGCACCCATCGAAACACGCCCCCCACAACACATGGCCTACCGTCCCGCGTTCCCACAGGTGTCCCAATGAAAACGGTACCTCACATGTGTGGGTGCACCTACCTGGCCGCCAAGGGGAAAGCCTAAAACACAAGTAACCCCAAGTCTGTTGTCAGAGGGAAATCTCAGACATTCTGCCGACCGGCGCAACTTACAGATATGGGCCTCGGGTGTCCAAGCCACCGAGGAAAACAGGGAACCCCATGCATTTTCGAAAAGAGGACTCCCGTGGGAATCCGCAGAGGTGTGATTTGCGCACATCGCCCCAGATCTTTTTACCCAGACAGCCCTGCAAAGTCCGAAATGTGGGGAAAAAAACGCTTTTTCCGCACATTTCGCTCACCGCGCCTATCGAAACACGGCCCCCACAACACATGGCCTACCGTCCCGCGTTCCCACAGGTGTCCCGATGAAAACGGTACCTCACATGTGTGGGTGCACCTACCTGGCCGCCAAGGGGAAAGCCTAAAACACAAGTAACCCCAAGTCTGTTGTCAGAGGGAAATCTCAGACATTCTGCCGACCGGCGCAACTTACAGATATGGGCCTCGGGTGTCCAAGCCACCGAGGAAAACAGGGAACCCCATGCATTTTCAAAAAGAGGACACCCGTGGGAATCCGCAGAGGTGTGATTTGCGCACATCGCCCCAGATTTTTTTACCCAGACAGCCCTGCAAAGTCCGAAATGTGGGGAAATAAACGCTTTTTCCGCACATTTCGCTCGCCGCACCCATCGAAACACGCCCCCCACAACACATGGCCTACCGTCCTGCGTTCCCACAGGTGTTCCGATGAAAACGGTACCTCACATGTGTGGGTGCACCTACCTGGCCGCCAAGGGGAAAGCCTAAAACACAAGTAACCCCAAGTCTGTTGTCAGAGGGAAATCTCAGACATTCTGCCGACCGGCGCAACTTACAGATATGGGCCTCGGGTGTCCAAGCCACCGAGGAAAACAGGGAACCCCATGCATTTTCGAAAAGAGGACACCCGTGGGAATCCGCAGAGGTGTGATTTGCACACATCGCCCCAGATTTTTTTACCCAGACAGCCCTGCAAAGTCCGAAATGTGGGGAAATAAACGCTTTTTCCGCACATTTCGCTCGCCGCACCCATCGAAACACGCCCCCCACAACACATGGCCTACTGTCCCGCGTTCCCACAGGTGTCCCGATGAAAACGGTACCTCACATGTTTGGGTGCACCTACCTGGCCGCCAAGGGGAAAGCCTAAAACACAAGTAACCCCAAGTCTGTTGTCAGAGGGAAATCTCAGACATTCTGCCGACCGGCGCAACTTACAGATATGGGCCTCGGGTGTCCAAGCCACCAAGGAAAACAGGGAACCCCATGCATTTTCGAAAAGAGGACACCCGTGGGAATCCGCAGAGGTGTGATTTGCGCACATCGGCCCAGATTTTTTTACCCAGACAGCCCTGCAAAGTCCGAAATGTGGGGAAAAAAACGCTTTTTCTGCACATTTCGCTCGCCGCACCCATCGAAACACGCCCCCCACAACACATGGCCTACCGTCCCGCGTTCCCACAGGTGTCCCGATGAAAACGGTACCTCACATGTGTGGGTGCACCTACCTGGCCGCCAAGGGGAAAGCCTAAAACACAAGTAACCCCAAGTCTGTTGTCAGAGGGAAATCTCAGACATTCTGCCGACCGGCGCAACTTACAGATATGGGCCTCGGGTGTCCAAGCCACTGAGGAAAACAGGGAACCCCATGCATTTTCGAAAAGAGGACACCCGTGGGAATCCGCAGAGGTGTGATTTGCGCACATCGCCCCAGATTTTTTTACCCAGACAGCCCTGCAAAGTCCGAAATGTGGGGAAAAAAACGCTTTTTCTGCACATTTCGCTCGCCGCACCCATCGAAACACGCCCCCCACAACACATGGCCTACCGTCCCGCGTTCCCACAGGTGTCCCGATGAAAACGCTACCTCACATGTGTGGGTGCACCTACCTGGCCGCCAAGGGGAAAGCCTAAAACACAAGTAACCCCAAGTCTGTTGTCAGAGGGAAATCTCAGACATTCTGCCGACCGGCGCAACTTACAGATATGGGCCTCGGGTGTCCAAGCCACCGAGGAAAACAGGGAAACCCATGCATTTTCGAAAAGAGGACACCCGTGGGAATCCGGAGAGGTGTGATTTGCGCACATCGCCCCAGATTTTTTTACCCAGACAGCCCTGCAAAGTCCGAAATGTGGGGAAAAAAACGCTTTTTCCGCACATTTCGCTCGCCGCACCCATCGAAACACGGTCCCCACAACACATGGCCTACCGTCCCGCGTTCCCACAGGTGTCCCGATGAAAACGGTACCTCACATGTGTGGGTGCACCTACCTGGCCGCCAAGGGGAAAGCCTAAAACACAAGTAACCCCAAGTCTGTTGTCAGAGGGAAATCTCAGACATTCTGCCGACCGGCGCAACTTACAGATATGGGCCTCGGGTGTCCAAGCCACCGAGGAAAACAGGGAACCCCATGCATTTTCGAAAAGAGGACACCCGTGGGAATCCGCAGGGGTGTGATTTGCGCACATCGCCCCAGATTTTTTTACCCAGACAGCCCTGCAAAGTCCGAAATGTGGGGAAAAAAATACTTTTTCCACACATTTCGCTCGCCGCACCCATCGAAACACGCCCCCCACAACACATGGCCTACCGTCCCACGTTCCCACAGGTGTCCCGATGAAAACGGTACCTCACATGTGTGGGTGCACCTACCTGGCCGCCAAGGGGAAAGCCTAAAACACAAGTAACCCCAAGTCTGTTGTCAGAGGGAAATCTCAGACATTCTGCCGACCGGCGCAACTTACAGATATGGGCCTCGGGTGTCCAAGCCACAGAGGAAAACAGGGAACCCCATGCATTTTCGAAAAGAGGACACCCGTGGGAATCCGCAGAGGTGTGATTTGCGCACATCGCCCCAGATTTTTTTACCCAGACAGCCCTGCAAAGTCCGAAATGTGGGGAAAAAAACACTTTTTCCGCACATTTCGCTCGCCGCACCCATCGAAACACGCCCCCCAGAACACATGGCCTACCGTCCCGCATTCCCACAGGTGTCCCGATGAAAACGGTACCTCACATGTGTGGGTGCACCTACCTGGCCGCCAAGGGGAAAGCCTAAAACACAAGTAACCCCAAGTCTGTTGTCAGAGGGAAATCTCAGACATTCTGCCGACCGGCGCAACATACAGATATGGGCCTCGGGTGTCCAAGCCACCGAGGAAAACAGGGAACCCCATGCATTTTCGAAAAGAGGACACCCGTGGGAATCCGCAGAGGTGTGATTTGCGCACATCGCCCCAGATTTTTTTACCCAGACAGCCCTGCAAAGTCCGAAATGTGGGGAAAAAAACGCTTTTTCCGCACATTTCGCTCGCCGCACCCATCGAAACACGCCCCCCACAACACATGGCCTACCGTCCCGCGTTCCCACAGGTGTCCCGATGAAAATGGTACCTCACATGTGTGGGTGCACCTACCTGGCCGCCAAGGGGAAAGCCTAAAACACAAGTAACCCCAAGTCTGTTGTCAGAGGGAAATCTCAGACATTCTGCCGACCGGCGCAACTTACAGATATGGGCCTCGGGTGTCCAAGCCACCGAGGAAAACAGGGAACCCCATACATTTTCGAAAAGAGGACACCCGTGGGAATCCGCAGAGGTGTGATTTGCGCACATCGCCCCAGATTGTTTTACCCAGACAGCCCTGCAAAGTCCGAAATGTGGGGAAAAAAACGCTTTTTCCGCACATTTCGCTCGCCGCACCAATCGAAACACGCCCCCACAACACATGGCCTACCGTCCCGCGTTCCCACAGGTGTCCCGATGAAAACGCTACCTCACATGTGTGGGTGCACCTACCTGGCCGCCAAGGGGAAAGCCTAAAACACAAGTAACCCCAAGTCTGTTGTCAGAGGGAAATCTCAGACATTCTGCCGACCGGCGCAACTTACAGATATGGGCCTCGGGTGTCCAAGCCACCGAGGAAAACAGGGAACCCCATGCATTTTCGAAAAGAGGACACCCGTGGGAATCCGCAGAGGTGTGATTTGCGTACATCGCCCCAGATTTTTTTACCCAGACAGCCCTGCAAAGTCCGAAATGTGGGGAAAAAAACGCTTTTTCCCCACATTTCGCTCACCGTGCCCATCGAACACGCCCCCCACAACACATGGCCTACCGTCCCGCGTTCCCACAGGTGTCCCGATGAAAATGGTACCTCTCATGTGTGGGTGCACCTACCTGGCCGCCAAGGGGAAAGCCTAAAACACAAGTAACCCCAAGTCTGTTGTCAGAGGGAAATCTCAGACATTCTGCCGACTGGCGCAACTTACAGATATGGGCCTCGGGTGTCCAAGCCACCGAGGAAAACAGGGAACCCCATGCATTTTCAAAACGAGGACACCCGTGGGAATCCGCAGAGGTGTGATTTGCGCACATCGCCCCAGATTTTTTTACCCAGACAGCCCTGCAAAGTCCGAAATGTGGGGAAATAAACGCTTTTTCCGCACATTTCGCTCGCCGCACCCATCGAAACACGCCCCCCACAACACATAGCCTACCGTCCCGCGTTCCCACAGGTGTTCCGATGAAAACGGTACCTCACATGTGTGGGTGCACCTACCTGGCCGCCAAGGGGAAAGCCTAAAACACAAGTAACCCCAAGTCTGTTGTCAGAGGGAAATCTCAGACATTCTGCCGACCGGCGCAACTTACAGATATGGGCCTCGGGTGTCCAAGCCACCGAGGAAAACAGGGAACCCCATGCATTTTCGAAAAGAGGACACCCGTGGGAATCCGCAGAGGTGTGATTTGCACACATCGCCCCAGATTTTTTTACCCAGACAGCCCTGCAAAGTCCGAAATGTGGGGAAAAAAACGCTTTTTCCGCACATTTCGCTCGCCGCACCCATCGAAACACGCCCCCCACAACACATGGCCTACCGTCCCGCGTTCCCACAGGTGTCCCGATGAAAACGGTACCTCACATGTGTGGGTGCACCTACCTGGCCGCCAAGGGGAAAGCCTAAAACACAAGTAACCCCAAGTCTGTTGTCAGAGGGAAATCTCAGACATTCTGCCGACCGGCGCAACTTACAGATATGGGCCTCGGGTGTCCAAGCCACCGAGGAAAACAGGGAACCCCATGCATTTTCGAAAAGAGGACACCCGTGGGAATCCGCAGAGGTGTGATTTGCGCACATCGCCCCAGATTTTTTTACCCAGACAGCCCTGCAAAGTCCGAAATGTGGGGAAAAAAACGCTTTTTCTGCACATTTCGCTCGCCGCACCCATCGAAACACGCCCCCCACAACACATGGCCTACTGTCCCGCGTTCCCATAGGTGTCCCGATGAAAACGCTACCTCACATGTGTGGGTGCACCTACCTGGCCGCCAAGGGGAAAGCCTAAAACACAAGTAACCCCAAGTCTGTTGTCAGAGGGAAATCTCAGACATTCTGCCGACCGGCGCCACTTACAGATATGGGCCTCGGGTGTCCAAGCCACCGAGGAAAACAGGGAACCCCATGCATTTTCGAAAAGAGGACACCCGTGAGAATCCGCAGAGGTGTGATTTGCGCACATCGCCCCAGATTTTTTTACCCAGACAGCCCTGCAAAGTCCGAAATGTGGGGAAAAAAATGCTTTTTCCGCACATTTCGCTCGCCGCACCCATCGAAACACGCCCCCCACAACACATGGCCTACCGTCCCGCGTTCCCACAGGTGTCCCGATGAAAACGGTACCTCACATGTGTGGGTGCACCTACCTGGCCGCCAAGGGGAAAGCCTAAAACACAAGTAACCCCAAGTCTGTTGTCAGAGGGAAATCTCAGACATTCTGCCGACCGGCGCAACTTACAGATATGGGCCTCGGGTGTCCAAGCCACCGAGGAAAACAGGGAACCCCATGCATTTTCGAAAAGAGGACACCCGTGGGAATCCGCAGGGGTGTGATTTGCGCACATCGCCCCAGATTTTTTTACCCAGACAGCCCTGCAAAGTCCGAAATGTGGGGAAAAAAACACTTTTTCCGCACATTTCGCTCGCCGCACCCATCGAAACACGCCCCCCACAACACATGGCCTACCGTCCCACGTTCCCACAGGTGTCCCGATGAAAACGGTACCTCACATGTGTGGGTGCACCTACCTGGCCGCCAAGGGGAAAGCCTAAAACACAAGTAACCCCAAGTCTGTTGTCAGAGGGAAATCTCAGACATTCTGCCGACCGCCGCAACTTACAGATATGGGCCTCGGGTGTCCAAGCCACCGAGGAAAACAGGGAACCCCATGCATTTTCGAAAAGAGGACACCCGTGGGAATCCGCAGAGGTGTGATTTACGCACATCGCCCCAGATTTTTTTACCCAGACAGCCCTGCAAAGTCTGAAATGTGGGGAAAAAAACGCTTTTTCCGCACATTTCGCTCGCCGCACCCATCGAAACACGCCCCCCACAACACATGGCCTACCGTCCCCCGTTCCCACAGGTGTCCCGATGAAAACGGTACCTCACATGTGTGGGTGCACCTACCTGGCCGCCAAGGGGAAAGCCTAAAACACAAGTAACCCCAAGTCTGTTGTCAGAGGGAAATCTCAGACATTCTGCCGACCGGCGCAACTTACAGATATGGGCCTCGGGTGTCCAAGCCACCGAGGAAAACAGGGAACCCCATGCATTTTCGAAAAGAGGACACCCGTGGGAATCCGCAGAGGTGTGATTTGCGCACATCGCCCCAGATCTTTTTACCCAGACAGCCCTGCAAAGTCCGAAATGTGGGGAAAAAAAACGCTTTTTCCGCACATTTCGCTCACCGCGCCCATCGAAACACGCCCCCCACAACACATGGCCTACCGTCCCGCGTTCCCACAGGTGTCCCGATGAAAACGGTACCTCACATGTGTGGGTGCACCTACCTGGCCGCCAAGGGGAAAGCCTAAAACACAAGTAACCCCAAGTCTGTTGTCAGAGGGAAATCTCAGACATTCTGCCGACCGGCCCAACTTACAGATATGGGCCTCGGGTGTCCAAGCCACCGAGGAAAACAGGGAACCCCATGCATTTTCAAAAAGAGGACACCCGTGGGAATCCGCAGAGGTGTGATTTGCGCACATCGCCCCAGATTTTTTTACCCAGACAGCCCTGCAAAGTCCGAAACGTGGGGAAATAAACGCTTTTTCCGCACATTTCGCTCGCCGCACCCATCGAAACACGCCCCCCACAACACATGGCCTACCGTCCCGCATTCCCACAGGTGTTCCGATGAAAACGGTACCTCACATGTGTGGGTGCACCTACCTGGCCGCCAAGGGGAAAGCCTAAAACACAAGTAACCCCAAGTCTGTTGTCAGAGGGAAATCTCAGACATTCTGCCGACCGGCGCAACTTACAGATATGGGCCTCGGGTGTCCAAGCCACCGAGGAAAACAGGGAACCCCATGCATTTTCGAAAAGAGGACACCCGTGGGAATCCGCAGAGGTGTGATTTGCACACATCGCCCCAGATTTTTTTACCCAGACAGCCCTGCAAAGTCCGAAATGTGGGGAAATAAACGCTTTTTCCGCACATTTCGCTCGCCGCACCCATCGAAACACGCCCCCCACAACACATGGCCTACCGTCCCGCGTTCCCACAGGTGTCCCGATGAAAACGGTACCTCACATGTGTGGGTGCACCTACCTGGCCGCCAAGGGGAAAGCCTAAAACACAAGTAACCCCAAGTCTGTTGTCAGAGGGAAATCTCAGACATTCTGCCGACCGGCGCAACTTACAGATATGGGCCTCGGGTGTCCAAGCCACCGAGGAAAACAGGGAACCCCATGCATTTTCGAAAAGAGGACACCCGTGGGAATCCGCAGAGGTGTGATTTGCGCACATCGGCCCAGATTTTTTTACCCAGACAGCCCTGCAAAGTCCGAAATGTGGGGAAAAAAACGCTTTTTCTGCACATTTCGCTCGCCGCACCCATCGAAACACGCCCCCCACAACACATGGCCTACCGTCCCGCGTTCCCACAGGTGTCCCGATGAAAACTGTACCTCACATGTGTGGGTGTACCTACCTGGCCGCCAAGGGGAAAGCCTAAAACACAAGTAACCCCAAGTCTGTTGTCAGAGGGAAATCTCAGACATTCTGCCGACCGGCGCAACTTACAGATATGGGCCTCGGGTGTCCAAGCCACTGAGGAAAACAGGGAACCCCATGCATTTTCGAAAAGAGGACACCCGTGGGAATCCGCAGAGGTGTGATTTGCGCACATCGCCCCAGATTTTTTTACCCAGACAGCCCTGCAAAGTCCGAAATGTGGGGAAAAAAACGCTTTTTCTGCACATTTCGCTCGCCGCACCCATCGAAACACGCCCCCCACAACACATGGCCTACCGTCCCGCGTTCCCACAGGTGTCCCGATGAAAACGGTACCTCACATGTGTGGGTGCACCTACCTGGCCGCCAAGGGGAAAGCCTAAAACACAAGTAACCCCAAGTCTGTTGTCAGAGGGAAATCTCAGACATTCTGCCGACCGGCGCAACTTACAGATATGGGCCTCGGTTGTCCAAGCCACCGAGGAAAACAGGGAACCCCATGCATTTTCGAAAAGAGGACACCCGTGGGAATCCGCAGGGGTGTGATTTGCGCACATCGCCCCAGATTTTTTTACCCAGACAGCCCTGCAAAGTCCGAAATGTGGGGAAAAAAACACTTTTTCCGCACATTTCGCTCGCCGCTCCCATCGAAACACGCCCCCCACAACACATGGCCTACCGTCCCACGTTCCCACAGGTGTCCCGATGAAAACGGTACCTCACATGTGTGGGTGCACCTACCTGGCCGCCAAGGGGAAAGCCTAAAACACAAGTAACCCCAAGTCTGTTGTCAGAGGGAAATCTCAGACATTCTGCCGACCGGCGCAACTTACAGATATGGGCCTCGGGTGTCCAAGCCACCGAGGAAAACAGGGAACCCCATGCATTTTCGAAAAGAGGACACCCGTGGGAATCCGCAGAGGTGTGATTTGCGCACATCGCCCCAGATTTTTTTACCCAGACAGCCCTGCAAAGTCCGAAATGTGGGGAAAAAAACACTTTTTCCGCACATTTCGCTCGCCGCACCCATCGAAACACGCCCCCCAGAACACATGGCCTACCGTCCCGCGTTCCCACAGGTGTCCCGATGAAAACGGTACCTCACATGTGTGGGTGCACCTACCTGGCCGCCAAGGGGAAAGCCGAAAACACAAGTAACCCCAAGTCTGTTGTCAGAGGGAAATCTCAGACATTCTGCCGACCGGCGCAACTTACAGATATGGGCCTCGGGTGTCCAAGCCACCGAGGAAAACAGGGAACCCCATGCATTTTCGAAAAAAGGACACCCGTGGGAATCCGCAGAGGTGTGATTTGCGCACATCGCCCCAGATTTTTTTACCCAGACAGCCCTGCAAAGTCCGAAATGTGGGGAAATAAACGCTTTTTCCGCACATTTCGCTCGCCGCACCCATCGAAACATGCCCCCCACAACACATGGCCTACCGTCCCGCGTTCCCACAGGTGTCCCGATGAAAACGGTACCTCACATGTGTGGGTGCACCTACCTGGCCGCCAAGGGGAAAGCCTAAAACACAAGTAACCCCAAGTCTGTTGTCAGAGGGAAATCTCAGACATTCTGCCGACCGGCCCAACTTACAGATATGGGCCTCGGGTGTCCAAGCCACCGAGGAAAACAGGGAACCCCATGCATTTTCGAAAAGAGGACACCCGTGGGAATCCGCAGAGGTGTGATTTGCGCACATCGCCCCAGATTTTTTTACCCAGACAGCCCTGCAAAGTCCGAAATGTGGGGAAAAAAACGCTTTTTCCGCACATTTCGCTCGCCGCACCCATCGAAACACGCCCCCCACAACACATGGCCTACCGTCCCACGTTCCCACAGGTGTCCCGATGAAAACGGTACCTCACATGTGTGGGTGCACCTACCTGGCCGCCAAGGGGAAAGCCTAAAACACAAGTAACCCCAAGTCTGTTGTCAGAGGGAAATCTCAGACATTCTGCCGACCGCCGCAACTTACAGATATGGGCCTCGGGTGTCCAAGCCACCGAGGAAAACAGGGAACCCCATGCATTTTCGAAAAGAGGACACCCGTGGGAATCCGCAGAGGTGTGATTTACGCACATCGCCCCAGATTTTTTTACCCAGACAGCCCTGCAAAGTCTGAAATGTGGGGAAAAAAACGCTTTTTCCGCACATTTCGCTCGCCGCACCCATCGAAACACGCCCCCCACAACACATGGCCTACCGTCCCCCGTTCCCACAGGTGTCCCGATGAAAACGGTACCTCACATGTGTGGGTGCACCTACCTGGCCGCCAAGGGGAAAGCCTAAAACACAAGTAACCCCAAGTCTGTTGTCAGAGGGAAATCTCAGACATTCTGCCGACCGGCGCAACTTACAGATATGGGCCTCGGGTGTCCAAGCCACCGAGGAAAACAGGGAACCCCATGCATTTTCGAAAAGAGGACACCCGTGGGAATCCGCAGAGGTGTGATTTGCGCACATCGCCCCAGATCTTTTTACCCAGACAGCCCTGCAAAGTCCGAAATGTGGGGAAAAAAAACGCTTTTTCCGCACATTTCGCTCACCGCGCCCATCGAAACACGCCCCCCACAACACATGGCCTACCGTCCCGCGTTCCCACAGGTGTCCCGATGAAAACGGTACCTCACATGTGTGGGTGCACCTACCTGGCCGCCAAGGGGAAAGCCTAAAACACAAGTAACCCCAAGTCTGTTGTCAGAGGGAAATCTCAGACATTCTGCCGACCGGCCCAACTTACAGATATGGGCCTCGGGTGTCCAAGCCACCGAGGAAAACAGGGAACCCCATGCATTTTCAAAAAGAGGACACCCGTGGGAATCCGCAGAGGTGTGATTTGCGCACATCGCCCCAGATTTTTTTACCCAGACAGCCCTGCAAAGTCCGAAACGTGGGGAAATAAACGCTTTTTCCGCACATTTCGCTCGCCGCACCCATCGAAACACGCCCCCCACAACACATGGCCTACCGTCCCGCATTCCCACAGGTGTTCCGATGAAAACGGTACCTCACATGTGTGGGTGCACCTACCTGGCCGCCAAGGGGAAAGCCTAAAACACAAGTAACCCCAAGTCTGTTGTCAGAGGGAAATCTCAGACATTCTGCCGACCGGCGCAACTTACAGATATGGGCCTCGGGTGTCCAAGCCACCGAGGAAAACAGGGAACCCCATGCATTTTCGAAAAGAGGACACCCGTGGGAATCCGCAGAGGTGTGATTTGCACACATCGCCCCAGATTTTTTTACCCAGACAGCCCTGCAAAGTCCGAAATGTGGGGAAATAAACGCTTTTTCCGCACATTTCGCTCGCCGCACCCATCGAAACACGCCCCCCACAACACATGGCCTACCGTCCCGCGTTCCCACAGGTGTCCCGATGAAAACGGTACCTCACATGTGTGGGTGCACCTACCTGGCCGCCAAGGGGAAAGCCTAAAACACAAGTAACCCCAAGTCTGTTGTCAGAGGGAAATCTCAGACATTCTGCCGACCGGCGCAACTTACAGATATGGGCCTCGGGTGTCCAAGCCACCGAGGAAAACAGGGAACCCCATGCATTTTCGAAAAGAGGACACCCGTGGGAATCCGCAGAGGTGTGATTTGCGCACATCGGCCCAGATTTTTTTACCCAGACAGCCCTGCAAAGTCCGAAATGTGGGGAAAAAAACGCTTTTTCTGCACATTTCGCTCGCCGCACCCATCGAAACACGCCCCCCACAACACATGGCCTACCGTCCCGCGTTCCCACAGGTGTCCCGATGAAAACTGTACCTCACATGTGTGGGTGTACCTACCTGGCCGCCAAGGGGAAAGCCTAAAACACAAGTAACCCCAAGTCTGTTGTCAGAGGGAAATCTCAGACATTCTGCCGACCGGCGCAACTTACAGATATGGGCCTCGGGTGTCCAAGCCACTGAGGAAAACAGGGAACCCCATGCATTTTCGAAAAGAGGACACCCGTGGGAATCCGCAGAGGTGTGATTTGCGCACATCGCCCCAGATTTTTTTACCCAGACAGCCCTGCAAAGTCCGAAATGTGGGGAAAAAAACGCTTTTTCTGCACATTTCGCTCGCCGCACCCATCGAAACACGCCCCCCACAACACATGGCCTACCGTCCCGCGTTCCCACAGGTGTCCCGATGAAAACGGTACCTCACATGTGTGGGTGCACCTACCTGGCCGCCAAGGGGAAAGCCTAAAACACAAGTAAACCCAAGTCTGTTGTCAGAGGGAAATCTCAGACATTCTGCCGACCGGCGCAACTTACAGATATGGGCCTCGGTTGTCCAAGCCACCGAGGAAAACAGGGAACCCCATGCATTTTCGAAAAGAGGACACCCGTGGGAATCCGCAGGGGTGTGATTTGCGCACATCGCCCCAGATTTTTTTACCCAGACAGCCCTGCAAAGTCCGAAATGTGGGGAAAAAAACACTTTTTCCGCACATTTCGCTCGCCGCTCCCATCGAAACACGCCCCCCACAACACATGGCCTACCGTCCCACGTTCCCACAGGTGTCCCGATGAAAACGGTACCTCACATGTGTGGGTGCACCTACCTGGCCGCCAAGGGGAAAGCCTAAAACACAAGTAACCCCAAGTCTGTTGTCAGAGGGAAATCTCAGACATTCTGCCGACCGGCGCAACTTACAGATATGGGCCTCGGGTGTCCAAGCCACCGAGGAAAACAGGGAACCCCATGCATTTTCGAAAAGAGGACACCCGTGGGAATCCGCAGAGGTGTGATTTGCGCACATCGCCCCAGATTTTTTTACCCAGACAGCCCTGCAAAGTCCGAAATGTGGGGAAAAAAACACTTTTTCCGCACATTTCGCTCGCCGCACCCATCGAAACACGCCCCCCAGAACACATGGCCTACCGTCCCGCGTTCCCACAGGTGTCCCGATGAAAACGGTACCTCACATGTGTGGGTGCACCTACCTGGCCGCCAAGGGGAAAGCCGAAAACACAAGTAACCCCAAGTCTGTTGTCAGAGGGAAATCTCAGACATTCTGCCGACCGGCGCAACTTACAGATATGGGCCTCGGGTGTCCAAGCCACCGAGGAAAACAGGGAACCCCATGCATTTTCGAAAAAAGGACACCCGTGGGAATCCGCAGAGGTGTGATTTGCGCACATCGCCCCAGATTTTTTTACCCAGACAGCCCTGCAAAGTCCGAAATGTGGGGAAATAAACGCTTTTTCCGCACATTTCGCTCGCCGCACCCATCGAAACATGCCCCCCACAACACATGGCCTACCGTCCCGCGTTCCCACAGGTGTCCCGATGAAAACGGTACCTCACATGTGTGGGTGCACCTACCTGGCCGCCAAGGGGAAAGCCTAAAACACAAGTAACCCCAAGTCTGTTGTCAGAGGGAAATCTCAGACATTCTGCCGACCGGCCCAACTTACAGATATGGGCCTCGGGTGTCCAAGCCACCGAGGAAAACAGGGAACCCCATGCATTTTCGAAAAGAGGACACCCGTGGGAATCCGCAGAGGTGTGATTTGCGCACATCGCCCCAGATTTTTTTACCCAGACAGCCCTGCAAAGTCCGAAATGTGGGGAAAAAAACGCTTTTTCCGCACATTTCGCTCGCCGCACCCATCGAAACACACCCCCCACAACACATGGCCTACCGTCCCGCGTTCCCACAGATGTCCCGATGAAAACGGTACCTCACATGTGTGGGTGCACCTACCTGGCCGCCAAGGGGAAAGCCTAAAACACAAGTAACCCCAAGTCTGTTGTCAGAGGGAAATCTCAGACATTCTGCCGACCGGCGCAACTTACAGATATGGGCCTCGGGTGTCCAAGCCACCGAGGAAAACAGGGAACCCCATGCATTTTCGAAAAGAGGACACCCGTGGGAATCCGCAGAGGTGTGATTTGCGCACATCGCCCCAGATTTTTTTACCCAGACAGCCCTGCAAAGTCCGAAATGTGGGGAAAAAAACGCTTTTTCTGCACATTTCGCTCACCGCACCCATCGAAACACGCCCCCCACAACACATGGCCTACCGTCCCGTGTTCCCACAGGTGTCCCGATGAAAACGGTACCTCACATGTGTGGGTGCACCTACCTGGCCGCCAAGGGGAAAGCCTAAAACACAAGTAACCCCAAGTCTGTTGTCAGAGGGAAATCTCAGACATTCTGCCGACCGGCGCGACTTACAGATATGGGCCTCGGGTGTCCAAGCCACCGAGGAAAACAGGGAACCCCATGCAATTTTCGAAAAGAGGACACCCGTGGGAATCCGCAGACGTGTGATTTGCGCACATCGCCCCAGATCTTTTTACCCAGACAGCCCTGCAAAGTCCGAAATGTGGGGAAAAAAACGCTTTTTCCGCACATTTCGCTCGCTGCACCCATCGAAACACCCCCCCACAACACATGGCCTACCGTCCCGCGTTCCCACAGGTGTCCCAATGAAAACGGTACCTCACATGTGTGGGTGCACCTACCTGGCCGCCAATGGGAAAGCCTAAAACACAAGTAACCCCAAGTCTGTTGTCAGAGGGAAATCTCAGACATTCTGCCGACCGGCGCAACTTACAGATATGGGCCTCGGGTGTCCAAGCCACCGAGGAAAACAGGGAACCCCATGCATTTTCGAAAAGAGGACACCCGTGGGAATCCGCAGAGGTGTGATTTGCGCACATCGCCCCAGATTTTTTTACCCAGACAGCCCTGCAAAGTCCGAAATGTGGGGAAAAAAACGCTTTTTCCGCACATTTCGCTCGCCGCACCCATCGAAACACACCCCCCACAACACATGGCCTACCGTCCCGCGTTCCCACAGGTGTCCCGATGAAAACGGTACCTCACATGTGTGGGTGCACCTACCTGGCCGCCAAGGGGAAAGCCTAAAACACAAGTAACCCCAAGTCTGTTGTCAGAGGGAAATCTCAGACATTCTGCCGACCGGCGCAACTTACAGATATGGGCCTCGGGTGTCCAAGCCACCGAGGAAAACAGGGAACCCCATGCATTTTCGAAAAGAGGACACCCGTGGGAATCCGCAGAGGTGTGATTTGCGCACATCGCCCCAGATTTTTTTACCCAGACAGCCCTGCAAAGTCCGAAATTTGGGGAAAAAAACGCTTTTTCTGCACATTTCGCTCACCGCACCCATCGAAACACGCCCCCCACAACACATGGCCTACCGTCCCGTGTTCCCACAGGTGTCCCGATGAAAACGGTACCTCACATGTGTGGGTGCACCTACCTGGCCGCCAAGGGGAAAGCCTAAAACACAAGTAACCCCAAGTCTGTTGTCAGAGGGAAATCTCAGACATTCTGCCGACCGGCGCAACTTACAGATATGTGCCTCGGGTGTCCAAGCCACCGAGGAAAACAGGGAACCCCATGCAATTTTCGAAAAGAGGACACCCGTGGGAATCCGCAGACGTGTGATTTGCGCACATCGCCCCAGATCTTTTTACCCAGACAGCCCTGCAAAGTCCGAAATGTGGGGAAAAAAACGCTTTTTCCGCACATTTCGCTCGCTGCACCCATCGAAACACCCCCCCACAACACATGGCCTACCGTCCCGCGTTCCCACAGGTGTCCCAATGAAAACGGTACCTCACATGTGTGGGTGCACCTACCTGGCCGCCAATGGGAAAGCCTAAAACACAAGTAACCCCAAGTCTGTTGTCAGAGGGAAATCTCAGACATTCTGCCGACCGGCGCAACTTACAGATATGGGCCTCGGGTGTCCAAGCCACCGAGGAAAACAGGGAACCCCATGCATTTTCGAAAAGAGGACACCCGTGGGAATCCGCAGAGGTGTGATTTGCGCACATCGCCCCAGATTTTTTTACCCAGACAGCCCTGCAAAGTCCGAAATGTGGGGAAAAAAACACTTTTTCCGCACATTTCGCTCGCCGCACCCATCGAAACACGCCCCCCACAACACATGGCCTACCGTCCCGCGTTCCCACAGGTGTCCCGATGAAAACGGTACCTCACATGTGTGGGTGCACCTACCTGGCCGCCAAGGGGAAAGCCTAAAACACAAGTAACCCCAAGTCTGTTGTCAGAGGGAAATCTCAGACATTCTGCCGACCGGCGCAACTTACAGATATGGGCCTCGGGTGTCCAAGCCACCGAGGAAAACAGGGAGCCCCATGCATTTCCGAAAAGAGGACACCCGTGGGAATCCGCAGAGGTATGATTTGCGCACATCGACCCAGAATTCATTACCCAGACACCCCCGCAAAGTCCGAAATGTGCCCCGGACTTTGCGGGGATGTCTGGGTAATAAATTCTGGGGCGATGTTCGCAAATCATACCTCTGCGGATTCCCACGGGTGTCCTCTTTTCGGAAATGCATGGGACTCCCTGTTTTCCTCGGTGGCTTGGACACCCGAGGCCCATATCTGTAAGTTGCGCCGGTCGGCAGAATGTCTGAGATTTCCCTCTGACAACAGACTTGGGGTTACTTGTGTTTTAGGCTTTCCCCTTGGCGGCCAGGTAGGTGCACCCACACATGTGAGGTACCGTTTTCATCGGGACACCTGTGGGAACGCGGGACGGTAGGCCATGTGTTGTTGGGGGCGTGTTTCGATGGGTGCGGCGAGCAAAATGTGTGGAAAAAGCGTTTTTTTCCCCACATTTCCGACTTTGCAGGGCTGTCTGGGTAAAGAAATCTGGGGCGATGTGCGCAAATCACACCTCTGCGGATTCCCACGGGTGTCCTCTTTTCGAAAATGCATGGGGTTCCCTGTTTTCCTCGGTGGTTTGGACACCCGAGGCCCATATCTGTAAGTTGCGCCGGTTGGCAGAATGTCTGAGATTTCCCTCTGACAACAGACTTGGGGTTACTTGTGTTTTAGGCTTTCCCCTTGGCGGCCAGGTAGGTGCACCCACACATGTGAGGTAGCGTTTTCATCGGGACACCTGTGGGAACGCGGGACGGTAGGCCATGTGTTGTGGGGGGCGTGTTTCGATGGGTGCGGCGAGCGAAATGTGCGGAAAAAGCGTTTTTTCCCCCACATTTCGGACTTTGCAGGGCTGTCTGGGTAAAAAAATCTGGGGCGATGTGCGCAAATCACACCTCTGCGGATTCCCACGGGTGTCCTCTTTTCGAAAATGCATGGGGTTCCCTGTTTTCCTCGGTGGCTTGGACACCCGAGGCCCATATCTGTAAGTTTCGCCGGTCGGCAGAATGTCTGACATTTCCCTCTGACAACAGACTTGGGGTTACTTGTGTTTTAGGCTTTCCCCTTGGCGGCCAGGTAGGTGCACCCACACATGTCAGGTACCGTTTTTGTCGGGACACCTGTGGGAACATGAGAAGGTATGACACCTGCTGTTGGCGACGTGTTTCGGTGAGTGGACACAGGGAATTGTCTCTGAAATTGGCCGGAAATGAAGACAATTCTCAGACATTTTGCTCTGGCCACCCACCGAAACACACCGCCAACAACACGTGGCCTACCTTCCCGCGTCCCCACACGTGTCCCGATGAAAACGGTACCTCACATGGGTGGGTGCACCTACCGGGGGCGCAAAAGGAAAAGGGTAACCGACTGGGAACCCCAAGCCATTCGCCACTGCCCATGTTGTTCATGTGGGCAACCTACAGATTTGGGCCTAGGGTGTCGCAGCCAGCAAGGGAAACGGGGAACCCCATGCATTTCCCAAAAGAGGACACCCGTGGGAATCCACAGAGGTCTGACTTACGCAAATCGGCCCAGAGTGTAATACCCAGAACCACCAGCAAAGACCCACATGGGAGAAGGGTGCCCAAGGCCAGGGATATTACCGCCGACTTTGCTGGAGCCCTGGCTGCCCTGCGTTACAGCTTCTCCCCACCAAGGAGTCTCGGCAGTGTGCCAATACCTCCCCGAAGGGAAAAGCTGTAATGCAGCCCAGCCGCAACTCCAGGACAGTTGGAGGTGATTTGCCCAGACGGGCCATTCCCACCCACACCACCAACAATCCAGCCCCAGTCTCACCCACCCCACTGACAGTGGGCCCTAACCATAGAATAATAAAAAACAGTACTCACATAATGTTGCAGCTGCTCGGGTAGAAAAAGCTGTAAACAAAACAAAGAACATGTGTTACCTACGGTCACACCAGCAAAATGTAGCCCTCCCCGGGGGCAGAAAAGGGGGGGGCTGTCCTGCACCCCTCCCTGGGCTCAGGCGTCCGTTCCTAGGAGCAGATATCTGGTCCAGGAAGGGCTGCATGACTTGGCACCCACTCCATTGCGGGCGGGGGGGGAGGGGGTCAACCCCCCATCCCATTAGAAAATTCCCTGACCCTTTGGGGTGCCCCACCGCCCCCCCCTAAAAAGCGTTCCACCATTTTCATTTTTTTCCTTTGGTAACCCAACTCCCCTTGGTGCAGAGGGTCACATTGGTGTGCCAATCTGGCGCCGGGGTGCTCAAACCTTACTGCCCCACCCACTGGGGGGGCCTGTCCCACCATTTTTGGGGGCCCTCTCCCACCCCACCCCCAATGGCTGGGGGACACACCTCATGCAGGCCTCCTCCAAACGGCTGCGTGAGGTACACCCCACCTGCATTTGGGGTGAGGGGGGAGAGGGCCACCCCAAAAGGTGGGGCAGGACCCCCAATAGATGGGGCAGTAGGGTTTGGGCACCCTGGGGGCAGATAGTCACACTAATGTGGCCATCTGCACCAAGCAAAGTAGGGTAAACAAAAAACAAAATACAAATTCACAGGCTGCTTTTTTGGGGGGGGCTGAGGGCCACCCTAAATTGGCAGCGCATGATGTACCGCAACGGGGGGTGGCCCTCAACCCCCCCACCCCAAATGTAGGGCCCCACCTCATGCAACCCACCCTGGGGGCAGATAGAGGGGGCCCCACCTCATGCATCCCTCCCTGGGGTCAGATGCCCCTTCCTAGGAGCAGATATCTGCCCCCAGGGAGGGTTGCATGAGGTGGGGCCCTCCATTTGGGGTGGGGGGGGTTGAGGGCCACCCCCCGTTGTGGTACATCAGGCGCTGCCAATTTAGGGTGGCCCTCAGCCCCCCCTAAAGAGCAGCCTGTGATTTTGTATATTTTTTTTTGTTTACCCAACTTGGCTTGGTGCAGATGGGCCCATTAGTGTGGCTATCTGCCCCCAGGGTGCCCAAACCTTACTGCCCCATCTATTGGGGGTCCTGCCCCACCTTTTGGGGTCCCCCCCCACCCCACCCCCAATGGCTGGGGGACACACCTCATGCAGGCCTCCCTGGGCCTCCTCCAAACTGCTGCGTGAGGTACACCCCACCTCCATTTGGGGTGAGGGGGGAGAGGGCCACCCCAAAAGGTGGGGCAGGACCCCCAATAGATGGGGCAGTAGGGTTTGGGCACCCTGGGGGCAGATAGCCACACTAATGGGCCCATCTGCACCAAGCCAAGTTGGGTAAACAAAAAACAAAATGCAAAATCACAGGCTGCTTTTTCCGCACATTTCGCTCGCTGCACCCATCGAAACACGCCCCCCACAACACATGGCCTACCGTCCCGCGTTCCCACAGGTGTCCCGATGAAAACGGTACCTAACATGTGTGGGTGCACCTACCTGCCGCCAAGGGGAAAGCCTAAAACACAAGTAACCCCAAGTCTGTTGTCAGAGGGAAATCTCAGACATTCTGCCGACCGGCGCAACTTACAGATATGGGCCTCGGGTGTCCAAGCCACCGAGGAAAACAGGGAACCCCATGCATTTTCGAAAAGAGGACACCCGTGGGAATCCGCAGAGGTGTGATTTGCGCACATCGCCCCAGATTTTTTTACCCAGACAGCCCTGCAAAGTCCGAAATGTGGGGAAAAAAACGCTTTTTCTGCACATTTCGCTCACCGCACCCATCGAAACACGCCCCCCACAACACATGGCCTACCGTCCCATGTTCCCACAGGTGTCCCGATGAAAACGGTACCTCACATGTGTGGGTGCACCTACCTGGCCGCCAAGGGGAAAGCCTAAAACACAAGTAACCCCAAGTCTGTTGTCAGAGGGAAATCTCAGACATTCTGCCGACCGGCGCAACTTACAGATATGGGCCTCGGGTGTCCAAGCCACCGAGGAAAACAGGGAACCCCATGCAATTTTCGAAAAGAGGACACCCGTGGGAATCCGCAGACGTGTGATTTGCGCACATCGCCCCAGATCTTTTTACCCAGACAGCCCTGCAAAGTCCGAAATGTGGGGAAAAAAACGCTTTTTCCGCACATTTCGCTCGCTGCACCCATCGAAACACCCCCCCACAACACATGGCCTACCGTCCCGCGTTCCCACAGGTGTCCCAATGAAAACGGTACCTCACATGTGTGGGTGCACCTACCTGGCCGCCAATGGGAAAGCCTAAAACACAAGTAACCCCAAGTCTGTTGTCAGAGGGAAATCTCAGACATTCTGCCGACCGGCGCAACTTACAGATATGGGCCTCGGGTGTCCAAGCCACCGAGGAAAACAGGGAACCCCATGCATTTTCGAAAAGAGGACACCCGTGGGAATCCGCAGAGGTGTGATTTGCGCACATCGCCCCAGATTTTTTTACCCAGACAGCCCTGCAAAGTCCGAAATGTGGGGAAAAAAACACTTTTTCCGCACATTTCGCTCGCCGCACCCATCGAAACACGCCCCCCACAACACATGGCCTACCGTCCCGCGTTCCCACAGGTGTCCCGATGAAAACGGTACCTCACATGTGTGGGTGCACCTACCTGGCCGCCAAGGGGAAAGCCTAAAACACAAGTAACCCCAAGTCTGTTGTCAGAGGGAAATCTCAGACATTCTGCCGACCGGCGCAACTTACAGATATGGGCCTCGGGTGTCCAAGCCACCGAGGAAAACAGGGAGCCCCATGCATTTCCGAAAAGAGGACACCCGTGGGAATCCGCAGAGGTATGATTTGCGCACATCGACCCAGAATTCATTACCCAGACACCCCCGCAAAATCCGAAATGTGCCCCGGACTTTGCGGGGATGTCTAGGTAATAAATTCTGGGGCGATGTTCGCAAATCATACCTCTGCGGATTCCCACGGGTGTCCTCTTTTCGGAAATGCATGGGACTCCCTGTTTTCCTCGGTGGCTTGGACACCCGAGGCCCATATCTGTAAGTTGCGCCGGTCGGCAGAATGTCTGAGATTTCCCTCTGACAACAGACTTGGGGTTACTTGTGTTTTAGGCTTTCCCCTTGGCGGCCAGGTAGGTGCACCCACACATGTGAGGTACCGTTTTCATCGGGACACCTGTGGGAACGCGGGACGGTAGGCCATGTGTTGTTGGGGGCGTGTTTCGATGGGTGCGGCGAGCAAAATGTGTGGAAAAAGCGTTTTTTTCCCCACATTTCCGACTTTGCAGGGCTGTCTGGGTAAAGAAATCTGGGGCGATGTGCGCAAATCACACCTCTGCGGATTCCCACGGGTGTCCTCTTTTCGAAAATGCATGGGGTTCCCTGTTTTCCTCGGTGGTTTGGACACCCGAGGCCCATATCTGTAAGTTGCGCCGGTTGGCAGAATGTCTGAGATTTCCCTCTGACAACAGACTTGGGGTTACTTGTGTTTTAGGCTTTCCCCTTGGCGGCCAGGTAGGTGCACCCACACATGTGAGGTAGCGTTTTCATCGGGACACCTGTGGGAACGCGGGACGGTAGGCCATGTGTTGTGGGGGGCGTGTTTCGATGGGTGCGGCGAGCGAAATGTGCGGAAAAAGCGTTTTTTCCCCCACATTTCGGACTTTGCAGGGCTGTCTGGGTAAAAAAATCTGGGGCGATGTGCGCAAATCACACCTCTGCGGATTCCCACGGGTGTCCTCTTTTCGAAAATGCATGGGGTTCCCCGTTTTCCTCGGTGGCTTGGACACCCGAGGCCCATATCTGTAAGTTTCGCCGGTCGGCAGAATGTCTGACATTTCCCTCTGACAACAGACTTGGGGTTACTTGTGTTTTAGGCTTTCCCCTTGGCGGCCAGGTAGGTGCACCCACACATGTCAGGTACCGTTTTTGTCGGGACACCTGTGGGAACATGAGAAGGTATGACACCTGCTGTTGGCGACGTGTTTCGGTGAGTGGACACAGGGAATTGTCTCTGAAATTGGCCGGAAATGAAGACAATTCTCAGACATTTTGCTCTGGCCACCCACCGAAACACACCGCCAACAACACGTGGCCTACCTTCCCGCGTCCCCACACGTGTCCCGATGAAAACGGTACCTCACATGGGTGGGTGCACCTACCGGGGGCGCAAAAGGAAAAGGGTAATCGACTGGGAACCCCAAGCCATTCGCCACTGCCCATGTTGTTCATGTGGGCAACCTACAGATTTGGGCCTAGGGTGTCGCAGCCAGCAAGGGAAACGGGGAACCCCATGCATTTCCCAAAAGAGGACACCCGTGGGAATCCACAGAGGTCTGACTTACGCAAATCGGCCCAGAGTGTAATACCCAGAACCACCAGCAAAGACCCACATGGGAGAAGGGTGCCCAAGGCCAGGGATATTACCGCCGACTTTGCTGGAGCCCTGGCTGCCCTGCGTTACAGCTTCTCCCCACCAAGGAGTCTCGGCAGTGTGCCAATACCTCCCCGAAGGGAAAAGCTGTAATGCAGCCCAGCCGCAACTCCAGGACAGTTGGAGGTGATTTGCCCAGACGGGCCATTCCCACCCACACCACCAACAATCCAGCCCCAGTCTCACCCACCCCACTGACAGTGGGCCCTAACCATAGAATAATAAAAAACAGTACTCACATAATGTTGCAGCTGCTCGGGTAGAAAAAGCTGTAAACAAAACAAAGAACATGTGTTACCTACGGTCACACCAGCAAAATGTAGCCCTCCCCGGGGGCAGAAAAGGGGGGGGCTGTCCTGCACCCCTCCCTGGGCTCAGGCGTCCGTTCCTAGGAGCAGATATCTGGTCCAGGAAGGGCTGCATGACTTGGCACACACTCCATTGCGGGCGGGGGGGAGGGGGTCAACCCCCCATCCCATTAGAAAATTCCCTGACCCTTTGGGGTGCCCCACCGCCCCCCCCCCTAAAAAGCGTTCCACCATTTTCATTTTTTTCCTTTGGTAACCCAACTCCCCTTGGTGCAGAGGGTCACATTGGTGTGCCAATCTGGCGCCGGGGTGCTCAAACCTTACTGCCCCACCCACTGGGGGGGCCTGTCCCACCATTTTTGGGGGCCCTCTCCCACCCCACCCCCAATGGCTGGGGGACACACCTCATGCAGGCCTCCTCCAAACGGCTGCGTGAGGTACACCCCACCTCCATTTGGGGTGAGGGGGGAGAGGGCCACCCCAAAAGGTGGGGCAGGACCCCCAATAGATGGGGCAGTAGGGTTTGGGCACCCTGGGGGCAGATAGTCACACTAATGTGGCCATCTGCACCAAGCAAAGTAGGGTAAACAAAAAACAAAATACAAATTCACAGGCTGCTTTTTTGGGGGGGGCTGAGGGCCACCCTAAATTGGCAGCGCATGATGTACCGCAACGGGGGGTGGCCCTCAACCCCCCCCACCCCAAATGTAGGGCCCCACCTCATGCAACCCACCCTGGGGGCAGATAGAGGGGGCCCCACCTCATGCATCCCTCCCTGGGGTCAGATGCCCCTTCCTAGGAGCAGATATCTGCCCCCAGGGAGGGTTGCATGAGGTGGGGCCCTCCATTTGGGGTGGGGGGGGTTGAGGGCCACCCCCCGTTGTGGTACATCAGGCGCTGCCAATTTAGGGTGGCCCTCAGCCCCCCCTAAAGAGCAGCCTGTGATTTTGTATATTTTTTTTTGTTTACCCAACTTGGCTTGGTGCAGATGGGCCCATTAGTGTGGCTATCTGCCCCCAGGGTGCCCAAACCTTACTGCCCCATCTATTGGGGGTCCTGCCCCACCTTTTGGGGTCCCCCCCCACCCCACCCCCAATGGCTGGGGGACACACCTCATGCAGGCCTCCCTGGGCCTCCTCCAAACGGCTGCGTGAGGTACACCCCACCTCCATTTGGGGTGAGGGGGGAGAGGGCCACCCCAAAAGGTGGGGCAGGACCCCCAATAGATGGGGCAGTAGGGTTTGGGCACCCTGGGGGCAGATAGCCACACTAATGGGCCCATCTGCACCAAGCCAAGTTGGGTAAACAAAAAACAAAATGCAAAATCACAGGCTGCTTTTTAGGGGGGGCTGAGGGCCACCCTAAATTGGCAGCGCCTGATGTACCGCAACGGGGGGTGGCCCTCAACCCCCCCCCACCCCAAATGGAGGGCCCCATCTCATGCAACCCTCCCTGGGGGCAGATATCTGCTCCTCGGAAGGGGCATCTGACCCCAGGGAGGGATGCATGAGGTGCCCCCCCCCCTATCTGCCCCCAGGGAGGGTTGCATGAGATGGGGCCCTCCATTTGGGGTGGGGGGGGGGTTGAGGGCCACCCCCCATTGCGGTACATCAGGCGCTGCCAATTTAGGGTGGTCCTCAGCCCCCCCTAAAAAGCAGCCTGTGATTTTGTATATTTTTTTTGTTTACCCAACTTGGCTTGGTGCAGATGGGCCCATTAGTGTGGCTATCTGACCCCAGGGTGCCCAAACCTTACTGCCCCATCTATTGGGGGTCCTGCCCCACCTTTTGGGGTGCCCCCCCACCCCACCCCCAATGGCTGGGGGACACACCTCATGCAGGCCTCCCTGGGCCTCCTCCAAACGGCTGCGTGAGGTACACCCCACCTCCATTTGGGGTGAGGGGGGAGAGGGCCACCCCAAAAGGTGGAGCAGGACCCCCAATAAATGGGGCAGTAGGGTTTGGGCACCCTGGGGGCAGATAGCCACACTAATGGGCCCATCTGCACCAAGCCAAGTTGGGTAAACAAAAAACAAAATGCAAAATCACAGGCTGCTTTTTAGGGGGGGGGCTGAGGGCCACCCTAAATTGGCAGCGCCTGATGTACCGCAACGGGGGGTGGCCCTCAACCCCCCCCCACCCCAAATGGAGGGCCCCACCTCATGCAACCCTCCCTGGGGGCAGATATCTGCTCCTAGGAAGGGGCATCTGACCCCAGTGAGGGATGCATGAGGTGGGCCCCCCCTATCTGCCCCCAGGGAGGGTTGCATGAGGTGGGGCCCTCCATTTGGGGGGGGGGGGTTGAGGGCCACCCCCCGTTGCGGTACATCATGCGCTGCCAATTTAGGGTGGCCCTCAGCCCCCCCTAAAAAGCAGCCTGTGATTTTGTATATTTTTTTTTTTTACCCAACTTGGCTTGGTGCAGATGGGCCCATTAGTGTGGCTATCTGCCCCCAGGGTGCCCAAACCTTACTGCCCCATCTATTGGGGGTCCTGCCCCACCTTTTGGGGTGCCCCCCCACCCCACCCCCAATGGCTGGGGGACACACCTCATGCAGGCGTCCCTGGGCCTCCTCCAAACGGCTGCGTGAGGTACACCCCACCTCCATTTGGGGTGAGGGGGGAGAGGGCCACCCCAAAAGGTGGGGCAGGACCCCCAATAGATGGGGCAGTAGGGTTTGGGCACCCTGGGGGCAGATAGCCACACTAATGGGCCCATCTGCACCAAGCCAAGTTGGGAAGACAAAAAACAAAATGCAAAATCACAGGCTGCTTTTTAGGGGGGGCTGAGGGCCACCCTAAATTGGCAGCGCCTGATGTACCGCAACAGGGGGTGGCCCTCAACCCCCCCCCACCCCAAATGGAGGGCCCCACCTCATGCAACCCTCCCTGGGGGCAGATATCTGCTCCTAGGAAGGGGCATCTGACCCCAGGGAGGGATGCATGAGGTGGCCCCCCCCTATCTGCCCCCAGGGAGGGTTGCATGAGGTGGGGCCCTCCATTTGGGGGGGGGGGTTGAGGGCCACCCCCCGTTGCGGTACATCATGCGCTGCCAATTTAGGGTGGCCCTCAGCCCCCCCTAAAAAGCAGCCTGTGATTTTGTATATTTTTTTTTTTTACCCAACTTGGCTTGGTGCAGATGGGCCCATTAGTGTGGCTATCTGCCCCCAGGGTGCCCAAACCTTACTGCCCCATCTATTGGGGGTCCTGCCCCACCTTTTGGGGTGCCCCCCCACCCCACCCCCAATGGCTGGGGGACACACCTCATGCAGGCCTCCCTGGGCCTCCTCCAAACGGCTGCGTGAGGTACACCCCACCTCCATTTGGGGTGAGGGGGGAGAGGGCCACCCCAAAAGGTGGAGCAGGACCCCCAATAAATGGGGCAGTAGGGTTTGGGCACCCTGGGGGCAGATAGCCACACTAATGGGCCCATCTGCACCAAGCCAAGTTGGGTAAACAAAAAACAAAATGCAAAATCACAGGCTGCTTTTTAGGGGGGGGGGCTGAGGGCCACCCTAAATTGGCAGCGCCTGATGTACCGCAACGGGGGGTGGCCCTCAACCCCCCCACCCCAAATGGAGGGCCCCACCTCATGCAACCCTCCCTGGGGGCAGATATCTGCTCCTAGGAAGGGGCATCTGACCCCAGTGAGGGATGCATGAGGTGGGCCCCCCCTATCTGCCCCCAGGGAGGGTTGCATGAGGTGGGGCCCTCCATTTGGGGGGGGGGGGTTGAGGGCCACCCCCCGTTGCGGTACATCATGCGCTGCCAATTTAGGGTGGCCCTCAGCCCCCCCTAAAAAGCAGCCTGTGATTTTGTATATTTTTTTTTTTTACCCAACTTGGCTTGGTGCAGATGGGCCCATTAGTGTGGCTATCTGCCCCCAGGGTGCCCAAACCTTACTGCCCCATCTATTGGGGGTCCTGCCCCACCTTTTGGGGTGCCCCCCCCCCACCCCACCCCCAATGGCTGGGGGACACACCTCATGCAGGCCTCCCTGGGCCTCCTCCAAACGGCTGCGTGAGGTACACCCCACCTCCATTTGGGGTGAGGGGGGAGAGGGCCACCCCAAAAGGTGGGGCAGGACCCCCAATAGATGGGGCAGTAGGGTTTGGGCACCCTGGGGGCAGATAGCCACACTAATGGGCCCATCTGCACCAAGCCAAGTTGGGAAGACAAAAAACAAAATGCAAAATCACAGGCTGCTTTTTAGGGGGGGCTGAGGGCCACCCTAAATTGGCAGCGCCTGATGTACCACAACAGGGGGTGGCCCTCAACCCCCCCCCCCACCCCAAATGGAGGGCCCCACCTCATGCAACCCTCCCTGGGGGCAGATATCTGCTCCTAGGAAGGGGCATCTGACCCCAGGGAGGGATGCATGAGGTGGGCCCCCCCCATATCTGCCCCCAGGGAGGGTTGCATGAGGTGGGGCCCTCCATTTGGGGTGGGGGGGGTTGAGGGCCACCCCCCGTTGCGGTACATCAGGCACTGCCAATTTAGGGTGGCCCTCAGCCCCCCCTAAAAAGCAGCCTGTGATTTTGTATATTTTTTTTTGTTTACCCAACTTGGCTTGGTGCAGATGGGCCCATTAGTGTGGCTATCTGCCCCCAGGGTGCCCAAACCTTACTGCCCCATCTATTGGGGGTCCTGCCCCACCTTTTGGGGTGCCCCCCCCACCCCGACCCCAATGGCTGGGGGACACACCTCATGCAGGCCTCCCTGGGCCTCCTCCAAACGGCTGCGTGAGGTACACCCCACCTCCATTTGGGGTGAGGGGGGAGAGGGCCACCCCAAAAGGTGGGGCAGGACCCCCAATAGATGGGGCAGTAGGGTTTGGGCACCCTGGGGGCATATAGCCACACTAATGGGCCCATCTGCACCAAGCCAAGTTGGGTAAACAAAAAACAAAATGCAAAATCACAGGCTGCTTTTTAGGGGGGGCTGAGGGCCACCCTAAATTGGCAGCGCCTGATGTACCGCAACGGGGGGTGGCCCTCAACCCCCCCCACCCCAAATGGAGGGCCCCACCTCATGCAACCCTCCCTGGGGGCAGATATCTGCTCCTAGGAAGGGGCATCTGACCCCAGGGAGGGATGCATGAGGTGGGCCCCCCCTATCTGCCCCCAGGGAGGGTTGCATGAGGTGGGGCCCTCCATTTGGGGTGGGGGGGGTTGAGGGCCACCCCCCATTGCGGTACATCAGGCGCTGCCAATTTAGGGTGGCCCTCAGCCCCCCCTAAAAAGCAGCCTGTGATTTTGTATATTTTTTTTGTTTACCCAACTTGGCTTGGTGCAGATGGGCCCATTAGTGTGGCTATCTGCCCCCAGGGTGCCCAAACCTTACTGCCCCATCTATTGGGGGTCCTGCCCCACCTTTTGGGGTGCCCCCCCACCCCACCCCCAATGGCTGGGGGACACACCTCATGCAGGCCTCCCTGGGCCTCCTCCAAACGGCTGCGTGAGGTACACCCCACCTCCATTTGGGGTGAGGGGGGAGAGGGCCACCCCAAAAGGTGGAGCAGGACCCCCAATAAATGGGGCAGTAGGGTTTGGGCACCCTGGGGGCAGATAGCCACACTAATGGGCCCATCTGCACCAAGCCAAGTTGGGTAAACAAAAAACAAAATGCAAAATCACAGGCTGCTTTTTAGGGGGGGGGGCTGAGGGCCACCCTAAATTGGCAGCGCCTGATGTACCGCAACGGGGGGTGGCCCTCAACCCCCCCCCACCCCAAATGGAGGGCCCCACCTCATGCAACCCTCCCTGGGGGCAGATATCTGCTCCTAGGAAGGGGCATCTGACCCCAGGGAGGGATGCATGAGGTGGGCCCCGCCTATCTGCCCCCAGGGAGGGTTGCATGAGGTGGGGCCCTCCATTTGGGGGGGGGGTTGAGGGCCACCCCCCGTTGCGGTACATCATGCGCTGCCAATTTAGGGTGGCCCTCAGCCCTCCCTAAAAAGCAGCCTGTGATTGTGTATATTTTTTTTTGTTTACCCAACTTGGCTTGGTGCAGATGGGCCCATTAGTGTGGCTATCTGCCCCCAGGGTGCCCAAACCTTACTGCCCCATCTATTGGGGGTCCTGCCCCACCTTTTGGGGTGCCCCCCCCACCCCACCCCCAATGGCTGGGGGACACACCTCATGCAGGCCTCCCTGGGCCTCCTCCAAACGGCTGCGTGAGGTACACCCCACCTCCATTTGGGGTGAGGGGGGAGAGGGCCACCCCAAAAGGTGGGGCAGGACCCCCAATAGATGGGGCAGTAGGGTTTGGGCACCCTGGGGGCAGATAGCCACACTAATGGGCCCATCTGCACCAAGCCAAGTTGGGTAAACAAAAAACAAAATGCAAAATCACAGGCTGCTTTTTAGGGGGGGCTGAGGGCCACCCTAAATTGGCAGTGCCTGATGTACCGCAACGGGGGGTGGCCCTCAACCCCCCCCCACCCCAAATGGAGGGCCCCACCTCATGCAACCCTCCCTGGGGGCAGATATCTGCTCCTAGGAAGGGGCATCTGACCCCAGGGAGGGATGCATGAGGTGGGCCCCCCCATATCTGCCCCCAGGGAGGGTTGCATGAGGTGGGGCCCTCCATTTGGGGTGGGGGGGGGTTGAGGGCCACCCCCCGTTGCGGTACATCAGGCACTGCCAATTTAGGGTGGCCCTCAGCCCCCCCTAAAAAGCAGCCTGTGATTTTGTATATTTTTTTTTGTTTACCCAACTTGGCTTGGTGCAGATGGGCCCATTAGTGTGGCTATCTGCCCCCAGGGTGCCCAAACCTTACTGCCCCATCTATTGGGGGTCCTGCCCCACCTTTTGGGGTGCCCCCCCACCCCGACCCCAATGGCTGGGGGACACACCTCATGCAGGCCTCCCTGGGCCTCCTCCAAACGGCTGCGTGAGGTACACCCCACCTCCATTTGGGGTGAGGGGGGAGAGGGCCACCCCAAAAGGTGGGGCAGGACCCCCAATAGATGGGGCAGTAGGGTTTGGGCACCCTGGGGGCATATAGCCACACTAATGGGCCCATCTGCACCAAGCCAAGTTGGGTAAACAAAAAACAAAATGCAAAATCACAGGCTGCTTTTTAGGGGGGGCTGAGGGCCACCCTAAATTGGCAGCGCCTGATGTACCGCAATGGGGGGTGGCCCTCAACCCCCCCCCACCCCAAATGGAGGGCCCCACCTCATGCAACCCTCCCTGGGGGCAGATATCTGCTCCTAGGAAGGGGCATCTGACCCCAGGGAGGGATGCATGAGGTGGGCCCCCCCTATCTGCCCCCAGGGAGGGTTGCATGAGGTGGGGCCCTCCATTTGGGGTGGGGGGGGGGGTTGAGGGCCACCCCCTGTTGCGGTACATCATGCACTGCCAATTTAGGGTGGCCCTCAGCACCCCCTAAAAAGCAGCCTGTGATTTTGTATATTTTTTTTTGTTTACCCAACTTGGCTTGGTGCAGATGGGCCCATTAGTGTGGCTATCTGCCCCCAGGGTGCCCAAACCTTACTGCCCCATCTATTGGGGTCCTGCCCCACCTTTTGGGGTGCCTCCCCCACCCCACCCCCAATGGCTGGGGGACACACCTCATGCAGGCCTCCCTGGGCCTCCTCCAAACGGCTGCGTGAGGTACACCCCACCTCCATTTGAGGTGAGGGGGGAGAGGGCCACCCCAAAAGGTGGGTCAGGACCCCCAATAGATGGGGCAGTAGGGTTTTGGCACCCTGGGGGCAGATAGCCACACTAATGAGCCCATCTGCACCAAGCCAAGTTGGGTAAACAAAAAACAAAATGCAAAATCACAGGCTGCTTTTTAGGGGGGGCTGAGGGCCACCCTAAATTGGCAGCGCCTGATGTACCACAACGGGGGGTGGCCCTCAACCCCCCCCACCCCAAATGGAGGGCCCCACCTCATGCAACCCTCCCTGGGGGCAGATATCTGCTCCTAGGAAGGGACATCTGACCCCAGAGAGGGATGCATGAGGTGGGCCCCCCCTATCTGCCCCCAGGGAGGATTACATGAGGTGGGGCCCTCCATTCGGTGTGGGGGGGGGGGGTTGAGGGCCACCCACCGTTGCGGTACATCAGGCGCTGCCAATTTAGGGTGGCCCTCAGCCCCCCTAAAAAGCAGCCTGTGATTTTGTATATTTTTTTTTGTTTACCCAACTTGGCTTGGTGCAGATGGGCCCATTAGTGTGGCTATCTGCCCCCAGGGTGCCCAAACCTTACTTCCCCATCTATTGGGGATCCTGCCCCACCTTTTGGGGTGCCCCCCCCACCCCACCCCCAATGGCTGGGGGACACACCTCATGCAGGCCTCCCTGGGCCTCCTCCAAACGGCTGCGTGAGGTACACCCCACCTCCATTTGGGGTGAGGGGGGAGAGGGCCACCCCAAAAGGTGGGGCAGGACCCCCAATAGATGGGGCAGTAGGGTTTGGGCACTCTGGGGGCAGATAGCCACACTAATGGGCCCATCTGCACCAAGCCAAGTTGGGTAAACAAAAAACAAAATGCAAAATCACAGGCTGCTTTTTAGGGGGGGCTGAGGGCCACCCTAAATTGGCAGCGCCTGATGTACCGCAACGGGGGGTGGCCCTCAACCCCCCCCCCACCCCAAATGGAGGGCCCCACCTCATGCAACCCTCCCTGGGGGCAGATATCTGCTCCTAGGAAGGGGCATCTGACCCCAGGGAGGGATGCATGAGGTGGGCCCCCCCTATCTGCCCCCAGGGAGGGTTGCATGAGGTGGGGCCCTCCATTTGGGGTCGGGGGGGTTGAGGGCCACCCCCCGTTGCGGTACATCATGCGCTGCCAATTTAGGGTGGCCCTCAGCCCCCCCTAAAAAGCAGCCTGTGATTTTGTATATTTTTTTTTGTTTACCCAACTTGGCTTGGTGCAGATGGGCCCATTAGTGTGGCTATCTGCCCCCAGGGTGCCCAAACCTTACTGCCCCATCTATTGGGGGTCCTGCCCCACCTTTTTGGGTGCCCCCCCACCCCACCCCCAATGGCTGGGGCACACACCTCATGCAGGCCTCCCTGGGCCTCCTCCAAACGGCTGCGTGAGGTACACCCCACCTCCATTTGGGGTGAGGGGGGAGAGGGCCACCCCAAAAGGTGGGGCAGGACCCCCAATAGATGGGGCAGTAGGGTTTGGGCACCCTGGGGGCAGATAGCCACACTAATGGGCCCATCTGCACCAAGCCAAGTTGGGTAAACAAAAAACAAAGTGCAAAATCACAGGCTGCTTTTTAGGGGGGGCTGAGGGCCACCCTAAATTGGCAGCGCCTGATATACCGCAACGGGGGGTGACCCTCAACCCCCCCCACCCCAAATGGAGGGCCCCACCTCATGCAACCCTCCCTGGGGGCAGATAGGGGGGGGCCCACCTCATGCATCCCTCCCTGAGGTCAGATGCCCCTTCCTAGGAGCAGATATCTGCCCCCAGGGAGGGTTGCAAGGGGTGCCCCCTTTCTACTTTGGTTCTACTTTCATTCAGTAAAAAAATCCATGGTGGCTAGTGGCCCCCACCCCCATTTCCCATCATTTTATTATTTTTTTTTTTTTTACATTCCCTTGGGGCAGATGGTCAGCCATCTGCCCCAGGGTTCACATGCACATGCCCCCATGCTTTGGGGTCGGGAGGGGGGAGAGGGCTGCTTACTTGAAGCAGCCCCCTTCCCCCCCCCACCTCACAAAGAGATCCATGGTGCTCTAGTGGGTTGCTGGTCACGGATCGAGCGCTCTGCGCCGATCCGTGACCAGCAATGCCTCATATGTGGTGTCCTTGGAAAGGGGAGAAAGTCCCCTTTCCAGGGACACCACTTTTTGTTCAATCCCTGGTGGCCTAGTGGGCCCCAGGACCCCAAACCCCCTCCCACCTCCCCCCATCCCTCGGATTATTATTTTTTTTTTATATATATTTCCCTGGGGGCAGATGGTCAGCCATCTGCCCCCAGGGTTCATTTTCATGTGTCTCCATGCTTTGGGGGCCGGGGGGGGGGGGCTGCTTACCTGAAGCAGCCCCCCTCCCCCCAACTCACAAACAGATCCATGGTGGTTCAGTGGGTTGCTGGTCACGGATCAGCGCTCTGCGCTGATCCGTGACCAGCAATGCGGCATATGAGTAGTGTCCCTGGAAAGGGGAGAAAGTCCCCTTTCCAGGGACACCACTTTTAGGTCAATCCCTGGTGGCCCAGTGGGCCCCAGGGCCCAAAACCCCCTCCCACCTCCTTCCTTCCCTCGATTTTTTTTTTTTTTTTTCCGCCCCACCCCTTGGGGCAGTGATCATCTGCCCCCTTGGGTCCCTGGCGCTGTGGCCCCATGCTTTGGGGCCACGGGGGAAGGGGGCCGCTTACCTAGTAAGCAGCCCCCCCTCCCCCACGCGTCACAAAAGGATCTTCTTTGATCCATGACGTTGCTGCCCGCGGATCGAGGCGCCCTGCGCCCGATCCGCGGGCAGCAAAGCCACACAATGGGTACCGTTGGAAAGGGGAAGATCTCCCCTTTCCAACGATACCCGCCTCGATCTCCGGCTTGAAATACAGCCGGAGATCGAGGCGGAACAAGAAGGGCACTCACCTTCTCTCTCCAACGCAGCAGCCGAAAATGGCTGCTGCGTTGGAATTACTTTCAGTTTCACACCGACGTGCGTTACGCACGCCGACGTGAAACTGAAGGAAATCCAACCCCCGGGCAGTGAGGGGGGACCTCCCCCTCACATAGCCCGGGGGTTGGATTACAGTTTTGAGCGATCCCTGCTTTGCAGGGATCGCTCAAAACAAGGTGCCAAAAAGGACGAGCTATCTCGTCCTTGGCACTGCGTGTGCACTGTCAAGGACGAGATACCTCGCCCTTGGCACTTAAAGGGTTAAATGTGATTGCAATGAAGTGAAAATTATGCTAAAAATGATTTTAATTCACTAAAGGAGATTCAGGGTAGGTGATAGTGATTTTGAATTGAGACAGGTCAACAGGAGCAATGATTCGTGAGTGATTATCAGGTTGAAAACGAAATTCAGCAGTTGCAAACAAAAGACAGCAATTTTGACAGGAGCTAATTTTTCAATTCGCGGCACTTTTTCTGAGTGCGTAATGCGCGATTACGGAAAAACTATAAGGAGTTGGAATGTCGTTTTTGGTTTGTTGGAAAGCTTAGGATCTTACGTACGGTTCAAAAGATACAGACGTTTTTGTTGAGGTAGATTTTCAAAAATAAACTAAATCTTTCAGAATGACAGATGACGCTTTTACAGATTTGAAATCACAGAATGGACACACGATTTCTATGCAAGTCTGGTCAGGTTGAAATGGTTTAAATAAGATTATTTTAGACTAAGAGATTGGTTCTGTACAGTTGTTTGACTGGATACTCACTCCTGGTTTTGGACTGGAATGGGCCTGGGACTGCACTCTTGCCACCGGACGGTCAGGCACTGGTTCTGCGAACAGCACGCTCTCTGGTCTGCTATCGGCACTGTACAGCGGTCTGGTCTGGTCGGTCTGGATACAGCACTGCTCTCTCTGGATCTCGGTTCTGGGACGGGCTTCTGGGCCAGAAGCAAACAGCACGGCAAGGCTGTTGAATAGTTTGGTTAGGTTGCTGGATTCTGGGGCCTCTGAAAAGGATTCAGCATGTGGATTAGGCCTCTTTTCTCCAAGGTTGTAGAGTTTAGTTCTAGAGTTTTGTTCTGGAGTCTATCTGGAGTCTAAGTTCTGGAGCCTCAGGAGTCTGGAGTTTTTGTCTGGATATGGTCGGGCAGCGTGCTGCGCAGGAATCGATAAGTAGTGGAAAAATGAGTGTCCCTATCTGGGTCTCAGTGGTTCTTTTTATGTGTTCTCAAAGGGGGTGTGGAGGCTGACTTTCTATGCCCAACCCTCTGAGGATCCTGATAGGTTAAAGGATTTATTGTCCTCTGACTGGAGAACGGAGTAGTGAGTCAGAATGAGTCATCAGGTATCATCTTTACGGCTGAAGGAAAGAAAACTCCCCCTTGCATTTACTTAGAAAACTATTTTTCATAACCAAACATTCTTCCCAGATACGCAAGTTGTTGAAATTACATGTATACATCGCAAATTAATTAAGCCAGGTCTCTGTTCAACCCTGATCTTTCTAAGAGCTTGGGTTAAGAAATGACAACTTATTCGTGATTTCAGTGCATTTCGCAATATTGGTTTTGCACCAAATCTTACACGGAGGTACACACCCTCTCTGCGCATATTACTGTAAGTTTGCATTTTCCTAGCATAAACACACTGTCTACAATATTAATAAATCCTGGGGTTTGGTATCAGAACATCTTACGGATTCCAGCTTAGTCAAAAATTGTGAGTGCATTTGTCATATTAAGAATCCCAAAGTTGTACATTTCTGTCAGCTTGATACAATATTTTATAAACAATTTAATAAAACATACATTTGCCTCCAATTCAGTACACCCCTTGGTATGTCCCCGCCCCTAGAAGCTTGGCTTGACTCAGATGTCACATGTCTTGTTTTTCCTAGAGCAGTGTTGACAGTTACACCTCAAATCAGCATATTCTATTCATCCCAAAGAGTCTATTGTCTCTTGTTCCTGCTAGCAGAGCATCAGTCCGGGGTGCCACTCTCCATCTGATTAGCAGGACCATGCGATTTCCTGCCTTGTTGCTGCGAAGACTAGGTGTGAAGAGTTTGCATAGACAAGCAAGTCTTTTGAAGTCTCAGCTAACTCAGGTTACTGTTTAGCTTCTGAAATACAGGTCTCCTGTCAGAATTTAGATTGCCAGCGCTAGTCGGTGGTGAACACCGGTACTGCACCCATTTTGACAAATGTCTTAAATTTTATGTCTTTAAAAAAGGGATTCTCGCTGATATTGTACTGATGTGGATTCTGCAGTAAATGATGTGGATCACCCAACAAGAAGTTGTATCCTTTTGCTGGTTATGTGAGCCATGATTTTAGCAATTTTGACGATCAAGAAAATGAATTCCCAACAGCTCTGGGTTGCTTTTGGCAATCAGTATTGCTATTCCCAAATGGTTTCAGGCTACTGTGTGTGTAGCCCAATGGTGGTTTTAGGCAGTGACCTCCTGTGCTCACTAATATAGGCAAAAGTGGGTGGCAGCCTATTTTTCAGATTTTTACTGTGCATTTTTGGATGATTTCTGGTGAGCAGCATGCTTTCCGGTGGCCACTCTAATGTTTCTGCTGCCAGCGATTTTGTAGGACTTGGATGCGTGGGTGAAAACATCCCACAAGCCTCCCTCTTGCGATGGCCATCTGATCTTTCATCGATGGAACTTCACAAGACTGGGATGTCCTCATCTTCTTCTGATTCCTCAGCTCAGCATCTTTTCCTCCATCAGGGTGGATCAATCGGTTCTCCTCGCCGGTCCTGATGGGAATATTGGGCAGTACTCCGGGCCCCTCGCATCTTTGCTCCCGGTCCCCGGGTCGTCCTCCTTGGGCAGTCTCCATGGTTTCATCTCTCCTAGGATGACAAAGCAAAAGCGGTAGAAACATATTCGTGGACATTTCCCCACCACTATTAATGTAGTGGGGTGAACATATACATTTTTTTAATCAGGAGACGTTTGCATTCTTATTATGGTATTTCATACTTTAATCAGGAGACATTTGTATTCTTATTATGGTATTTCATACACTATATGTGGAATATTTTAGGGTTGGAAATGTGTTAATCTGGAGCGGCCCCCTCTGGAGTTCCAGAGGACTGCTCCATTTGCTGCAGAGTGTGCCTGGGATGGCAACACTTTAGCTGATTAATGTGGACCCACTTATCTTCCACCTCTGCCAAACTGCCTTTGGGGATGCAGATCTTGTAGGCGACTGGTGAGATCTTGTCTACAATTTCAAAAGGTCCCTTCCAGGTAGGCAGAAATTTCCGCTGTTTGGCCTGGTTCCTTTGGAAATTGTACAGATAAACCCGGTCTCCTACATTGTCTTCCTTTCTGGTGGTCTTCAGGTCATAGTGGGTCTTCATGCTATCGGCTGATCTTTCTAGATTTCGCTGAGCATAGGCAAAAGCATGTTGAAGGTGTTTCCTTAAATTCTCAACATACTCATGAGTTGTGGAGGCACTGATCAATGTCTGCTCTTGGTTCCTGTATAACAGATGCTGGGGAAGCACCATCCCGCGTCCAGTCATCAACTCAAACAGTGACATTTTAGTTGCAGATGAAGGGGTAGATCTGATGGACATTAGGACAAGAGGTAAGCGAATATCCCAACTTGGCCCAGAATCTGCCACAAACTTTTTCAAGATGCTCACAATGGTTTTGTTGTAACATTCTACTGCACCAGAAGAGGCTGGCCGGTAAGCAATGTGTAGCTTCCTTTTAACCCCCAGTATCTCCCACATCTTTGTCATTACTTTGCTGGTGAAATGGCTACCTCTGTCTGACTCAATCCTTTGGGGTAGTCCAAAACGTGAAAAGATGTGATTGATCATCAGGACAGCTGCTGTTTCTGCCTTGCAGTTTGGGGCCGGGAGACATTCCACCCATTTAGTAAATAAGCATGTCACCGTCAACATGTACTTATTCCCCCCAGAGGAGCGAATCACGGGCCCGATAAAGTCGACTTGTAAATCTGACCATGGCAGTGTCATCCCCCTCTTTTAGAGAGGCACACGGTGTGTGAGGGATGTTGGCTGAAATTGTGCACACACAAGACATCCCTTCAAGTATTGGTCACGGTCCTGCCCCATGTGTGGCCAGTATGCAACCTCTCTTAAGATTTCAAGTGTTGTCCGAAACCCCCTATGACCGGCTGTGGCCGCATCATGGGCGTGACTTAACATCAGGCTTCGGAATGAGGTAGGAACCACCCACTGATCATTACAGCTTGGGATTTCCTTACCAACAAACCGTCTTAGATTCTGAACATTTTTGGACATTTCTTCAACACTCTGAGGTCCTCTTTCCCAATGTAATCGGTATCCGTCAGGGGAAAGTTCTCAGGGTCCTCAATGTGTTGGTAAAACTTACCAATTATTGGATCCCCCTTCTGAGCCGTAATCAAATCAGCATCTGGGGTCTCATTACTCCATTGTGCAGTTGAAAGATCATTGTGAGCATTTGTCTGGGACCTAATGATAGCGGTGACCTGGATTTCCCCCAGCAAGGACTCAATTTCTATGATATCCCCTTGGATGGCCCCGGTTTTGGCCAGCTGATCAGCTAAGTCATTTCCAGTTTTGTCTGGTCCCTCTACTTTGGAATGACCCTTGATCTTTTTCCAGTAGATGGTCATCCCATTCGAGGTGACCAGATCATCAATATTTTGGATTAACTTCCCATGTTTCAAGGGTTTGTTATTAGCACATAGCATGCCTCTGGTTTTCCAATTAACCAGGTGCTCCACGAACCTGTTCCGTACATAATCCGAATCTGTGATTATGACCAGTTTGTGGAGTTGATGTTGGACAGCAGTGAGGATGGCTTGATGCACAGCCATCAACTCTGCCACCTGACTACTTCGGGGACCAATCTTGTACCCAGCAGGGGGTTCTGGGGACTCATTCACCCATGCATTCCCTACACCAGCCACACGTTCTTTTTCCCTGTTGTTGTCAACATGGTAAGAGCATCCATCCACATAGACAGGGAGCATTCCCTCACACTTGTCTTCTTCAAAGACTTTGTGTGGGGAATTAAGGTATGCCTCCATGTTGTCCTTGGTTTTTAGACTTTCGTCCTCGAGACAGTTTTCTCTGGCACAATCATGCAAGTCAGCCAGACCTTGCGCGAGGGGACTCTTCTTGTTTTGGCCATATCTGACCTCCACAGGAAAGCCTTGCATTGACAGGATCCAGGAAGTAATTCGGGAATTACTCACATTTCCGGCCCGGATTCTGTCACTTTGGAGATATTGCAGAGGCTGGTGTGGAGTCTCCACTATGATGTGTTCCCCCTGGATAAACGGGCAGTAATTCTTCAATGGCCACACATTTGCCAGGAGTGCCTTCTCACAATCGTTGAATTTTTCCTCCACAGAGGATAAAGTTTTACTCGCATAGGAGATGACTTTATTTACCTTGTCATGCTTTTCATATAATACTGCAGTCAAGCATGTATTAGAGAACCCTGTCTCCAAGAAAAACTCCTTGTTTCTGACAGGGTAAGCTAGTCAGGGCGTTTGTGAGAGGCTTCTTTTGAGTTGTCTTACTGCCTCGGCTTGTTCTGGACCCTATTCCCACTTGACCCCCCCTTTCAAAAGATGGATCAGGAGTCTAGTAATCTCTGCGTACTCCTCAATAAACTTTCTGCTGTAATTAGTCAGTCCAAGGAGGCTCCTTAGTTCCCGCAGAGTTGTGGGGTCTTTCAGTCTCTGAAGTGCTTCCACTTTCTTTTCCTGGGGACAGAGACCCTGAGGAGTAATCTCATGCCCCAAGAAATTAACACGGGTTCTACACCACTGTGCTTTCTGAAAGGAAAGTTTTGCTCCGGCGGCCCCCAACTGTGTCAGAACATAACAGATATCCGCTATGTGTTCCTCCACAGATGAACTTTTGATGAGGACATCATCTACATAAGCCAGGTTACCCCTCGCAGCCAGGTCGGGCATGGCCTTGTGTAGGAAAATGTTGAATTCATTGCCGGAGTTGAGGTATCCGAAGGGAGTCCGGGTCCATGTGTACTGCTGGCCCCCAAAGGTAAAAGCCAGCTTGTATTGGTCCTCTCTACTGACAGGCACAGTCCAGTATCCATTGGTCAGGTCTATTGCAGGGAATACCTATTACCCCTGGATCGGGGCCAGCCCTTGGTCAATGTAGGGAAGAGGCCATCAGGAAGTATGGACCCGTTTGTTGAGTTCCCTAAGGTCGGCGCAGAGTCTCCACTGGCCCTTTGGTTTCAATATTCCCAGCACCAGATTATTGAAGGTGTCGTGGACTGGACGGATTATCCCCCGGGACTCAAGGTTCTTAATTATTTCAGTAAGGGACTCCATTGATGCGAGAGGCAAGCGATATTGCTTCACAAACACTGGAGTCATGCCAGGGTCCGTGGGAATTGTTGTTGTGTGGATGTCGGTGCGACCACAGTCAAATGAGTCCACCGCAAAGAGATCTTGAAAATCCAAGAAAACTTGTTTCAACTTTTGCTTCTGCTCCAGAATCACACAGGCATCAGCTAGATTGACTCTCTCTTCAACCATCTGCCTGACGCCTGGAAAGACTTCTGGTTTCGCTATCTCAGCGGCCTCCTCCAGCTGGGTGGAGAAGTCCCCGGTCAGAGTGCTGATTTGGACTGGTGGCTTCAGGTTGGAAAGGCAACCCTCATGGACCTGGAAAATCACCTCATCCCCTCTGAAGTCACAAGTCACATCTTCCTTACCATAAGCACAGGAAGTGTACACCAGAAAGTTCCCCCCATGCCGGGTAAAGATCATGTCTGATGTTGTATGGTCATCACTGTCACTGTCAAACAGTCCTTGGGGATTGGTCCTAACAGTTCATTTCCTAAATCAATGGAAAAATATCGGTCATCAACCGCCATTCCAATAATGGTGCCTGCGGCTAGAGTGATACTCTTTAAGTCGCTGTTGTCCACCTCTATTGAATGGTGTCATGTTCTATGTTGACTAATGGTGTTGGGTTTACCCCCAACCCTTGCTGTTGGAGAGAAGCATTTAGATGAATATAAGCATCAGGGTTTTTCAATTTTTGTCCTCTTTTAACTTTCACTCCCAGGGAGAATTGTCGGGTCCTTTCTGGGATGGTTACTTCCTCTCCAATCTGAATTTCAACTGCATAAGGTAGCAATTGAGCTGACCTAAATGCTTTTTCTTGGTCATCAAAGCCCATGGGATTATCCGCTAATCGGGACCAAGCTTTGAAGTTTATTAGGTCCAAACTAATGGCAAAGCGATTGAGAATGTCACTGCCTAAGTAAAAGGCGGCAGTGACGTCTCGCACGACCCAACAATTATGGACTATTCTCTTGTTGCCAATGGAGATTTTGACCATACACCTGCTTGGCAGGAGATGTTTGGAATTGGGTGCTTCCAGATCCATTTCCCATTTGTCTATCAGTTTGAATGTGGGAATGGCTGGATCTTTTGGGAGTTGACGGAACATGGCTTCGCTGATGAAGCTCTTACCGTTGTTCACACACACTCGGGCGAGAACAGAGTCCTTCCCATCATTGAACTGAACAGGGATGAACAACTGCTCTCCGATTTGCTGAACATCAGCCAGGCTCTGAGCTGATTTCACATCGCTCTGGACTATAGGAGTGGGAATGTCTAATTGTGGATTGGTAAAGAATTTCAGAGTGTTTCCTTCCAGTGTGGAATACCACCTTAAACTGGAAGGAAGGTTGATTTTCAGAAATAGAGAGGACCCCCATCACCAGTCTATTGTCCTAATGCTATTACTGTCACGTCTGGAGTTTGGTTGTTCTGGAAGTGAAATTCTACTTGGTCAGATTTTTGTTCAACCATGTGGCATGTGCCGTTTAAACTAACATGGTTGACACTCTGTTTTAATTTTATTGGTTGGCTAGTCTGGGTCCAGAGGACCTTGTTTACGCAATCTATTAGGGGTGACAACCTTCTCAGGAGGTAATTCCCTAGTAAACAAGGGGTGCCTCTGGAGTCACTACTATGACCAGGTGTTTCACCTTGCGTCGCCCAATTTTAATGTCCAAATCCGCAGTCCCCTCGACGGGAATTTCATTCCCGTCAAAGTTCTGAAGTTGACCAGGAAGAGAGATGAGAGGAATTTGGTAGTTCTCCCCCTTCCTGAATTTAACTCATCGAAAGCCTTTTTGGACAGAAGGGTTGCTTGAGATCCCGTGTCCACCAGTGCCAAAATTGTACCCTGCCCCTGTACTTGTAACGGGGCATAGTATCCTCCCTCCTTCTCCTCAAGGGGGCACAGATAATGCACATTTTTGGACAACTGTTGGGCCAATTTTCTGGTTTTGGACATGCAAAGAGAAGAGATTTGGGCAGAATTCTATGGAGAGTCTTGGGAATCTGAAAGAAAAAGTTGGCAACTAGAAATGGGAGAAAATTTGGGTTCCCCTGGTTCCGGTTCTGGGCCACCCCCACCCCTTTTGGAGGCAGTCACCAGAATGGGTTTGAACCAGGGGATTTTGATGCTGTTGGTTCTGGGATGAGATGATGGGTGGCGCTAGCTCAGTCCTCACATCTACCCAGTCTGTATGTGAATCCCTTGGGACCCATTTTTCTTTGGGAGGAGTTCCCCCATCTCTGAAGGAAAAGATCCTTTTGCCAGGATCCTCTGAGGATCCCTCTCCCTCAAATTGGAAGATCTGTACCTCCTCCTCAAAGGGGGTCTGTTTGGGTCCTTTGTTTCTCCTACCGCCTCTCTGCTCCTTGGGTGTCAGACTTTCAGGGGTAGGAGATTTTGTTTCCGGTTCCTCGGTTTCCAGGGGCTGTTCACAAGTGGGGAAGGAAGCTTCCTCTGAGGCTTTACACCCCCCTTCCCCTTGTGCCTCCTCCCTGGGAACCGGTGGTTTATCGGGGTGCTGCCCCTGTCATTGTTCTGGAGCACCAGCTCCAGAGTTTGGGGCATTCTGCGCCGGCATGCCCATCGGAGGGTTCTGCTGCGCCCTCAGCATGCGACCCAGCTCCTGTGCCATATTTTGGACCTGGCGCTCTAACTGTGAAACCCGCTCAGGCTGATACGGGGCTCTGTTTTCTCCTCTGGGCTGATCCCGGGAAGGGTAGCTATCCCTTCTCTGGTAGTACCCCGGGTTGGGAAGATTTGGGTACCCCTCCATCCTTGGTCTCCCCTCTCCCGGATTAGGTGGTCTGGACTCAGGGAATTGGGGAAAGAAGGATGGATGATTTTGGGGTTGCAAGTTGGGTGGATACCTGGGAAAAAAGTTCTGCCCAGGATTTGGTGCATTTCTGCCCTCCTGTAGGAAGTTAGGAGGGAAGTTCCCTGGGTTAGGTGCTTGGCCGGATCCCCCCCCTTGGGCTGGAGGAGTCCACACATAACCCAGTATGGGTCGGTTTCCCTTGTAGCGGGGACCTACATAGTCAAGGGAGTGGGGGACCCCATTTGTGGGACTACCTCCTTGACTCCCGGTCTGCGACTGGCCCGAGGGCCTTCTGGGTTTGGAATTATTCTGTGCAGGCAAGTTTTTAGGCCCACCATCTCCAAATCCAAAATGGGGGCAACCTTTACCTCTGCCACCTTAGCAGCAGCAGCGGTGCTGGTCGGTTTGGGTTTTTTCTGAGCATTACTTTTATTTTCTATGGGCTTCTGCACCTCATAGATTCGGGTGGCCTGTTCAATGACCCAGTCTTGTGACCTTTTCTCATGAAAATCTCTCACTAGCTGGGTCATGATGTATTTGTGTAAGGCATGGAAAAAAGTGTTAACACATTTTTTGCTATCAGTGCGCACCCTTTTGGTAGTCTGCGCAAAAGCACGCTTCAACTCCTGCACAAATTCTTGTGGGGCCTGATCCTCCCCACATTGCAAATTGTAGGCTGCCTTGCGAGCCTCTTGGGGATTTCGGTGAACAGAAAAATGTTTCAAGATGGCCGCCCTATATGTGGACTATCTTGAATGGTTTTGGTCCTCCAGCCCCGCAAAGAAACTGGAGTATTCTGGGGAGAATGTCCATTTTACGTACTGAATGCAGCTACTGCTGTCTTTCAAATGGAAAGTCTCCATCATTTGCTGAAAGAGCTCCAAGTTTTCCCAAACAGAATACTTGGAGTTCTTATGATAAGGAGTGATGACGCTCCTTATTGCTTTGATCTGTTTTAAGGGGCCCTTAAGCAAGGCCCTTTTTGCCTTGTTGGCCTTCTTGGTTACGGTAACCCTGGGCCATTCATCCTCTGACTCAGAAGCACTGCTCCCAGTGGTGCCCGTCTGATCTTCCAGGTTTTCCCGGATTCTGCGAGCCTGGGAATGGCCGGCAGAATGTGGGGACCTAGTCTCCTGTGTCCTGGGATGCTCAGAGGAGTCTTCTGATTCCTCCTTGCTCCCAGGATTTGATGGGTACCCCCCCACTGACCTAACTGGGCAGAGGTTTTCAGAATGCTGTTAGGGGGCCCACTCTCCCAGGGTTCCCCACTAAATTGCACTGTACTTGGGTGCCCATACCCAGATGCCCGCCCATCCATTCCTGGGGGTACTGGCCTATAAGCCCCATATTTCTGACTGGGTAGTAATCTGCCATCCCCGTGGCCCTGGGCTCATGTGCGCCAGGGGACCTGGGGGTGGCAGAGTCCAGGGGCTGGGAGAGATGGAGGCCTCTGGCACTCGGGCTCCTGAAGTTATGCTCAGGTGTTTCCCTTTCCCAGCGAACCTCATCTCTATCAGCCCCTGCTCCCTGTTGCCCTGCAAGAGCCTGTGCTTTCAGTTCCTCAATCAAGGCCTTACTAGACTCTATCAGTCTCTCCTGCATGGCTACCTATTGCTGGAGCCTATCATTGTGCTGGCAGAGAGCCTCATTCTCTCTGTGTGCTTCCTGGTTAGTCTTGGAGTACTGGGCCAGTCTTTGCTGTAGGAGGGTTACCTCCTGAGTCCCATCCCTACTGGCCTGCTCCTTTCTTGCCAGAGCATCTTCCACCCTCCTGGTGTGCTCTAACAAGTTCTGATGCTCTTTTTGGGGGTCACCCAGTCCCTGGAGGGCCAGGTGATTTTCTTCCATTTTCCTTTTTAAGTGGCAGGCTTCCTGACCTAAGGTATCCCTTTCCTGAGTAAGAGCCTGCATCTGTGCCGCCAGGTCATCCCTCTGCCTTTGAAGGGCACCAGCTTTCTGGCGCTCTTCCTCAAACTCTGCCTGGGTATCCAGGTCTTTCGAAATCAATGTATTGCTCTCCTCTTTTTCTCTATCCAATTGGCTTTGCAGGGTGGCTACCTGCTTTGTGCATTCCCCGTTGCTCCAGCTTTTTCTGGCTCTGCAGTAGGGAGTCCAAACCTTCTTGATGCTCCTTTTGCAAGGCCAGAATTCTGGTATCCTGGTCTGCCCTTTCCTGTTGCAGGATACCCATGTCCTCTTTTATTTTAATGGTATTCTGTCTACTATCATTTTCTGACTCCTGGCTCCTGTGCAGCCTCTGCTCAGAAGAGTCCAGGTCAGATTGGGCCTTCTCTAATGCCATCAGCTGCCTACTTGCCAGATCTTGGCCTTCAGCACATTTGTCCTGTATGGCTCCCATATATAAATATAAATATGCCGCAATCCTGACAATCTTGTTGTGCTCGTCCTTGTCCTTAGGCGCCATGTATAGCTCACTCAGGGCCACATGTAAGGGACCCTGATCTCTCCAGATATCTAACTCAGTTGCAGTGACCGGCTGTGTGATTGCCTGCAACCACACATTCTGGTCCTGCTCCGTCCATTCGCCTCTCACAAATAGCTTATGTAAGAGGTGCTCTCTGGCTATTTTGATATCTACCAAGGTTGTCTTTCTGGAAATTGATTTCCTTCCTGATTTACAGAATGTTGTTGTTTTTTATTTTGCAAAACAGACCGTTTCCTGAGAGTGTTTCGTTTTGAGGGGTGCTTTTACAGCGTAACACAGCGTGGTGATCCAACAGGATTTATGTATCCTGTCAGTTAGCACACTGTATTAAGCTGCACAAGTGGTAGTTCTAATCCAGACGTCCCGTTACGAGCCCCCACTCTGTAAGTGACTTCAATCCCGCAATCCAACTAAGTCAATGCCTAGTCTGGGATGCCGGATTGAAGCCCTTATTAATATATTTGGATGTCAAATTCTTTTAATCTGGATGATAAACCCTTATATAACGCCCCTCTCTTTGAATCCCCCTGACCTCACTGCGCCAAGAAGTAGGTTTGTTTTGCAAATGAAAAGATTTATTTGAGGAATAAAACAATATATGTATCACACTTTTATAAATAAATTAATATTTGATAGCACACTTATGAATATAACAGTGATCAACAATGGGTATTATTACAAGAGCACACTCTCTTTAATCAATGAGGAGTTGGTATAGAAAGAATAAGGCAACAGGGACTACTTGTATAGTTTCAAGGAAATGCGAGATGGGAAAGAATACAGCACAGAAATAAACTTGATATGGTTTCAACAAGAGATAATATGATCACTTTTTCCCTTGTGACAACTCACTCCCCCCCTTAGGCAATATAAAGAGATGGAAAGAAGAGCACACAGTTTTCAGGGATACATTCAAAATGCAGTTCAAATTCCAGTTCCCTCCAGCAAGCTTAGAGAAAACCGTTATGCTTTTAAACAGGCAAAAATACTTTTAAATGTGATTGCAATGAAGTGAAAAGTATGCTAAAAATTATTTTAATTCACTAAAGGAGATTCAGGGTAGGTGATAGTGACTTTGAATTGGGACAGGTTAACACTAGCAATGAGTCATGAGTGATTATCAAGTTGAAAACGAAATTCAGCAGTTGCAAACAAAAGACAGCAATTTTGACATGAGCTAATTTTTCAATTCGCTGCACTTTTTCTGAGTGCGTAAAGCGTGATTACGGAAAATGTTGTTTTCGGTTTGTTGGAAAGCTTAGGGTCTTAGCTTTAAAATGACAGTTAAATCTCGCTTCTAAGACGTACGGTTAAAAAGATACGGAAGTTTTGTGGAGGTAGATTTTCAAAAATAAAGTAAATCTTTCAGAATGACAGATGACGCTTTTACAGATTTGAAATCAGAGAATGGACACACGATTTCTATGCAAGTCTGGTCAGGTTGAAATGGTTTAAATAAGATTATTTTAGACTAAGAGATTGGTTCTGTACAGTTCTTAGACTGGATACTCACTCGTAGTTTTGGACTGGAATGGGCCTGGGACTGCACTCCCACCACCGGACGGTCAGGCACTGGTTCTGCTCACAGCACGCTCTCTGGTCTGCTATCGGCACTGCACAGCGGACTGGTCGGTCTGGATACAGCACTGCTCTCTCTGGATCTCAGTTCTGGCACAGGGTTCTGGGCCAGAAGCGAACAGCACGGCAAGGCTGTTGAATAGTTTGGTTAGGTTGCTGGATTCTGGGGCCTCTTTTCTCCAAGGTTCTATAGTTTAGTTCTAGAGTTTGGTACTGGAGTCTATCTGGAGTCTAAGTTCTGGAGCCTGGAGCCTCAGGAGTCTGGAGTTTTTGTCTAGATATGGTCGGGCAGCGTGCTGCGCAGGAATCGATGAGGGTCTCAGTGGTTCTTTTTATGTGTTCTCAAAGGGGTGTGGCGGCGGACCTTCTATGCCCAACCCTCTGAGGATCCTGATAGGTTAAAGGATTTACTGTCCTCTGACTGGAGAATGGAGTAGTGAGTCAGAATGAGTCATCAGGTGTCATCTTTAGGGCTGAAGGAAAGAACACTCCCCCTTGCATTTACTTAGAAAACAATTTTTCATAACCAAACATGCTTCCCAGATACGCAAGTTGTTGAAATTACATGTACACATCGCAAATTAATTAAGCCAGGTCTCTGTTCAACCCTGATCTTTCTAAGACCTTGGGTTCAGAAATGACAACTTATTTGCGATTTCAGTGGATTTCGCAATATTGGTTTTGCACCAAATCTTACACGGAGGTACACACCCTCTCTGCGCATATTACTGTAAGTTTGCATTTTCCTAGCATAAACACAGTGTCTACAATATTAATAAATCCCAGGGTTTGGTGTCAGAACATCGTACGGATTCCAGCTTAGTCTCAAATTATGAGTGCATTTGTCATATTAAGAATCCCAAAGTTGTACATTTCTGTCAGCTTGATATAATATTTTATAAGCAATTTAATAAAACATACATTTGCCTCCAATTCAGTACACCCCTTGGTTTGTCCCTGCCCCTAGAAGCTCGGCTTGACTCAGAGGTCACATGTCTTGTTTTTCCTAGAGCAGTGTTGACAGTTACACCTCAAATCAGCATATTCTATTCATCCCAAAGAGTCTATTGTCTTGTGTTCCTGCTAGCAGAGCATCAGTCCGGGGTGCCACTCTCCATCTGATTAGCAGGACCATGCGATTTCCTGCCTTGTTGCTGAGAAGACCAGGTGTGAATAGTTCTCATAGACAAGCAAGTCTTTTGAAGTCTCAGCTAACTCAGGTTGCTGTTTAGCTTCTGAAATACAGATCTCCTGTCAGAATTTAGATCGCCAGCGCTGGTCGGTGGGGAACACCGGTACTGCACCCATTTTGACAACTATCTTAAATTAAATGTCTTTAAAAAAGGGATTTAGCTTGGTAGCATAAGATTCTAGCAGATATTGTACTGACGTGGATTCTGCAGTAAATGATGTGGATCACCCAACAAGAAGTTGTATCCTTTTGGTGGTTTTGTGAGGCATGATTTTAGCAATTTTGACGATCACGAAAATGAATCCCCAACAGCTCTGGGTTGCTTTTGGCAATCAGTATTGCTATTCCCAAATGGTTTGAGGGTACTGTGTGTGTAGCCAAATGGTGGTTTTAGGCAGTGACCTCCTGTGCTCACTAATATAGGCAAAAGTGGGTGGCAGCCTATTTTTCAGATTTTTACTGTGCATTTTTGGATGATTTCTGGCGAGCAGCATGCTTTCCGGTGGCCACTCCAATGTTTCTGCTGCCAGCGATGTTGTAGGGCTTGGATCCGTGGGAGAAAACATCCCACAATTCCCCATCCCCTTGTTTCAGTCAGCAACTGGTTGTAATATTTTTTGATACTGACACAGTACAATGGCAGGGCCTTGCACATGTATTCTATGGGTGTTTCCCCTCCCATAGCTGCGTTGGCCATGCCTTTGCTGGTGCTACGCCTGTGCTAATGCGCTACACAGTTTTATCTATTGTCAAAAACACATACAATTTCGAGGCCTCACTTAGTTACAAAACTTCAAAAATTGTCTTTTTCTTTCCCCGCCCCTTCTTTTGCATTCTGTCTCCTTACTTACTCAAACCACACTCTTCCCACACCCTCAAACCACATAATCCCCCTCCTGGGCCTCCTCCCTACACAAAAAAGAAGACAAATAAAACAAACTAAAAAACAACCACTGCTATTCCTGAGCCCTCTAATTATACAGGGCTGCTATGTATTTCCTCTGTTCTTCTTTGTTAAACAGTATGCATGGCGCCACCTTCTCCCCTCACTCAGGGAGGCATCCTACACTTCTGTTTTCCTTTCCTTATTATTCTCCTTAAAAATTAATAAAAACAAAAAACAATACAAGCCACACACATGCCATACTTCCAATATCAATCTCTGCAAGTTCACACTGTTCGCACTTTCCCATACATTTGTCCCCTATTTGTTATCTCTTGCAAGGCAATACTCACGTGTGCGCATTCACCCAAACTCTTCCATCCCTGGGTTCCAACAACAAGGGCCTGCACTTCCCCTCGAGCCCTGCCCCACTCCAAACAGCATACAGGATTCTGCAAAGATAGCTCCTGTACGGCCACTTGTATGCTTTTCTTGGGGCTGGTCGCTGTAAGTGGACGCGGCCCCTTCGGAGCGGCTACCTGGACACCTCCGCAAGTACAGGGGGGCTCTGGGATCAAATTGGGGTCACCAAATGAAGGCACGCCCCTAGACACTCATGCCAGAAAAATTACAACCCGCTAGAGAAAGACGGGCAAGAGATTTTTTGCAAGGATAATAAGTTTTAATAGCACATAAAATAAGTATGCCAGCAAAGAGCTCTTCTGCTTGAGAACGTTCTGCAGAAAAATAGTACAAGCAGAAGCTTATAAAGCAACACATCGTCATTACTAACATACAGTAAGAACCCACGTTGCTGGTTTGTGAGACAGTATACATGGGCAGCCTGCTCCATAGGGCAGGCCAGGCTGTATTTGGCCCCAGCCCAGTCCATCCATCTTCCATCACGTTGGGTCAGCTTGGCTCATCTCTCCAGGGAGTGAAGGTCACGTTCCTCATTAGTTACTATTAGAAGACAATGCTACTCTATCATTATGGCATGCACCTGGGAAACATTGGGACTGGCACCAGGGAAGGCTCAAGATCATGCTGACCCACACATTCTTCACTCAGTTCATATTGGACTCTCTGCACCCAAGGTTTCCACCCTCGCGTTTGGAGTATATTTCGTTCCTCCATGTACATCGTATTACAAAGTGTGTGATTATGAAATAAGGTGAAATGGTTGTGTTCTTTCAGAACTTTTATGACCACTGGGTTTATGGTTGGTGGTCTGAGGTCACATACTACAGCAGATTGCAGGGGTCTTGGACTTGGTCAGTTGTGGGTGTCATAACTCCTGGTGGGCTGGAGGTCTGCTTATGGCCTGGCTGTGATGAATGCGCACAGTGAGGAGCCTGGATTTGTCTTGCGGCCTTGCAGGGCGCATTCCTTTCTGGGATAATACATTTTTGCAACAGTTAAGGAACAAGGAGAACTTTTTATGGGAATCAGTAGTGCAGGCCTTTCTACCATCAGTGCTTGGGCCTGTTCATGTTTCTTCGTCGGGCCTGTGTTTACCGCGCAGCCATGGAGGGCCGAATGTATCTATCATAACTACAAAAATGGCCTCTCCTTATATGTGCGCACTAACACGCCGATTCATGGAATAATTAGCACGGCACAAGTGGCCAAAAACGTGCGAATCGCAGTGGAATAGCGGAAATCGCAGTGCAAGTGCGAAAATCGCACGAAAAGCAGCGCACATCGATTCATGGAAGGCCGTGCGCGAGAAAACCATTGGATGTGCGATAAAAAAGTGCGCGGCGCACGTTGGCGCACAGGCCATCTAACGGCGTGCGCCAGGTCACAGCGAAAATCGCACAGGCCACAGCGAAAATCGCACATAGCGCGGCGCACACAACAAAAGTAGGCGGAACACGGGGCGTAACACTCGGAATGGGGAACAACTTGCCAAAATGTGGGCGTCACGGGGGAAGTACAGGGTGCAAGTGCGCGGAACGCCCACACGCTCGCCTACAACACGTATTCATGGAATCGAATAGGGCAAAAAAGCGCACGCAAAAACCAGCGCACAGGCACAAACACGACCGCCACAAGAAAGCAGGCGGTAGCGTCTCGGCGCCTGTAAGAAATGTGCGCCAAAAGGTGCGCCAACAAATAGCACCTATATACAGCCATGATGAATGTCCTATACTGTGGCCCTCCAGGACAAATGACAAAGGGATACCCACAAACACGGACACCCGCTGATAGAAAAATAACGTGTGCGTGTATTCCGGGGTGCGCAGGAAGTCTCACACGCGATTTGGCAGGGTGCGTGGATTTCAGGGGTGCGCAGGAAGTTCCACACGCGATTTGGCAGGGTATTTGGATTTCAGGGGTGCGCGGGAAGTCTCACACGTGATTTGGCAGGGTACGTGGATTTCAGGGGTGTGCGGGAAGTTCCACACGCGATTTGGCAGGGTACGTGGATTGCAGGGGTGCGTGGGAAGTCTAACACGTGATTTGGCAGGGTACGTGGATTGCAGGGGTGCGCGGGAAGTTCCACACGCGATTTGGCAGGGTATGTGGATTTCAGGGGTGCGCGGGAAGTCTCACACGTGATTTGGCAGGGTACGTGGATTACAGGGGTGCGCGGGAAGTTCCACACGAGATTTGGCAGGGTACGTGGATTCCAGGGGTGCGCGGGAAGTTACACACGCGATTTGGCAGGGAATGTGAATTTCAGGGGTGCGCGTGAAGTTCCACACGCGATTTGGCAGGGTACGTGGATTTCAGGGGTGCGCGGGAAGTTACACACGCGATTTGGCAGGGTACGTGCGCGGGAATTTCCACACGCGATTTGTCTGGGTACGTGGATTTCAGGGGTGCGCAGGAAGTTCCACACGCGATTTGGCCGGGTACGTGCGCGGGAATTACCACACGCGATTTGGCTGGGTACCTGGATCTCAGGGGTGCGCGGGAAGTCACACATGCGATTTTGCAGGGTACGTGGATTTCAGGGGTGCGCGGGAAGTTACACATGCGATTTGGCAGGGTCTGTGGATTTCAGGGGTGCGCGGGAAGTCTCACACGCGATTTGGCTGTGTACCTGGATCTCAGGGGTGCGCGGGAAGTCTCACACGCGATTTGGCAGGGTACGTGGATTTCAGGGGTGCGCGGGAAGTTCCACACACGATTTGGCAGGGTACGTGGATTTCAGGGGTGCGCGGGAAGTCTCACACGCGATTTGGCAGGGTACGTGGATTTCAGGGGTGTGCGGGAAGTCTCACACGCGATTTGGCTGGGTAACTGGATCTCAGGGGTGCGCGGGAAGTCTCACACGCGATTTGGCAGGGTACGTGGATTTCAGGGGTGCGTGGGAAGTTCCACACACGATTTGGCAGGGTACGTGGATTTCAGGGGTGCACGGGAAGTCTCACACGCGATTTGGCAGGGTACGTGGATTTCAGGGGTGCGTGGGAAGTTCCACACGCGATTTGGCAGGGTACGTGGATTTCAGGGGTGCGCGGGAAGTTACACACGCGATTTGGCAGGGAATGTGAATTTCAGGGGTGCGCGTGAAGTTCCACACGCGATTTGGCAGGGTACGTGGATTTCAGGGGTGCGCGGGAAGTTCCACACGCGATTTGGCCGGGTACGTGCGCGGGAATTTCCACACGCGATTTGGCTGGGCACGTGTATGACAGGGGTACGTGGGAAATTCTACACGCAATTTGGCTGTGTGCTCCCAGGTATTCCCTGTACACCCTCCATGGCCCCTGCAGGCAGCCGACACCACAAGGGACTACCCTGCACACCTGCTCATGTCACCCAGCACCCCCACCCCCCAGCCACCATGGGCAGCCCCCACCAGGCCCCCACCCATGTCTCCCACCACCCCCACCCCCCAGCATCCAGGGGCACCCTCCACCAGGCCCCCACTCATGTCTCCCACCACCCCCACCCCCCAGCAGTGCAGGGGCACCCTCCACCAGGCCCCCACCCATGTCTCCCATCACCCCCACCCCCCAGCAGTGCAGGGTCAGCCTCCACCAGGCCCCCACTCATGTCCCCCACCACCCCCACCCCCCAGCCAACAGGGCAACCTCCACCAGGCCCCCACTCATGTCTCCCACCACCCCCACCCCCCAGCATCCAGGGGCACCCTCCACCAGGCCCCCACTCATGTCTCCCACCACCCCCACACCCCAGCAGTGCAGGGGCACCCTCCACCAGGCCCCCACTCATGTCTCCCACCACCCCCACCCCCCAGCCACCAGGGGCAGCCTACACCAGGCCCCCACTCATGTCTCCCACCACCCCCACCCCCCAGCATCCAGGGGCACCCTCCACCAGGCCCCCACCCATGTCTCTCACCACCCCCACCCCCCAGCATCCAGGGTCACCCTCCACCAGGCCCCCACCCATGTCTCCCACCACCCCCATCCCCAGCATCCAGGGGCACCCTCCACCAGGCCCCCACTCATGCCCAACTCATGTCCCCCTGCACCCCCACCCCCCAGCATCCAGGGGCACCCTCCACCAGGCCCCCACTCATGTCCCCCTGCACCCCCACCCCCCAGCATCCAGGGGCACCCTCCACCAGAACCCCACCCATGTCTCCCACCACCCCCACCCCCCAGCATTCAGGGGCAGCCTCCACCAGGCCCCCACCCATGTCTCCCACCACCCCACCCCCCAGCAGTGCAGGGGCAGCCTCCACCAGGCCCCCACTCATGTCTGCCACAACCCCCACCCCCCAGCCACCAGGGGCAGCCTCCACCAGGCCCCCACTCATGTCTCCCACCACCCCCACCCCCCAGCATCCAGGGGCAGCCTCCACCAGGCCCCCACTCATGTCTACCACCACCCCCACCCCCCAGCAGTGCAGGGGCAGCCTCCACCAGGCCCCCACTCATGTCTCCCACCACCCCCACCCCCCAGCCACCAGGGGCACCCTCCACCAGGCCCCCACTCATGTCTCCCACCACCCCCACCCCCCAGCATCCAGGGGCACCCTCCACCAGGCCCCCACTCATGTCCAACTCATGTCCCCCTGCACCCCCACCCCCCAGCATCCAGGGGCAGCCTCCACCAGGCCCCCACTCATGTCTCCCACCACCCCCACCCCCCAGCAGTGCAGGGGCACCCTCCACCAGGCCCCCACTCATGTCTCCCACCACCCCCACCCCCCACCCACCAGGGGCAGCCTCCACCAGGGCCCCACTCATGTCTCCCACCACCCCCACCCCCCAGCATCCAGGGGCACCCTCCACCAGGCCCCCACCCATGTCTCCCACCACCCCCACCCCCCAGCATCCAGGGGCACCCTCCACCAGGCCCCCACTCATGTCCCCCTGCACCCCCAACCCCCAGCATCCTTGGGCACCCTCCACCAGGCCCCCACCCATGTCTCCCACCACCCCCACCCCCCAGCATCCAGGGGCACCCTCCACCAGGCCCCCACCCATGTCTCCCACCACCCCCAGCCCCCAGCAGTGCAGGGGCAGCCTCCACCAGGCCCCCACTCATGTCTCCCACCACCCCCACCCCCCAGCCACCAGGGGCACCCTCCACCCGGCCCCCACTCATGTCTCCCACCACCCCCACCCCCCAGCATCCAGGGGCACCCTCCACCAGGCCCCCACTCATGTCCAACTCATGTCCCCCTGCACCCCCACCCCCCAGCATCCAGGGGCAGCCTCCACCAGGCCCCCACTCATGTCTCCCACCACCCCCACCCCCCAGCATCCAGGGGCAGCCTCCACCAGGCCCCCACTCATGTCCCCCTGCACCCAGGTCCTCACAATCACCAACCATGTGCGTAATGGTCAGCCTCCACAGCCAAAAGGCCCTACCAAGTAACCCATTCACCCACATGGAAATGGAAATTACATGTTACACCCCCAACGTTCATAAAGCAAATGAACCCATGTCTGTCACACACAATGGTTGCAAATGAATGGGAAAATACCCAACATGACATGCATGAAACCAATGAGATGATACCACACAGTGAAGTATGAAAACAAAATTGTATTAAAAAAAAATGAATGCAAATGAAATGAAACAAACTACAATGCCAATGAAAAAAATAAAAGCTGCATGTCCGTCCAAAAAATAAAAACTCCAAATCCAAAAAAATGTAGTTCAAAGTCACATTAAAAATAAAATCAATCCGACAGATAAAACTAAATGCAAAGACCATTGCTCCATGGAGAAGAAATCAAAAATGAAAAAAATAAACAATCCAATGAAGAACTATGTACAAAACATCCAAGGGTCCATGAGCCCAACTGAACAAAGGAAACCTACAAAAAACCCTAAACAAAATGCAGCTATATACAAAAAGTGGAGCTGTCTCCGTCGACTCCAAATCATAAGAAGAAACAAATGAAACCTAAAACTAAATAACTATATACAAAGGCGGCGGGCAAGTCCAGCGGCTCACTCTGTAGTGTTCCGGGCCAGGGCATCATCAAACTCCTCGTCTATGTCCCGGAGGCGGTCCTGTTCCATGGCCCTGAGGGTCCGCAGGGACGACGCCATCTGCTCCTCCAACCCCCTGCGGATTGCCTCGAGGCACTCGGCCCGCCTCAGGGCCCTCCGCATGGAGTTCTCTGCCCTGACCATCGTGAGCCGCTCCTCTTCCGCCCGCCGCTGCTCCGCACCTATCTGCTGGCCCAACTGCAGCCACACGGAAGACACTTCCTGTCCTGGGTCCTCCTGCCCTCCGGCCGATGCCTGCCCCTCCGATGTTGATGGCCCCGAGCCATGATGCCTCCCACGTTGACTCTGCTGCTGCCTCCGACGCAACTGCCTCTGCCAGCACGACGGCATCCAGGCTGATGGAATCCACCGACGCCGTCGTGCACGTGCCCTGCCTGATGATGCCGGAACATCCTCCATCTGCTGGGGTACAGTTGCTGTGGTGTCCACCCCTGCTTGACCTCCGACTCCCGACTGTGGCAGGGATGGGATCCCCACCGAACTGGCTGCATAGGTCAGGGCAGGTCCACAGGGGGCCCTGGTGGCATCTGGGCCGGAAGACGGCAAGGAGAACGACCGGCGTATAGCCTCCACAGAGGAGGAGAGGGACGCCAGATTGGCCGACACATGCAGGAAACCCCCGAACATGGAAGATCCCAATTGGGCCACGTCGGCACGGTGCTCTTCGTGATGATGTGCGTGCTCCTCCCGGGAAGCACGCACGTCATCACGAATTGCACCCGCGTGCATCGCAACCCCAATCAGGACCTTCTCCATACGGACACGGGTCCCCTCGTCCGCAGGTGGAGGGGAGTCAGGTGACATGGACATCCCCTCTACCTGCGGACGGGCCTGGGACGGGGCATCCCTGCTGGTGCATGGTGGTGCACTCACAGGGTCAGGGACAGCGACATGCACAGGCCCCTCCACGGTGACCTGTGCTGCCTCCTGCCCCTGGCCCTGGACTGCACCACTTGCACCAGCAGGGATGCCCCCACCAGGCCCCATGTGTGCCCCAGTGGCGGCCTCCTCCTCCTCTGTGGAAACCACCAACCTGGATGGCTCCTCACCGTCTTCCACCGTAGCAGGCCCCTGTGGGGGCTCACCCACCCCTTCCGCTGCAGCCGTGGGGGCATCCCCGCCGCCTTGCTCCACAGCGCCGTCTCCGCCCTCTTCTTCACTAGCCGCTGCGTAGAGGGAGACATAGAACACAAGCATCAGGGTACTGTACAATGGTCCCCTAGACAGGAAGCAATAGCAGATGAGTACCAGTGTCAAAGTACACTTCCATCATGTCCCTCCACAACACATGGGTCAGTCCAGGCAAAACACACACAGTAACAGGCATGGTGCATGCCATGGACATTTCCATACATGTCCAATGGACTCTTGAAACATACAATGATATGGAACTCACATGCATCATGGGTCATGCCTATCACATGCACACACTTCACCTCAGTCACATCCATCTGGCCCCATACACCCCAAACACAGCGGATACAAGGGTAACTAGGCTGCATCAGTGAATCTGTGCATTGTCACACACATGTGTCATGCATCCATGGCATGCACAAGTCACAGACACGCAGGTCAGGCACACAGACATGGCTACCATATATGTACCTGGCATCAGCACCCATCCCTCACCCCCACCCATGTCCAGGAACAGAAACTGGCATGGTCTCATGTTTAAAATCTGCATAGGGCTCCCCATGTGGCATTTAAACACATGCAACAACCATGTGGTTCACACATCACTGGTCGCATGCATTACCATGATGTCCCTGCACACATACATGCATACATGGCCTATGTCACACATACAGGCAAGTATCAGACAACCAGCACACCGCAACATGCCCTGTCTCACACAGCAATGCTTGGACACTTACCGCTCAACTCCAGACGGGTCTCCCTCTCAAGGATCTGGGCGTGGAGCGCTGGGCGTACGCGTTCCAGGACCCTCATCCGGATGGAACTCATGCGGCCCCGGCCCCCCTCCACGAGGCGCCGGGCCTTCACGAGGGTCCTGGACCTCAAGTCCTCCCAGCACTTCTTGATCTTCTGGACGTCGCGGCTTGCCACCCCCTCCGCGTTGATGGCAACCACACAGTCGGCCCAGATCCTCTCCCGTCCTTCCTTGCTGGCGCGGGACGATCCAAAGAGGGCATCATACTGCCCCAGGACAACCTCCACCAGGACACCAACTTCGGTGGCAGTGAAGCTGGTGCCCCTCTGCCCCTCTGGCCTGGGGTTGCCACTGGTGCCAGATGTGGAAGTGCCCGACATGGCAACCCCAGAGGCCGGAGTGGGTGGGCAACTGGGTCCTGGGGCTGGGCTGTGGAGCGATGTTATCCCAGTCGGGAGTCTTCTGTTCCAGCAGGGGTGGACACAGCAACTGGACCCCTGCAGATGGCTGATGTGCAGGCACCAAATGGCAGGGAACTGTGGCAGCAGGCAGGCAGGCAGCAGCAGCAGATGGCACGTGGGAGGCTGCTCGGGGCACTGGGGGGCAGTAATTCAGCCTTATGGGCAGGAGCGTGGTCTTCCGTGTGTTTTCGCGTGGCCAGCTTGATACAGAGTGATTTGGCACATGAAAATCCTGCACGTCAGCGTGAAATCCGAGGAAAGGCCCTTAGCGCGTAAGCGCGTCAGCACGCATACGCAATTCTATTGGACCAAAGGCCCTCAGCGCATAAGCGCGTCTGTGACGTGATCCGCACGGGTGTTTCCCACATAGCACGTGATGACGGAGCACACGTGGAAAGACTGCACGTCAGAGTGTCATCGCGTGTAATTGGACAAAAATGCGCGTACACGCGATTGGCCTATGTACGTGTATTTCAGGGGTGCGCGGGCACTTACACACGCAAGTACGTCAGCGCACCTGTATCCCGGGGTGCGCGGGAATTTCCACACGCTATTGGACTGGGTACTGGATTTCAGGGGTGCGCGGGTCACACGCTCGCCTACAACACGCGCAACGCATAAATTTGCGCGCAAACAAAATAACAAGCTCAGACGCCAGGATGAATATACCGTTCCTAGCAGCAGTGGCCGTGGGCTACCAAAGGAGGAGGAGGATAGTCAGGGCCAGAAAATTCACACCCAGAACCAGCCTTTTCGGGATGCCTGATGACCAGGTGTATGGGAGGTACAGGTTTCCACCACACATAATACTGGACCTGGTGAGTGAGTGGGAGGATGACCTCACATCACCCACCCTGTGCTCCCAAGCACTCAGCCCCCTGGAGAAGGTCCTCAATGTACTGCACTTCTTAGCCACTGGATCATTTCAGCGGACAAGTGCCATAGTGGGTGGGGTGTCACAGGCCATGCAGTCACGCTGCCTACACCAGGTCTTGAACATCATCACTGCACGCCCATCAGTCCGCAGGCACATATACCTGCCCAGAACACCTGCAGAAAGGCATGCTGCCGCCCTGGAATTTTATGGTGTGGCACGATTCCCCAAAGTGCTAGGTGCCATCGACTGCACCCATGTGGCTCTACGTCCCCCCAGGGCATCTGAGCACATCTATAGGAACCGCAAGCACTGGCATTCCATCAACGTGCAGGTAGTATGTAATGCCAAGGGAATCATCACCTCAGTATATGCCAACTATCCCGGGTCCACCCACGACAGCTTCATTTACCGAATGTCCACCCTAAGCCGGGACCTAGAAGCTGGGCGGCATGGCAATACATGACTGCTTGGTGAGTATGAATGCCACAGCACATGCATGCATGTCAGATACTGAGCAAGGTCACAACCCCACCAATGATACCAATCACCACCTCCACAGGGGACAGTGCCTACCCTCTCAGCCCCCACATGATGGCGCCAATTCGGAACCCCACCACGCCACCCGAGGTAAGATATAACACAGCCCACATTACAACCCGGGGCATAGTGGAGCGCACATTCGGAGTGCTTAAGTCACGCTTTCGCTCCCTTGACCGTTCTGGCGGGCAGCTGTTATACGCTCCCCCAGTAGTGTGCAGGATCATAGTGGCAGCATGTGTCCTGCACAACGTTGCAACACGCCGGGGCCTGGCCGTGGACATGGTGGTGGCCCCACATCCCCAACCACATGCACAGCCGCTGCGCATGGGAGGGGAAAGGGCACGGGGGGAGGCAGCCCGTACACAGCTAGTGGCTAATTACTTCACCTAGAAATCACCCCCCTGTGGAGTGCACACTGCCCTGGCACATGCCATCTGACAATCAATGATGACTCAACCTGACACTGATCCTGAATGTCTGGAGAATCAACCGTGAAAACCATATCAGCCTGAGATTGTTCACCTGGAAGTGTTACAATGTGTGCATCCCTACCTACACAGACACCACCAATGCAGTTTTGTGAAAAAACACATTCAAGCAGCTAAAATGAATACCCACTTGGAAAATGCAACAAGAGGACAGTGCCATGTCACCCAACCCATCCCCAGCACCGCCACACGAGGTCCGAGAACAGGGTGCACACCAAAACGCACCTGTGTGGATCTTGGGGAAAAAAAACACCTCCATGGGCCACACGGCTACCCTATTGTGGGAGTATCACTGCTGTCGCTATTATCACCCTGTGCAGCTGCATCCGGAGGTGGTTGCACTATGGGAGGCAGCCCACGCAAGGCCCTAGTCTGTTCCTCCATGGCTGCAAGCATGCGGGTGTGGTAGGTCTCATTCTGGAGGATGAGTGTGCGGAGGTCCCCATGCAACAACTCACGGGATACCCGGACCTCCGCCCTCGTTGCCTGCATCTCAGCTGAGAGCGTACGGGTGAGACGCTCCAGCTGCTGTTCTGTCCTTTGGTGTGTTGAAGCCTCAAGCTCAACAAGAGTCGTCCTGAGGTGAAGGAGCTCCTGCCTCAGGGCTTCCCTGTGGCCCTGGGACTCTATGGAGATGGCTTCCTGCAGAGTCGCCAGTGCCGCCCGCCTGTCCCTGTTGGACGCCAACATGTCCTCCCTGTGTGACTGGCAGATGGAGTCGGTTGCCTGCTGTAGTCGCTCCATCAGCCTTTCAGGGGGGACAATGGAAGTGGCCACCCTATCCATGGCCTGAGCCATCATCTCGGATGATGCTGCCTGTTGGGTTGCCATACCGTAAATGGATTTCTCCCATGCGGTATTGCCAGGTGGCGTACGGCCACCACGTCGGCGGGCACCACACCTGTCTGGGGCAAGGCGAACTGCGCCTTGCTGTGCCGGCACTGCCTGAGGCTGCAGGACTGCATTCCCCCTCTGATCTGCCGGCCCAGAAACAGGATCAGATGTCGCAGAGTGTGACCCTGCATCCGTAACCACCAAAGGCGTAGCTGCCAACACTGACATCCCCATTGAGGGTTCTGACCCTGGTGCAGGTGGGTGGGACAGAACAGAATCCCTCCCTGGAACACTCACCTGCGACGGCACATAGGTCTCATCATCCGAATCAACACCTGAGTACAGCTCGGGGGATTTGCAGCTAGAGACACCCCTTGAGAGCACGACCTGCAGCACTTGTGGGTTCTCACCCACCACCACACCACGTCCCTCACTGGTGGTTGGTCGGCCCTCGGACCCCTCCTGGGTCTGCACCATCTCCAAAACCCCAGCAGTATCAGGTGCGTCTTCCCCTGCAAAGACATAAAAACAAAGAAATGGAAACAGGCATTAGCACCATGGCACACAATGAGGGCTGAGAAGCAAGAGAACCAGTACTTGATTGACACATGTCCCACATGACTAAAACCCTCCCATGCATGCACCCTCACTGCGTATGAAGGGCAGGCAAATGGCACACACTGATGACACCAAGATGGAAGATTAACACATTTTCTGCATGCTGCCTGGCAGTGGCATCACACATTGTCCTGTGATTGCCAGGTGAAACACACATGCCATCACACAAATGGCATGTACCATTGCTATTGAGTGAAGATGGAGAGGAGGGCAGCACTTATTCATTCAGTCCAGTTCCCGCATGTAATAGCTTTTCTAATTCAAACAGGTCTGATTTTTCACCTGGAGCTGCCAGTCCAAAATGGTCCAATTGCACAGGGACATGTGTGAACAAATGATATCCAGGTAACAAAGTCTCTCCACTTTACCATAGCCATGTCAGACATGTGACTAGAGGACTGAGAAATGCCTAGTAAAAGTGGTGGCATGCAAACAATCTGTCTGAATGAACAGAGAAAAATAAGCAACAATGTTGTGGCAAGGTGACACTTCAAGGGCAACTGCCGTGCTGTTGGCCTAGATGTCTACTGTTGGCAGAAGGGTTACTGCTATGGCCAAATGCTGCTGCGCAGGATGTATTGCATGAAGCACATGGGTGACCCATACGACTCAGGCGCACACACCCTCACCTGGCACACAAACAGAAGCCCTCACACACACACCATGCACATGGATGACACACACATGCATGTGCACTCACCGGACAATGCCTCGTAATCAGGCAGATCTCCCACGCCTTGGATCTGTTCCTCCGTGACGTAGGTCCCAGCGACTGACTCATGTGGAGTGAGTTCCATGTCTACTACTGGAGACCCACCTCCAGTCACTAGAGTTGCGGCATGACTTGAGGCCAGCTTATTCTTTGCCCTGCGCTTTAGGTCATTCCAGCGCTTATAGCAACCATTGGCTGTGCGCCTCACGATTCCAAGGGCACTTACGATGTCCGCAACGGTCTGCCAGTGTGCCTGGCGTTGTGCAGGGGTGGTCTTGGATCCTGCAACAATGACCATCTCGTTATCATGTCCGGACACATACTCGACAAGTGCATTCAGTTCGTCATCCGTGAAGCTGGGCTTCCTCGACGGGCCGGACTGTGTAGCCGTGTCTGAGGCATCAGCCTGTGCCGGACGAGCACTCTTCCTCTTCCGCTTGGAAGGTGGTGGTGATCCTGAGTGTCCTGCGCCGCTCTGGACACTAGGGGCAGGAGCCCTGGTGGACTCTGTATTAGGAGTGTGGGATTGCACACTCAGCATGGGAGTTGGTGCAGGCATTGGCTCAAGTGTAATGGTGTCAGGGGGAATGTCAGCAGGATGGACTAGGACCGACACTGTCCTGGCTGGGTGTGTGAGAGCTGGGGTGGATGGAGCCGCAGCTGCCCCTGCAGCCTCTCCGCCCTGCCTACTTGGGGAAACAGATAACCTTGCTGCCCCAGATCCACGTGGCATGATGACATCAACGTGCACCAGCGCACGTGTCATAGGCCTGCTGACCTGGAAGTCAGCCATGGAGTCAGCCAGGTCTGGTGCCACAATGGGCTGGTCCAACAAGGACTGAGCATGGATGGTGTCAGCCACGTCAGCCTCAACGGGAGGGGGGGGGGATTATGTGTGCCCTTGACTGGTCCTCCACACATGGGGGGACAGGGTCACCCTGCAAGTAACGACCACGTCCCCTACCGGATCCACCACAGCCACCACTTGTGGCTCTTCCACCTTTGCCACCCTTACGGAATCCTCGCCTCCCAGCCATGGCACTGATGTTAATGTGCGTATGGGAGTGGCTGTAAACTATTGTCCTGGGCAATTGGGGGTCAAAGGGGTTGGGTACCAGATGGTAATTGTACCCTAGTGCTCTAGCAAGGCTGAATGTAACCCCTGGGGAAAGATGACGGGTCACGCAATGCACAGGAGGCCCAAAAAAGGGAGATGACGTGCACGCAACCTCTCCTAGACCACGTGTGCAGAAAGAAAAACCTGCACTACGCTGTGGCACCCAGTAACACAAGAATGAACGTATGCGTGTCACACGCAGCCTAGAATGACCTCTGAAGGGGTAGGCTACACACGGGGCAAGCACAGATGTTAGATACGTGCGTGACTCACCGTCTGCCAGGTAAAAGAGCGTGAAAAAGGAGCGCGTTTGGTTGGCAACACCCCCACCAAAAGAAGATTTGTACGCTGTCTGAGGAGACAGGACAACAGTAGAAGGGAACACTGTTTGAGGGAACAGGCCCAGGTAAACCAGTAAAAGAGAAAAAAGAGAAAAAGCTGTCAGAGGTAACAGGGAGTACGAACTTGAAACGCCGTGAAGTAAATCGCGTGTGAAACGACAAGAAGTACAGAATTCACCCACTCGCTCTCCACGAAAAGCATGTACAAGGAAATGGTGTTCTACACGTACCTTTTATGCAGGCCCACACGTCCAGCGTCACTTACGCGGCGTGTACGCGCTAGGGCCATTTCCACCAATTACACGCTTTGTCACTTCTGCGTGTAGGGCCATTTCCACCAATTACACGCTTTGTCACTTCTGCGTGTAGGGCCATTTTCACCAATTACACGCTTTGTCACTTCTGCGTGTAGGGCCATTTCCACCAATTACACGCTTTGTCACTTCTGCGTGTAGGGCCATTTTCACCAATTACACGCTTTGTCACTTCTGCGTGTAGGGCCATTTTCACCAATTACACGCTTTGTCACTTCTGCGTGTAGGGCCATTTTCACCAATTACACGCTTTGTCACTGCCGCGTGTACGCGCTAAGCCCATTCCCACCAATTACACGCTTTGACACTCGGACGTGTCTTTCATTTTTTTCACACGCAACATTTTCCTACGTGTGCCCAATTCAACGTGCACGTGACTTCATAGACGCGCATACGCTGGTGACGCGTTTACGCGCTAAGGGCCTTTCCTCGAATTACACGCAGACGTGTTGGATTTTCACGTGCCAAATCACTCCTTATCAAGCTGGCCACGCGTTCACACACGGAAGACCACGCTCCTGCCCAAAAGGCCAAATTACTGCCCCCCAGAGCCCTGAGCACGCTCCCACCTGCCATCTGCTGCTGCCTGACTGCCTGCTGCCCACGTGCCCTGCCATTTGCTGCCTGCACATCAGCCAGGGGTGCTATTGCTGTGACCACCCCTGCTGGAACCGAAGACTCCCGACTGCTTTTCCATCGCCCCACAGCCCAGCCCCAGGACCCAGTTGCCCACCCACTCCTGCCTCTGGGGTTGCCATGTCGGGCACTGCAACATCTGGCACCGAAGTTGGTGTCCTGGTGGAGCATGTCCTGGGGTAGTATGATGCCCTCTTCGGAAGGTTGCGTGCCGACAAGGAAGGACGGACTCGCATCTGGATGGACATCGTGACTGCCATCAACGCGGAGGAGGTGGCAGTCCGCGACTACGAACGTGTCAGGAAGCGCTGGGAGGACTTCAGGTCCAGGACCCTCAACAAGGCCCGGCGCCTCCTGAAGGCAGCGGATGCTAAGGGGCGCCGGGGGCCACTTGTCGGAAGATCAGATGACGGCCCTGGAATGCATATCCCCAGCGCTCCACATCCAGGTCCTTGAGAAGCAGACCCGCCTGGAGTCGAGCGGTAAGTGTACATGCATACTGATTGTAAGCTGTGCGTGTGGTGGTGTGCCAGGAGTGTGCAGGTTGAACATGTATTTTTATGTTGCCAAGTAGGGGGGGTGTACAGGGCCGTGAGGGTGACACATGCGAGGGGTCTCATGTGTGACACATGGATGGTGCTTGTGTGTGTGGGCTTGCATGGCACAGGATGTGGAGGAATGATTGTCAGGTGTGACATGGATGTCGATCAAAACACTGCGACAGTTGGCGGAGGTGTACACATGCATGCAAGTTTGGTGTTGCGTGTGCATGTGTAGTGTACTCCCTATGTTGCATGTGATGTGTGGATGAACTTTGGCTGCTCATGCTGTTGTATGTGAATGGATGGTGCTGGCTGTTGCATTATGGCTGTGGTATGGCTCATGTGTGCAAGTTGAAAAGACATGTGTGTTGGGGATTGTGATGCCATGTCTGAGGTTTACCAATGCCACTCATGTATAACTGTCATGTGTGTATAAGTCCATTGTACAGTGCCCTGATGCCTGTGTTTTCTTTCTCCCTGTCTGCAGCGTCAACTGATGAAGAGGGCGGAGAAGGTGCTGTGGAGCACAGCGGCAGGGGTCGCACCACCAGCCGGAGACGCAAGGCCCGGATCCCCTCCCAGGTTGTGATCTTGTCGGGGAGTGAGGAGTCCGGTGCCGCATCCCAGGCCGCAGCTGCCGAGGGGAGGTCCAAGAGGCGGAGGTTGGAGTTGGACTCCTCGGCAGCAGAAGGGGCAGCTGGGACCCCACAGGGCCCAACGGGGGAAGATGGCACAGAGTCATCCAGGTTGGTGGGGGTTTTGGTGGAGGGGGAGGCCGTGCAAGCGACAGTGGCGGGGTCTGGAGGTGGGGATTCCACTGGTGCTAGTGGTGCAGTGCAGGATCAGGGACAGGAGGCAGCACAGTCCGCCGCGGAGGTGCCTGTGTGCAATCCTGTCCCTGCTCCTGTCACTGCATCATCTTGCACCAGCGGGGATGCCTACCTCCAGACCCGTTCTCAGGGAGAGGATTGGCTTACGACACCTGGCCTTCCACTCCCTGCGGATGTGGCTATCCTGCACCAGGTTGTGCCTGTCCAGGGTGGGCTGGTGTTGCGTCAACGGGCCATGCGAGCTGACCTGCAGTCTTTTCATGATGAGTCTGCACGTCTTCTCGCATGGCTCGTTGACCGCGTTGACCCACTGGGACAGCTCACCAGGGCTGGATTCCTCCGTTTCCTGGACCTTGTTCCGACCCCCTTCTCCACAGAACCCCCTATGCCCCAGTCGTCCTCCATGCCATCTTCCCACCTATGTGTCACCTGGGTGCCCTGTGGAGCTGCCTCCGACCGTGCGGCCAGGCTGGTGGACAACAGATCCCTGCCACAGTCGGGAGTCGGACGTCCAGCAGGGGTGGCCACATCAACGACTGCACCCCAGCTGGAGGAGGATGTGCAGGCACCATCGGACAGGGCACATGGACAGCAGCAGCTGCAGCAGCAGGAGGCTGTAGGTGGGAGCCACGATAGCTCGGGGCCTTCAACATCGGAGGGGCAGGCATCGGCCGGAGGGCAGGAGGACCCTGGACGGGAAGTGTCTTCCGTGTGGCAGCGGTTGGGCCACGCCATAGATGCGGAGCAGCGGCAGGCAGAAGAGGCGCGGCTCACGATGGTCAGGGCGGAGAACTCCATGCGGAGGGCCCTGAGGCGGGCCGAGTGCCTCGAGGCAATCCGCAGGGAGTTGGAGGTGAACATGTCGGCGTCCCTGCGGACCCTCGGGGCCATGGAACAGGACCGCCTCCGGGACATAGATGAGGAGTTCGATGATGCCCTGGCCCGGAACACCACTAAGTGAGCCGCTGGACTCGCCATTGTATATAGTTATTTAGTGATAGGTTTCCTTTGCAGTTTATTTTTCTTTGGAGTCGACGGACACTGCTCCACCTTTTGTATATAGTTCCATTTTAGATAGGTTTTTTGGTAGGTTTCATTTCTTCTCTTGGGATGATGGACCCTGAATACTTTGTACATAGTTGGACTTTGGATTTGGATATTTTTTTAACTATGAATATTTTTTGCCATGGAGCAATGGTTTTCTATTTATTTTTTACCTTCATTTACTTTTCATGGACTTGAACTTTGGAAGATATTTTTTGGGATTCTCATTTATTGATTTCATTTTGAAATGGGACAGCCTGCTTAATTTTTTTATTTTTTTACTTGTGTATTTTGGTTGATTTTGATAGCCATTGCTGTTGTTTTTAATACATTATTTGGATTTTTTCATTCTTCAATGTGTGGTTTCATCTCATTGTTTTCATGCATGTCATGATATGGGTTTTCAGGTTCACTTGCAACCATTCTGTGTGTGTGAGACACATGTGTTGATTTACATTTTTTCCATTGGAGTAGTATCATGGGCACATGTAATACTTGGTTGTGTCTTTGGGCTGTGGTGGCTGGCCATGAGGCACATGCTTGACGATTGTCAGGGCCTGTGGGCAGGGGGACATGAGTGGGGGCCTGGTGGAGGCTGCCCCTGCACTGCTGGGGGCCTGGTGGAGGGTGCCCCTGCACTGCTGGGGGGTGGGGGGGTGGGAGACATGGGGGGGGGCCTGGTGGAGGCTGCCCCTGGTGGCTGGGGGGTGGGGGTGGTGGGAGACATGAGTGGGGGCCTGGTGGAGGGTGCCCCTGGTGGCTGGGGGGTGGGGGTGGTGGGAGACATGGGTGGGGGCCTGGTGGAGGGTGCCCCTGGTGGCTGGGGGGTGGGGGTGGTGGTGGACATGGGTGGGGGCCTGGTGGAGGGTGCCCCTGGTGGCTGGGGGGTGGGGGTGGTGGGAGACATGGGTGGGGGCCTGGTGGAGGGTGCCCCTGCACTGCTGGGGGGTGGGGGTGGTGGGAGACATGGGTGGGGGCCTGGTGGAGGCTGCCCCTGGATGCTGGGGGGTGGGGGTGCAGGGGGACATGAGTAGGACATGAGTGGGGGCCTGGTGGAGGGTGCCCCTGGTGGCTGGGGGGTGGGGGTGATAGGGGACATGAGTGGGGGCATGGTGGAGGGTGCCCCTGCACTGCTGGGGGGTGGGGGTGGTGGGAGACATGAGTGGGGGCCTGGTGGAGGGTGCCCCTGGTGGCTGGGGGTTTGGGGTGGTGGGAGACATGAGTGGGGGCCTGGTGGAGGGTGCCCCTGGTGGCTGGGGGGTGGGGGTGGTGGGAGACATGAGTGGGTGCCTGGTGGAGGGTGCCCCTGGTGGCTGGGGGTTTGGGGTGGTGGGAGACATGAGTGGGGGCCTGGTGGAGGGTGCCCCTGCACTGCTGGGGGGTGGGGGTGGTGGGAGACATGAGTGGGGGCCTGGTGGAGGGTGCCCCTGGTGGCTGGGGGTTTGGGGTGGTGGGAGACATGAGTGGGGGCCTGGTGGAGGGTGCCCCTGCACTGCTGGGAGGTGGGGGTGGTGGGAGACATGGGTGGGGGCCTGGTGGAGGCTGCCCCTGGATGCTGGGGTGTGGGAGTGCAGGGGGACATGAGTTGGACATGAGTGGGGGCCTGGTGGAGGGTGCCCCTGGTGGCTGGGGGTGGGGGTGATAGGGGACATGAGTGGGGGCCTGGTGGAGGGTGCCCCTGCACTGCTGGGGGGTGGGGGTGGTGGGAGACATGGGTGGGGGCCTGGTGGAGGCTGACCCTGGTGGCTGGGGGGTGGGGTTGCAGGGGGACACGAGTTGGACATGAGTGGGGGCCTGGTGGAGGGTGCCCCTGGATGCTGGGGGGTGGGGGTGGTGGGAGACATGAGTGGGGGCCTGGTGGAGGGTGCCCCTGGTGGCTGGGGGGTGGGGGTGGTGGTAGACATGGGTGGGGGCCTGGCGGAGGCTGCCCCTGGTGGCTGGGGGTGGTGGGAGACATGGGTGGGGGCCTGGTGGAGGGTGCCCCTGCACTGCTGGGGGGTGGGGGTGGTGGGAGACATGGGTGGGGGCCTGGTGGAGGTTGCCCCTGCACTGCTGGGGGGTGGGGGTGGTGGGAGACATGAGTGGGGGCCTGGTGGAGGCTGACCCTGCACTGCTGGGGGGTGGGGGTGGTGGGAGACATGGGTGGGGGCCTGGTGGAGGGTGCCCCTGCACTGGCGGGGGGTGGGGGTGGTGGGAGACATGAGTGGGGGCCTGGTGGAGGGTGCCCCTGGTGGCTGGGGGTTTGGGGTGGTGGGAGACATGAGTGGGGGCCTGGTGGAGGGTGCCCCTGGTGGCTGGGGGGTGGGGGTGGTGGGAGACATGAGTGGGTGCCTGGTGGAGGGTGCCCCTGGTGGCTGGGGGTTTGGGGTGGTGGGAGACATGAGTGGGGGCCTGGTGAAGGGTGCCCCTGCACTGCTGGGGTGTGGGGGTGGTGGGAGACATGAGTGGGGGCCTGGTGGAGGGTGCCCCTGGTGGCTGGGGGTCTTGGGTGGTGGGAGACATGAGTGGGGGCCTGGTGGAGGGTGCCCCTGGTGGCTGGGGGTTGGGGTGGTGGGAGACATGAGTGGGTGCCTGGTGGAGGCTGCCCCTGGTGGCTGGGGGGTGGGGGTGGTGGGAGACATGAGTGGGGGCCTGGTGGAGGCTGCCCCTGCACTGCTGGGGGGTGGGGGTGCAGGGGGACATGAGTGGGGGCCTGGTGGAGGCTGCCCCTGCACTGCTGGGGGGTGGGGGTGCAAGGGGACATGAGTGGGGGCCTGGTGGAGGGTGCCCCTGGTGGCTGGGGGGTGGGGGTGGTGGGAGACATGAGTGGGGGCCTGGTGGAGGGTGCCCCTGCACTGCTGGGGGGTGGGGGTGGTGGGAGACATGGGTGGGGGCCTGGTGGAGGGTGCCCCTGCACTGCTGGGGGGTGGGGGTGGTGGGAGACATGGGTGGGGGCCTGGTGGAGGCTGCCCCTGCACTGCTGGGGGGTGGGGGTGGTAGGAGACATGGGTGGGGGCCTGGTGGAGGCTGCCCCTGGTGGCTGGGGGGTGGGGGTGCAGGGGGACACGAGTTGGACATGAGTGGGGGCCTGCTGGAGGGTGCCCCTGGATGCTGGGGGGTGGGGGTGGTGGGAGACATGAGTGGGGGCCTGGTGGAGGGTGCCCCTGGTGGCTGGGGGGGTGGGGGTGGTGGGAGACATGAGTGGGGGCCTGGTGGAGGGTGCCCCTGCACTGCTGGGGGGTGGGGGTGGTGGGAGACATGGGTGGGGGCCTGGTGGAGGGTGCCCCTGCACTGCTGGGGGGTGGTGGGAGACATGGGTGGGGGCCTGGTGGAGGCTGCCCCTGGTGGCTGGGGGGTGGGGGTGATAGGGGACATGAGTGGGGGCCTGGTGGAGGGTGCCCCTGGTGGCTGGGGGGTGGGGGTGGTGGTGGACATGGGTGGGGGCCTGGTGGAGGGTGCCCCTGGTGGCTGGGGGGTGGGGGTGGTGGGAGACATGGGTGGGGGCCTGGTGGAGGGTGCCCCTGCACTGCTGGGGGGTGGGGGTGGTGGGAGACATGGGTGGGGGTCTGGTGGAGGCTGCCCCTGGTGGCTGGGGGCTGGGGGTGCAGGGGGACATGAGTTGGACATGAGTGGGGGCCTGGTGGAGGGTGCCCCTGGATGCTGGGGGGTGGGGGTGCAGGGGGACATGAGCAGGTGTGCAGGGTAGTCCCCTGTTTTGTGGGCTGCCTGCAGGGGCCGTGGAGGGTGTACAGGGAACACCTGTGAGGACCCACCCAGCCTAATCGCGTGTGTAACTTCCCACGCACCCCTGTAATACACGTACCCAGCCAAATCGCGTGTGATGATTCCCGCGCACCCCTGTAATACACATACCTGGCCACATCACGTGTGATAATTCCCACGCACCCCTGTTATACACGTACCCAGCCAAATCGCGTGTAAAACTTCCCGTGTACCCCTGTAATACACGTACCCAGCCAAATCGCGTGTGATAATTCCCGCGTACCCCTGTAATACATGAGCCCTGGCTAATCGCGTGTAAAACTTCACGCGTACCCCTGTAATACACGTACCCTGGCCAATCGCGTGTTAAACTTCCCGCGTACCCCTGATATGAACGTTACCCGCTTTGCGTTCCTTGTTTGGCAGCCCTGTAAACTGGTCCAGTGTTAGCGCAGCCCTTTGCGATGATTTAGCGATTTTGATGGCTTTTCCTTGCGCGAGGGCGTTCTTGGGGGCGTTACTGGCGCTGCTGCAGGGTCGCTGCGATACTCTGCGCCACGGCTGGTTTAGGAGCCTAAAATCCATGAATACGCTGTGCGCGGAAATCGGTTTTAGCGCACGTGCCTGGCGCAGACAATCGCACGCGGACACTCTGCGCCAGCCGCTTGCGACACTTTTCTGCGAAATTCTATGAATTACCCTGTATATCTACACATTTATATTTAATATTGTGTCCGTATAGAGTTTCTTATCATGGCCCCCTGCCCCATGTACATCGCAAGTGTGGTTATGGGATCTGCCTTACTCTAAAGCGCCTAGCGGGTGGGAAAGGTTAATTTCCTTCCCAGATTTATCAGAGGTCCAAAAGGATCTGCATGAATTGATTGTCAGGAAAGGCGACCTACTACACAACTAGGTGGCCTAAATTCATCACAACACCTAGCTTATGTAGGTCTTCACACCCCCTGAGAGAAAACAGGAGACATATCCTAAGAATTCCGCCCCGTGGTGATGCTTCATTACATTCCACTGAGCAATATTCCACTCACCACTAACAGCCAACATACTTCAAGAGTTATCTCCCTTATTGTCAGGAACCCATCTTTGGATCAGTTCATGATGTGCAACGTAAACGTCAATAATTCAAAGTCTTTGTAGCATTTTACAAAATTGAGGACAAGGTTAGTAAGGAGAACTCTCAGACATATGTTAAAAATAAAACAGAAGGACAGGGGTATTGGTTAGAAAATCAGTAGAAGATAAAACATCAATAGTAAGGAACAACATATTTTATTGTTGTAAAAACTGTACGCCCCCTACTTTAAAAATATAATTTCACCCAAGCTGCGATGCAGATAAATCTATGGTTAATCTTATCATAATCCAAATGTTTGTGACCTGTGAACGTTTGTAAATCCACACCCAGTAGAAGACGAACATATAGTGATTTAACATGAAAATTATACCAAGTGGGGAAATTGATGACCCCTGAGTGACTCCAAAGTTTACTAGTTAAGTCTTTTTTATGGTAAGACTCTGTCTTCTATTGTCTGGGGCTTCCTGAAAGAAAGAAATTGAACCACAATACTGCTCTGAGTCGTACACTGGGCCTTTCTACAATTCTTTTAAAAGAATGTCATGGTCCAAAGTACAGAAGGGGACAGCAAGATCCAGTGATTTATGCCTCTGACTATTATTTGTTTCAAAAGCTTGAAGTACTTTTTCAAACACACTGACGGTAGATGTTCTAGACAGCCATAGCTTTCTGAAGTCAAATGTAAAGTATTTAAGAGGCTTTTTCTATTATCATAGCAAGAACCAGCGGTTTCCATACAGGCCTATAACTGGGGAAACTACAGCAACAAAAGCATCATAGGTGTCATTCTGTCCAGCATTAATGCCCACATCCTGGAGACCCCAAAGAGAATACAGAGGGCCTCAATACGAGCATGCTGGTTCTGTAACAGCGGTGCCGGTAAGCCTACCAGCACCGTTGTTACCGGACCGGCACACTCTGAGTCTGTGGGCAGCTGCCACCCTGCCCGCCAGTTCTGACCTGGCGGGTGAGACGGCACCCGCCCGCAGACTTTCCTGGAAGCACCGACACCGTTATTAACCGTGCCAGTGCTTCCACCATCCACATTCCCATTGGTTCCTATGGGACTCAAATGGGAATGGGGATTAACAGTTTTCCAGTGCCTATCTTCCAGGAACACTGGGGTCATAACTTCCTTTAGTAGCCCTACATCATGTGGGTTGGTTGTCCACAATTGTATTGGCACATACTGTGAGTCGACCTGAATGAAGGCAGGTGGTGCGACAATGGCCATTAGGGAGCACTGCACTCTTTTGTACTGCACCATGATCTCACAGGGGGATAGATATCTCAAGTATTATCTCCCTGTCATTGTCATCATCTTCTCTTCATCTGTCACTGAGGGGCACAGTGGGATCAATGCGCAATACAGTACGCCACAGATACCAACAACCCTTGTAGGTCTAGGGACAGTATTGTGCCTGTTACCAATTCTCAGGACACTACAGGGTGAAAAATCAAATCTGTTGGCACTCTCCAGCAGGCTTTGGCAATTTGCGGCACTCGTTCAACGAGCATGTTATGCCATAGATGAACATATCTGTGTCGACGGATATGCCTCGCTCTACTACGTCATGTGTCATGGCATGTATTATGATCATTGCCCTCATTGCACACATTCCTTGTGTAGTGCAGACAATGCCGTTTTTGGTAAATGAGATTGTCATGTTCAACTTGCTAAGCAGATCCCTGCCGAGCAAGTTGACAGGAGAGCTCTCACAATACAATAGGGAGCACAAACGACACTTCCTCCCACCTTTACAGCCAAGACCTTTGTATATGGAAACGTAGAAATAGCTCCAGAGAATCCCTGTGCATCGAGAGTTTTGCCAGATAACGGGAAGTCACCTTCACTGATGCTTGATTTCTCAGCACCCAAATCCACCGTTTGTTTGTTTGTTTGTTTGTTTGTTTGTTTGTTTATTTTATTTCTATAGCACTCCGGACCCGGGAGTAAAAGGGCACTTAGTACAAGCTACAAGGCACAGTACATGATAATAAGCAGTAATAATTGAACACAGTTATATACAGAATATACAGACAGTGGAGGTAATAGCAACCAATAATGACAAAAATGAGACATGTGCAATATGTACAGTTCATAGCTAAGTCTCACTTCAGGGTTGACTTTTTGTCAGAAGCCACCCAATGGCAAGTTTCCTGAACGAATGGAAGGATTTGGATGACTTAATATTCAGTGGCAGGGCGTTCCAGAGTTGGGAGGCGAGGACAGTGAAGCTCGAGCCTCCGGCTCTTTTAGAGGTAAATCTAGGTACTGTGAGACATAAGGTATTGGAAGATCTCGTGGTTCTGATGGAAGATTTCATGGTGAATTTGTTAGTAAGGATGAATTGCTTGTTTCCTATCTCTGCCACCACCAAAGGTTCCTCTTCTGGGTTGAGGGTTATCGACAGTACTGGACACACAAATGCTCTTTGTGGTCTCTCCTAGTCAGGATAGGTATTTGCCCCTGGGAAGAAGAAGGGTTTTCCCCCCCACCACTGTAGTGCCTTGGAACGGGTCTACACTGCCACTGGGCACACCGTTAAAGGGGTTTTCATTTCCTGCCTGCTGAGAATTGTTGTGGGGTGGGTATTGTTGCATTGCCTGATGTGGTTATTGGTGTGGGGAGCGGGGGCAGCTGTGTTTATGTAGTCGGCCCCTGTGGTGCCCCTTTAGAGGACATACCATACTTCTGTTGACCATAATGGTACCCCATCCCCTGCCTGCTCCTGCACTCCCTTGACAAAATGCACACACTTCCCACAGTTCCAGCATTGCCCATTCCTTCCAATTCTGTTTGTGCTTTCGTTGATACTGATGTCTCCACAGCAACCTTAGCTAATTTGTTTTGTTCCAGTTTTGCTTTCTCTGCTTGTCGCCTCCGATTCATTTCCTCCTCACACTCTTTTATTCTTCTACAATGGTGCACTATTATGCTCAAAATTTCAGACCACCCCTTCGCCTCTACCCCACAATTTGTTCTAGTGCTTTTTGCACTTCTTTATGAAGGCCTTCTTTGACAATAAAATAGAAGAAGGGTATTGACTGGTCCCATGCGTTAACCGTTTCTTCCCTCCACTTCTCTTGTACCTTATGAATGAATTGAGCGGCATCCTCGTGATCACCCATGTTACACTGCATAATGGACTGCAAATCGGATGTGTCTGGGAAAGCTCACTGCAGTGCATCCCACGCTTTTGCTCTAATCTTATTTAAGGATGCTCCATCGTGTGCATCGTTGCTCAGGGTTAACCGGGTACCCTGCCTTCACCCACACTTCGGCAGCCTGATCTCTGATAGTGGTTTTGATGTCTCCTATTACTAGGGGCACTCCCGCCATTAGTTGCATATATCCATTTCCCCACGCCCACCGTAAGTGCTGGAAGAGTCTTTATTACCTTGTTTTTGTCCATTTGTGCCAATGGTACATAGTGTGGTCTCCCAGTACCATTGTGTATTGGGGCATTTGTATTTTTAGTTTCCTTCTCTCAACCTTCTTTGAACTTCCCTTTTTCCTTGCTACTGCTATCCGGCCAAACCTCTCTCTCAACTTGCCGTCCCATAAACTCTCTAGTCTACGGATACGTTGAGGTGCTTGGTCCACCTCCTCACCGTCCTTGACCTCTTCCAAAGTGCTCCATTCGTCTTCCTCTCCCATACGGGAACCAACATTTCTCATAACACAAGCTATCCGTTTTGCTGCCACGTTCTATATGTACGGTTCTTATGGGCGCGTCGTCTATCCTAAGTAAGAAGTCTCCTTATTTCCACTCATCCGTCCCCTGCCGTGCTGGTGTGTCTGCCTTAGTCACGTCATGTGCAGCCCGCAGTCTGGCGAGTTCTGAGCGCGTTAACGTCAGTGCTACCTCTAGGTCTCTTGGATTAACATCTATGTGTGCTGCAACATCGGGAGAGAAGGCATATGGGGGAGGTGGGCCTGTCTCCGGGGTTGACACATGAGTTGGATTTGTGTATCCCACCATGGTACGGGCTGATAAGGGATATATTTCCTTGTTTCTTACTGACGTCCTCCCATTGTCACTTAGGCCTGCGCCTTTGCTATTGCTGCGCGCCAATCCTTCTCCCTCACTCTCCTCTGTGTCCTCAAACATCTTCCAGAGGTTCAATATTTCCCTTCTGTTCTGTAATTCTTTCCGTTGGTACTTTTCTGTCAAAAAAATGGACATGTATTACAGAATGCTTCTGTCATAGGAGCCCTGCTCTGGCCACAAGTGGGGCATTCCCCCTCCCCTTGTTTCAGTCACCCACTGGTTGTAATATTTCTTGATCCTGACACAGTACAATGGCAGGGCCTTGCACATGTATTCTATGGGTGTTTTTCCTCCCATAGCCACCTTGGTCGTGCCCTTGCTGGTGCTACGCCTGTGCTAATGCGCTACACAGTTTTATCTATTGTCAAAAACACATTCAATATCCCCCCCTCACTTAGTTACAAAACTTCAAAAATGTGCTTTTTCTTTCCCCACCCCTTCTTTTCCTTTCTGTCTCCTTACTTACGCAAACCACACTATTCCCACACACCACAAACCACACAACCCCCCCTCCTGGGCCTCCTCCCTACACAATAAAATAGATGAATAAAACAAACTAAAATAACAACCACTGCTATTCCCAAGCCCTCTAATTATACAGGGCTCCTATGTATTTCCTCTTTTCTTCTTTGTTAAACAGTGTGTGTGGTGCCACGTTCTCCGCTCACTCGGGGAGGCTCCCTACACTTCTGTTTTCCTTTCCTTACTATTCTCCTTAAAATGTTAATAAAAACAAAAAACAAAACAAGCCACACACATGCCACACTTCCAATTTCAATCTCTGCAAGTTCACACTGTTCGCACTTTCCCATATATTTGTCTCCTACTTGTTATCTCATGCAAGGCTATACTCACGTGTGCGCGTTCACCCGAACTCCTTCATCACAGGGTTTCAACAACACCGGCCTGCACTTCTCCTCTGAGCTGTGCCCCACTCCAAAGAGCAGACAGGATTCTGCAAAGACAGCTCCTGTACGGCCACTGGTATGCGTTTTTGGGGTTGGTTGCTGTAGGTGGGCGCGGCCCCTTCGGCGAGGCTACCTGGACACGGCTGCAAGCACAGCAGGGCACTGGGATCACATCGGGGTCACCAAATGGAGGCACGCCCTGAAAGCACACGCCAGAAAAAATACAACCCGCTAGGGAAAACAGGCCAAGAGATTTCTTGCAAGGATAATACGTTTTATTTGGCACAAAATATAATAAGTATGCCAGCAAAGAGCTCTTTGCTGGCATACTTATTATTCTGCAGAACGTTCTGCAGAAAAATAGTCCAAGCAGAAGGTTATAAGGCAACACATCTTCATTACTACATCATACATACAGTAAGAACCCACGTGGCTGGTTGGTGAGACCCTATACATGGGCAGCCTGCTTCATGGGGGATGCCAGGCTGCAATTGACCCCAGTCCAGTCCGTCCATCTTCCATCACGTGGGTCAGCTGGGCTCATCTCTCCAGGGAGTGAAGGTCAGGTTCTCATTAGTTACTATCAGAAGACAATGCTACTCTATCATTATGACGTGCACCTGGGAAGCTCAGGGACTGACACAGGGGAAGGCTCAAGCTCCTGCTGACCCACACATTCTTCACTCAGTTCATATTGCACTCTCCGTACCCAAGGTTTCCACCTTCGTTTTGGACTATAATTCGTTCCTCTATGTACCTAGTATTACAATGTGTGTCATTATGAAATAAGGTGAAATGGTTGTATTCTTTCAGAACTTTTATGACCACTGGGTGTATGGTTGGTGGTCCGAGGTCACATACTACTGCAGATTTCAGGGGTCTTGGACTTGGTCATTTGTGGGTGTCATAACTCCTGGTGGGCTGGGTGGGGGCTGGAGGTCTGCTTATGTCCTGGCTGTGAGGAGCCTGGTGTTGTCTCGCAGCCTTGAAGGGCGCATTCCTTTCTGGGATAATACATTTTTGCAATAGTTAAGGAACAAAGAGATGCTTCTATGGGAATCAGTAGTGCAGGCCTTTCTACCATCAGGTTTGGGCCTGTTCAGGTTTCTTCGTCGGGCCTGTGTTTACCGCGCAGCCATGCAGGACCAAATGTATATACCATAACTACAAAAATGGCATCTCCTTATCTGTGCGCACTAAATGTACGCATTTATAATGAATACTGTGTCCGTATAGAGTTTCTTATCACAGTCCTCTCCCCCTGGTACATCGCAAGTGTGGTTATGGGGTCTGCCTTACTCTAAAGTACCTAGCGGATGGGAAAGGTTAATTTCTTTCCAAGATTGATCAGAGGAGACAAAGACAAATTAAACAGGCAGGAAACCAAGGTAGAGAATTATTTGATGTAGTGGCAAGGTTCAGGAACCCAACATGTATGGCAGCCCCCACTACTGCAACCCAGGAACAAACCAACAAATGTAACAATTTTTTTGAAGAAAAGATTTTAGATATCCAGAAAAGCATTGCCAAAGTGAAGACGGGTGAAAGATGGGAGGAGTATTCAGAAGAGAAAGAGACATGAGACCAAAAGGGAGAAGAGGAGAGTTTCCATTTTAAAACCATTGAAAACAAGACTGCGTCAGCACAGATACTCCAACTAAAGCCAACAAAGTACCTGGTTTTTCCAATGCCACCATGTACAGCTATCCATCTAGCAGCAAATCTTGTGCCATTTCCAACAAAGTTTATAAATAAATCCCTAATGGAGAGCTATGTCCCTAGTACTCTGAAGGGAGCACTGGTAAAACCTTTATTGAAAAAGCCCAACTTAGACCCAACTGTCCTCAAAAACTATCGGTAGCTAATTTATGCTGGCCCACTAAAATCTTTGAGAAAGTGGTCTGTGGCCAATTTCAGGATTTTGTGGATAGCAAGAGCATCCTGGATGAATGTCAGTCGGGGTTTCGCCCAAAACACGGAACAGAGACCACCTTGCTGGCGGTCCAGGATGATCTGTTAGAAGCTGCAGATAAGGGAGGATCCACAATAGTGCTGATGTTGGACCTCTCTGCGGCTTTTGATATGATCAACCACAAGATCGTTCTCCAACGTATTGAGACAGTTGGGAGAGCCTCGAAAGTAGTGGTAGATTGGTTTAGTTCCTTTTTGTAGGAAAGGACACAGCGGGTAACTCTGGGAGGTTTTCTATCAGAACTACTATGGCTAAAATGTGGAGTTCCACAGGGGTCAGCATTGTCACCTTTGATCTTTAATCTATACATCCTACCATTATTCAACATTTTGAAGAGGTATGGATTAAGATTTCATTCTTACGCTGATGACACCCAAATCTATGTAGAAACAGAGAATATAGAGGAGGCTTTTGAAAAGATCAACCAGTGTATGCAGGAAATTAGAATATGGATGGCGTGCAATCAGCTACAGCTGAATGCAGCTAAAACCGAGATCATTTTTATTTGGAGCAGGGAGCAAGTTGATGGCCGAAGAAAACAAAGTATAATCCCACAGATTCTAGGGGAAGAGATTCAATTTTCAAGGAAAATAAAGAACCTCGGATGCACATGGCAGGAAAACCTGGGGAGTGAAGCCAGGTAGGGGCCAAAGTGAAGGTCATATATCACTTCCTACGTATGCTTAGGAATGTGCTCCCCTTTGTGGCAGCAGAAGCCCACCCTGTGGTTGTAGGGGCGTTAACCAACTCTCATCTCGATTACTGTAACAGTTTAATGGCAGGATTCCAGTCAAACAGATGATGAGACTGCAAAGGGCCCAGAATGCGGCTGTTAGGTTAATTGCTCACTTAAGAAAAAGAGACCATGTGTCAGCTTCGCGTAGAGCTCTCCACTGGTTGATGGTGGAGGACCAGGTGAAATTCAAGATAGCCTGCCTTATGCATAAGTACTTTTATGATCATGCACCAAAATATTTGAGTGCCAGGATCCATCATCTCCAACCAATAAGAGATCTCTGATCAGGAGATAAAATGTTGTTGACTATACTCCGGACTAAACTGATCTTTGGGTCTTTGGCCCAAAGGTATGGAACCAACTACCATTGACTATCCGTTCTTGTCCATCATTGAAAAGCTTTAGAAAAGCACTAAAAACCTTTCTATTTAAGTGAACCTGGGTGATCTATATCACAGTCGCTACATGTTGATCAAGGTACAAACCATAGTTAACATCTGCGCCCGAATGCAGTTTATTCTGCCTGGTGCGCGTAATAAATATTCAAAATCAAAAATCAAACTCAGAGGTCCAAGAATGATCTGCATACATTGATTGGCAGAAAAGCCGACCCACTAGCCAACTAGGGGGCCTGAATTCATCACAGCCCCTAGTTTATGCAGGTCTTCACACCCCCTGAGAGAAAACAGGAGACATATCCTAAGAATTCCACCACCATGGCAATGCTTCATTACATTCCACTGAACAATATTCCACTCACCACTAACAGCCAACATACTTCAAGAGTTATCCCCCTTATTGTCAGGAACCCATCTTTGGATCAGTTCATGATGTGTTACGTAAATGTCAATAATTCAGAGTCTTTGGAGCATTTTACAAAATCAGTAGAAGATAAAACATCAATAGTAAGGAACAACATATTTAATTGTTGTAAAAACTGTACACCCCCTCCTTTAAAAATATAATTTCATCCAAGCTCCGATGCAGATACGTATATGGTTAATCTTATCATAATCCAAATGTTTGTCACCTGTGAACGTTTCTAAATCCACACCCAGTAGAAGACGAACATGGAGTGATTTACATGAAAGTTATACAAAGTGGAGAAATTGGGTGACTCCACAGTTTACTACTTAGGTCTTTTTTATGGTAAAACTCTGTCTTCTATCGTCTGGCGCTTGCTGAAAGAAAGAAATTGAACAACAATACTGCGCTGAGTCATACACTGGACATTTCCACAATTCTTTTAAAAGAATGTCATGGTCCAAAGTACAGAAGGGGACAGCAAGGTCCAGTGATTTATGCCTCTGACTGTTATTTGTTTCAAAGGCTTGCAGTTCTTTTTCAAATACACTGACGGTAGATGTTCTAGACAGCTATAGCTTTCTGAAGTCAAATGTAAAGTATTTGAGAGTCGTTTTCTACGATTTTAGCAAGAAACCGAGGTTTCCATACAGGCCTTTAACTAGGGAAAATACACCAACAAAAGCATCACAGTGTCATTCTGTCCAGCATTAATGCCCACATCCTGGGGACCCCAAAGAGAATACAGAGTGTCTTAGATGTAGTCGGCACAACATAAACTTTAAAACATACTGCAAAATATATAAGCCATAGAATACCAAGCCATAATCAGCCAGTGGTTCCCAGTTCACCATTCTATCTGCCAGAGAACAATCTCAGGATAGTAATGCAGGACAAGTATTGTTGACAAGTCAGACTTTGAACCAAGATTTGGAAAAAGAGAAAGGAAAAGAAGTCTCCTCTAACAACACAGCAGGATCTGGAATAGCATTGCATCAGACTTCAGACCAACCACAGCATTTCGACAGTACAATTTCACAGGAGCATGAGGAACCAACTCTTAAAACAACATCTCATCCAAGGCACCCACCCTCAAGCCATTCAATTACTCTTATAACAATAATAATAATTTGTTTTTTATTTAGCGCTTTAATCTAAAGCGCTTTACATAGGACATATTTACATACATTACTTGCTTCTTAGAGAGAAACCTAGGACCGATCCACTTCTGCTGCTGCCAGACCTGAGTATAGAGCTCTGTTCTGTGGGGTGAAAAGACAGCCCCAGAGTGACAGAGATGGAGAGGCCACGCTAGGTCCCTATTGTGAGCGTGAAGCTTGCTAATGTGGAGTTCCATTGAAGTATAAAAGCAAGTACAAAACAGTGATTTCTGACAAAAGGCCTTGTGAAATGGAAAGAAATGGGCCTAGTCAACTCCCAAAAATGGACAGGTGCTCAAGTGAAGGGGAATCTACCTGAGAGCTTAAAACTGTTAGATATGGGAAATAACATGTGGTGCTGCAGATACTGACTGTGTAAACTGGGAAAATGCACCTTTTGGACAGATTCAAAACTGCAGCAGTACACATGGGAAAATATACATTGAAATGATAGGCATGTGAAAAATACCAAGGAGGAATTGTGCCTTACGTTTAGAAAGGGAAGCCAAGTGACATATTTCAGAGAAAGACACTTAGTTTTCAAAAATAAACTGACATGCAAATGGAAAGGCCCACTTGTTGGATTTCTATGTACCTGTGGCCTATGTGTGAATAATGCCTAAAGTGGACTTTCATCTGTCCAAACTGTATCTAAAGAAAGATTGTATGATAAAAAACATGCCCAGATATAATGTTAAATATTACGTGCAAGCACATCTTAGCGATTTAAAGCTGTATTTTCTGAAGTATGGATGCAGCTGGTGTTTTCCCCACTGAATTGAAAGGTCTGTGCCTTTGAGAATTTGAACTCAAGACCTGGGCTGGGCCCACCAGGAAAAGCAGGTCTGGTTCAGTTAGAAGTACAAAGAAATAACAGAGAATTAGATCAAAATAGTGGGAGTTGTAGATAACACAGAAAGCACCTTTATGGTCAGGTCTCTCCATTAGCTGTACATTAGTGGCCAACAGAAATGACCTTTTCAGGGCTAACTTGACCTCAAGAAATGGCTTCAGAGCCACTTATGGATTATCAAACATTGTGGATGAAACAGATTGCTGATAAGCAGATGTTTGTGTCAGGTGACAATGGGAAAATGAAACTTACGAATAGATGGGGCCTATCTGAAACTGATGGTCATATGTGAAGCACTGCCAGTGATTAACATGGCACTCCTTTTTCCTGAATCAAAAGAGAATTGTGTGCCCCATTGAGCTCATCCCGGACTCATAGTAAAAGGTATAAGAAGGCCGTTGGTATTGTTAAGGATTTCAGTCAGGCAATACACCCTGTCTCAGGCTAGTATGGAGTGTGCAAATTAAATACTTATTTATTGTGTCTATATTTACAATATTCTGAGTGATATACCACTCACATCACACCCTTCTTAAAATACCCCGCAGGTCACACTGAATCAGGAATCAGGCTGGTTGGTAAAGGTATTATTTATTTATTTTCAAATCGAACACAAGTGAATATATGGGGCAACAATCACCAATGTGGTGACAAAACAATTCAGAAAGTAAGTAAGGAAATTGAATTCACTTATAGCAATACAGAATAGAAAACACAGGAAAAAGAACAGTTTTGTTTTGTAGAAAAGATTGCGCTTAGGTTAAGATTTCCCCCTTGCAAAGATCTTAATTCACAAATGAACAATTCTACACAGATGTAAGTAACAGCAGGTATTCAGGAATGTAGGACAGAGTACAGTGTTTGAATATAAGCTTCCCTCTCCAACCAAGAGAGAAAATGTTTTGGGAAAATGTACACTTTTAAAGAATGACAGTTGAAAATGACTTTGTAAAACAATGAAAAGTGGGTAAAAATGCTTAAATTGGTATAAATCTCTAGGGGAGCAACACTAAACAGGTCCTAACAAACATAAGCTACAAAATGAGCAACAATACACACTTTAAATCAGAATGTGAGTTAAGAAACACTTTGAATGGGAAATCACATGTGTATAACTTTTTCAAAATTGCGAATTTCCGCCTAATTTTCAGTATGCGATTTTTAATAAAAACTGGTCAAATACACTGTTTCGCAATGGTTTGGTTGTGGATGTAGCTAGGGGTCTTGGGTTTAACTCAGAGTTGAAATGAAGTCTTTAGCTATAAAATTGAGGAAGTTATATGAGTTTGAATGAGAGGTGTTTTTGAAATTAAAGGCACGAAAATGAAAACAGAAATCCGTTTTTATAATGACAATTATGCTCTAAAGTAGGGTATTCAGGCTGGTTACCAGTTTGAAACACAGTAAGCCCCTGAGTGGTGAGCGGAAACCAACCCCAGCACCTCGGTGTCCGCCTTGAAGGACTCAGATGGATTACCAGTGGGATAATTTTGGAAGGTTTGGGATTTTCACAGGACAAAGGGATCTTAAAGAAATTATCACTAGCACAAGAATTCAAAGCAAAGTTGTAAGACTGGTGTGACACTATTACAAGTTCTTAAGTTAAGAGAGGATGGGTTGAGATTGGGATAGGACAAGGCAAATATACTATGGGTTAGTAGGATTCCTATTTATACTTACAGTCCACTGTAAATTAACATTGGAATGTCAGGTTCTGGTCATCACGGATCGGGTCTACAGGCAGCAGGGCACTTCAGGCGGGATGGTCGGCTGGGAGATTCTGGTCAATTGGACTGCACCTCAGACTGGATTGGATTGGCCCTTCTGGTCACTGGACACTGTAGATCAGCGGGATGGTGAGTTTCAGCAAGCAGGCATGAATGGTAGCAAAGCAGACTGGATTAGAATTGTTTCCCTGAAGTTTGGGATGGTTCAGGATTAGGCCTAGCTGAAAAGAGTTTAGCAAATGCTGAGGCCTTGGTTTGGTAAAGAAATCTGGAACAGGATAAGATGATGAATTCTGGAACAGAGCGTCATGCAGAAATCAGGATGGAGTCAGGAATCAGTGTGTGTGTGTGGTGAAGTTCCCTTATTTTTCATGCCAAGTGACATCACTAAGTTTATGGTAGGGGCAGAATTACAAGGCTGTGATAGGTCAGAGGCACTTGCCTTTTTCTGGTTGGAAGCCAGAACGAGCTGTCATATTTTATGATGTGACTTGGGAACTCCCACAGTTATTTGAACCAAAATCTAACTTTATCACAAATACACATTTCTATAATTATACCCTCTAACAAAATTGTACATATACATTACATATTTTGTGGGTTACCTTTACGTCCAATTTCCATGTCAGTGAGAGCTGGCTTTGTCTTTCTGTGGAATTTTGTACATTTTAATCATAAAGTTTTGTCCTAACAAGTCCCAATTCAATACACATCTGTGCAATCATCCCTAGAACACGGGTGTACAATATTATATTTGCAGCATCAATAGTCTTGGCACAATTATTCATTCTGTGTAACATTTGTCCTTATGTAGTGCAGTGTTCAATCACGTCTTCAAAGAAAGGGCATACAATTACATTTATAACTACCAACTTTTAGATGTGTCCTCCTTCATGAGGCAAAGTTAAAGGTTTTTAAAGCTTAGTTACAAATAGGCATTCAGACAACAAATGTCCTTTAGCAGTTTGTTTTCTTTCTTTCAACTGGCAACAGCTGTCAAATTGCTTTGATCAGGCTGGGGTTTCCTCTTCCTTGAGAGGGAAATTTCGGGCCCATCCCCTGTGGGGAGGATTGTTCAGCCTGTCATTGTCTCTGGCTGAGCCAAAGACGAATGGCTAATGAGTCCATTGTTCTGAGTATGCGAAAACCTACCCTCAGCAATTAAGCCTTCCTGCTAGCAGTGGAGTGTCAACCATTCCCAGGCTGAAGCAGTCAGCCCAGAATTAAATATTTAATCAAATCAGGACTGAGTGTTGACTTTAAGTTACCTACATCTGTCATTAAACCACATAAATGAACACAGTTTTTATGTGGGTTTTAACATTTAAAGAATTAGGCCTTTCACAAAAACATGCTTTTAAACATGCGCATTTTTGCACTTTCTCCCTGAAAGAGCACATTTAAACTGAGTCCTTTACATCAGCTTTCCTCTGTAGCAAAGACATTATATTCAGCACCACTTCTTCCTTTGAGTGCTGGGATTTGTTTGCAGTCTGGATGTATGTATCTAGCCTTTGCTTGGAGTTCTCTCTGCACAGCTGAAATTGTTACATGCTGCCATTTTTAGCCGCGGAACTGAAAACAAATGTTGCTGGGCTGCCTTTTTCATGAGATACATTTCTTAGCTGCTGTCAGTCAATGAGGCCTGGCTCCTCTGAGCCACCTGAATGATCTGTAATTTCAGTACCCTTTTAATTTCAATGATTCAATGGAAAATTAATTGATCTAGTGCCAAAACAGCACTTTGAAGGTTGCAAAAGCTGCATTTTAAAAGGCATATTCGGTTTTCAGCCCAATTCAGTGGCCTTGCTTCATGTTGAATGGAACAGTACCCACTGCAGTGAGAATTCTGTTCCCCCCCCACTTTGACTGTGTGGCAGGGGTGTGCAGCCTTTTGGGATTGTGACCCACACACAGTTTTGCAGATTTTATTTATAACAACTTTATTTATTTTGGTTACAGCATTATCTAAGCATTACATGAGATATTTTGATTCCCTTTATATTTAATGTGCGTACAGATTGTCCTTTAACCCCTCCCTGAGATCCCCCTATGCCCCCTCTTTAGTCTGTGGTGCTCTGATGGGATGGAGACCCGGCCGGGCTTTGGGGGCCCAGAAAGTTCGATACCAGGTGGGATTGAAATGTTAACGCCGGGAATCGGGAATGGTAGTCCAACACTGGGGCCCAGCAGTCTGTGAAGCGGTGGAGAGACCCCTCCTTTGCCGCTGTAACCTTCTCTGCCACCAGGATCTCACAGACTTTTATCCACCAGAGGGCCAGAAGAGGACCCTCCTGAGCTTTCCCCCTCCGAGCCACTGTAATCTTATCCGCTAGCAGTAGGTATGTGAGCAGTTTGGCAGATCGGCCCGGCTCTGAGATAGGAGTCCGGGTCTGCCACCCTGAGACGGATCACCTCCGGGTCCAGTGGCAATTTGCGTTGGATGATGTCCTCCGCGATCTGCAGAACCTCCCTCCATAAGGTTTGTACTGTTGGGCATCCCCACCACATGTGGAAAAAGGATCCTCGCTTGCAACAGCGTCTCCAGCAGCTTGGGTCAATGGCTGCGATGCAATTATGTAGGCAAACTGGGGAGTAGTACCAGCGGTGAAGGAGCTTCAGGGCAAGTACTTCATCAGGTTGGGGAGCATGAAGCTGCTCCATTTTGCGTCCCCAGTCATGACCCTCATCGGTATCCTGGCTCTGCCTCCCCTCCGCACAAAGTTCCAGTCCACCCTGTCAAACGCTTTGGTGGTCTCCAAGGTCAAGACCGCCAGGCCCCGGTGTTCCTGGGCCGCTACTTCGATGAGGTTAAGCGCTCAGCGGATGTTGTCCATGGTGCGTCACCCTCTGATAAACCCCGCCTGGTCCTGGTCTATGATGGTTGGGAGGATTTGCGCCAACCTGTTCGCCAGTACCTTTGAGTATGCATTGGCGTCCACATTGAGCAGAGATATCGGCCTATACGAAGGGCACTCCTTAGGGTCCTTGACAGGTTTCAATAGCAGAATTGTGGTAGACTCTTGCATAGAGGGCTTGATTGCGCCTCAGTCCCGGAAAGAGTTAAATAGTCTGTCATTGGGTGCAGCAGCATGGGACGAAAGAGTTTGTAGAATATTGGTGGAAAGCCGTCTGGGCCTGGAGCCCTGGGTTTCAGATTTTTGAATACTTCTTCCACCTCTTCGGTTGTAATTGGGGCTTCCAAGGCAGATCTGTTTGCTTCTGATATGTGTGGGAGCTGGGCGTCTGCTATATACTGTTCCTGGAGGGCCTGCAGGCGGGGGCTGCGGTCAGGGTGTCAGTTAGATGGGCCACCACCACCTCCAGTTTTGCCCCTTCACTGTAAAGGGTTCTACCCTTCGAGTCCCTCAGTGCGGTAACGTGGTTCCGTCGGTGAGCTTTGGCTAATTTGTTCACCAGGTATTTATTAGCCTTATTGCCATTCGCGTAATAGCTATGTTTGGTGCGGAGCGAGGTCTGGGCTGTGTCCTCAGCGTAGTGGGCTTGCAGCTTCGTGCGAGCTAGTCTGACCATATTGGCTGCTTTGGGTGTCCACTTCTTCTTTAGGGCCATATCTGCCTCCATCATGTCCTTCTCCAGTCGGTTTCTGGTGGTGGTCCGCCTCCTTGTATATGCGGCTGCCTGGGCTCTCAGTCCCCCTCTGATTACGGCCTTCATGGCTTCCCATCTTGTTGCTGTAGAAGTGAGGTCGGGGGGGTTTTCCTTAAAGTAATTGCTGATCGCTTTGGCTATGGCATCACGCACTGCCATGTCATGTAGCATTGGTTCGCATAGCGATCATCTACAATGTTCTAGGGGATCCGGGTCAAAGACCCTTGCAGTGAGGAGAATTGGGGCGTGATCCGACATTACCCTTGTGCCGATCTCCAGCTTGTCTGTGAATTGCAGGAGCTGCGGGTTGGCAAGGATGAGGTCAATCCAGGACGAGGTGCGGTGGACGTGGGAGAAGAAAGAGTAGTCCACGGTGTCCGGGTGAAGAACCCTCCAGGTGTCCACCACGCCTATTGTCCTGAGCAAGTGGCAGAGGCCTAAAGCCAGCTTGAGGTCCCTGGTGGAAGGGGGGCCCGACCTGTCCAGTGTAGGGTTGGGTACCCCATTGAAGTCCCCACCCAGGACCACCTGTCCCTCAAGGAAGGGGAGTAGAGTGGATTCCAGGGTGGTGTAGAAGGCCGCCTGGCCATCGTTTGGAGCATAGATCGCGATTAGCGTATGAAGCTACCCGTAGAGGTCCCCTTTAACTGTTATGAATCTGCCATCTGGGCTGCGCAGAGTCTTCTTCTCTTTAAAGGGGGTGCCTTTCGCTAACAGAATTATTTGCTGTGCCCCCTTTCTTGGTGGGGCCCGAGGCCAGGTATTGTGTGGGGTATGCTCGGCATCCCAGTCTGGTGAAGTCCTCTGCTAAGAGGTGGGTCTCCTGGAGGAACGCCACTGTGGGACCGAAAGTCCTGCAGGTGACGGAGGATGGACTTGCGTTTTGCGGGAGAGTTCAAGCCCCCAACGTTCAATGAGATGTAGCAGAGTTTGGTGTGCGCCGGATGGGCGGCTAGCGGGGTGTCATTAGGATTCAGGTGGGTGATGGGCGGGGGGGTAGTTCTATGCTCAGGGAGGTCCGCCGGGGGACCGGTGTCATCATGGCTCAGCTGCAACCAGATTTTAACTTTGTCCAACTCAGGGCCAACCGGGCCCCAGTAACCAAGGGGGCTGGGGAAGGTCCGAGCCCAACTAAGAAAAAGAAAGGAACATAGAATAACCAGTCTGGCCCAAACAGGCCTTGGGCCGGAGTGACTGTCCATCCATTCGGCTGGCGCATTGCATGCAACGCCCGGGTGCCAAGAGTGCAGGTTCTGGCATGAGGTACTGAGGTCGGCTGCTAATCATGTGCAGCAGGAGTTTTCCCTCCTTTTGGAACTTTCTTCCAGCGGCTATGGTGGGGCTTCGGTGTCGAGCTGCATGGTTTATCCATTGGGGAGGTAGATGTATATTCCTCGGGAGTTGAAGGCTCGCATCCCATGATGCCGCCCGCCTCCTCCAGGGCATAGAATACCCTCGTTTGGCCCTCGAATGTGAACTTAAGCGAGGCCGGGTAGAGCCAGCGGTATTTAATTTTCCGCTCCTGCAGAAAGGTTGTTAGGGGCTGGAGGGCTCGCCGTCGTCGGACTGTGGGAGCAGCCAGGTCCTGGAAGAGCTGTATGGCGACCCCCTGGTATGTCCGGTCGCCTTGTGAGCGGCTCGCTGTCATGATCTCCTGCTTTGTAGAGAAGAAATGTACTCTGATGATTACTTCAGGGCTTGCCGCTGCTGGAGTGTTTCTGCGTCCACACAGTCTGTGAGTACGGTTGAGTAGGAGTAATGACTTATCGCAGTCTGGGAGGTGGGCCTGGAAGAGATCTCCGATGTAGGTCGGGGGGGCCTGGTCCGGGATCGAGGCAGGAACCCCTTTAATACAGATGTTGTTTCTGCGGGACCTGTTTTCCAGGTCCTCCTGTTTGCGAAGCATAGTTTCCGCGTTGTCCTCCAGAGTCTGGATTTTCTGATGCATCTCCGCAATCTGCGCTGAGTGTTCCAGGACTTGATCTTCTGTGTCCCCTACCCTATGTTCCCCCTCCTCAATGTGGGTGTCCAGGACATCTATTTTGGACGAAACCTCTACCATGCAGTTGCGGAATTCCATTTTGATGTCAGCTAGGAGGCCTTGGATGTCGTCTTTTGTTGCCCATTGTCCTTGAGCCCTTGTGGGTGAGGAGGGCTCGGTCGGGGGCTGGTCCAGCTGCTTGGATGTCTCCCTCAGGTGGAGTAAATTGACTATATTTGCTGACTTCAGCCCCTTCTGCCTGGACATCTTGGCGACTGGGTCGTCGTTTGCCCGGGCGCGCGTTCTCCTCTCTGGGGCCCTTATAAGTTGGTGTTTGTAGAAGTTTGCCGCAGTGATTGAGATGGACTCCAGTGATTGAGATGGACTCTGCTGCCTCGCTGACTTCGACTCGCCTGTTGGTTACCCGCTGTACTCTGCCTTTAATGTGGAGGGACCATGTCAGCAGACCCTCCAGTGATGCGTGCGGTGGCGTAGCTCCGTGGGATTCAGCTGTGTGGATGGAGTCTTTCCGTCAGGCCGCCGGCACAATGAGGGGGGACAGGTGCCGTTCCACCGAGGTCCTCGGGTGGTATGTTGAGGGGAGGGGGCACCCCCAGTGTAGTTCGTTGGGTGTACGTGGGGTAGAAGGTATCCTGGTAGGTGCTGCCTCGGCCTCCCCGGAGCTGCTGCTAGACCCGCAGGCCCGTTGCCAGTCACGGGATGTGGTATTAGTCCAATGGCGGGTGGTCCTGACATATGCCGGGCCTGTGCAGGGGGGGGCTGCGGGTCGTGGGCCACCAGTTATTCCTCAGGGACCCAAGGCTGGTATGTGGGGGCCTGACCCCGCTGGCAGACAGCGATCGTAGTTGGATTGGTCCCAGGACAGAGTGGAGTGTGGGCCTGAGCCAGGTGTTAGTGAGGCTGCTGTAGCTGGCGGACTGGCTGGGGAGGCCCCGTGCCATACCCCCGGGTGTGGCTGGGGGAGAATGCGAGCTGTCGTGCCAACTCCTCCCCAAGTATGGCTCCTCTTCACTGGTGCCGTGGTTGGGTGGGAGCGGGGGGGGCTGCGCTCACACCGGCTATCTGTCCTGGTCGGATGGGGGAGGGCCCCCACGTGTGGTGGATCCGTGGTGTGTGGCAGCAACACCCCCATGACCCCAAGTGCCTGGGTTGGGGAGGGTGTCCGCTATCTCCCTGGGCAGAACCTAGGGCACTGGTGGAGTGTAGGCGGGAGATCCAGTGAAGTATGGCCGATGAGGGGAAGGCCCAGGGCAGCCTCAGTTGCAGGCAACTGGGTTCCCCCGGAGGGGATGTCCTTATCACGTTGGCGGCGGGGGGGCCAAGAATCCACGGAGCTCCGGCGGTCCCAGGCCGGAGCGGAGGGTGGCGCCTCCAAGGATTCGCCCAGCGCGCTATAGTGGATCGGGGGGGGCTAAGGTGAGAAGGGCCCAGCGCGGGTGGGTGTCAAGGGCACAGCAGGCAGTCATCTGGCTGGTCTCGCTAGGAGAGGATATGTGCCACGGACTATGTGAGCAGGAGTACCAAAGCTGCAATAGCTATCAGTGTAGAGGGGCCAGGCAGGGAGATACTGCAGAGTCCATGTCGCAACCCCGAGTGATATGCACTGGGCACTCGCCAAGATTGGGTGGGCCACTACCACCACGTGGCACTACAGCAATGTACCAGGCGAAACTGGTCAGCAGCGATGCCCCAGAGTATTTTAGCACCGGGTAAGGGGCTCCCAGCGTGAAGGACCTGGTCTCGGATTTAGAGCAGTGGGACCCCGACACAGGTTCCAGACCGTGGTCCGTCCTCCCCAGAGATTGTATTCCGGCTGTCGAACGCCACAGCCCAGTAGGAGTTTTTGCAGTCAACCAGCAGCAGCGAAAGTGCCCAGAGATGGCCCCCTCTCGCCGGGATCACAGATTACAACTCACCATTTGGCCCAGCACGGATGCCTGTGCGTGTGTCCTGCTCCGGGTGCATTGCCTTGCTGTGGTTGGTGTCCGGTTCCAGGCAGACGGCGACCCGGATACGCTGATGCAGTAAGTCTCGGCATGGAGAAGGCCCCCAATGCAGCAGGGGGAGGAATCCACTCTGGTGCTCCCCCACGTCAGGTGCGATGCGGGCGGCACCTCAGATCGGCCACGGGAGGGTCTGGTTCGTGGTCTCCCTCCTAATGGTAGCTGTCTTCAGGTATCACGCGTCGCACCAGTAGCAAAATCCTGGCAGGCCGGCGCCTCTGCTGGGAATTGCACGGTCGCTTGTGGCGGCAGCTTCAACGGTCCTCACCCCACGAAGCCCAATCCTGTCGGCAGCCAAGCCCAGCTCCTCCGCTCGCCGGCCCCACCGCAAGGACTGCGCAGCACGAAGACATGCAGTAGCCTCTGCGGTTAGGAGCAGCGCCAGTAGGCAGCGGCAGTGCCGGGGCCTGGAATCAGAGGGGGGGGCCTGCTGCCTCAATGCTCAGGATGTCGGGATCCCACCTCACGGCGCCATGCAGTCACCCACCTGGCTTTGATTCGTCGGGGGGGAGGTGGCAGGGAGATCCTCGGCGCGGGAATGCCGTGGCGGGTGCAAGAATTAGGGTGCCACCAGTAGCCCGCTGCAATGCCGTGTATAGTAGGAAGCTGCCACGATGGTGGGCCCCGGATTGCAAGGTTTTCACACAGGGCGCTCTGCGCCGGGGCCGCAGGATAAGTCAAAACTGGGCGCGCAGTCGCTCTGTCCCGTTGGCAGTGTGCACACCCTTTTCAGTGTGTGGGGCTGGATAGAATGAGGCGGCTATTTCCTCGGCTGGAAGAGCGGCAGTCTGCCCAGCTGTGTGTCGGCCGGGAGGCCGGTGAGGCTAGGCAGAGGCCGCACTGGGCAACTTCGCTCCCCCGGCTCGGTGTTGTTATGCGGTCGCCATCTTGGGCATCAGAGCTCGGCCCTGACACGGACCCCGCCAGTCAACCGACTTTCGGCTTCCCCGCTCCGATTTTCTTTCAAACTTGGACAGCAACCTCGGTAGACGTTCCGGTGTCTGCTCTTATGTCTACATGACGGGATTTGTGTTTATAGAGTGGGCATATGGTGGCAAGACCCGGGTGTCCCACGGAGCTTTCAAATATAGAACTCAAATATATACATATGTATCTGCAGTTATCTGAAAAATTAGGGTAGCTGCCATATTGTTAGATTTTTAGGAACATTAAAAGTTAAACCCATTTGTCATTTTGGGTTGATGAATCTTTCTCCTCCCTCAGCCTCCAGCATCCACACCTCCCAACTCCTTGTCCAATCAACAGGCAGTGGGTGTATTGGGGAGGGGGAGGAGAGAGCTGGCACATCTGTAACATGGGAATTGTGATAATAATGGAGTGTCACCAGCCTTATAAGAGATCAGTTTTCAATCTGAGAGGGATCTTCTTTGGATTTCTTGACTCTTGGGACCTTTCTTTGGACTTTTGATTTTTCCCTTGACTTTCCCCACTCTATTGCTGGAGGTAGTCTAGTTCGGGACTCTTGCGAGGAACAACTAGCAGAGAGACAGGGAGCTACTAGGGCCTTAAACATTGCATGGGAGACAGAGACTGGGAAATCTAGAAGCTAGCTGGGACTGCCATTTGAGGAGCCAGAGGAAGTCTGGGTGCTAGGGACTACCCTTGATTGAATCCTTTGACCATATCTGTGCTGTCCTCAGAGGAGCCCTGCTGATTCCCTGAATGCCCCATAACCAAGGCCTCCCATGTAAGTAGATCCATCCAAATGCCAACAAAAGGGCGGGGGGAATCTGCCAGCTTTAATCTCCATCGCGCATAGCGGGTAGGGGGGTGGAACTGGGGAAAGCCTTGGCACATTTTATTAAATCTAACTCAAATTAAGTCCACTATAGAAAATCACTGTCCATTAAATTGTGGGGAGGGGGCAGCTGTGAAGATCCTTCTTGCATTGAATTGAAGTTAAATCAATGAATTCCCATATAGAAAACATGGAATGAGTGTTGTTAGAGTTTGAAATTAATAAGGTTCATGCCCAGTGTGTTAGAGCCGGTATAGACAATAAAGTACGTGGGTGACTGTACCTTTCTGAAACCCCTATCTTCTGTACAGAAGGGGGGTGTCTATATTCCCAAAATAATTAACCCTAAAACGCTGCCATTCAAGTGAATGTAGAGTGTGCAAAATAAAATTTCCCATTTATTTAATTGCATCCCAAAATTATTTACCCAAGGCCCTGCAATGTATGCAAATAAAAAGCCCAAAACGATGTTCCCATTGAGTTCCTTTCCTAAACTTTGCCTTTCAAATAATAAGCCCCAAACGATTTATTATTCATTGTGTCTTTTTTTGAAACCCTGCCTTTTTAATAAAAAGCCAAAATGATTTTGCTACTGTATTCCCACTCTCTGTACCCTACCTTCAAATGGGACCGTAATAAATTGTGGCAGTTCCTCTGATATCTTGCCATATTTGCAATAGTTTTCTTTTTTTTAAATGTAGTGTTAAATTAATAGAATATTCTATGTCCTATGTATAATTCACTAAGGAGGTCTGTGCTTTGGGAGATGAGCCAGTGCAGTTATTCTCACACTGAGAGCTGGCTAAATGTCCCTGCGCAAAATAAAACATTATAGCCACACAAACAAATCCAAAGTCTGTCTTCTTCTTAAGATTTCGGCAGGGTGGCATCTGTCCAAAAGGTCGACATTGGTCCAAAAGATCAATGAAGAGAATTTTCCAGTGGCTAATTCAGTCTTCACTTCCAATGTAGCCTGTATTAGAAATGCCCCTCAAAACAGTCAGATTCTTCTTAAATCGCTTATCAGTTACCTTCACTCTCAATATATTTGCTATTGTTAGAGTCTTAACCTCAATAGTCCTCAACTCTTCCATCAGCACAATTGCTTGTTTTTCATAATCTGCACATTGAACTTGTGTGCATGGTTCAGTTTTACAAACATTGTAATGTTAAGGTAAGTGTTGTAAAAAATTAAATCAGCCCCAAACTCAGAATGCACAATGCACTTTGTGATTTAATCATCAAACACTTTTATCACAGGCTTATTTGTCAGATGTAAAGATCTGGAGTCATTCTTATGTACCGAAAATGCTATTTGATATTATGCAAAGCAGGCTGGAAACCCTTCTCGTTTTATGTGCCCCCTTACTCTTTCTATAGGGATATTTTGAACGAGTGCAGTAGAAGTGTGCGATGCTGCCCATCTAGGTATACAATAATACCATCTGAAAGTAATTTATATGGGTATTCTAGGTTTTGATAATGTGATCTGCTCAGCAGTAAGACAAGAACAATGCTCTTGTTATGGCTAAAATACATTCTGGAAGTGATCTTTAGATATTAATGTTACATTTAACAAAGATTCAGTTTACAATGTTAGTACAATTAAATAATTTCCTTTTTATTAATAGCTGTTTTTTGCAAAAACAAGTCAGCCCCATCCCCCCTCCTCGTGATATCTGTTTTCTTTCCACTGGTGGGTGGGGTCTAGTAATCGTGCACCTGAACACCTGACTCTCACCCACGTAGCAAGAGATAGACACATATAATGTGCCAGAGAGAGCCAAAAGAGAAATTAAATGCACACAGTAACTTTGTGAGAGAAAGGGAGGGAGATTGCTAGTTTGGTGGATGACATGGCAGGTACAGCTAGTCCACTTTAATTCTACTGCACAGTTGGGCACAGTGGCGTACCGAGCAGGTGCATGGGACTTGCACCCGCAGTGGCTCTTTTAAAGCACAACCAGAACATTTGGCAGTGGGACACCTCACCCGTTCAGCACCCTCATAGGGTGCCGAATCGGTGTGGTGTACCACTGGCAGGACAATGGGGGTGCCGAGCATGGTATTTGTATTTATTTTATTTATATAGCGCACCTAACCCTTAGGTATCTGGGCACATTGCTTAAGGTTACATATGTTACAAAATGTACATACAGTTAATAACACAGTTACATGTAGTTGATACAATGCAAGGATAAACAGAGAGATGTGTCACAGTATGTACATGGCTGAAAGTATAGATAGTTGAACAAGTTATTTCGTTTCTTGTGAAATAAGCCAACATTTTTCCTGAAGTTGTTGTAATATGGTTCTTTTCTAAGGGTTACAGGTAGTGTGTTCCAAGTTTTGGCTGCAAGGACATGGAAGCTACTACCCCCGGCTGTTTGTAGCTTAAACCTCGGAATCTTAAGGCAGTGAAGTTGAGCAGATCTTGTTGGTCGGTCTGGGAGATAAGTGGAGAATTTGTCACTCAAATATTTAGGCACTAGGTTAGCAAGACATTTGTGGGTAAAAGATAAGGATTTAAATGTAATTCCCTGGTTGTGTCAGGATTCCTTTCCTAGTCTTCCTTAACCCTTTCCGTGTCTCGCCTGCAGGAAGACACCACAACCAGCTAGCCCTCGTATTCAAATTTCAGAAAGAAGAGCCAGGATCATTTCCTGTGTGATTTCTCCCATGCCCCTCTTATCAACAACACTTCGTTCCATGGTAAATCCTAGCTTGCTCTATGTTATGGGTTTCATATGCAGGAACTCGTACTAACGGGCTCCTCTCTCCACAGTAATCCATCAGCTACCCGAAGAGGCAAAGCCTCCTGTTAGGAGTTGAAGATTCTGACGATTTCCGCCAGACATGGTTTTCTTCCCCAGAGGGTTTCCCTAGAGATTCTGCTCTTCCTTCTCGGTTTCTATTTCACTGGGGTGAGACAAGGTCCTTAGGGAATTCCTTTCTCGCATCAGTCTTCAAAGATCCAGGTTAGTGCCCCAAAATTGCATGTGGGATTGTGGATTACACTGTGATATGTTACAGTTGCCAGTGCATGTCACGTTGCAGTTTATATGAGTTCCTGCTCAGCACCCTCATTGTCCTGGCACAGAGCATTACAGTGGGAGCAATTAGAAATTTATGGGGGAGGTGAGACTTTTTGCAGGGACCATTGTCCCTTAAGAATTGTGAAATGGGTGAGCAGAAGTGAGAAGGGTGCATAATGCTGTATGCTTTATGAAATAATGACTATGGCATTAAACCCCAAGGGGACTTGTTAGGCTCGCATGAATCTGCATGATGCTATTGTCACTTTGCATGCAGGATGGGGAGAATAAAACTAAAGCCATATGCTCTTATTGATCAACATATTTCTATAAAGATCTATACTTAGTTTACTAAGAAAGGTTAGTTATAAATAAAGTATTATTTAAGCACATGAAATGCAAAGCAAAATCTTAATGAATATATCATCTAAACCTGGGAAGATGTGTTCAGTTACTTAAATTGTCTACATCCCGGTTTCACCATTTAACCAAAATGTATGATCCTGGGCAAATCATTTAATCGCACTGTGCCTTATCTGAAGCTCTGTAAGTGATTCACTTCATAGCTTATGTTAATATATCATGTTCTTATAAAAAATAAAAGTCTACTGACTATAGACTACTGACTATAGAGTTGCTCCATATATAATAATAGTGCAATTAAGGTATTTTGAATCACAAAGTTATTTGGCACTTGGCTTATTTTTGGCACCTTATACTAAAGTCACTTCCATGGTGTCTCCAAGTATCATAGACGGTTGATGCTCCTGGCAATGTCCTTTTCTGTGAAGTCAATTCTTTTGGTGAAATCCATATGCAAATGTGGAAGTTTGCATGTATTTTGCCCAACAGAGCATGGACAGAGGGATTACCAAGATTAATTCAAAGCTGAAATGTTCGAAGGAGAAAAAAACATATTTTTTTTAACCAAAAATAACTTTAGGTATTTTTCGTACGGCCAATCTCCCATTCGTTTTTCTTTCAGTAATATGTACGGATTCCAGAGAGAGCTCTAATAGATGAGGTTCCTGCATCTGAAATGGTTCTGCAATTTTATTTTATTTATGTATGTGTTAAAATGCCATCTGCCACTAATGTTACCAAAAACTGAGACTGTATGGAATAACGCACACTGCATTGGGGTGAAAGTAGCAAGACGTTTTTTGTGGCTCAGCCCCCTCCCCTAACACACACACACTCGTTTAATGCTGGATGCTCTCCTCATTGGACAACATCCCTCATTAGACAAACCCTCTTCAGTGCTAGCTTTGTACAGAAACGAAATCCTGTCAACTCCACCACTCACACCCGCACTAACAATAGCATTAAGGTAAGAGACAGACTTGACTGCCTAGCCTGGGTTTTGTTCGGATATATCCATGCATACCACACCTCTGTGGTGTGGCATTCTTTCACATTGTGAAATGACCCCATAGACCTCAACTTCCACAGACACTTTGTGGTTTGCATCACGCTTATAACAAGGTGCACACATTTTCCAAAGAAAGATTCATGCCCCAAACAACTCCCGACGACCCTTGTATATTGCACACTACAAATATCCTCTCCCATTTGTTAACATGTACACCGTGATATAGCTGTATGGCCTTCAAGATACACCATTTCATGCCCCGCATGTTCTGCATTGCATGCCACAAACAATGCGGGCTCTAATCAGGCAGACTCTGCCTTAACTAATAGCAAAGTACCAAAGATCTTTCTGGAATGCATCCTCAGGCAGCCAAAAATCATAGGAAAGGCTGGGCTGGGGGGCTGTTTCTAAGTTGTATGCTGTTGCCAGGCACTCGAGGGTTAACGAGTGCGGCTCCCGCCATTGGGAAGGCGGAGTTAGTACTGGGGAGCGGGAAGAAAGAGGGGAGTTCTGGGTAAGGCGCGAGAACGCCAGTTCCTGTTAGACATCAGATGAATAAAGAGTTGTTTGTTTCCACTCCGTGTGCGTGTCCTCCTTATTGGCCCATCCAAGCGGGCAACACTGGCGACGAGGCCTTCCTGTGCGCACAACGGAGTCCTCCTCCTTGGCAATCCGCCATCTCCGCACCTCTGCCCACATCCGGGCCTCCTCCTGACCTGGCGACGGCTGCACGCTGCCACCACGCACATTCACGCGCCACCACCGTCCTCCCTCCGCCCCACCGGGAGAAGGCCCGGAGAAGGCCGCCTGCCCAGCGAGAGCAGAAGCACGAGGCAGGCCTGGTTTGTCCCGCAGTCGCGTGCTGGTGATTTCGCCAACGCCTCCACGAGTCACCATCATCAACCATCATGTCCAGAAGGGGTTCCACGTCAGGGTCCGGGCCCAGCTCGCCTCAACAAGTCCGCGCGACGCAGCCGATTCAACTACGGCTACCCCCGCCTTTCACCATGACCCCACAATCCACGAAGGGACCGAGATGGACTGACTGGATGGAGGATTTTCAACATTACGTAAGGGGGTCTGGCGATGGTGACTCTCCCAACATCAGGGATATTTTCCTCAACCTGGTAGGGGGGGAGATAAAAACCGTAGTGAAAACGATCCCTGCAGCGGAACAGAACACATTCCAAAACTTGATATCGGCGCTGGATAAACTCCTCATAATAGAAGTCAATCGTGACTATGAACGCTACTTGTTCAATAAGTGCACCCAAATGCCACAAGAGACTGTGGACGAGTTCATAACCCGCCTATGGGTAAAAGGCGCAAACTGCCAATTTGACGCATTTTCACTTGAGGAAGCCATAAGACTGAGAGTCATCGAAGGGTGTCTGTCCCCCGCCCTCAAGAAACAGCTCCTGAAGAAACCTCTCACCATCCAAGAGGTGAGTGAACTCGCCCGCATACATGAAAGGGTCGATGCCCAAGCCACATCCATGAGCAATCCGGGCAACCCCAAACTAGAGACAGCCGAGCTCGTCGCGGCCATGCAGCCATCTCGCCCAGGGGATAGAGGCTCACATCCATACAGAACGCAACCCACGCAAGTCCCTCACCAACAGCGGCAATGCTATCGTTGCGGGATGTCATTTCCCCATGCTGGGTCGTGCCCAGCGCTATCCCAACGGTGCACGAATTGTGGAAGAGAGGGTCATTTTCACTCCGTATGCCGAGAGGGTGTACCATTTCCGCCGATGAGGCCTCCAACACAGACCAGGACGCCATTCCGCCCGCCGCCCCCACAATACAACCAACCCAGATTCAACCAACAAGGGCTGGGACAAAGGCGATACATCAGAGCCATAGATGAGTACCAACCCCAGGGATACCCGATGCAACCTGACCAGGCCGATCAACCCAGGCTTCTCACCGACGAATATGACCATCCACCGATGGACTTCAGATACGAGACTGCCTACCACGATGAACAGGAAGGGGCATACGATCTGCCTTATGATAAATACGACCAGGACGAATTTGTCAATCTTATACTTGACACCGAAGAGGCCAGAGAGGCCCCCAAAATCCCTGTCAAAATGGGTAACTACCAGTTTTACTTCATGATCGACTCAGGCGCAACCGTTAACATAATGGGCGAGCAGGACTATGCCAAGATACCGAACCCGCCACCACTCGAACTCTCTCGCTCGAGGATCTTCCAGTGGGGTGCTGCAACCCCCCTACAGACAGTGGGATGCTTCACGCAACGTCTCCTTTTGAACGGCCGGCAGATTGACACGACGATCCACATCATCCGGTCACTCACCAGAAGCCGATGCCTGCTCAGCTACCACACGGCGTCTCGATTGGGGCTAATTGAAATACACGTGAAATCAGGAGACATCATCGCGGCAACCTCGAACGGCCCTAACCCGAGAGACTCAGTCCGCACCGTAACGTGCTATCAATCACAAAACGTGATCACACAAGCTGACATTGCAAGAGACTTCCCGAACCTATGCAAGGGCCTGGGCAAGCTCAAGGCCCCCCCCGTCCGGCTGCACATCGACCCCGCGGTGACGCCAGTCCCACAACACCCTCGGAGGGTGGGATTTCACCTACAAACAGCAGTATTGGAGGCTCTCCAACAATTACTGTCCGATGGCATCATTGAACCTGCTACGGGGCCGACGCCATGGGTATCCCCCCTTGTGGTCGTGCCCAAGGAAGGGGGCAAGATCCGGCTGTGCGTGGACATGAGAGTGGCAAACACTGCCATTCAGCGTGAGAGACATCCGGGACCGTGCATCGAAGATATGATCGTCCAACTAAACAACGCACAGATGTTCTCCAAGCTCGACCTCAATCAAGGATACCATCAGCTGGAGCTGCACCCGGAGTCTAGGCCCATCACAACGTTCGCCACCCATGATGGACTCTACAGATACCGGCGGCTGAACTTCGGGATCTCATCCGCTGCGGAAATCTTCCAGGAGGCCATACGGCAAGTGATCAGACCCATCAAATGCACGCTCAACTATAGCGACGATATCCTCGTCTTTGGATCGACAAAAGAGTCCCATGACAAGGCCCTGCTTGCCACGTGCGAGGCACTCCAGGAAGCGGGTCTCACGCTCAACATCGCCAAGTGTCGGTTTAGCAAGACGAAACTGACATTTTTCAGACATATTTTCTCCCGCGAAGGGATGCTCCCAGACCCTGACAAGGTTGACACGATTACCAACCTGGACGAGCCGCGACAGGTAGCCGAGGTCCGCTCATTTCTTGGCATGGCGGGGTACTGTGCGAGATACATACCCCACTATGCGTCCCTCACTGACCCGCTGAGGAAACTTCTACAAAAAGAAGCAACCTTCGAGTGGACCCCTGCCTGCCGTGAGGCGTTCTCAGACATCAAACGTGCCCTTACGGAGGCGCACCGCCTCGCATACTTCAACCCGTCATGGCACACTGAAATTGTCGTGGATGCGAGCCTGGTGGGCATCGGCGCCATCCTGGCCCAGACCAGCGGGGAAGACGTCCACCCAAGACACGTGATCACCTACGCGAGTAGGGCGCTGCCCACCCTGGAACTCGTCTACTCCCAGGCGGAGAAGGAGAGCTTGGCCGCAGTCTGGGCCTGTGAACATTTCCACAACTTCATCATCGGAAAAAAGTTTACATTAATCACAGACCATCAAGCCCTGCTGTCCCTATTTGGGAAGCCACACACCAAAATGCCCCCCAGAATTGAGAGGTGGGGCATCCGCCTGCAGGAATACAACTATGATATCGTACACCGCCCTGGGGGTGACCTCAACCCCACGGACTATCTATCACGACATCCCGTCGGGGCGCCACTGACCCGGAAGGGGGACGTTTCCTATGTACAATACATATCAGCCAACTCACTACCACCTGCTCTGTCTCTTGAGAGGGTTGCCGCCGCCTCAGCAGCTGACCCCACCATGGCCCTCGCCATTAGCCTCATGTCCACCAACAAGTGGAACGACCATCGCAGGGCAATGCTGGCACACCCGGGGGTGTGCAAACAGTAAATTGAGCGGTTAGCCAGGATACATAGGGAACTAGCCGTCAAAGACAACAATATCCTCCTCAGAGGGTGCAGAATCGTCATCCCTGCCACGCTAAGGAACAAGCTCGTCAACATAGCCCATGAGGGACACAGAGGAGCTGACAACACAAAGAAACAGCTGAGGTGCCATGTCTGGTTCCCATTTCTAGATGCGGCAGTGGAGGAATGGGTGAGCAACTGTCATGCATGCCAGTGCACAGCCCCTCCAGAACATCCGCCCCCACTGCAACACACACAGATTCCAGAACGTCCATGGGAGCGCGTGGCAATGGACTTCTATGGGCCGACGGAAGTGGGTGACTACCTCCTGCTTTTCATAGACGAGCACTCAAGATTTCCTATCGTCAAGACGGTCACCACCACCGCATTCCCACAAGTAGCGGCAGCGATTGAGGAAGTGTTTAGCGAGTGGGAGATCCCGAAAACAGTCAAATCCGACAATGGGCCACCGTTCTGCGCGTACGAATTCAGGACACTAGCGGAACACTTGGGATTTGAACACATGAAGGTGACTCCTCACCACCCGCAAGCGAATGGCATGGCCGAACGCTTCATGGCGTCAATCAAGAAGACAAGACAAAGAGCCAGAGTAGAGGCAGTCGATCCTCACCAGGCGCTGTGCCGACTCCTACGGGATTACAGAAACACCCCCCATGAGGCCACAAACAAGACACCCGCGGAATTAATGCTCCGTTACAATGTGAGAACCCGCATACCTCACAACCCATCATATGAGGAGTCGCCCAACTTAGACATACTCCAAAGGGACGCAGAGGCAAAAGAGAAAGCAAGACGGGACACTGATTCCCGCCGCCATGCGGTGATACCAGATTTTCACATAGGGGATGAAGTGCTCGTTCAGCAACCAACACCCAGGAAGACAGATCCGCGGTTTGCCCCGAGCCCCATGAGAGTAACCGCAGTAAAAGGCACAATGGTGACAGCGGAGGACCAGAATAGAGCTGTCACCTGGAACTGTCAACAATTTAGACACTACAGCCGACGGGAGGGACTGGAACTGCCCCAGCGGTCGGTCTCCCCAGAGCCGCGAGAGCCGCGGGATGACTCGTGGATTCCCCCGGGAAGAGACCCGGGAAGAAGGAGTCAGGAAAAAAGAATTCTGGAATCTCCCGGGCCAAGCACCTTTGACGAGAGACCTCGTAGAGTCATCAAGAAGCCGGTGAGATTAGTTGAAGAATGTTGACTTTGATGTTTGGACATATTTGTTCGGGGGTGGTGTTGCCAGGCACTCGAGGGTTAACGAGTGCGGCCCCCGCCGTTGGGAATGCGGAGTTAGTACTGGGGAGCGGGAAGAAAGAGGGGAGTTCTGGGTAAGGCGCAAGAACGCCAGTTCCTGTTAGACATCAGATGAATAAAGAGTTGTTTGTTTCCACTCCATGTGCGTGTCCTCCTTATTGGCCCATCCAAGCGGGCAACACATGCTTAGTTTGCTCTAAAAGATGAAGGCCACTCTCAAGGCTCTGAGTAAATACCACACAGCAAGGTCTCACGGGTCTGTCCCTTGCTCAAGAGAACACAAAGCAGACAGAGCAGACAGAAGAAAGCTAGTGACATTTCTTTGCTAAGCACATGTGCTGTGTAAGTGAAGCAGCAGGGGTATACAACCCGTGGCTCTCTAGACCCAGCAATGCGAAGTCTTCCAATCATCACCTCTTGTGTTTTGCTTTAGTCACCATGAGTGGGATGGCTATGCCCAGACGTGGGTCCCATGCCTGCTGGGCATAGAGACCCAAGCTACTCCTCATTGATAACGTCCAGTGAGGTCAAAACATAGATGGGGATGCTTGTGGTGTGCAGAATGGATGTGACCAAGCAGTTCGGGCTGGACTGCGCCTTTTTTGGTGGGACCGAGCCTGATTTGCACATCAGCTTTCCCCTTTCTGTAATGTCTTGGCAAGTGAAGAACAATAGCCTGGAGGGTTGCCCAGGGCGATACCAGAGGTTAATGTTAATTCCAAACATTCCAGCCATTACCATTTTTGTTTTGGATTCACTTCTCAGTCTATGACTTGAATGGGAATCTCTAGTCAAAAGCATCACATTTATAAAGTAGCACCGTGGCACAAGACAAACTGTGTGAATTACAGACCCCCGAAGCATACCACCAAAGGAGTGACAACTTTTAGCAGGTGAGGGTGAAGAAAGGTGACTGAAGCACTCAGAATGCAAGAAGTAATTGTGCGTGTGGTCAAAAATAAGAATCGTTGTGGAGTCCCTAACATATAATAGACTTGACAGAGGGAGCCCAGTAAGTCTTATGTGTAGCTCAAGAAAGTGGAGGAATGTGCCTTCATAGTATGCATGTGTTTGGAATGCATGCATGTTAGTAGTGGAATGGTGGTGGATGTACATCTTTGTCCATTAGTTGGTGTCAGACCGGGTTACAGAGACACATGCTTGGTGGTTGTCATTCGATGTACTTTTCCTGCTTCTGCTACTTACCTGCTGGAAGGTAACACAAAGAAAGCCATCAGCCAAGCTTGGAGTCTTCTTCCAAGATACCTCTTTGTGGTTGATATGGTTGGTTGGAGTTTGGAGGACAGGTGGACCTAGTGGTTGATGTGTTGCTATAATATATCCTGCAGCCTAACACATGGTTTGTCTGGGAACCAAAACTCCAAGATTCACAATTCATGTTTTTAGAATGAGTGGGTTGGCAAACCTTGTTGAGTAGAGTCGCTGGTGGTTGGTTTTATCCATTGGTTGTACTATTGATTTCTTGCTTCTGGATTGTTGAATAATTTAAGCAACTCTTCATTTGTTGTCATCAGTGAACGTTTAATGTTGTAACTGCATATTTTATTTATTATAAATGTGATTTAATTTAAAACAATAAACTTTACACATCTTAACTTCAATAATTAAATGAAATTTCATAAAATTTCGTAAAATGATTTCCTCAAATCCACTATAAAACACAAATCATTTCCTTAACAAAACTTAAAAGTAAAATACATCAGCTATAATAATAATGTGAGAATATGAAAATAAAGAAAAAAGGAACAAAATAATATGAAATAACAAGCAGAACCACTAATAACAGAAACGAGCTATAACTCAGTTCTCTAAAACCAATCCATATCAAACTGAAAACAATTGCCTTCAATTTAAGCCTCATAGCCCTATTCTCAAACCATGGGTGATTGCTCATGTACATTGCCTTAAACTTCAGCTTCATTACATACTCTGACTGAAAAGAAAAGGTTGTACAGCAGTCCAATACCATAATTGATAATGATTGAGGAACCTTTCTGGTGTGGGTTTCCCAAGGGTTTGACCTCAGCGCCCTGTTTGTTTTAGTAATGTGTTCACTGATTTTCGGGGTGGTTGCAAAAGACTGTAACAACGGAGTTCCGGTTCCTCTACTCCTTTTTGGTTGAAAAACAATAAAGTGTTTTGGGTTACTGTTTATCTTCTGCGCCCTTATAGAAAGAAAAAATATGTATACCAAACTTTTTTCTTGATTTTGTAATAAATAGATATCTTTTATTCAAAAATATTGTTATGTTTGTTGAATTGCCCTCTATGATAACACGTGTTTTGGCGAAACCATCGCCTTTTTCAAATCAGGGCTAGTTAGTAAATCAAAATAGATAGTGATTTTTTGAAAACATAAATTGACAATCATGAATCAGGTTGTTGAAACATTAAAGTACATGAGAAATGAAAAAAAATGTGTTATATTCATGCAATAATTAAATGGTTCAAAACAATATAAAAACATTTGGTTGGCCATTGGGGAGGGGTGAAAGGACGGATTGGTAAGGGATAAAAAATAAAACAACAAAGAGAGAGAAAGAAATTTGCAAAAAATAAAGATTAACGAAAAGTTTTGAAGTACATTGTATTTGAAGGTAATTCAAATATTCATTTAAATTACATTGAAATTTGGTTTCATCAAATTTCTTACCTAATGTTTTAATTTGGATATTCATAATACTTGAAACGTTCATTACTGTGGACTCGAATAAGTCATGGGTTAAATCCCTGTAAATTCATACAAAAGGTAATGTTAAGCTTTACAGGTTGATTTCCACATAGGAACGAATCCAACAGTGACTTACAGACGTGCGAAAACCATCAAAAACATTCTCAGTCCCTCTTTTCTTCCAGAAGTTAAAAAAGACCATACTATTACGTGGCTTCTTCCACCACCAACAGGTTTCTGAAAATGTGGTACTTGTTGCATGTGCAGATATGCACTTACCAACACGATGATGTTCAAAGATTCATATGGCATAAGTGAAAGAATTCTAGACTCCATTAACTGTAAAATGAAGTTTGTGGTCTATGCGATTGTTTGTGACTGTCAGAAAATCTATATTTTACCATTGGCACAACACTGGCAAAATAATCACCAATTAACAGACAAACAAAAATTAAAATTCCTAGGCCTTAAGAAAGTGACTTTGGGCCCAAGAGGAGGTGATCATGAAGCAAAACTCAGACAAGAGGAAGCGAAATTGATATGTAAATTTCGGACAGTAGAAAGGGGTCTCAATTCAGACCATGAAATGGCCTCTTTCTTATGAAATTGACTGTTTAAAAAATCAGGACCTTTGAAGGATTCTCTCTTAATGTAATTGATCATTTTTATACATTGGTGCTATCACATATTTTGAAAGAACTTAAATTTTCTCTTTCCCTGTAAAGGCTCGTTTCAGACCAGCACGTTTCTAATTTTTTAATTATTCTGTCTCAGCTCCAATTAAATCAGGGGCAGACAACAACAACACACTTCAGAGTGTCAATTAATAATGACCATTGTCACCAATTTGGTGTTTTTCCGTGCATTTTTGACCAAAAGTTGGCAGCGACAAAGAAAACAAAAAAAGGACCAATTGTAAACAAGCAAGGAACACATATATGTTACTATGATTAAAAATAGACACGTAATTATTTACCCGCATAGAATTCCATCATGGATATGAACACATAAGGTCGGAAACAACTTTTAGCAACACGTAGTATCTATTGGTGCGTAACTACGAGATTAACAAATATTTTCTTTTAATTCGTATCTCACAATGTTTCAAATATACGTACATATAAAAGTCATTTTTTCATGCTAATATGTAAAAAGAACGTTGTTAAGTGGTCCTTAGCCTCCCGTAAGTGAGGCAAGGTAACCAACATGGAGAGCATAGTAAACACAATGATAGGACTAGTTAACATCATGCTGAAAGTAAATAGGAAGACGACAAAGAACCGCGAGGACCATTTGAAACAGTATTCGCGGCTGAAGGTAAGCGTACAGGCGGGTCCCCATAGGGGGCTGCATTAGGAACTAGTGCAAACATGTGAGCCCACATGCAGATGCGAAAAAAGGTTTTTTTGAGAAATTATCAGGACGTCAGTACAGCGTTGAGGCTTAAAGATTACCCCATTTGATATTTGCAATTTTAAGCGACAACAGAATGTTAGAATGGTAAAACCAACACAAGCATTTAAATTAAGCCGAGGCCATTTTTTGAGGACCTAAAGTCTGTAGACTAATACTGAAAATGAGCACCTTAATGTACCAGTAGTGTGTACAGGAACATTGACGCAATGTTAAAAATAAGCAGATGTATATAAGTATTAAAAGGGAAATCAACCTGTAAAGCTTAACATTACCTTTTGTGTGAATTTACAGGGATTTAACCCATGACTTATTCGAGTCCACAGTAATGAACGTTTCAAGTATTATGAATATCCAAATTAAAACATTAGGTAAGAAATTTGATGAAACCAAATTTCAATGGCCCTCATTACGACCCTGGCGGAAATCAACAGACCTGACCTCCATAGCGTAAATAGCGTTTCCGCCATTGCACGATGGAGTAAGGTGCGGCTAATTCCGACTCATCGGGCACGAGCATTACGCCATGGCGGAATCTGAAAGGCTGCGATGGCGGAAATGACCCCAAAACGCCCCTTACCGCCGTCGTACGGCGCACTAGGTGCAATTCCGCCACCCATCTTAGCGGTCACCGTAATGAGCGGGCAGCGCAAATTACGGTCACCGTAAATATACGGAAACGGAAGCAAAAACATGTAGCCGGAACGGGAAACAGCACGCCGCACACCTATAAAATGAGAATCCCAACACAACCATAAAAAATCCGACCCTGAGACACATCCCAACCCGTTAGCAACTCCAGTTAAAAAAATAAATATGGGAAAAGTAGCTAAGAAAGCGTGTGATCGCAAGCGGCAGGTCCACTTCTCCCATGAGGAACTGACCGTGCTCACAGAGACCCTCCAGGAGAATGCCGCCGTCGTCTTCTCCACGCAAATGACCAGGACGGCCCTTGCCAACAAGAAGTCCATATGGGCCCTGGTGGCACAGCGTGTAAGTGCGGTGGGGACCGCACCCCGCAACCCTCAGCAATGCCGAAAGCGATGGGACGACCTGCGGATACGCGTCCGGAGCATTCTTTCTGCTAACAGAAACATTGCCACAGCTACCGGGGGAGGATCAGATTCGCCCATCAAGTTGACCCCCTGGGAGGAAATCTGTGCCTCCACCATTGGAATGGAGAGCATTGAGGGAGTCGGAGGGATGGAGAAAGGAGTGCCGACATCCGGAGAATCAGGTAGGTTGGCCAAAAGAAATAATGCCAAATCCACAAAGTACAATCATGTGCAGTACCATGTGACCCCATAGTGCAATAGAAACACATGTCCAGGAGAATGTCCACATACATTGGCCTGATAGCGCCCTCCAAAAGTCACAATAAATAAATAAATAAATAAATAAATAAGTTAAAATCCCAAAACCACCCTCTACATGTGCAGCATGCACCCCCTAACTGCAGGCTGCAAAATAAAAGCATCCTCAATCCACACAAAAATGAGTCCACCTCCAAGGGCCTGACCCAAATCACCCTCATGTACCACCCCAATGCATGTGATACATTGCCATTCCAACTTCCACACACCCATAAATAACGCTCGCCCTCCTTTACTCCACCACAGGGTCCGATACAAACGACGAGCTGCAGGACACCCCTATCAGCACACCTGCAAAGAGGGCCAAGACCAACGGCCAAAGACCCTCCACCTCAGCTGCACGGATCAAGACACGGCAGCAGCAGAAATCAAGTGGCAGCACACTGGAGGGGACTGCAACAGGCACCCCAGCAGCCAGCATGTCCACAATAGCAGCACCACAGGTACCCCCAAAGGATGTTACAGATGGCACTGCTTCTGGTGGTAGCAGCACCATAGGTGACACTGCTGTCATGCCAGCATGCTCCGACACAGAAAGCAGTGCTGGCGAAGTCGGACCCATCCATGACCTGTCTCAATCCCCCTGTTTGTTCCATCCCCTACACCATGATGAAACCACGCAGGGGCACACCCAAGACGATGACTGGCCAACCCCCACAAGCCCTGTGGCAAGGCAACATGTGGTGAGCAGCCCCTCTGTCACACCACCGCAAATGGGCATGGCCCAGCAGAGGCAACAGTCCCTCGACCAGCTGATCGTGCAACAGCAGCAACTGGCCACGCTCCTCAAGGAGCATGCTGATGAATGTGGGGGTTCTAGGGCAGCCATTGAAACATCCACTGAGACACTTAGGGCACAAATAGAGCAAAGTACCGAGAGCCTGAGGGGAGAAATGGAGAGAAGCACCGAGATCCTGAGAGCACAAATTGAGAGGAGCACCGAGAGCCTGAGGGGGGAACTGCATGCGACGTCAAAAGACGTATGTGGGGAACTTGCCGCTGTGCGCCGTGTGCTCACTGAGCTGTCACAAACCCTTAGGGAAATGCATGGACGTGAGCAGGCAGAGACATCATCCGTTGCAAGTTCCGTCCAGGGCAGCCCCCAACGTAGATCTGGCAGGAACCTGCGCTCCACAGCCAGGGGTGCCCCTGATACCCGGAGAGGGGGCTTGCAATAGCGTCCACCCACGGACAATATGCATCTTTGGACACTGGTGTTCGGGTGGGAGGTAGGAGGGTGGAGGGGGTGTGTTTGGCTTTTCTGGGCGGCGGGTCCATTGGGTGCATAAACCAATTCACATCATCAATACACTTCATCATATTCATCCAATGAGATGTGTGGACATTGATCTTTGCATACGAGTCCTTCATAGGCGTACAGTCCACATTGTGCATGTACTAGACACACACAGTGCCACAAGTCCCCTTTCCATGTAATAGGCACCATGCGTGAGTGCTAGAAGCATGCATCTATGATGCTCTGTCGAATGTCACGTGCCTCCTGTGCCTCACGGACTCCTTGAGGTGCCGCCACATCCCCACCCTCATCATGATCATCTTCAGGTGCATGCAGTTCTGCGTCAGGGGGCATGGGCACATTTCTACGTACGCACATGTTGTGTAGCATGACACATGCCATGACCATCTTTGCAACCTTCTCATGCCTGTACAGGAGAGCCCCGCCAGACCTGCTGAGGCAGCGGAAACGAGCCTTCAGTAGGCCGAATGCCTGTTCTATGACTACACGGGTACGTGAGTGGGCATGGTTGTAGTCCTCCTCATGCTGGTTCTGTGGGTTCCGGAGTGGTGTAAGGAGCCATCTCTTCAGTGGATACCCGGCATCACCTGTATGTGGACAACAAAGGATGTCAGTTGAATGAGACTGCTATGTACGCATCCCCCCCCCTTCCTGCCAGGTCATTGACGCATCACATGCCCCACATTGTCATGCATGAAAAGAGACTCACCGAGTAGCCAGGATCTGTGCCCTGCGTGTCGCTCCATGTAGCGTGGTATTCTAGAGTTCCTCAGGACCATAGAATCATGGGTAGATCCAGGAAATCAGGCACAACAATGTGTAAATATCCTGTTGGAGTCACACACCATTTGTACATTGATGGAATGATATTGTTTCCGGTTGCGGTACTGGACCTCCATGGCATGAGGGACAACCAATTCCACATGGGTGCAGTCGATGGCACCAATGCAACCCGGGATGCCGCCAAGTGCATGGAATCCCACCTTTGCGTTGGTAATCTCCTGGTCCGAGCGTGGTAGTGTGATGTAGTCGTCTGCGTGCTCCAGGAGGGCATCGAGCACTTGCAATACTGTCCGTGAGAACAGGGGCTGTGAAATGCCATGCAACTGTCCGACGGTGTGCTGGTAGGTGCCTGTGGCCAGGAAGTGGAGTACAGACACCACCTTCAGTAGGGGTGGGATGGCGGTTGGGCTATCTATCATGCTCACAAGGTCAGCATGTGTCATGTCCACAATGGCGATTATGGTGTCCCGGTCCAAACGGTAGAGGGTGTGGATCTGCTCAGCAGTGAGGTTGAACGGATTCGCTCAGAGACGTGGGATTGCGGGCTGCCTGCGTGGTGGTAGTGGCTGTGCTGGTGGGCCTTGCTGACCCTGCCTTGCCCTCCTCCTCCTGCGTCTCCTCTGTGCGGCCGGTTGTTGGAGCAGTTGGTGTTCGTCATCTTCTTGTAGTTGTAGTACTTGCAGTGCCATCAGGTCCCCCAGGGCCAACATCGCTAGTCCTGCCGGTAGCATTTTGGGGTGGGTGTGGTTGTGGGAGGGGGTTGGGTGTGCAATTTATGTGCTGTCAGGCTGTATGGCTTCCACCTGTGGTGATTGATTGAACCTGTGGCAGCTGCAATCCCTTTTGGGCGAGCACGTCCCGCACGAAACGCTGCATTTAGCCGCATGGCATCTTGCAATTGCAATCATGTATCAAATCCCGATGGCAGTGAAATGTACTTTGAATGTATATTATGCTATGGTCCCATTGTTACACATGCTATATTTGTAGTCGCGAACAAACTTGTGAAGGGTCAGTGGTATGTAGGGCTCGATCGACGGCGGACCCTCATGCAGCACTGTAACGAACTTCACTGACGGGCGTGGCGTCCCATTTGTGATTGTAGCCAGTTAGCATTATCACACACAGCCGCACTACATTGATGTATTTGTGAATGCAAGCGTTCACAGATGCCTTTTCGACGTGATGTTGCAAATGAGGAATTCGAAGGACAGCGCTTTTGGTTTTGAACTAGCGGCAAGGAGACGCCCACAGGTCTGCCTGGAAATGTAGCGTTCTATTGTTGAATGCCCTTGGGACAGGGCCCATTACGAGCAAGCAATGAATGATATGAATTGAATGGGATGCGCAATAGCGTAGTGGACGATAAGGCAGGACGTTCCCAAATCCATGTTACTTCACAACACTACAGATCCGGCCAGGAGTACAGTGGTTTTTGCAGACTGCATTACGCACAGACGCAATGGAAGTCTCAAATATTATGTGAGTGAATCTTCATGCGTTTTCATGGCGGGATGAGGGCATGATGGATGGATGCATGGACAGATGGTTCAATTTAGAGTCTGCCATGTACATGGGTTTTTGGTATAGATCCCCTTCCCCTGCGCTATGTGATGTTAAGTTGCCATAGTGGGACCATCGTCTGTCTGCCCTTGTTGGATCCTCCCTGTCTCGACGCGCCATAATACACTTGTGTCTATGCACGTTACTAATCCCATGTGATGGATTCTGTCTTAACAGACGCATGCACACAAACAGACGTTTGTAATAGTGTATTCACCTCGAATTATTTCGTTTTGATTCGCATGTGATTTCGGGGTGTAAATGATCCTTTAGAGCGGGCTAGCATGCATATGGTTGTAGATTTGGTGTGTTGAATGAAGATGAGTAATGCATCCGGAGTTCTGAAGGCCATACAGTTATTTTTTGTTTCATTTTGGGTGACAGGTATCTCCTGCTCTTTTGCAGCTGCCATCTGTACGCCACTCCTGCAGATGGGTTTTACTCTCGGCACCTGCAGCTTCGAGTTAATCAGTGAAGCACCATTACGATCTTATGGGACGATCGCCAATGGCCCACATGCCCTTACGCAGTACTGGTGGCTAGGTGCAACATTTCTGCCTTTCAGCTGGACTAGTGCCTACCTCATGGGACGGCCCTGCGGTTCTAGGCGCTTCCATGTTGCCTTTTGGAACGTTGATGTAGTCCCTGTGTACCATGAAGGTACAGGGCGTCACACAAGTGGAAGCTGGTCATTTGTTGCGGATGCGGCCCTCAGTGATGATTGCTGTTTTTGAGTTTATGTGCAAATAGCTGTATGGCCTTTGTGATTTGGATGTGCATTAAATTTATGTTCTGTTATTTGCCGTGTTGCGTTGTTCTTTGCAGGTAATGTAGCATATTCCGATTTGTGGCGCTGTGTATGGTGTGATGTTCTGCATTGTGTTCCGCCTTCAGAGTTGAGTTGCGTGGTACAGTCCTGGCCGCGTTTGCCTGCGTAGCACTGTAAGGTCACGGATAGGGGCTGCCATTGTGACTGTTTTCATGATGTGCTGCTCAGGGGCGGGGGATTAGCTTTTGCCCAACTGGTGCCTGTCAGCCAGGTCGATTGGTGGAATGGTGGGATTATCGGAATATGGCTGGTCACATGTGCCTGTGTTTGCGTGCGTTTGTTGGAGGGTGACTGGGGTCATGTCCATTGGAATAGCTTCTGTATTCGTGCCATCTGTGCCTTGCTGCTTCCATTGGCCACTCTTGTGATTTGCCTGGCTGCTCAGTCACTCTGCAAACTTGTGTGGTACATGCTTTTGCTGATGGTTGGTTTGTTTACTGGCGAGAGTACAGGGCTGGTGCTATCTCCCTCAGGATACTGCTTTGGATGTTGCCTTGCGCTGGTGGCAAGCGATGGGGGACTGTTGTTGTTTTGTGGCATGTTATCTTTCTGTTCATTTTGGTGTACTTGTGCCTTCAGATGCCTGTGCTGCATCGGTACGGCAATGGTGGCATGACGTATATGGATGCCCACTCACAAGGCACTTGGGGCACCTGCATGCATTTGTACGTTGGCATGCATGGGTGACTTGTACATTTCACTGGTTGCATGGTGTGACTTCATTGCGCCTGCGTGGAGTTGTGCAATGTGGCCAGGGAGTGGAGTACAGGCACTCAGTTGGGCCATGTACGGTTGATTCACGTTGCCGTATTTCTCCCCATGGCGGAATGGTACTTTCCGCCATGCTTGATGGCGTTATGTGAATGTCCGCTAGGGTCATAATTCGCGTACCGTTGCGCCATGGCGGAAATTGCGGTTTTGCAAGGCGCGCGTGCGCGTACTTGGTGCAGTTTGCGTTGCCGTTCAATGCGGTGTCGCTAATGGCATCGTACTTTACGGTGACGGGTCATAATCGCAACGATCAGTATTCGATGGCGGTATTCCATTTCCGCCATCGTTTTTCGATTTCCGCAAGGATCGTAATGAGGCCCAATGTAATTTAAATGAATATTTGAATTACCTTCAAATACAATGTACTTCAAAACGTTTTCGTTAATCTTAATTTTTTGCAAATTTCTTTCTCTCTTTGTTGTTTTATTTTTTATCCCTTACCAATCCGTCCTTTCACCCCTCCCCAATGGCCAACCAGATGTTTTTATATTGTTTTGAACCATTTAATTATTGCATGAATATAACAAAAATGTTTTCATTTCTCATTTACTTTAATGTTTCAACAACCTGATTCATGATTGTCAATTTATGTTTTCAAAAAATCACTATCTATTTTGATTTACTAACTAGCCCTGATTTGAAAAAGGCGATGGTTTTGCCGAAACACGAGTTATCATAGAGAGCAATTCAACAAACATAACAATATGTTTGAATAAATGATATCTATTTATTACAAAATCAAGAAAAAAGTTTGGTATACATATTGTTTCTTTCTATAAGGGCGCAGAAGAGAAACAGTAACCCAAAACACAATACCATAATTGCATACAAAGTGGTAAGGTGAGAATCTAAATCACATGTATTCAAATAGCAATTGAGTAAAATACAACCCCTAACATTGCAATCCAGGAAGAGATGTTCCCCTTTATCTTCTCAGAACTAATATGACAGCAGACTAATTTAACTCATTTGGTTAACATACATCAATTTACTTATATTGCGATGCCCAACAGCATTTCAATGTTCAACCAAACATTATAGAGTACAGTAAACAATCGGGTACTCAAAGTATTACTGCAGTAAAGCCAGAAAGATAGTTCCCCAATTGTTTCCAGGTTATGGACATATTTCCCAAGAAGACGATCATAAATATGAGACAATGTAGGACATGCCGTCAAAAGATGTTTGGCTGACTCTGCGGTATCATGCAGTTTACATAGTCGACAATATCGCTCTTCCTTAGGGACCTTGTTGACTATGCCTGTCACAGTCAGGGTAGGAATTTGGGCAACTTTCAGTAAAATAATGAAGCACCTAAGTCTCTTTGACGGGCAGAGGTTCAGATAGCCCTGCAGCTTCTTAAATGAATACATCCTGTGTGACACAAACTAATATTTTTTTAGTGTACTCAAATGGGCATAATTCTGTAACCCATCCCAGAGCTCAACCCGCTTCGCTAGGGAGTTCCGCATTCCCACCAGGTCATACCCCCCTCTAGGTGTCCAACATAATTCAATGAAAAATATATCCATACTTTCCTTCAATAGACAAGTAGGGTGGTATTTCCTTGTTTCCTGACAAATAGCTGTCAGTAGGGCATTCCTTGGGCAATAGCACATCTGGCGTTTCTTCTAGGCCTACCATGCTTTTCAATGGGTACAGCTGCTCAGGAGGCAAAACGTGTTCCCGTCAGGACCCTGAGGATATTGTGGATTTGGATCGGGCCCTGACAATTGTGTTGTTCTCTTTACATACCCTTCAGGAATTCACTCCTGGACTTGTCTAAATGTTCATTAAGATAACAGCGCAGTTGTACAATGTTATTATGACTTGTTAGCCATTCTACAGTAGTAACAGTAGTGTCAGAATGTCACGAGCGGCCTGTGTGCTTGGTTGTGATTATGTAAGTGTGACATGCCCTCATGGTTAGATTTACTCAGGGCCTTAACGAAAGAGGAATGGTGGGAGGGTGCTATATTGGGAGAAAAAGTGAAAGTGGTATTAGCAATAACTCCATTTTTTATGGAGGTACTTGATCTTAAATGAGACAGGAGGCTTAGGATAGTGTTCACTTTTCTGTTATTAATTTGGATTTATGAGGGAGGGAATTTATAATGAGTGGGATGGGAAAAGAATTGTGTATAATCATGTGATGATTTTGTTTTGGGATTGGAGGGAGGGAGGGAATGTTTCATGAAAGGTTTGTATAAACCATAACATGTGTAAATAAAAAAAAAGATTTATCATGTTATATGTTATGTTATGTGTCATTTATACTGCAACAAGCCACCACCCTAGTATTCTCAGAGCATGTACACCGTAAATTGGCGTATTTTGCTCCCACTACAGGTATCCAAACCTTATTCTGCAGAGGAAAGATATGAGCAAGGTAAAGATAAATGGATGGGAAAGACAAAACAGGTGCTACAGTCAATGGGGAAAGATGGATACAGAGGGATGTTTTGTGCTAGCATAAGTGCATGTCAGTCCTGTTAGGTGGACCATAGTATAATACTGCAGAAAGAAAAGAATGTCTTAAGTGTTTGTGATAATTGCATTGTGTTTTGGAACATATTTGAAGAACAGAAACTGTTTACAAAATGTAATGTTTGTATGCAATGGGGGGCCCTAGACTAGTTTGGGCAAACCTTTGAAGTTTGCTAGCTTATTTGCCTGGGCATACATTTACATGTAACAGCAGGCTAGCATTGTAATATGAATTCTGAGCTTGTCAAGCCTGAGGGCTGAGAGTGACCTGGCCAGGAATAGACTGTATAGAAAACCTGAACGCCATAGGATAGCACAGATAGGGAGGGTAATAGCGCAATCTGTTTAACTACATAAAAAAGTGACAGCCTGGCAGCTTGAAGGTGCGATGTTATTGTGAGATATTTCTCCCATATTCATGTCCTGCTAGCATTTATTCAACTCCAAAGGTTACATAAGAGACCTAAATCATAGAGGAGGCTGTTGGATTGTGCAACATAAAATCAGCCTGGGGACTCAGTCCCAATAGCCCAGACAGATTTATCCCAGTGCAAGCGATTGTAGCTGAGGTTCCATAACAAGCCACATGCATAATACATGCACAACTGGCAAAACACCACATGTCTAATGCTACTGTGCAATATCACCTTGACGCGTTTATCATGCGCAGAATGGAATTACCATAATAAATGACCACAGACTCATTAACCGGACAGACTCAAAGAATATGGTGAAGTACTATTTTATTATCAATACAATAGAGTAGGGCAATCTGGTGAACAACATGCTGCAGTCCACACATTCACATTGATAATTTGATTACACAAAGGTTTTATACCTAGATATGCGTTATTTATGATGTCATCCTGAGTGGCAAACTTAAAAACCTATTGAAGGGAGGGATTGGTTAGGGGAATATATGTACCTATATATCATATAAGAATTAGTACTGTCACTGGATGCCCCTTATCTGGTAGGCACGCCTCGTTCCACCTCTAAATACATATAATGCAGATTATGGCAGAATAACAGCAGCAGATTGGATTGTGCAACACTGTAAAACATGTTGCTACTTAGAGCCTTATGATTGGTTGGCATTCTCTCCCAACCTTGGACTTTCGGCTCGTTAGCAGCACATCAATAAGACAAAACCCAGGTGCAGAGAACAAAATTAGACTACTACCCACTTGCCCAATTAGTCCTTCATCTCTCATCAATTTGGACCTGTGCCAAAGTTTCTTCTTTATAGTTGACCTTGCAGCCTGTTCTCTGCTCTGGGACATTTAAGGAAGTGTAGATACACCATTATCTTCATCCAGAGTTTAAATGAATAGCCTTTGTTTTTGCCCTCTGAGTCACGTGTGAGGAGACCATGAATTTGTCCATTTTGTCCTCTTATTTACTGCTATTTGATTTAATTGTGCTGGATGATATTATTCCTCTTGGCCTCTGGAGACTTGATCACTCCATCTCACATATACCTTTTGCATCTTTGTCCAATACTTGGCACCTGCAAATATTTTCTTCTTCACTTAATCTAAGACAAATAAGTTTTATGTACATGGTTGATCCTCTTGACTTCCTTTGTGATTGCAATTATTACTTGATGTGGCATCCTTGATCCTAGGCCAATAGAATCTTCTTTGTTCTTCACACATGGCTGTTCTCCAGCGTTTGCTGACTTCTGCAGCCCTGGTCTGTCTCTGTGTAAGCTTGATTAGGTTCAACACTAGTCCGACATCCATCTTTTCATTATGGCCGCTTTATTTAATAATAGGTTGTAGGGCAGTACATACATCTCATCTAACTTGAATATTTACGTATATACATTCACTTTGTGCTTCTTCGCTCATTTCTTTGGTGCTCATGATTTCTTCATATTCAATTACATGTTTCTCTTGTTCCTTGAGTTACGCCTTTATTGTTTGAGTATTCTTATATCATTTCAGTATGTCATTATGTCTTCTCTCTATGACATCGCTCTGCAGTTGTCATATTATTTGTACAGTTCTTCAAAGTTTCATTGTTCTTGCAGATCGCCCATTACTCTTTCAGTTTGTGGATACATTCGATACAGTTATCTGAGTGGATAATGTCTCTCATACACTCAATTATATGTTATGATGTGGCATTTATAACGCGCCTGTACACAGGTTTTTCTAGTCGTGATAAGACAAGGAGGGGGAAACAAAAGGAGGACAAAATAACGATCGTTTGAGGCCTTGTGTCAATCAGATTGCGCATGTGTGGGGAAGAGAAAAGGGGAGAAGTACCAGGGGGAGGGTACGGGGAAGTGCAATTAACCCTACAAGTGCAGCCAGAGGGTGGTTCATAAATGCAGAGAGAAGTGACTGTAGGGTTGCAGATACAGACCCTTAAGTGCTGGGTAGCCCGGAGGCAGTGCAAGGGAAACTGGGCATGCAGGAGCAACCAAGTTCAGAAGGTGAGCAGGTGACCAGTGCATGGCCCTGTCAGGTGCATCAGTAGAGGAGAGGAAGAGGGGAAGAGTGGAAGCGGAAGCGAAAAGGAAGGTCTTGAGTTGCTTGCGGAACCGGAGGTGGTTCTGCTCAAGTTTGAGAGAGGCAAGGAGGCTGTTCTAGAGGGAAGTCCCAGCCGAGGAGATACATCTGCCCCCAACTCTCTGCTTGGAGAAGTGTCTGACCCTCAGAGAGTTGGAGGTGGATGAGCAGAGAGCTCGAGAAGGAAGATGTTTTGGAAGAGAACGTTGGAGGTAGAGTGGTCCCAAACCCCAGAAAGCCTTGTGGATGATGCAGAGGGCCTTGAACTTGATCTGTGCAGCCATGGGGAGCCAGTGAAGAGATTTCTGAGCTGGAGAGATACAATCCCTGAGCTTGAGGGTATTGTGATATTTGTGAATGTGCATTTTATATACTCCAAAATCCCAATTATTTCATTCAGTTTATTCACTTCTACTTATTTTTCAGATTTTACTCTTGACAGTAACAAATACTCTATCAAAATAGCAACAATAATTTAGTGAACAATAGGACCGTTTTTAGGATACTCAAAAAACTTAACTGCTTCCACGTATTGTCTTACTAAAGCTGTATAAGACAGAAGAATATAGATGAACAGAACATTCAAATGTGTGTGTAACATTACAGTTCTGGGCAACATGAAATTCTATGTACAGATATATTGTTGCTTTTTTCAACTGGGAATTGTTCCGAAGTTGCTATATTATTTCATGCAGTGCAAAATATACACTGTAATATTTATCTCTTCTCCTTGATGTATTCTCTGTTTTTTAGTTCAGCTGAAAATGTTTCTGGAACTGCAGCAAGTCCATTTAGTTCCCACTAACCTTGAGGAAATGTCAGTTTAGTTCTAGAATATGTTTACCCCATAAATTCTTTACCCTTGCCCTTGGTAGCCATTTTGGTCAGCATGCACAGAACGTCTTCTCTTGCTTCACAGTCAACGGGTGCCAGAGGGGTCGGGGTCTGTAGATTTCCATGTCATTCAGGTGTAGCAAGACTCTTCCCTTTAGTTTGACAGCAGTGGGTGTGACCTCCTCTACTAGGTATGGTCCTTCGAAACGGGGCTTACTCCAAGTGCGCACAAAACATTGTGCTAACACCTGGCCCCCTGGGTACAAACTAGGCTGCTTTAAAAGTCCACTCAAATGACCAGTTGGGCTGCCTTCTTCAATCTTCTTCCGCCCTTCCCTCCAATGTTTGATCGGTTGAGAAATGAAACGAAATACTAGCGGTCATATTTGTCAAATAATCATGCATCTCATCCCCTCACTATACTATTGGCATCAGTTTCTGTTGTAGTGGGAGGAGCAAGGGTTAGTATCATGCAACATCCAGTCACCAACTCATGAGGAATTAGGTGGTGATTTGAAACTGGCTGATTTCGAAGTGCAAACAAAGCAAGGGGTATACAATGAAGCCACTCCTTCTTTAAGGTAATCTTTATCTTTGCTATCTTTTCTTTAAGGAGTCCATTTAAACGTTCACATATTCCATTCATCTGTGGGTGATAGGCTGAAGAGAACATGTGTTTTATGCGTAATAGGAGTACCATTGTTCAAAAACCTCATTTACAAAATGCGGTCTATTGTCAGACCTCAGGACATCGCACACACCCCATCTTGGAAATACTTTGCGCATGAGAAACTTGGCAGCACATGCAGCATTGGGGTACATGCAAGGACCTGCCTGAAGCCATCTGGAAAATGGACATACTACTACCAGCATGTACATATAGAGGTTGCATTCGTGCAACGTGTCCACATAATATATATGTAAATGCTGAAGGGGCCATTAGGCCTTGGGATTTTTCCTCTCACTGTTCTTATAGAGTGTCCTCCTGTGATTTCTTGACACACGATGCAGTACACAATAAACTGTGGTACGTGTTCCAATACATTTGGTGAGAACCAGTCTTTTGCAATTGTGGCAGCAAGAGACTCTCTTGTTGTGTCCATTGGGTAGTGTAGCTGCTCCAGTGCCACTTTCAATAATGCTAGATGCAGAACTGGCTTTCCAGTGCTGTCCTGTCTCCATAAAGCCTCTGTGGGCGATAAAGAACACCCCTGTTTTTCTAAAGATCCTGCTCTTCCTGTGATGCTCGACCTTGTAGCTTAATTAATTGTTCAATTGATAACAAATTAAACCTTTCCTGTATTATCATGCACCATATGGATAATTGTTTAACACATTCTACATCAAAATCAGAAACAGTTGGGAAATATGCTGACCTTTTGGATTCTACGTTTGCAGCATAGTTTTCCGCGATAATTCAAATCTGCCCTTTTAGTATGTGCTGCGCTCTTCACAACTGCGATAGCCAATGGAAGCTTTAGTACTTTAACAAGCTTGTCCATATGCGGTGCATGTTGCACAGGTGAGCCCTCTATGCAGAAGAAACACCTCCTTTTCCAATGTAACAATCCTGCGTGTACAGTTAACATCACATAAGCAGAGTCATAAGACACTGTTACAGTTACAGTTACATCACTGTTACAGTGTGTCATCAATGAGATTTGTGATGTCATCTTTTATGTCCTGGGTGTTAGTCTTATCAGTCCATGGTGGTGGCACGAGTTGTGATTGCTTAGCTTACTATAATTGGCGAATTTCTGATGTTTTTCGGTTTTACTTGTAACCATAACGTCCTTTTAACAAAGTTTTTTCATTGAATTTCATAGGCTTTTATTAGTCCAACTTAAACATAACGTCCCTTTAACAAAGTTCTTCAGTGAATTTAAAGGGTTTTTACTAGTGCTCGCTAACTTCCTACAACTTACTAATATCATACTTACCGCAATATAGCAACATTTGTGTTCAATTTATAAAGTTTCACCTTAAAGCTCTACCATTTCCCAACGTCTAGCATCATTATTAACACATCTGTACACTTTTTGCAAATATTTACACTGTTGTGTCCATCGACCTTCGTGAACGTCTGACGGCATTGTGGACTTTCCAGCGTCACGTGACCATGCGCGTGCATAGCATGACATGTTTGCGAACGCGTCTGCACTTCGCGAATGGGTCCGTGCTGCGGTGACGGTTTCAGAACTACATTTTCAGCTGATCTAGGAACTTTGAAGCTCAAAATGTACCCTTGCAAAGCTCCTACATCTATTCTTGCTCATTATCCATTAACAATCTAGTACAGAGCACATAATTGGAGGAATATCAGCAAAACTGTTATTTATCTTAAAAATTGAATTAGCTATTGCCATCCCTCCTCCCCAAGAACCACCACCACTACCGCCACCAGCTGGAGGACCTAGACAACAAAAGAACCACAGTACTTCACAAGACAATGAAGAGGACCAAGAAGATGAGGTAGAGGAAGTGCCTACCTCTAGCACCCAGAGAGAATCATGGGTGTGGCAGTTCTTTACCACTGTTGGGAATGTACCAAAGGCTAAAGGTACCAAAGTGAAATGCACTGTGTGCAACATTGTACTCAGTCGCGGACTACCAGGACAGTACTCCAAGACAGTCTTGACAAAACAGCACCACAGTTTACAAAACCATTACCAATCAGGTCTAGAATAGAATTACAAGATTTGATGCAGTTTCATTTTGTTCCCTCTTGACAAAACGGCACACACTTTGCAAAACCATTCACAATCAGGTCTAGAATAGAATTACAATATTTCATACAGTTGCATTGAGTGGCGCCAAAGTTATAAAAAACTATCCAAAAACTATCCAAAAACTGCTCTTCACCAACCATGTAATGCAGAAATAGGCAGAGTTGTCCTCGAACAGCCAAGATGTTCACGGACATCACAGAATTGTCCAAAACTGTTCGCAGACATCGGAGAAGGAAATCCACCTGTTTTGTAGCATTTTTAAGGACATATCCCATCCCATCTTCATCACTCCCCACCGCCCAGGACATTTTTTGATTAGTTTGGCAAGTGCAATATTGTGTTTTTTAATATGTTTTTAGAGCGCTGTCCACGGACAACGGGAGATGTCCGCGAATTCAACATGGCACCGGTTTCAAAATATATGATGCAGCTCACATTTTTCACCATCCAATCAGCGGGCGCATACAATGTCGGCGGACATCATGCTGCCCCCTTATTGGTCCAGGAGGGTGTACGCATAGCGAATAGGGAAGTGAGTCTGCGGACCGAACACAGGTATCACTAATTTTGTTGACCTACTTTTTGGCCATTTAAAAAAAACGACTGGATAGATTCACCCCACATTTTTCAAAAGCATGCTTTTGGGACGAATCTGCTACTCCTGCCGCAAATTTGGTGAAAATCCATCCAGCGGTTTGGGCTGTATGCATGAGCAAAATTGTTTTTCCATTGCGTGTATGGGAAAAACCACACATTTTGGGACCCCCCCTATAACTTAACAAAACCTCACCAGACTTTGCAGGATCAATCTGAAGGGGCCATATACTTCTTTTGCATGGTTTCATGAGGATTCATCTGGGGGGGGGCAAATTAATAAATGACCACAGACTCATTAAACAGACAGACTCAAAGAATATGGCAAAGTAATACTTTATTATGGATTCAATAAAGTAGGGCAATCTGAAGAACAGCGAGCTGTAGTCCACACAGGCACACCATTAATTTGATTGCACAAAGGTGTTATACCTAGATATGCGTACTTTATGATATCATCCTACGTGGCAAACTTAACCTTTTTAAGGGAGGGATTGGTTATCTGGTAGGCATGCCTCGTCCCACCTGTAAATGCTCACAATACAAATTATAGTAGAATACCAGCAGCGGATTGGCCTGTGCACACTCTATAGCATGTTGCTACTTAGACCCTTATGATTGGTTAGCATTCTCTTCCAACCATGGACTTTCGGCTCGTTAGCAGCACGTAAGTAAAACAAAACCCAGGAGTGGAGGACAACATTAGAATACTACCCACTTGCCCATTTAGTCCTTCATCTCTCATCAGTCTGGCCCTATGACAACGTTTCTTCTTTATATTTGACCTTGCAGCCTGTTCTTGTTACGCTCATCTGGTATCCACGGGGACGCCACCCAGCCCTGGTTAAATGATTTGCCGTCTCAAACCCTCTCCCGGTCCCTTGGTAAGGCCTCTGGTTAAAGATGGGTCTGCAATATAGGAGAGCTGGATTCAATACCAGATTGTCTTTCTGTTTTCCCACCTCCCTTGGCCTCAACTCCTTCCTGCTCCTTGGGCCCTCTCCTCACCTTAATATTGTGAAAGGTGGATTCTCCGTCCTGATCCTCGTGGCAGGGGTGCGTAGAGGTGGGGGGCGAGCAGCGACCGAGTTACTTCACTGGTGCAAGCCCCCCCTGTGGGAATCCAGGCCTGCTGCGACTCTGTAGGTTTGCTGCTTTACAGTCTTTATATGCAGTTCTTATGTTCCTCTTAGTTCGAATAATAATGTCTTGCTTCTTTCCTTTTAGGTATGGAAAGGTATTTTGGTGTTGTCATGCAGTTTGAAGATGAGCATGGGCCGGTAGGCGAAAGCGTGGTGTGCGCGATGCTGTCTGGTGAGTAATGCGCGATGCGTGGCGCTGTTTCGCCTTTTATATTGCTAACCTGTGTCTTTTCTCTCCTTGCAGGTTGCGATGTTCCTCGCTGAGTGCCGTAATGTTCCAGCAATGATACTGAGCAGGAGATGACTACCCAGGTAAGAATTGTGTGGCTTTCTTCATTCAGGAGGAAACGTGAGTAAACGCTTACTAATGCTGTCTTTCTTTCTCCTCTTTCCAGGTTATAGTATTCCAGGAGGCATGCAGTGCCGGATGATGGAGTTCGTACCTTCTGGTTAGTGGAACTGAAGTCGGCGATGGATTGAAGACAGGATACTGTTCCAGGTAAGTTTCGTAGTGTTCTTTCTCTCTCTGCAGGTCTTTGGTTTCAGGTAAACTGGCATCAAAGAACTGGACACAGTGATTGTTACGCTGCCCACAGCAGAATAACGCAAAGCATGTTCTGCTGTTTGGGTGTGGTTTAAATAGTCTCAGGTAAAGAAGTCCAGGTAAAGTAGTGCCAGGCCTGCCACACCCAAAAGACTAGACCGCATAGCTCAGTTCATTGTAACTGAGCTATGTGTGTGCCTTCATGTTGGCTGAACCCCCCAAGTTAAATAGTCCCAAGTAAATAGTCTAATTCTAACGTTGGTCTTCATGATGGTTATGAGCCTGGCGCCAACGGCGCCAGGACTGACTCCAAGAGAGTCTTGGATGAGGTTTTAAGGCCTTTCACCTGGCCCTAACTGGAAGGCTAACTTGCCAGTGAGGGCCAGGGGCAAGGGTCATGACAGCTCTCTGCTCTGGGACCTTTAAGGGAGTGTAGATACACCATTATCTTCATCTGGAGTGTTAATGAATAGCCCTTGTTTTTTCCCTCTGAGTCACGTGTGAGGAGACCATGAATTTGTCCATTTCGTCCTCTTATTTACTGCTATTTGATTTAATTGTGCTGGATGCTATTATTCATCTTCGCCTCTGGAGACTTGATCACTCCATCTCACATTTACTTTTTTCATCTTCGATTGTCCAATACTTGGCACGTGCAAATGTTTTCTTCTTCACTTAATTTAAGAGAAATAAGCCTTTTGTACATGGTTGATCCTCTTGACTCCCTTTGTGCCTTAAAAGTATTCCTTGATGTGGCATCCTTGATCCCAGGCCAACAGACTCTTCTTTGTTCTTCACACAAAGCTGTTCTCCAGCGTGTCTTGACTTCCGCAGCCCTGGTCTGTCTCTGAGGTAGCATGATCAGGTTCAACACGAGTCTGATATCCATCTTCTCATAATGGATGCTTTATTTACAGAAAGGTTCTACTGCAATAACCTTCTGTATGTCTCATCTACCTTTCTTTTCTGCATGTACACATTCACTTCATCCTTCTTCACTTATTTCTTTGGTGCTCATGATTTCCTCATATTCAATGACATGTTTCTCTTGTTCCTTTAGTTACGTCTTTATTCTTTGAGTATTCTTACACCGTTTCAGTGCATCATTATGTCTTCTCTCTATGACGTTACTCTGCAGTGTCAGATTTTTTCTATAGTTCTTCAAAGTTTAATGGTTCTTGCAGATCGTCCATTACTCTTTCAGTTTGTGGATACATTTGATCCAGTTGTCTAAGTGCATAACGTCTCTCATACACTTGATGCAGTATTGGGACAGTACCTGGTGTCACACGTAGGGCTCTTCTGCTGTCGTTCCAATATGACAGAGATGCGGGGCAGAGCCTATACGTGATGCAATCGTCTGCTCCTCTACAGTACATACCCCCCATGCATATTACATCTTGAACAGTTCAATGTATATGCTAGGTGAATATGCAATACTTGAAGTGGGCGCATTTGGTGCATTTACTATAGCAAAGTATATCATAGGAACACATATGGACGTTCTAAATAGCTTTGCAGGCATATGGAAGTAGAGCATAACCTAGTAAAGCTTAGTTATGGTTAAGCAAAGCAGAACATATAGAGCAGTAATGGGGGTAAAATAAAATGGTGACCAATGGAGCAAAGCTTACTAAGGCATCATTATAGCAGGGAATATAAAGCAATGTTGGAAGTACTAACACATCATAGATAACACCTATGGGTACAGTTAAGTAAGGAAAAGAAGTACAAGGCAACACAGAGTGCAGTCCCTTACCTGTAAGAAGAGCTGTTTGTGGTTCAGCCTGGAGTAGAACTGGACCTGGTACAAGCAAAGCAGCAAACCGCCAGACAAGCATCACCATTTTGACCCATGTTGGTTGGCTGTTCCTGCTTCTCAGATGCATTTATTCAAAAAGGAAGGGGGAGATCTTGAATTCGGATGAGGCAAGGCCTCCTCTCTCTCACACCCTAGTTCAGCATAACAGGGCCCCATCCAAGCATACTGTCATCACTACAATATTGTATTGTAAAAAGGTCCACTTACCTTCTTGTTTGATTGAAGAGACGATGTTTGTACTAGCAGGAAGTTTAACAACAACTTCTGTATAAGGTGCCAAGAACACAAAGACCTCACCAATGGTTCTATGATGGATGACTGAACAGAGGGGGAGAACCGGTATGCCAGGACCTCGAGGGAGAAGGCACTCTTTGAAAAACCATCAGAGAAGGACCAGGTTGATTTTCAGCAAGCGAAGGACAAATGGTGGAACCCGATGGCAGCAGGATAACAGGAGAGGAATAGTACCAAGGACCAAATCAGGAATCGGGAACGGAACACAAAAGGAGTGGGAGGCATTAGGCAAATTAAGTCAGGATGAATAGGTTTAGCAGGAAGAAACAGCATTGGTCAGGGAGGAATACCTGAGTTGAGATGCAAAGTTTGTCTGGACACATTTCCCTTTGTTGAATCTGTGTGGTGGGATAATGGAAAGCTGGGTGTGATGTTGGGAAACAACTAGACCACACAACCTTGATTGGCATGTTCTGTAATGGGACCATGTTACATAGGTAGTGCTATCGTTTCCATGGTGATCAGGAGCCGGTCACTGAGGTAAAGGGTGGACCTCTGACAGTTTGCCCCTTCCCATGCTCCCTCGGACTAGGTTTCCAGAGATGGAGGTGATGGAATTGGATATCAATTTGGGAGCATGTATATGTGATACTAGTTCCCATGATCTGTGGGAGATGTTATATCCTTACCAATCAACAAATTATTAGGGACGTTCATGAAAAAAGCAGGAATCACAAATAAGGTGAACAATGTATTTTTTTTATTATTAATTGTTTGGTTGATAAATCAACCTTTCAATTTAAAACACATATACAACAACATTATTATGAACATTTCATCAAAGAAGAGAAAAAAATATCTTTACACTTAAAATCTTTAGCATCTCGGTTGCAATAACACATATGTACAATTTTGTAAAATATCTGATTCTCTAAATCTATTGTCACTTTCAGCATCACATACAATTTTTTGCAACCTTTGCTCAGGGAAGAGGCTTAATTAGACAGCAAATCATAGCACAGTCAATTCGAGGTAAGCACAGATTTAGGCTACCCGTTCCATGATATCTAACTTTAGTTCTAGGAGGAATTGGACAATAGTTATGCGGACGGCTTACAAGGAAGAGGAAAACATTTTAAACCAAAATACATCTATAGGTAGCATTCAATAGCTTTCAAATAGTGTTTTAAAATATTTACAACGTAACACATTCAATGCAGGACAAACTACTATTAGATGTTTTAGGTTTTCCTCATATTCTGGCAATTTGCAAAACCGACAGATGTTATCATGCTTCTCTAGTTGTCCACGTCTACATAAAATTTCTCTAGTATGCCATAAATTATGTCTAAATCTGAGATAAAGGTTTCTGAAATGAGGTGATGGAAATTTGAGCAAGTAGGTAGCTGTCACTCTTGCTCTTTTCACTCCAAAAAGGAAAGTGCTATAGTCTTTATAAATAGAGCATTGTTCTAATGTACAGATCCAGTCATACTGATATAATTTCATCTGAGCACATTTGGGATTTGTTATCAATAACTTGATTGTGATGTCAGCATCCACCAGAAGATTAACAACAAAATTCCTTCAATTGACTGGGAAGGGATGAATAGATTTTAAAATAGACATGGCCAATATGTGCGATAAATCAGAGCAATTTACAAACAGCAAACATTTCCTTAATAGAGAGCATAGTTTCCATGCATAAAACACAAACAGCGAGAGGGCTCCTAGCTCATAACGTATCAAAGGCAAGGGTGTTGAGTTTGGTAGATAGAATATTGCACGCCAGAATTTGCCCTCTAACCGCTCCCAAAAAACCCTCTCCCTCAGATGTTTGGTTTCCGAACCATATTGAATGATGGGTAAAATGTTTTGGGCTTAATATAGCAGAACTGGAGAGCATGTGAATTTGCCAAATTTATATAACAAAACTTTGGCTTGGCAAATTAATGTTTGCAGTTTATGTTTTAGATCATTGACATATGGGGTATCGAGCATGTGATTGTTGATGATAACTCCAAGTATTTGTATTGCATAGTGATAGAGATGATCTCCTCCTGAACAGTCCAGATGGATGTTTTAAGGGGGCGACATTTCTTATTTACACATTGCATGATCTGAGTTTTGGGTAAGTTAATTGACATGTGATTATCTTGTACATAATGCGAGAGGCCCTTTATCAACCATTGGAGGCCTGATGGCGTTTTGGATATTAATTTAAGGTCATTTGCGTACAGAATCCATGCAATTTGATATGGCCCTAATTTTGGAGCATCTGAATTAATGTCAATGAAATTTTTGCCCATGTCCAAAATAAACAAATTAAAAAGTGTGGCTGCCAAAATACATCCTTGTTTCAACTCCCGGGCTGTCGGAATTTTGGGGGTCAATTGCCCAGCTAAGGAAATTCTTATTTTAATTGAAGTATTTGAGTGTAGAAGTACAATCAATTTAATTAGTGAGCTAGGACAGCCCATTTTAATTAGTTTATTGATTAGTAGTAATCTGTCGAAAGCTTCTCTGAAATCAACGAAAGCTAAATATAAGTGTTGATTTTGATGTTCACACATAGCTTTGATGGAGTTAATAGCTGTAATATTTATTGGCGTGCCTTTACCTGCGACAAATCCCGTTTGAAATGTGTCAGTGTTACCAGAGGATTTGATCCATGCACGTAGATCTCGAAAAATGAATCGTGCAAAGATCTTTCCCGGTGTATCAAGAAGGGCAATTGGTCTATAGTTTGAAGGATTTTGTCTATTACCATTCTTGAACACCGGGATGATGATGGAGAGGGACCAAGATGTAGGTAGTTTTTGAGTGTGAATGATTTGAGTGAACAGTTGGAAAAGAATCTTCGCCCATACCTCTGGGAATTGCTTCATCATGTTGTTAGATATCCCGTCTGGGCCAGGGGCACGAGATCGACTGGATTTATTGATATAAAATAAAATGTCTGACACTGAATATTTTAAGCCAAAAGAACTTTGAAAATACTGGTTATGAAGTGGGCATGAATCAACTGGACTAGCATACAGATTGGAGTAATGTTTGATCCATTGAGCCTCTGAAACATCATTAATTTGTAAAGAGACCTGGGAGTCAGCATTGGTCTTATTGATTAAAGCCCATATTTGGGCTGAGTTTTTCGCTTCAATTTTCTTCAGCATACATTCGCCATCCCTTTGATACTGATTAACTGAATGGGCTTTCATCCAGTTTTTGTGTCTTGTCTTAAGTGATTTAAGAGCTTGGGTGGGTAAGGCCAAAGCAATCTTTTTTTCCCGTCTGAACCAAGATTTTTGACCCTGTACCTCCAAATCGAATACATGCAGTGGACAGTATTTTTTCTTCCCTTTGTTCGTGGTACCAAATAAGTGTAATAGCTCACTATACTCGAGTGGGATATGATTGCGTGTATCAAACTCCTGCACAGTTGAAGTTTGTAATGCCCTGGCAAATTATACTAGATTTCCCTCAGTCCAATGTAATCTATTAAGTCCATTATTTATTACCACAGGATGTGTAATGTTATAACTCTCGGTTTTTTTGTTGATTGACACAATAATTGCCATTTCAGGTTCAATATATCATGGTCACTATCCTGGGAGGGGATCACATGAAATGAATTAACATCTGGAAACATTTCTCTGTTAACATATATCAAATCTATAATAGCTCCTGAAAGACCTCTTTTCCAGTTGTTGTGCGGTGGAATGTCACCCGGACAAGATACGTTTAACATAATAAGATTTTTTGCCTCAATGAAAGAGTTCCATAGAAGCAGTCTGCTGTCATTTGATTTAGTGGGAGGATCCAGACAATGCAAATTTAGATCTCCCGCTAGAATGATATGGGGGTAAATGGGGAGTTTGATAATCTCCATCCATAGAGCTTCCAAATCCTTAAAAAATGCATGAGTTGACATGGCAACCGGATTCCAATATATATTTATAATCACGTATCTGGATTCTCTTACTTTAATTATAATTAAATGAATATATCGATTTGGTGCAGACTGATGTTCTAGAACAATTTCTGTACTCTCTTTTAAGGCCATTATAAGCCCAGACATGGGACGGCCTTTCACAGATCGTATGGCAGGGTTAAATATAATATCAAAGTTATCCCATACGGGACGCTCCATAAGCCAAGTCTCTTGGAATAAGATTATATCGTGCTGAATCAACCCATTTGTTACATTCCTCAGTAGATGCACATGGCCTATGGTATTCCGGCTTATCAGAGACATAGGTATGGGGATATGTTGGGGGATTAGTTAAGTCTGCAGAGAGGCACGTTGCACTGCTAGTTGACGTTTTTGTGTCATTGGATGAGTTATATCGTCCTGCCTCCAACTTGCTACATACATTTGTCCTTTACTAATTTGGGAGATGGAATTTGCGGATTGAGTTGACTCATCAATGAGTAACTCGAAACCCAATTCATTTATTTCATTTTTAGCAAGCCACAAGGTATTTAAAACGACTCAAGAGGACTCCCAGATACGTGAAATAGATAGATCATTATCTGAGATAAATTCTACCTGATCAATATCCAAGGATTGGATATCATCCAATGAGGGAATTTCAGCCAATATAGCAAGTATACTAGTTCGGTTTAGGTCGTACTTAGCATGTGGAGGATCTCTGCACCGCATAATTAATGAGTGTAGAGGCAGCCTTTTAGATCCCATTTTCAAGCCCTTTGCTGGAATAAATTGGGGCTTATTTGGCCATTGAAAAGTTGTTCCAAGCGAATAATTGTGTTGGTTAGCTTGCGTCCTAAGGGTTGCCTAAGCGGGACATTTCTTTGAAGATGGTCAGTAAATTGTTCGGCCTCAGGCATTACATGAGGCAGAAATGCATTGTGCAGGTTTAACATCTATTGTTCTACAGCAATTTCTATTGATTGTTCTGTTGGAGGGCCTGTTATGGCTAGAGCTTGTTGCTGATTGACAGATACTTTTTGAGTAACATCATTTGTCTTTGAGGGTTCCGCGGTTTTATTCACTGTAGGCAGCGCAGCAACCTTAGGCAAGGATTGTCTAGTACTCACAAAATCTTTATCAGTTTGTACTATTGAGTTGCTTTTATCCCGAAATTTGTCACAAGTAGTGCTCTCGACAGAAGGTAACAAAGGCCTGTGCATGGACATATGATGGTCGATCTCTTTTCTGATTTCATTGCGTCTGGCTTCAATATTGTTTGAGTGGAGCAGTACATCCGAGGGGGGTAGAGGCACAGAATGTGTATTTACCACTTTAACCTGTTCGGCCGCCTCCACCAGATCATCTAAAGGGGCGTATGCTGCTATTCCAGCTGCATTATGAGATTTACTTGCTTTCTTGGCTTCGGCGAAATGACAATATTTTTTTTGTACAGCTTCAGCAGCCATGGTGGTGTTTTTCATAGGTAGGGAAAGAGCTTTAATGAAGGATCTAGTGACTGATTTTACAGTCTTAGGTGCAGCTTTACAATTTTTAGATTTTTTTCTCAGGTTCCATAGATATCTTTTTTTTGTGCCATTTCTTGTGTTTTGGCACTGTTGATAGAGAAGATGTTAAATGCTTGTGATGAATCGCTGGGGGTTTTCGTGGAAGCCCCGACCAAGTTGGATTCGGGTGGGGCCTTTTCGATAGGTATTTCTGAGTTTCGAATAGCCACAGGATCGGCATATATTACATTCGAAAAGGCAGGTAGCGGATTAACATTTATGGGTGTAGGTTTTGAAGCAGTACAGGAAGGGAGAGCAGAAGAGGTGGTCGTAATGGAAGTTGATTGTTTTTGATTTTTTAGGCTGTTCTTTTCCATACTTTGTATAAGAGTGGATTGCCATAGTGTTATTTTAGCAATCTGTTTGTTTTGGAACTGCAGTTTTTGGTCTAATGTTTCAAACAACTTGAAGAGGGAAGAGATGCCCAAATTCATAGCATGTAACGTCTCAATCAGAATCGAAGGAGAAATGTTTGGGGACAAATTTGTTGGATTGGGAGGTTCGATAGGGATAGAGGCGACACGACGGGGAGTGGGAGCAGCGAATGAGGATACCAGACTGTTCGCTAGTTCAGAGTAGATAAAAGAGACTTCAGGTAAATCCGATGAATTTTCTCTCGCTTCCCCTTCCAAAAAGGATGAGTTTGAACTCAGATCAATTACAGACTGTCGCAAAAGACTTTTTTGTAAAACGGATGTGTCTTTTATTTTTTCATTCAAATTGGCCTCAGGTTTAACATGAGTTACTTGAGTCACTGCGGACCCGATGTCCTCCACTGGGACAACAGTAACCTTACTGGCTAAGTGCACAGCAGGGGTTACATTCATATTCGTAGGAGGCACTGAGATGGATTCTCCTACGGTTTCTCGTAATGCAGGCATAGCATGGGTTGCTTTTGCTAATGGTACTTCGCATCCTTTAATAAGAGTGTTGCCAGAGACACCAAAAAAGTTTTGTAAAACCGGTCCTTTAACATTATTTGTCAATTTGAAACAGGATTCTTCTATTTTTCCTGCAAAATCAAAGCATGGAGGTTTGGAGTCATTAATAAAAAGAAACATTTTATGTTAGCCGTTCGGGACGCACTTTGTGGGATTTGATCACTAGAGATTGAGGCTTTTGCAGAGCTGTGTCTACGCGGCGTACTGCCCATTTGTTTTCGCTTTTGCTGCTCACCGTAACACGGTGTAAGTCCAGGTGGCATGGAGCTTTTCAGCGTATACATATCTCCTTACAAAGGAGAGGTTTAAATAATATAATTTCAATGAGGCTACAGAATTGTAACCGTAATATTTAAAACAAAAAGGAAAACGTAAAAGGAATCAGTCCTTACTGACTCAACAACAAAGGCAATCTTTTAAATAAATAGAAAATGAAAGTAGCAACTTACGCTTGGACAGTGTGAAAGGTGCTTTCAGGGCTGGGGCTGCGTGCAAGCAGCAAACAGCCAAACAGCACCTTAGGAAGCAGCTTGTGAGTGAAGCGCGCGCTGAAGCGCAGGAGCCTGGGTAATGTAGATGGAATCCTGGGAAAGAGGGCGGGCACAGGGGCAGGCTCTCGTCACATGCACTACCTAAACAAGTGGTAGAGGAAAGTTAGCTAAAGCTAACAATAAATAACATGGTATCAAGTTCAAAGAACGCCCAGTTCTTAGCCGCAAAAGTCCATCCATACCAAGTATATGAGTCCTTTCAAGTCCTTTCAAGGCAGCAGTTCAGGCACGGATCCAGCGTCTCAGGCAGCGGCAGCCAAACAGCACCTTAGGAAGCAGCTTGTGAAGCTGCGAGTGAAGCACAGGACCCTGGGTAATGTAGAGGGAATCCTGGGAAAGAGGACGGGCACAGGGGCGGGCTCTCGTCACATGCACTACCAAGTATGAGCCTTTCAAGTCCTTTCAAGGCAGCAGTTCAGTCACAGATCCAGCGCCTCAGGCAGCGGCAGCCAAACAGCACTTTTGGCAGGGGCGTTGCTAGGGGGGGGCTAAGGGGGCTATAGCCCCTGATCTTTTGGTTGTAGCCCCGGATAGAATCTCAGGAGCTACAGCCAAAAGACTAGCTAGCCCCCAGTCCCAACAGTTCCGACAACAGCTTAGCCCCGGGTCTTTTCTTGACCTAGCAACACCCCTGACTTTTGGAAGCAGCTTGTAAAGTGAACAATGTATTGAGAGTTCCCATCGATAATTTGAGAAGCAGGAGGATGTTTTTGTCTTCTGGGAAATTCACTAGAAAGACCAGGTTTCAAAAGAGAAGTATGGAATACTGGTTTGATCCTTTTCCACATGGCTGGAAAGGCTAGTTTGCAGTCTACTGGGTTGAAGATGTGGCTGATACGAAATGGACCCATGTAAAGGGGAGAACATTCAGAAGGTGTCAACCTTTTTGGTAGGTACTTGGTAGAGAGTGTCATGATCTCTGCTTCCAAAAGGTCAGGGTTTTCCCAACTCCCTTGGAAGCAGATCCATAACCCAGGTTCCGAGTGCCAACCAGTCCCAATTGGGACCCTTTGGACCCAGTCCTGGCGCCAGTGGCATCAGGCTCATAAATATGCCCAGTCCCAGCGCTGGAAGCGCCGGGCTCATAATGCTTGGGTGGACTTACCTGCAGCAGACCATGCTGCTTACTTGCCTGCCAGTTGAGCCTCTGATCCTCTTCTGTTTGGAACTACTTTTCCTGTTGGGTGGGGCAGGAGCCACTCCCTAGATTCAGAACACTGGAACTCTTCTGGAAAGCAGGAACTCTTTTCTTACCTAGGCGTGGCTGTGGAAGGAGGGACCTAAGCACTACAGGAGGCTATTTAAACCACACCCGATGGATGAATCTTGCTTTGCGTTATTCTGCATCCTCTGCAGCAGAACGCTCATCGTGTCTTCTGCATCTGATCCTGGGCCTAAGGGAAAAGGCTTACCATCCTGAATCCAGTCTTCAGCAACATCTATAAAGACAAGAAAGAACAGGTTAGCATTACGGTCTTCAGTGACAGCTCTTCAATTACCTGGTCCATCGGCTGTCACCAACGCCTCGCGCTGCAGTCCGGCATCTGAAAGACAAAGGCTTACCTACTCTTCGTGCGCTGCGGAGGTCTTCACACTGCATTCCGGCATCTGAAAGACAAAAGCTTACCAACTCTTTGCACGCTCCGGAGGCCTTCGGCGCTGCATCCCGCATCTGAAAGACAAAACAAGGTGCGTTTAAAGACATTGGGGAACTTTAATACTCACGTGCCATTACTCCTTTCCACATCTAACCCAGTGGGTATTCGGGCACCCTGCAGCCGCTCTGAACTTGTACCTGCAAAATAAAAAGACAGTTAGAGCGCATCGTGAAGCAGGCAACAAGCGCTTACTTACGTGCTTCCAGGCACTTCTATTCATCACACGGGCTCCATTTTCAACTCACTTCAGCCCGTCATCCGCCATCGCCGGAACCCTGCAAAACAAGAGACATCATTACTAAAGACTTTAAAGACATTAGAATTACTCGAAACTTACCGTTCGTGCAGTAAACGACGGACAGCAGTCCTCTGAAGTCAAGAGGCCTGCTCCCCTTATCCAGTGAAGAAACTGGTTACAGCACCCTGCCCTGAGGCAGATGGAGAGCACGGCGTTCACTTACCTAAGGTGAGAGCGTTAACCTTTGGGGTTCTACAGGAGAAGAGAAAGGGAAGAAGAGAGAGACATTCAATAACCCAGTTCCTTAATCCCATATTTTCTATCTGCAGACATCTTACCCTTCGAGTCAGGCATACAGTGCACAGAGGTCCAGCCCAAAGAGCCAGCCGTGTGTTACACATCACCTTTGAAGATACGGTATACGCCCAGTCAAGACCGGCGCCTCTACGGGAATCAGGTGAGCGTTACAGAGAGCCATACTTTATCACCAATTTTATAGTCAGGGTGTTGAGCAAATCATTTGTCGGTGGCAATTCATACTTGTTCACGTATTAACCTCAGTTGCTGAAGTTTGTGGCATTCTTGTATGGAAGTGATGCGTTGGTCAACAGTGAGTATGTGAACTGATGAAAGACTACCAAGAGATAAGGCTGTGGCATGGATAGCATAAGTACAATAAAAAGTAGAAGTTTGCAATGAAGAATGTACAGAATATTTATAAGCAAATTCAGCAGTGGGTAAAAGAGTAGCCCGATCATCCTGTGTAGCAGCCGTAAAAAAACATAGGTATTGCTCCATTGTTTGGTTTAAACTTTCAACTAACCCGTTAATCTGGGGATGATATCCTGAAGAACGTGCTCATTCTATTCCCAGGCTAAAGCATAAGGTGGACCAGAATTTGGAGGTGCATTGAGTAACACAATCAGATATGATTGTAGAAGGAAGTCCATGCAAATGGAATATCTCTTTCAGGAATATCATAGCCATTTTGGCTATGGTATGAAGGTTAGGGAGAGGGATAAAATCAGCAAGTTTGGTAAAGGCGTCTATGTTGACCATGATTGCCTGTGAACATGGATGAGCCACCACAGAATCTGTGGCAATTACTTCCCAGGGTCGAGAAGGAAGGTTTTCAACTGGAAGCGCGCTAGGTTTTTTGTTCAGTGCACACACTGTACATGTAGATACATAATGATGTACATCAGTCAGTTTTAACAGTAAGCCACCAGGTGGTCTTTAGTATGGGATTTAGTGTAGAAGCAATTCCACGATGTCTGGCAATTTTGCTGTCATGGCACAGGGAAAGGATCAAATGTTGTAAGGCAGAACAAAGTATTAATATACGGTTATCTCATTTTATAGAGGAGGAAGCATCATGGCTATCTATAGGATTCTTTGAGAAATAAGCTGGTGTCTCATCTCACAGTTCCTAGAAGGTGTTAATGTGATATGCAAAATGAGGTAATCTGAACATAGATTCTCTTGATGTTAAGGACAACTGTAATCATTCTTTTTTGGGAAAGGGGTCTGCAACAATATTTGTTGTTCCAGGAATATTAGTGACAAAAAATTGATGTTGGCCAAAAGAAAAGTCCATCTGGCCTGTCGACTATTATGACATTCCATGTACTGTAAAACACATAGGTTCTTTTGGTCTGTTCTGATTTCTACAGAATGTTGGACTACTAATAACACATGTTTCCATTCCCTGAAAGCAATTTGGATAGCTAAGAGCTCTTTTTCCAAAACCGTGTAGTGATGTTCGCTTTGAGAGAGGGTGCAAGACAGGTAAGCCAAAGGGTGGTGCATTCTGCCCAATTGAGTTTGTAGTAATTCTGCTCCTACAGCACCTTCTGAGGCATCCGACTCACTGATGAAAGGCCGAGAGGTATCAGGCTGACAAAGCACAGGAGTAGTCAAAAAAGATGTTTTCGGTGTTGAAAAGGCTCTTTCAGTAGCAGTGTCTCATACAAAGGGAACATCTTTCTTTAACAAACAAGTAAAGGGCTGCACCATCATAGAGTAGTTTGCTATGAAATTCCAGTAGAAATGGTATAGTTAAATGAATTTTCATATATCTTTGACATTTTTAGGGGTAGGGCATGTTTGTATAGTGGATACATTTCTCTGATGCATTTGGACTCCGGCAGCAGAGAGTACATATCCGAGATAGAGTACAGTAGGTTCTCCAAAAAGGTATTTTTCTGGTTACACTGGTAACCGGTTTTCTCGAAGTCATGACAGAACTTCTTTGAAATGAGAATGATATTCATCTTGGATTTTTGAATAAATCAAGATGTCATCTAGATAGATGATCATAGAATGAAATAAAAGCTCTGAAAGAATGTTATTAACAAAGTCTTGGAAAACAGCATGGGTGTTGGTAAATCCGAAGGGCATAACCCTATATTCAAAATGTCTGAAAAGTGTCTGGAAAGCTGTTTTCTATTCATCTCCTTTTTTGGTTTGCAGAAGATGGTAGGTGGCTCAGAGGTCTAGTCTGTTAGATATAACAGTGCCTCTGACTACCTCAAGAATGTGGTATATTACAGGGAGTGGATATTTACCTTTGACGGTTATGCCATAGAGCCTTCAATAATAAAGGTATTCCTGGAAGGCTTTTTTTCTGCACCAGAAAGGATAAACATTCCAACAAAAAGGGAATACGGAACATGGAATTAAGTTGATTGCGCAGTCATATATCCGATGAGAGTGTAGTTCTTTAATAAGCTGCTCACAATCGATGTCCAAACAGTCATGATATGCTGAAGGAACAAGATTTACTTTGGTGATGGTCAGAGGTGTTTGTATAGGCTTTGGGTTTGGACCGCTTAGTTCAATAGTTTCCTTGGAATAGCAATGTTTCATAGAGAAGGAGGAACCCAAAGGAATTGTGTGGGCTGAATGATCTATAAGTGGAATATGAAGATGTATCACGGGCATTCCAAGAACTATAGGGAAATGTGTGACTTTAATCAATTCAAAAAGCGCTATTACATGATGGTTGTTATTCCATAACTCCAAGGGACATGTGTGTGCTTTAATTGGCTTGAACTGAGAGGTTGTCCATCAACTCCTTCCATGGATTCAGATTTGACTATCCAGGTGACTAAGTGTTTCGGAGCCCAAACGGTGTCCATAAAGAGTCCTGCCACTCCACAATCAATGAGAGCACTGGTTTGGATAACAGTATTTATTCACTTATTTTAATTTTATTTTGTACATTTATAAAGCGCACAAAAACCCACAGGCAGTGAAGCGCTGTTTGCAAGAGAGGAAGGGGGATAGAGGGAGGAGGGAATGGGAAGAAGGAGGGGGTGGGGAGGGGAATGGGGCGAAGGTTACATAGCAGCATGGTAAAAGATGCAGCGTACAGAAAGCAAACAATTATTGGAAAAGGGTGGTCTTGACTTGTCTCCTGAAGGGCCAATAGGAAGGTTCAGAGTGGATGTGGGGAGGGGGGTTGTTCCAGAGGCAGGAGGCAATCACTGGGAAGCTTGAGCCCCCAGCTCTTGTGTGTTTGAAGCTTGGTATCGTTAGTCTATGACTGTAGAAATATCTTGTAGGTCTGGCAGAGAAGTGTTTGTTCACTCTTTGTGAGAGGTAAGGTGGTGCTGTGTTGGAGAGGCAGCGATGCGTGATTGAAAGAATTTTAAAGTTTATACATTTTTTCACTGGAAGCCAGTGAGTGGCTCTTCTAAGACTTGCAACATGATCACGTTTGGGGAGATTCATGGCTGCCCGGATGGCATTGTTCTGGATTGTCTGAAGTTTACAAAGGTTTTGTACTGTAGTGCCAGCAAGGAGGGAGTTGCAATAGTCAAGACAGAAGCCTAAGGTGGCTATTGCAGTGGTGAGGCGGTCAGTGAGCAGAGAAGATGTTTGTTGGCTTTTAGTAGCTCAGGGGTGTGGGGAGCTGATGAGGCAATAGAGTTGACGTGTCAAGTCATGTTGAGGCTAGAGTCTAAGTAGACTAAAAGGGTCTTAATGTTAGAGGAGACTGGGATAGAGCAGGCATCAATGTTGAAGGAGTGCTCGGCAGAGTCTATTTTGGACAGGTGGGAGGGGGGCCAACAATCAGGATTTCCGTCTTGTCATCGTTCAGACAGAACTGGTGAGAGGCCATCCAGGCTTGGATAATGTTGTAAATTGTGTTAATTTACTGGAGTCTTGTGCGTGGTCACCTGAGAGGGGGATAAGGATCTGTGTGTCGTTAGGGTAGTTGGAGAACGAGATCCCCAGGGTGTCTAGGTGGCTAAAAAGAGGTTTGGTGTACACATTGTATAAGGTAGGGGAAACACCGGATCCTTGTGGGACTCTGCAAGGGATGGAGAGGGGTTGGCAGCTGCATTTCCTGCATAGACTCTGGCAGATCTGTGGGCAAGGAAGGAGGTGATCCACTGGAAAGCTGATGGGGCACAATTGGCAACTGTGGAGAGATGGTGACAAAGGGTGGGGTTATTGACTAAGTCCAAGGTGGCAGAAAGGTCCAAAAGGAAGAGAGCAAGGTTGCCTGAATCACAGATGTCATGAAGTCGTTTTTTCAGTCAAGTAGGGCTGATTCAGTTATTTGGCCTGGACGAAAACCAGATTGTGTAGGGCTGAGATGTGGTGGAGTTCCAGGTAGGATTGAATTTGTGTGTAGGCAGCCCGGTCGAGGACTTTCAAGAGGAAGCGGCCAGTGTTGATGGGGCGGTAGTTGGTAGGAATGGCAGGGTCAAGAGAGGCTTTCCTGAGAAGAGGAGAGATCCATGCTTCCTTTAGTGATGTTGGTACAAAGCTGGTGGAGAAGAAGGAGTTGATAAAGGAGGTGATATTGGGCACAAGGGCTTCAGCACAGTCCTTGATAAAGGGTGCATGGCATATGTACCTTTGGCAGCATGATGGTTTCATGCCGGTGATCTAATTGGATGTAACCAATTCAGAGATAGGGCAGAATGTAAAAGGAGGGTGTGTGAAGGTGGGAGGAGTGGGAGCAGAGGAGTAAATTGGGTCAGTCGTGATGGATTTGGTGATCAGGAGAGATTGATTTGATTTGCATTTTTGCATGGACGGAGACAACTTTATTTAAGAGGGTATCCTGAATGTTTGACACCAAGTGCCATCTTTAAGGCAGTTGGAGGTGGGGACACAAGGGGTTTCCAGCTCCCTGAGAATAGAGAATAACTCACGAGAGTGGGACTGTGCTTTACGGATTCTGTTGCATAGTGCAGAGGTTTTCACAGTGAGGATGGCTTTTTTGTATTGCTTGGAAAGGAGGAGGAGTGTTTTTTTGTTGATGGCCGAAAGGAATTTGCACCAGGTGCTCTCCAGGGAGCATTTGTTAGCTCTCATCTCACGGAGATCAGGGGTGAACTAAGAATGTATGGGCGTGCTTGGTTTAGCATGGCAAAGTTTTAGGGAAGCAATGATGTCCATGGCTGAAAGAATGGTGGTGTTGTAGGTGTTAACCAGGTCCGTAGAGTTGGAGGGAAGAGAGGCTTGGAGAAGGGAGGGGTTAGCAGCAAGGTTTGGGGAGGAGTCTAGTTTTGTGAGCTTCTTGTGAGAGCCGGTGGTAAATGTGGCGTGATGAGGGGCGGGGGAGTCGTAGTAGGTACATTGAAGGAGATGGTGTGGTGGTCTGTCCAGTGACTAGGTAAGACCACTATATTCTCTGTAGTGCAGTTGTGGTCAGCGATCCAGTCAAGGGATCTCCCTAGTTGGTGGGCTGCACTTGAGATGTGCCATGTTAAACCCGAAGAGGTTAGGGCGCAAGCCACTGAGAGGGCGTCTTTGTCACCCAGGAGTAGGACTTGGAGGATGCTTTGATGCTGGAGATAAGCATAGAGGAGAGTTCATCTTCAAAGTATTTGACTGGCCCAGGAGGGCTATAGATAATATGGAAGGTTAGGGATGAGGAGGGTGAGGTGGACAGCCACGTGCTGAGCAGCTCATAGGTAGGCGGGGCAATAGATTGGATTGTTTTAAAGGCGAGGGTATCTTTGTGGATGAGGGCAGCTCCTCCACCCTTGTGGATGGGGCGATCGCAGCAGAGCATAGTGTACCCGGCAGGAATGGCAATGATCAAGGCAGGGCCTGCATCTTCTGTTATGAACTACAATAGAAATTTGCAGTAGTATACGTGATGTGTCCAGAGTGGCGGAAACACTCAACGATGTTAAGGGACTGCATACTGACTTTGCCTGGCCCATAGTCCCTATCTGGGGTGGCAGAGCTTGTTTCCCAGATGCCTAGGAGGTACTAGGGGACAATCTCTAAAGAGATGTGAGTTGGCGGCAGAGTACATGCAGAGATCTAGATCTCTTCTTCGTTTTCGCTCTTCATCCGATAAAGAGCCTCTTGCAACTCCCAGTTGCATAGGTTCGGGTTCTGCAGTCCATGTATCTCCTATGGTTGTTCTTGGAAGAGGTGAGCAGGTATGTTTACGTTCAGAATGTTGCTCTTGCATTCCATTTTCCTCACTAAGGTCAATAATTCAGAAAAGGAGGAAGGACGCGGTGTACGTGCCAATTCATCTTTGAGATCTTCATTTAATCCTCGTCTAAACAATGTAAAAGTTGGCGGACACTGGCCAACAGGTTTCAGTAGCAATTTGTTTGAAGTAAGTAATGTAAAACATCCCCAGAGCCTCCGTGAACATCCAGGAGAGTTTCTTGGGCAGAATACGTTAGTTATGGTCCACTAAACATCTGCTTAAAGGAATGAATAAAGGTCAAATAATCTCTCATAGATGGACTCTTAGAGGTCACCAAGGAATTTGCCCAAACTAGTGTGGTCCTGGTTAGATTGGACACAATGAATCCGATCTTAGATCTGTCCGATGAAAAGGACAAAGGAAGAAAGGCAAAATACACTGAACATGAATCTAGACGTTCATGTAATTTTTAGAGATTTCCCTAAAATTTCTCCATGTTGTTTGAGGTGATTGGAGGTTTGATGCCCATTGTTTCCCGGGCAGCCATAATCTGTTGCAAAGAGGCATTTTCTGCCTTTAAAGCTTAGACTTCATGGGATAACGTTTGCACAGCGTTCATAAGATCTTGCATTTGTACCAAAGGTCCAAGAATTATTTAGGGCGTCTCAGACTGTCAATACTACAAGATGGTAAGCTGAAAAGGTCCACTTACCATCTTCAGTGATTGAAGAGACAATCAGCCTCATTATAACTGTGGCGGTAAGGCAACAACAGCGCCGGTAGTGCTAAAGGCGCCGTTGTTACCTTGCCGTCACATTACGAGTTATACTTGCGGGTGCCGCTCTTCACGCCTGGTCAGACCAGGCGTGCAGAGTGGCACCCGTGAGCAGAACAGGATTGTAGCAACGGTACCGTTATGAATGGTACCGTTGCTACCATCCTTCCCATTCCCATTGAGCCCTATGGGGGCTAAAATGGGAATGGGGACGTACCAGTACCGGGTCCCGCGCAAGGGAAATTACTGGGCCTGCAAAGGTCGGAATGGCCCGGTTATTCCAGTCACAACTTGACCCGCACTCCAGACCCCTCACCTTTATAGGTTCCTAATCTCATGACAGATTTGAAATGTATGAATGGTCTGGAAACTCACACTAAGACTTCCAGCGGAAGAATATCCTGCCTCCTGTGAAACAATAAACCTTGTATTTATACTTTAGTCCTACTTCGGTGTCCACTTCCTGTTACGGGACACGTGACAAAATAAATCCTCCCATAACGCTTCCCGCTGATGGGCATAGGCGCTCCTCTCATCTTGGCATCATCCGTGCCCTCTGAGCAATCCTTTGTAAATTCTGGACACAACTAGTTTAATGGGTGACATGGGCTCAAAAGTCTTCCTGCAAATCACAAGGGGGCCTGGCAATTCCCTGATCTTCTAGGTTCCATTTACCAACAAATATCAAAAATGATCATGGGATAAGCTTCAGATAGACAGAACCACATTCAGTAAGTGGCCACTGCTTAGTCTCATTAGTTTAGACAATTGTATGTCTACATAAATGTTTTTCTTAAACCTTTCACATGTGTATTGCATATATATAAAGGGTATATCACAATAAGCCTCAGACAAAATACATTAACACATTGTACCACCAAATATCACATTCTATTCCTGTCCATCATATTTCACAACCAGTGAATAATTTACAACTTGCAAATGTTTATTATGTTTGTTCTATTCAGACAAAAGAAACAAAGCATAGTCTCCTCTCATTCGTGATCACTTTTCATTAGAGAGCTGTGTTTGGCCATCGCTATTCGAGAGCACACTCTTCTATTTTCACTCCCACAATCCCACAACTTCTATCTCATGGGTTATTTCTTCAATGTTGTTATGAAAGTTGACACCCAGTGTTTCGGCCTCATGAGCCTCTTCATGCTCTGTATTTTAACAGCCTTCATCCGAACTGGTCAGTGATTTTTTAACCCCAATAATGGGTTCCTGTGACACAAAGTCTGTACAAAATATCAAACAGACCAAATCAATGTTTTATTATTTTAATGTTTATCTGGAGCTAAGTTAGAAACACATTGATTTATATCTTACTCTATAGATTAATTTATGGAAAAGGGGGAGGACATTACCTCTTGCTTCTCTTGCCTTGATACATTCTCTACACAACATGTATTTCATTGCTCCCTCCTCTCCTCTCTCTCTCTCTGGCTGCCCACTCTGGGCTCTCTTGCTGCTCCTACCTATGAGGCTACGAACCTTGGGGTCATCTTCAACTCCACCCCCTTCCTCTCTCCTCACATCTCCGACATCTCTAAGAAGTCAAATTATCAGCTGCACCTCATTAGAGGTATTCTTCCTTTCCTCACTTTCCCACAGAAGCTCACTGGCTCCAGAGCTCTGGTCCTCTCAAGGCTGGATTACTGCAACAGCCTCTTTCTAAATATTCCTCCTCTAGTCTCTGTCCTCTACAACTTATTCAAAACAGGACTGCGAGACATGCCCTTGGCCTCAAGCCCAGGGATCGTATCTCTGCAGCTCTGAAATCTCTTCATTGGCTCCCAGTGGCAGCAAGGGTCAAGTTCAAGACCCCCTGCATTCCCCACAAGGCTTTCTGCTGCATGAGACCGTACTACCTCCAACTCTCTTCCTAAGTACCTCCCATCTGGAGCTCTCTGTTCATCCACCTCCAACTCTCTGAGGGTCAGTCACTTTTCCAAGCAGAGAGTAGGGGCAGATCTCTTTCTTCGGCTGTGGCCTCCCTCTGGAACAGCCTCCCTGCCTCACTCAATCTTGAGCAGAACCATCTCCGGTTCTAGAAGCAACTCAAGACCTTCCTATTTGCTACCGCGTTCTCTCTTCTTCTCCCCTGCTGATGGCCCGCCTGTTCCATGCACTGGTCACCTGGCCACACTCAAAATTTGGGTCCAGGTCCGTGCCTGTCCAGTTGCACATCACTCGCACTGCCTCTTAGCTATCCCAGCACTTGGGGTCTGTATCTGTAACCCTACACTCTCCTCTCGCTGCACTTATGAGCCACCTGTTGGCTGCACTTTTGATTACCTGCACTTCTCCATCCCCCCATGCACTTCTCCTCTTCCCCTTCCCTGCGCTTGCGCAATCTGAATGACACAAGCCATGTAAGATCGTTGTGTTGTCCTCCCTCTGTTTCCCCCTCCTTGTCTTGTCGCGCCTAGAAACACTTGTGTACAGGCGCGTTATAAATGCCATATCACATCATGTCTGATCCTTCTAAACCTCAATTTCCTTATACTTCTTGAACGATCGTGCAAGGATCATTTTTATTCAACGTTATTCACTTTTACAAAGTGTATGTCTGTAGAAAGAAAAGTGTAGGGATTAAACTAATAACCCTATGCATTTGCACTACCATTAAGAAAGAGTGTGCTCATGCTGTGCACCCAGGGGGATAACCCAAAGAACATATATATATATATATATACATATTTGTTATTCTTATTTTTATTTACCCTAAAAAGTCACAATGCTATGTGCTCTTCACATTTTCAGGGTATATTTCCATAGTATTTCCCTCCCACCCTTATAGCAATTTTCTGCTGAGAGCAAGGCAGGAGACTAGGACTATGATTCCCAGCCAAGGACGATGGGTAGCGTTTAGTGAGAGCAGGAGAGGAGAATGTGTTGAGGGATAGTATGTCCTGCTCAAGAAAGGGAATGAGAGGAAATCTGGTTTGCAGAGGGCCTACAGAATGTGTTAGTGTAGCTAGGAAATGTGATGATAAGGAATGAGTTTCCCACCTCAGTCAGGATGTGATGAACTGTGCATAATTAGTGCTTATAGACCACTCCCGTGCTAATGTTCATGTCATGGGATAGGTGCCTGCACCAGGTTATGACCTGAGTGGAAGCCAATGGTTATAATTTGGATAAGGGCAATTATCTAAAACGGTAATGATCACGCTCACGGATTATGAAGCAAAGGTATGAACACCTTGTGAACACCTTGGATGAACACAAAAAATAAAGAAGTCATTTTATTTTAACATGTTTTCAATTAAAGCAACATTCTTTGACCATTACAGTAAACTTCAATCCTTTATTTGCACACTCTACCTCTGTGTAATCTCCAATGATGTTGGAGCAGAGTCTTGGAGGAAAAGTAATGTAATTTGTCTGTGCTGTCTGACAAGTACTGCAACTGTCAGAATGTTTGGAGTGCAGTCTGTTTTGGGAGCTAGTGACTGTGCTCCTAACATTGTGATTGGATAGGGGAACATTGCATTTTGAGTTGTGGTTATTTGGACGCGCTTAATCAACACCTATAAGCCAAAACTATTGCATTGGCGTGCAGCTAGGTGGGAGATGATGTGAGGAGTAACACATACATTATGGATGTTGTGTGGCTATTTACACACTGAGTGACTGTCCCATGCCCATGTTACTTCCTATGGCTATTGCCAACCACTATCTGCCCTTCCCCAGTAAAACACATCCTCCCAGGATCTCGTTGAACTAGTTTCATCAGGCAGTAACATCAAACTTAGACCTGCTAGTTATATTTCTAAGCTGTCTATTGAGAGTTGATAGCATAATTGCATCTGTAAAGGTGCCACAAGTGTAATATACATGTCTAAACCAAGTACACCTTCAGCCGTTTGAAATATATTCCAGTTCCTTGCCCTGAAGTCCTATTAAAAATAAGCACTGACAAAGCCAACAGTTGTGGCTTGTGTATAAGTATTAGATAGGCGTGTTCCAGGGTCTGCTGTCATATGCCCAGGTACTTGCACCCTTTTCCAGCTGTTCCCACTTATGGCCAGGTAGCACCATTATAGCAGTGCCTGGCAAGTGCCAATCCTGTGCCTACACAAAAGCCAAAACGGCTGGCTTTGCCAATGCTTGTTTGATGTGTGATACCTCCATTGTACCTAATTAGGGATATTCTCTTGTATCAGTATAGTCTGGAAAGCTCTTTATCACTCAAATCAAAATGGATATGTGTATATGATTGTGAGGTCAGTTTCTACTCACCTACTTTTATTTATTCATTTTTTAGTGGTTTACATAAGAATAATTAATAGTACCTATCTTTACTCCTCGTGTGTCCCTTTTTTTTGGGACAACCTAGTTCTTGCTTTGTAAAATGTGGAATCAAAACCACTTTGCTTTGTGGCTCTCCCAGGCCCAATGTATGTGTGACTGACTCAGATATTCCTGACACGGGAGTGAGCAAATCAAGCCTAACGTGCCTGAGTAGGGCATCAATACTAGTGTGGTGGTAGCAGTAAAAACGGGTGGTTTTTAAAATAGCTCCTATTTGCAAAATCTCCGCATGACTTACGATTGCAAAGGATGTTTACCACATGGGGTAAATACATCCCATGATACATTTCCCAGTAGATCACAACTCACAATTGGGAGGTATTTTTTTATTTAAAGTGGCATTTGAAGTACCATGTTTCATCCATTTGCAACATACTGATAATAAGGCACTTAGAGGCACTTGGCATGAGACTGAGTCAAGTGTGCCGGATATGTGACTGCCTCGGCTGCGTCTGGCATGTGAATACCACAGACTATGGACCTGCTAGTCTACTGATGGCTTGGAAGTTCTTAGGGGAATCAATGTACTTGCACCGTCCACTACAACTCCTGCGACGATGGACAGCATCCAACAGAATTGTCACCCTCTGCCTGGCACATGCTGCCAACCCTGACCAACAGAATGAAAACGATCTGCTTTGCCAAGCAAATGTGTAAGCACTTCCATTCCTCCTCTATCCCAGCTTGCTTTGCGCCCGTCTGCATGCCTACTTCCTCTTCATTACTACTGCCCCAATGGATGGTGTATTAAGAAATGACAGGCATGTCGGAACTGCATTTATTCTGTGAAACAGAACAGATATGGTGATTGGAACTGTGCAAAAATATATTTAGAGATTTGGGCCTTTATCTCTCAAAGGTGTAAGTGATTACAGATAATGAAGCAGATGATTCACTTCTTTAATTTCAAAAATGAAATGTAGACACGTAAAACAAAATAAGAAATATACAGATGAAGGAACTCAAGGCACCTTCCCATCGACACTAAAAATAGGTCAAATCCTCCATCTACTAAAGAAGCCCACTCTGGATCACAATAACCTAGGTAACTATTGCCTATCACCCGTCTTCCCTTCCTGGCTAAGATCATCGAGACTGCAGTAGCCGCGCAACTTCAGCAACTCATTGACACCAACAATCTCCTCCAAACCTACCAATCCGGGTTCAGACCCATATGCAGCATGGAGAAAGCAACCATGCAGGTGATCGACGACGCCCTCAACATCCTTGATGGCGGCCACCCCTGCCTCCTGGTTCTATTCGACCTACATCCGCTTTCGACACAGTAAACCACCAGGTGCTTATGGACACCCTACATTGGCGCATGGGGTTCAGCAACCTTGTCCTACACTGGTTTAAGTCCTAATTCGCCAACCACTAGCAGTTTATTCAGATGGACTCCTCTAGATCGCCAATGCTACCCGTCACCTCTGGAGTTCCGCAGTGTTCCATCCTCTTCCCAGTGATCTTCAATCTATACATGGAGCAGCTGGAAGCCCTCCTAGCCACACACAACATCTACCAATATGCCGACAACACAAAGCTATACCTCAAAATCGACTCAATCAAGGACATCCAAAGGCTCAAGACCCGCCTCTTGCTGATCCAGTTTTGGATGTCCAGTGCATACTTGAAGCTCAAGCCCTCCAAGATCGAATTCTTACTCCTCACCAATAGCATTGATCACCCAAACATTCAGACCTGGCTATCAACCATTAACTCTTAGGGCTTCACACCTGAGCTCACCTCCTGCACCAGGTCCCTAGGGCTCCACATCAAAAACACCTCTACTTCAACACACAGATAGCTAAGAAAACTCAGACAGCTTGGTATCATCTCTCTCTTGCGGAATGTCGAGCCTTCCTCCCTCCGGACAGCTTTAGATCCACTGTTCAAGCACTGGTCCTATCCCACCTGGATGGGGCAATGTACTCCTCCAAGGCATCCCGTCGTCCTCCCTTGTGCCCCTGAGAAGTGTCCTACACGTGGCCGCATGCCTCATCAAGGGTCTAGGCAGCTCCAACCACGTCAAGCGGCCCTCATCGACCTTCACCGGCTCCCACTGCACACACAAATCACTGTCAAGTCTTGCTGCATCATCTGTAAGGCAGTCGCCATCAAGTCACCCAGCTACCGTGCGGAGAAACGCAGCATCTCCGCCGGACAGTGCACCACCAGAAGCCAGGACACGTGCAGACTTGAAATCTGCTGCTGAAAAAAAGGAAAGGACCAGAAAACAAGCCTTCTCTGCCTATGCCCCAAGACTATGGAACCACCTCCCCAGCAGCATAAGACTCGCCCCATGTTCCTACAATTCCAAAAAGAACTCTAGTCCCCACCTCTTCGAGAAATCTCACCAACTCAATACATAGGCCATCACTATGCCCCTTGCGCCACCTGACTCCTGTGCAAAGCGCTTCGTTGCTTCTCGAAGCTAGGTCCGTGCTCAATAAATACCATAATAATTATAATAATAGGAATATACTCATTTGTTTTTCTTTATGTTCGCATCATTTCTCATTAACCTGTGTTAAGTTATGGTAGGTTTCATTTAACAGCTCATGGAAGCTGCCAAAATATGCATGCTCTGCAAACAGGAACTCCCTAAGAACGATGGGGCTCCATTTAATTATTTTATTAAATGCAGACCCTCTTTCCTTTTCCTGGGTTCTCTGAACCTTTCAAGGTTGCAGTGAGGTTCCTCTGACGTCAGCATGTTGACGTATCATGCGATGTCACTTGCTGCGGGTTCTAGATGCCTGGGGTAATGTTCTGTCAGCAGCGGGAGGAAGTACACTTTAGAACGCATGTCCCAAGAGTGACGCAATACCCTCAAGGTGTGATTCTCCTCATGCCGGGAATGCGGCTGGGGGGTTTACCGTTGACTTAAAGGTGTGTGCTGGTGAACAGCTCAGCTGTTTGAGTCAGGCCAGCCTGTATTGTTACACCGCAGCCTAAGTGGTTCTGCCTTGGGCCACACACCTGAGAAATGCTTTGAATTCCATTGTCTACCTGCGCAGAAAGCGATGCAGACAGTCGCTACTGGAGCCCAGAGCTCGGCTGCAGGGACGGTATTGAGAAATGGGCGGGAAAGGAGGGCGCTGACCTTTCCCAATAAGCCAGGCATTGTGCGCAGCAGACATTCCGCTCATAGTACCTGAGTGAAGAAACGTCTTGGGTTTGTTGCGAGGCGCAGGCCACCGCGCGCCATGCAATCAGAAGCCAGCATGAGCCTCACGCCACAGGTGCCAGACACCGAATGTTAAAAGCCTCAGCTTCACCCCGGAAACTGGAGCCGGCACATGACAGCCAGCTTGGCAACAGCCGTGACCATAACGTGATGCATTGCACTTGCTGCCACATACTTGCGGCTTTGGCGCGCCATAGGCAACCATTCACGTTACCGAGCATCAGCGCTGTGTATTTTATCCACCGCTCTAGGGCAAAAAAGGATCAGGGCCTGATTCTGAGCTCCATGTAAAATAAGGAAAGTGTCATTGCGTGATAGAACAACACTTGTGTTATTAGCTCCATAGTATGTGCCTATGGAGCTATTAAGAAAAGTGTTGTTCAAGCACAGAAAATTACAAATCTGTTTAAACTACTTCTCTGAGACTGGGAATATCACGCTAAATCATGAACAGGGCTTTATTGCAGTTATTTTTCAGAAATGTTCACCTGGTTACTTACGAGACGAAACAGAAAAGCTAGACTAATACAATTTGATCTGTATTAAAATTCGGAAACCCTGCCCACATCTCCCGTTTCCCTTGGTATTTCTTCTCGGCTGCATTTGTTGATTTTCACTTACCTTCATCTCAAACCATTTCAGTGTTTATGGAAAGGAAAAATAAAAGTGTGTGGGGTGGTGGTGTTCACTGCAGTAAAAAAAACACAATTGCATGGCCAGGGTTGGAGCATCATTTAATGGAATGTAAGTGGTTTTGTATAGCTCCTTTCTGCCACTATTGACGGCCTCGCTGCGCTTGGCACTGTAAGAGAAAAAAGGGGCAGTGGTGCATTAGTGGGGCAGTGGGAAAGGCAGATGCGAACCCTGCGATGTTGAAGGGTGCAGGTTATGTCAACAAAAATTCTCCTGGACCCAACCAGTATATGCAATAATTAGAGTGTGTTTCTGCAAACACCTATTACTGTATGTGTGGTAGCAAAATGATGTTGTCAATACGTCTGGAAGGTACACAAACTAAGACACCACCCAGCTAGACCTCAATGTATAAAAATATATACATCAGTTTATTAAGAACTTTATGAAATAAAACCACATTCAATGATAACATGAAATTGTAACATAGATCTAATAAATGCATGGATAAAATTCATACAAACATATGTGTGTGTGATACGGCAAACAACAATGCATAACACAAAAACTTCAATTTGTCAAACAATTACATATGCATTTCATAAAACCATACAATGATACATGATACATTATTAATGTAGTTCACCACAGACCCATAGTCCACCTCCTTAGTATGGCAGACACCACTGCCCTCTCTAATAAGATGTGCCCTAAACTATTGTTAGTGGTTGCCACTAAGAAAAAAGTAATGAGGCCAACTAGATGCCTAATAGGTGCACAACTGTGTGTCTATTAATACTGGCCTACTATGATAATAGAGCCATCCGGCCACTAGGCCCAACACTAGTTCTAGTTTCGACTATACAAAACAGTCTTCCTCAGGGCCAAAGAAACTGGAGGCTAGAGTCTTCACTCGGCAACCAAGTCACCCTCCAACCCTGCGTTCTGTTCTACGCAGGTATACCAACTGTAAAACTCAAAACATGCATACACTAATCAGGACACTGTGCCCAAAAACCCTACACCAGCCCTGATGACCATCACCAAACCAAGGTCAAAAGCAATAACCACCACTAGACTTGTGCAGCATCTTGTTAGTGCACCTACCACCAAAACATGCTTTGATAATCATTTCTTAAAGCATCGCTTGTTCACTATATAATGTGGACCATCACCAGTGCATGCCACTCAATGGCTACCCGTTTAAAAGAATCTGAGCAGACCTTGCTTCCTTCTCATGTCGTTGGAGGGTAAATCATGTCCAACCTTTGAGACAGCCGACGCAATCAATAGGAAGGATAGACCAACCATACATGTGGTTACCCCAATTCAAAGCAGAGCAATATCCATGCTTAAACAAATATCTACAAAAAACCCTAGCCAATGTCAGCACCACAAATGTGTGTCACTTTACAGTCATGTCGGCTCACAAGCCATAGTACAAAGCGAAGAGCCCCATTAGCATATCACCAACTGCAGGGAGAAAATATATGGGGTTGAGTGTGAGTGAAGAAGTGTGAATTTGGGTGGTGAATTAAGTGTACCCTGACCTTTTGATATTTTTAGAATTTGGTTCAATATAGGTTGATAATAGACAGTTACTTTATACATATTAATTCAGTTTCCCTGTCTATCTTTTTAAATCCGAGTTTTTGGGTTTAACTACATTTCTTCCCCTGTGTGCCCCTTTCTTTTTGTAGTTGTGCCCCACGGTTTGAATTATTTTTGCAGTTTGTGCAATGTTTTATCGTAGTGTGCTGAATTTTTGTAATAACTGATGAAGGTATTTTGTTGTGCTTTATTAGTAAATTGCTATTATTGTCATTGTATTAATACAATGAATATGCTCATGTTTTGTTTGCTGTGTATCACTAAGTGCTAAGTTTGTTGTTTAATTTCCAGCATACTTGGCCACCAGCCCTTCACATGTGTGAGTTTGTCCTCTTTTTAGGCTTCCTCTAGGGGAAGGTGGATTTCCCTCCTGTGACAACAACTGCTTACCAAACCCATAGTCTATGTTGTTTAGGTTTTCCTAAAGTAGGGGGTTAGTTTGGTCAAGCAGTATAAATCTATTTCCCCTTCACCTCTCTGTTGGTTGGATTGATAAAATATGTTACGGAATATGGCCCCGAATACCAAAGAACAAGGGGGCAGCTTGCAAAAGCAGAAAGAGCTACAATACTTTAATAACCTTATATAGGGTCCACTTACATCCCTTATTTCACAGACATTCTAATGGTGTAAGCTGAGCCCAAATGCATGGATCCTGTCACTATCTTAAAATACTGTATTCTCCATGGACTCGTTTGGACCGACCAAAAGCGCCCATAGATTGTAAATCCAAAAGGCTTTGCGACTCGCCAACAAATCTGAAAGCGATCCCCCTCGACTAATTCTGTTCACCTTCTCAATCACAAACCACTTCAAATCATTTTCACTGTGGCCAGCCTCCACAAAATGATTGGCTAATGGAGCTGCACTGTTCCCTGTATGTATCCGTGACCAATGTTCAGCGATCGGGGTGTATCTTACCCACATAATGTTTTTATACAAGAAATGCACTTTCCCAGCTTGCCCCTATTGGCACTGCGTGGCCACACAACTGGCAACCTTGCTCTTCTTCTGCTTCAGATTTTACCTCTTGTCAGGAGCCTCCAGCTGCTTCCAACTGAACGGGAGGTGCCGCGTAATGCTCGGCTTTTAGTGTGCCATAAATTTAATATTTATGATCTGTTGATTACTCACAACCCAGATGTATTGTTTCTCACAGAAACCTGGCTGTCGGACTGTTCTGCCCCAGATCTCATCCATGTTGTTCCAGGGGATTATTATTCATGTTGACCGAGATTCTACCCACCCCGGAGGCAGAGTGGTATTTGTGTTCGAAAACTATACTCTTATGCACTCTTATACTCTCTTCAACTCTTACTGCATATTTTTTATTAGTCTACTGCCAGCCAGCCTATGATACTTCTTTTCCCATTGAGTTTGTAGATTTTTTAGCTGCATTGCAACTCAAGTATTCTCATCTCGCCATTTTAGGAGATTTTAGCGTATGGGTTGACGACCCTTCGGATCGTTATGCAGCCAATTTGTTTGCTGCTTTGGCAGATCTTAACCTACAGCAGCTGGTCTGTGGCCCTCCACATTGCAAGGCCACACTCCTGATCTAATGTTCTATGAAAACTCCCTTACCCCATGTTTCAGGTTGATTGGACAGACCATTTTGTTAATCCTTTTAATCTGTTGCTTCCTTCCGCTTGGCCAACTAATTCCCTCTCTTGGTGCTTCTCCCAGCCTTGGTCCCACGTGAGGCATTCTAAATTATCTGATGTTATTCCTAAACATTATGTAGCTAGCTTGTCTAGCTCCTCTAGGGACCTTTTATCAGCTCTATCCTCTGCCTCTAGTGGCAGATGAGCTAGCCCCACTGAGGAAAAAAAGAAATCACTAAAACATCAGCCTCCTTGTTTTCACCGCAGTTGCTGGCACTTAGATTACAGCTTCGACAAGCACAGTGATGTTGGTGCCGAGCCTATGCTGAAAGCGCTTAATCTTCTTTCAAGGCTGTAGAAAAAAGTAGTTAATTCTCGGCCCGCATTACTGCGGCTAGGAATCAATCTCAAAGCCTAAAATGGAATCAATCTCAAGAACTTTTTTCTATTGTTCAGATTTTTTCCTCCCCCACAGTTGCTGGTTCCACAATTACATCTTTGCAGGTGATGTGGGACTCACTTTCCGATTTCATCTTTGATAAGGTAGCTAAGATTTGAGAAGACATTCCTGCCTCTTCTATGGCAGGTTCTATTCACTCCTTTCCCACAATGGTCATTAGTGACAATAAGGTGTCGTGTTAGTCTTTTGCTCCTACCTCACAGGACCAGGTTAGCAAAATTATCCACTAGCTCAAGTCTTCCTGCCCCCTTGACCCTATTCTGTTGAAAATTATTAAGGCTCTAGTTGTTGAACTTGCTCCTCTGCTTACCTCGGCTCTTAATCATTCTCTAAGTTTGGGTTGTATTCCCGCTGGCCTGAAATGGGCGATTGTTTCTCCACTCTTGAAGAAGTCTGTTTTGGATCCCACTATCTTGAGTAACTTTCATCCCATATCTTTGTTACCTTTTCTGATGAAAGCTCTAGAGGCAATTGTTACACCCCAACTTAGACATGTTCTTGAGGGCTCAGCCATTCTTGAGGTTTTCCAGTTTGGCTTTCGCCCGTCTATGGGCACTGAATCATTGTTCACCTCTGTAATAGACAATCTGACCTTGATTGTTGACCAGGGTGGAGTAGGGCTGCTGATTCTATTAGATCTCTCTGTGGCGTTTGAAACAATTGAGGTGGGTTTTTCCTTCTTCGTAATAGTGTTTTCTATTATCATCATTTTTGTTTTTCCTTCATTAATGTCTAAGTTGTTGTCTGCCATGTATTGTTGTAGGTTGTTCATTTGGTGCTGTAGGCCTATGGGTGTGTACTCCAAAAGAATCAGGTCGTCTGCGTATAATAAGCGACTTATCTTTTCTCCCCCCTTTTTTGGAGGGAAGGAGCTTATGGACTTTTCAGATTCCTATAGGTCGCCTGGGTAAACCCAGAACAGGGCCGGGCCCAATGGGCAACCCTGTTTCACGCCCCTTGCTGTGGTAATCTCTGTTGAGAGAGTCCCTTCTAGGTGTAAGCGGACTCGCATAGTTGTATTGGTATACAGTGCTCTTATTGGCTCTAATATTTCATTCGAGCACTCCCAGGATTTAAGTTTTGACCAGAGTCTAGATCTATCCACTCGGTCGAATGCCTGGGTGAGATCTATAAAGGCAACGAATATTCTAGGACTGCCTTCCAGGACCTTGCTTTTTAAAGTGCTCAAAATGAGGATGTTTGCGTTAGTTCCCAAGTTCTTCTTAAATCCTGTTTGGAAATGGTCCTGGCAGGGGGCATTGAATGCCCATGAAGTAAAGTGTTGTGGAAGCAGAGATCCGAAGACTTTGCATATCGGGTCTAAAAGCGCGATTGGGCGATAGTTTGCCGGGTCAGTCTTGTTGCCTTTTTTATAAATTGGAACCACATTTGCTGAATTCCATGAAGGAGGAAATGATTTTGAATCCGCACAACGGCCAAAGACCTTGCTAAGCAGTGTCGCCCAGGCTTCAGGATGGGTTTTCAGGTCTAAATTAGTTATACCATCTGCGCCAGGTGCGCGGGAGGATTTTAGTTTCTTTATTAAGTCGACAATATCCGACTGTGTATCCAACCGTACCCAAGGAGAGTCGGCTCTCCAGTTATCTACGCTGCTGTTTTTAGGAAGTTAGAAGAGATACTCGAAGTGTTTCACCCATGTTAATTCACCTATTCCATTTTTGAGGGAAGGTGGCATCCCAGCCGATGTTGAGCGAAGTAGAGACTAAAAGTCCTTGGCATGGTTACCGTTGATGGCCTTTTTGGTGTAGTTTGGCGCGATGGGCTCGTAACCAGGCTTTATATGATCTTGTTGCTTCTGCGATGATGGTATTTACCACTAAAGAATTAGATTTTTTTGCATTTCTCTTGGTCTTCCTTAGTTCACGCCTTTTTTCTGCCACCAATTTGTTGTAGACGTGTTTCCTCTGTGCATTAGGTGACGTCTCATTCCGAGTCAGAACTTTGTATGTAATTAGAAGTGCGGTGTAGTCTACCTGGTTTGAGTCGTCACTGTTGGCTAGGTCATTGTAGCTGGCCGTCACGGCTCTGATGGCAGCAAAGGTCATTTTTAGCCTTGTGCCTTGGCTATTCGTATCTAGTTGGGTTGTCATCCTATCATAAGGAGCTGTGTTTGAGGACCAAGGTGTTAACAGGAGATTGTGATCACTAGCGGATGTCCTTACCAGTTCAAATGGTGTTATTAGTTGAAGTAGTGGCGGTGTCACGAAGATGTGGTCAATCGTGGATTTCGCTCCTTCTCGTTCCCAGAAAGATATAAGATTTGGATCAGGGAAAACTAAGTCGAGATGGAGCAGATCTCTGGATTTCATTAGTTTCATCCACTGCGTGGACTGCTGTTCGGAAGGAGTTTTCTTGGTATTCCCCTTCGGATCGTCACCTTTTTTTTGGAAGTTAGCATTTAGTTCACCGCAGATTAGTATGTGGTCACCCTGGTGGTCCGCTTGTCACACGTCGAATTCAGTCTCTATTATGGCAAGAAATGTTGCCAGTTCGATTAGGGCAGGGTTCCAGTAGGTATTTATGATTATAATTGTCTTCGTTGTGCTCTTCTTTTCTTTATCGGACACCATGGACCAGTTTTACTTTCACAACTAGAATTGATTGGTTTTCTCTGAGCTTCTGTATGAGTGTAATGCCACTTCGATTTCGGATAGCTGTCATCAAGCCAGAAGTAGGGCGTCCTGCAATTCCTTATTTGACCGGAACCAAGGTGATTTCGTAGCCATCCAGGGTACGAGATTGCATGAGCCATGTCCCCTGGATGCATATCATGTCGTAATCACCCAGCTGTATGTCACCCGGGACTGTTAGGTGCAAAAATCCTCGAGTGTTCCACAAGCACAGCCTAATTTGTTGTTGGTGAGTTGTTGATCAAAGGATATCTTTTGGCCTGTGCACCTGGATCACGTATGGCTATCTTTTTCGATGATAAATAATAATAATAATAATAATAATAATAGACAAGGACATGTGATAATGTAAATAGCATTACAATATTTGCAGTTTGTTTGTTTACTTAATTTCCAAATGTTTGAATTGTGTACAAACTCAACCATTTTTTCATGTGCCTGAGCAGGTGGCTTCTGTTTGGAGAAGGCTGGAAAAGAGTGGTTGCTGCATTGGAGTGTGCCTTAGAGATTATGAAGACTAGAGACATAAGATTGGAGAAAGCAAAAAGAGTGGGCACCACTGTGAGATGTTCACGTTTCTCAAATATTTGTTTCTGTGAAAAAGTTCATTTCCTTCGGTTAGTATTAATGTGCTAACCTGTAGGCCCGTGGAGGCCTTCTGTGGGAAGTTTGTAGTGTAAGTTGGTAGGAGACCTTAGAGGGCATTTGGTTGGTCTGGGAAATAGGCCTTACAAAGAAAAAAACCTGATCCCTGCACTCCTACCCATGGCCATCTCTCTCTGTCTCTCTCTCTCTGTCTCAAAATTAAACATTTTGCCTCATGAGGAACAAAACAAGCATCTGTGAGTTAGCAGATGAGGAAAATGGGGCAGTGTGGACACTCAGACATTACCATAACTTGCTAAGACTTATGGGAGGCAAGAACTTAACGTTCAGTGGAAAGGCAGCTTAACATTTGAGGACCACAGTCACCCATTTTTCCTTCCTTAGTATGTTTGCAAGCTGAGAAATGCCTCAAACCTTACTCTAACATGTTCAGGTGCTATGCTGAGTGGCCTGCTGGGATATTTATCCATCAAAGTCATTGCCCGTCAACACAAGGCAAGGTGTTTGTCTGGTGTTCATCAGGAGACTTGTCGGGGCAGCGGTCGAAATCCCTGCTCATTTCGTGCACGGTCTACCCTGCTATTTCCCACAAACCCCAAACTCTTCTCACATGTCCAAAATGAAATCCAGTCCCCCGCTACCAAGAGCCACAACTCACCAGGCTTTGAAAAAGCACCAGGCCTTCAGTATCAGAGTGGAAGTGCACTCTGAGTGCGATACTTCTCATAGATGTGTGACTCTCAAAAGATGCTCATACACACTTCAGCATGGCTGGCTGTGATGCAGCAGCAGGTTCTTCTCTGCATGGAATGAGGAGGAAGTGGGTCAAACCGCGAGGGAGAGTGGGTGAGTCAAAAAAGGGGGCAGGCAGAGTGAGGGCAGCACAGCACTCACCACACAGGTGAGGAGGGATGGGCGGAGTTAGGGGAATGGAAGTGAACTAAGAGATGCCAGAGAAAAGAGTTGAAGAGGAAGGGGGTTGTGTGGACCATTCATTTTTGAAGGGCCCTGAAGACATGGAAAGGCATTCAAGAAAGAGGTAACCTAGCAACAGTTTGGGGAATGCAGAAAACGGCCGTAAATGAAAATTGTTGCATGTCGGGAAAAGAGAGATGTGCTACCACGATATGCAGGTCTATCTGGGCCGTCACTGATCTATCTATAAAAGCACCCACAGAACATGTCTATACCCACTTCTGCTACTTTAACCTTAAATCTGGTCCTAGCTTTCAAGGATGGGGACAATCGAAGAATGAAACCGAGTTTAGTCCATAAGAATGACGCTACTGACGCCTGCAAGCCCACTGCCAAGCCTCAAAATGACCAGCACCTGGACAAACTAGCTCTCCTTTCATTCTAGCATGATGACACCAAAGGGTTCCAACCCTTCACAATCTACTAATGCCTGAAGGCACTAACCATCTGTAAGGCTAACGGATCGAACACACATCCTCCCTTTCCTTTCCTTGTTTTGATCTTTTCCTTGTGTTCCCAGACACTTTGCAATATTTTCACTTAACAGGCATCCTATTTATTTTGGAGTTGCCTCCACTCCCTACTCACCATTGCTTCATTTACTTTCTCCTTCAACCTCCTGTGGACTCTCGGGCCTGTGATCACTCCACCTCACAACTCTGTGGTGGTTCTGCTTGCCTCACTTGCCCATTGAGAGCCAATCTCGCGTGCTTCTGAGTCGTGTTTGTTCTTGCCACGATCATGCCCTGCCCATATTACTCTCATCCTCCTCATTCGTCCAACTCCATTTGACTACTTCATTAATGTTTATCACTGTTCTTCGCTCCTATTTCATGGCAATCACCCTCATGAGCTTGGACTATTTTGTATTGTCTTTGTCTACAGCCACATCCTACTTCACTCTCACTCTGTCGCCTACCAATATGTAGCCATTATTTATTTATCTATGTATGTTTGCATTTATTTACAGCGCACATAACCCGTAGGTATCTAGGCGCTAGTTTCATTGTAGGTTATTAATAACGCGCTCATTTATTTTAGCATGCTTACACACTCACTTGTCATAATACGTTTTACATTTATCATGTACTTCCAGCATGTGTTCCTTAATCCTTATAGAATCCACTCAACGCCCTTCAACTCTCATATTTACCGCAGTTTTCTTCAATTTCGATTTGACCTCTTGCCCCCTTATTAGTTTGAAAGGTGACCCAAGTATAATGCTACTGGGAGCTTACCTTATGCTCTATACCATGCCTCATAAAGACAAACCTGTGTCCTTATTGTTCATATTCTCTTGCTGTATGGACCCGGTTATCTCTATTGAATCTCTCACACCCTGTTACTGTCTGGGTGATGCACCAACTTGCCTTTCATGAGTACATGCACCGGGCTTGCAGTTATGCAACAGGAACTGGTCTTCTATGGAGAGTTTCTCCTTTGCTGCCCAAACTCCTGATAATTATTCCTGCATCATTTTATCTTTACTGGCCGCCCCTTTTGCACTCACAGCTTGATGGCTGTGGAAACCTCATCTTGCATCATGGCCTCTGTTCACTCTCCCTTTGACAAAGCCATCTCTTGACTCTCCATGCACAATGCTCGCTGTTACACGTTCCTTACCTGCCTCTCTGGAACCTTCATCCATTGGGGTCATTTTAGACAGAAAATCTGAAATACAAATGTGTTTTCCTGGGGCACATCATACTTCATAGTTTAACTCCTGTAATCCTAGGCAAATTTGCTCTGTGCCACTTTGCCTTCGACATACTTTTCACGGTTAGTTCTTCCACCAACGGTTTATGGTCTGTGCATATCATACTATTTCCACCAAGTACACCTTCTGGAGTACCCCCCCCCCCATGGAATGCATGCAATCAATTCTCTTTCTATTACAGATTACCATGATTCAGTTTCTGACACAGCTCTGGAAACAGAACGCATTGTTATTTCCTAGTTTTCTTTCACTTGGAATAATACAAGCTCCAAAACTTTGGTGCTTGTATCTACTGTGGGAATCATCAGTACAAGCATGTCAAACCATCTCCCAAGATGTTATGCTACACAAATGTTCTCCTTTATCTTGTGTACTTCTGCCTCAGAGTTTGTTTTTATCGCACTTACATTGTACATTTTTAGCAGGCATATCAATGAATGTATTATTGAAACCTCCCATGAAGCCCATATAACCTGAAATGAATAGCAGACCTCATCTTTGTATGTGGGGGGAGGTGCTTCACTTTTAGAGTTGAACAGGTCCACTATGGGCATGTATCCGTTTTCATTCACTGAATGTTCAAGATATTCCACATCTTCTGGCCTGAATTTGCATTTGCTTTATAGTTAGCCCTTTTGCTTCTGTCCTATTCAGGACTTTGTCTAACCTATACCATATCCTTTAATCCATTTACTATGAATTAAAACGTCTTCTTGATATACCAGGATAGGTGTATCTTATTCTTTTCAACAAATAAGTCATGGTTCTTTGAAACATGCCTTCAGCTGAAGCCAGGACAAAATAAAAGCATCATGTGGTAACAAAATACCCAGAATAGTGTGATAAACGAGCTGAGGTGTTTTCAGTAATCCACCAGCAGAATTCGACAGTACGCAGCTGACCAGTCTTGTGAACGTGTCTGACTCGTTTCGAGATTCGTTGCTCGGGGGGGCTGAGAGGTCTATAGCCCCGGATCTTTTGGTTGTAGCCCCGGATAAATGCTCAAGAGCTACAACCAAAAGGCTTGCTAGCCCTGAGTCCCGACAGTCCCGACATTATCGTTGCCCCGGACCTTTTCCACACCCTGCTCGTTTCTACTATTCAGCATTTCAGAAATTATAGGAGTAGGAAACCTGTCCATCAGAGTAATTCTGTTCAATGCAGATCAATGCAGACCCAATCTTGCCATTGAGTGTGTGTTCAACAACAATTGGGATAAGCCATTCGGCATATTCTGTGTATTCCATTATTCCTTCATACTAGTCCCTCAAAATCACTATGCACCTCTGCCCTCACGGCAAATGGAACACCTATTGCTTGTTGTGCTACAGATTTGATTGCTTCCTTTAGTAAAATCCTATGGGCATGCGGCTTCAATTTACCTATTTCATTTCCAAACATATGTTGGTATTTTCTCTCTTCTACCCTCTAGTAGATGTGTCACACAATACCTGTTCCACGCTGGTGTGGTCCAAATTGATGAACAGCTATGCTTGATCCTTATACCCAAGTACATGTAACCCATTTCTATCTTCATATACTTGTATGGTAGCCATCTAGTCTTCAAATGCTATCAGAGGCAGAAAGCATCCAAAATGTTAACTTTTGACCTTTTAGAAAACCATGGATTCTCAATGCCAGGCTTCCTCCGGCTCTCTTCCAGTCTAACCCTTCATAAATATTATCACATTTATAGTATTAGCAGGATAAGATATACCAAGCACAAGTTCGCCATTATCCCCACCTCTAAATCATACAATTTGCCCCTGCATCTGGGGCACCTGGGCATTCCATCTCTCTCCCCATGTACACATAAGAACACGTGGATCAGATGTGTTACTCTCTTGGGTGTATACATTTGTGTTTTTATTACTGCCAACTCGCACACGTTTGTCCGATGGCAGGGCGTGCTCAGGGATTGGAGAAGTGTTCTCATTTTCCAACAACAGAAGCACTTGACTGTCCCCAACTCTGACACGTCATGTGTTAGGGCTCTTTTTTCAACACTGCGTCTGGCTTCTTTTTAATGCTAACATCTTTGTCTTCACTTTCTAGGCCAGATTTCTTTGTTTTCTTTAACAGCTGTAGCACAATGCTGCATGTGTTCCTGCAGAACACATGCAATGACAATGTATGCATCTCAATACTAGGTGATTCCCCTCCTGGGGGATTGCATTTGTCGCTGCTGGTCTCATTCTCCTTTTAGCCATATAAAAACACTGCTCTCCCTCCTTCGAGATCTCCGCCCTGTTTATCTAGTCACAATGCTGCCAGGAATAGCTGAGGGGGCTCTAGCAAATTGGGGGAAAGTGATGTGTTAGAGGTGGAGGTGGGAAAAGGAAGGACAGGGTGCAGGCAGTCTGCAGAAACCACCACTCCCACAAATGGAACGCTGATAAGACCTGCCACTTAAGATTGGACTGCGAGTGGCTCGCCCTATGCACATTTGGCAAATAACAGGCCAAAAGAATATGCATTGAGACATTCTAAATTCAATTCAATTCAATGCAATAACCCTTCAATGGCAGGACTTTAAATTAGGAAAATAGGTAACGGAGTTCAGATCATCTTGATTAGAATTCCGAATTATCTCGCACTAAAGCACACACAGAGGGTGAAGAAGAAAAAAAAAAGATTGAGTGTGTAAGAGAATCTGTGAGAGAGAGAGAGAGAGAAAGAGAGAGAGAGAGAGAGAGAGAGAAAGAGAGAGAGAGAGAGAGAGACACACAGAGAGAGAGCTTGAAAGAGATGGAGATGTGGGAATAAAAGCAGAAGAAGAAAGAGGGAAAGGGAGAGAGGCAAAGAGACACGTGATGAGAAAAGCAGAGGGAGAGAGATCAATTGGGGCACAGATGGACGGTGTGGCGAAGTCCCTTTCCGAGACTTCCATCTAGGTCCACGAGCCAAGAAACTCAGGGAGCTGTCTTCTCAGATAAACTAATAATGGGAAAATAAGTTTGCCATAATGCCCCAGAGAAACAATACCAAAGCCCGGACTGGATCCGGGGAGCGGAATTAGGGGCTAGGAAAACAGTAAACCTGGAAAACCATCCTATCCCGTTCTTTAAGACAGAGAAGTCACCAGAAAACCAGTCACCAAACCGAAATATCAAGATCACTGTAGTGTCTTGACTCAGGAATGGAAGGCAGGACGCAGGGAGCACACAGGAGCCAGCCGGTACAAAGGTAAGAGAGCTTTATTGTAGTTTCAGGGTAACAGGCTAGAGGGATGGGGAGACCAGAGGTAGACTCAACCTTCCAGTCATATCTCCCATCCTGAATGCCACAACTTTCCTCTGTGGACCCAGGGTTCCAGCACCAACGAACATTCCATGGATTGCATTGCAC